>NC_081420.1:78163199-78763199 GCF_949786415.1 Peromyscus eremicus | reverse complement strand
GAACACAGATTGAAGTTCTCTCCAATTATGTATCCCAACATAGTAATAGTCTGTTGAAGTTTTTATAGTAACAGAAGAAAGAAAGTGATAAGTTAAGACACTTTTCAAATACATTGGTGGGACCATTAAGTGATCTGGTTAAAAATAAATTAGGACATTTCAGCTATCGGGCTAAAATGCTGTCTGCTGGTATTCTTAGCCTTTGGTTTCTGGAAATGAGGGTTTTGTTTGGTTTTGTTTTTTCACTTTTTGTCTGTTTTGTTTTTGTTGTTTTTTCACTTTTTGTCTGTTTTGTCTTTGTTGTTTTGTTTCATTTTGTTTTTTCAATACAGGATTTCCCTGTGTAGCCCTGGTTGTCCTGGAACTTGCTCTGTGGACCAGTCTGGCCTCAAATTTAGACAGATCTGTCTCCCCAATGCTGGGATTAAAGGAATGTGCCACCACCACCAGGCTGAAACTAGGCTTTTTAATTAATACTTTCAAAATGTTTTATCTGTTAGTCACAGGATATTTGGTCAGATATAGGGTGGGCAAGGAATGGCTATTTGGGAGGCTAACATAGCCCAAGATAAAATGTGACTGGGCTCTGACCTGGAGCACTTCAGTCTCTACAGTCACTCCAGTGTAATCAGTTGATCAGCCTTGTAGAAAACTCAGCAGAAAATGCTGAACTTCATTACAGTTTCCTCTGCTACCAGACATAATGTTTTGTGCATTTGGAGAGCATATATTATTTATTAAATATTATTTATGTCCTACTTAATTCTTAGGATCTGACGTTGATGAGGCTGAGCGCTAAGTAGAAGAGCAGTCTTCAGGGGAAGCGGGTAGCAAAGAAGGCCATTAAAACAGTCGTTCTCAATCTGTGGGCTTGAAAGACCCTTTCACAGGGGGTCACCTAAGACCATCGGAAAACACAAATATTTACATTACAATTCCTTACAGGAGCAAAATTACAGTTATGAAGTAGCAATGAAATAATTTTATGGTTGGGGGTCACCACAACATGAGGAACTGTATTAAAGTGTCATAGCATTAGGAAGGTTGAGAACCACTGCATTAAAATCTACTAGCCATATGATCCAGATCTGATTTCCTTTTATATTATTTCACCCTCTGTATTTGATATAACATGTAGCACATATGTAGAATTAATTACCAGTACAGGCTTAAAGGAGTAGGTATTGAACTATTGATCTGCATGTGTGTGTGCTGCGTGGGTAGGCCTGAAGTCAATGTTGGAGTGCTTTCCTCTATCTCGCTCCTTATTTTTTCAAGATGGGATCTCTCATTGAACCTGGAATTCTTGGATTGGGCTAGGCTGGCTGGCCTGTGAATGCCTAGGTTCTGTCTATCTGTATATCCTCAGTGCTAGGATGACACACACGCTATCATCCCTAGCTTTTACATGGGCATTGGGAGTCAGAATTGGGGTCCTCGTGCTTGCCCAGCTAGCACTTTTATCTCCTGTGCCATCCACCCAGACCCATGAGACTATTGATTTTGAGATTTTGATGTCTTTGTCAGGTAATTGGGGAAGCTGAGAAATAGTGTGAGAGCTCAGGAGAGTTTGATACTGGCCCAGACTTTGAGGAGGTTGTTGGCATACAAGGGCTACCAAGAGTCCTAGGTAAGGTCACCAAGCAAACAAGAAGGGTGGGGTAAGAGGGACTTGTAGTCTGAGAGAAGTCCAGAGTGATGAGTGAGGAGACAGGAAGCATCCAGGTGTGTGTGCAGGAGGAGCAGTGTTTTCCTCTAGCTATGCACAGCTGCTTGGGGCAGATGTAGCAGAGTTCTCAGACACAAGAACTTGGACTCTCTGGAGGTAGCTATGAATGTGTTAGTGAGGTTTAAGGAGATACACTAGATATAGAAAGCATCACACTGGTGTTTAACTGAGAGGTGGGTGAAGTGTATGGAACCCAAACCAAATTAGATTTAACCTTCTCCGAGGTTTGCCAGAAAGCTCATGGGAGAGGGGTGGAACATGGGGGTGATTGGGCACCTGAAAAGGCTGTTCTAATGAGCTATCAGCTCTGAGTTGGTGAAGAGGTAGGCAAGGACATAACAAGATGAGATATGGCAGCAAAGTAGTAGGATCCGTGTTCTGGTGGTCCTTCTCTGAGGTTCTTGCCACCAGAAGGGTTCAGCTGTAGAATGACTGGGGAGGGAGTGCTTAATATTTGCATAGACTGCCGGTTGAGTGTTACTGACCTAAAAGTGTGAAATCACAATTCCCTACTATGTGTTTGAGCCATACCTCACACCTAATGCGAAAAAGTGTTTTCTCAAGAGGATTATATAGGATAAACATCTCTTTCTTAGTATCAGAGAGATTATTGATAAAGACTTGGCCACTGCAAATTGAATTGGCATGTGTTTATATAAATTGCAAAATTATCTTCTGTCCTTTCCATTTTTAGACAGAAGTGAAGTTGAAATGGGGTGAGAGAGAAACAAGATTTGATTAAATGTCTGCATGTAGTTCTTCTGTTTGGCAGGTCCTTAGAGCTCTACATGGTGTGTGTGTGTGTGTGTGTGTGTGTGTGTGTGTGTGTGTGTGTGTGTGTGTGTACTTAGCAGAAAGTTGCAAACCTCACTATATTTCTCAGGTCAGAATGAATGATTAATTTTCCATTTTCTTAAAATGACCACTGACCAATATGGTGTCTTTGAAACCAGAGTGTAGATAGACTGAAACCTGAGCTGAAAGCATGAAGCCAGGACCTTTTCCAGGGCACCGTTGATTGGGCTCCTCTAGTGTTCACCCTCCTGTGAGGTTGAGCTGTGTGGCACTCAGTAGGTAGTTGGAGAAATAAAATCTCCCCCTGTGGGTTGAGAGTAGGCACTACCTCACCTGGAGCTTCTAAGGCCAGCACAAGCAAGGCTAGGCCTGGTATCTGGAGCAAGCAGGGGACTCTTGGCTTTCACCCCCTAATACAGTGCAGCTGTTGGTGACTTCATGACCCAAGAAACCAGGTAAGCAGAAGTGGTCCAGGTGCTCCTTCTGTCCAGCCAGCCCTTGGTGTGGCTTGTGGCAGTACTTGACATATACTTGTTTAAGACCAGAGTGATAGCAATGTGGGGGACTAGTAGTATCCTCTCTTTACCTCCTTCGTGATTTCTTTCAGCTTTACATCCTAAGGAGGTTTTTGAAGACGGTCTTCCTTTCTTCAGCAGTTTGAATAGTAACATGTGGTAACATGGTCTTATTTCTAGTGCACTAAGTTTCTTCTTTCTCCATGAATGAAGGATAGTGTGGCTGTATGTTGGAGCTGCAGCTCTTGGCGGCAGGTGGAAAATGTCCTGCTTGACATTTGCTGCCTTCCTGCTCAGGCGCAGAACAATGGTGCAATTCTGCAGCTAATTTGCTCTTTAGCTGAGACTTCATTGGTCTGTATTTAAAGTTGTAGATCATTTACTAGGCTGTAGAAGTAAGAAGTGGAGACTTTTTCCTACCGCTCACATGTCGGGCCACCTTTTCTATTCCTCCTAGGTCAGTGGTAATACTGGTTTGGTGTTTATAAACCAACATAATCCTGCTTATAGGATAGAATTGTTCTTGTTCAGAGGTAAATGTAACCTTCAGTTGCTTAATTTTTTTTTGTTTGTTTTTTTGTTTTTTCGAGACAGGGTTTCTCTGTGTAGCTTTGCGCCTTTCCTGGAACTCACTTGGTAGCCCAGGCTGGCCTTGAACTCACAGAGATCCGCCTGGCTCTGCCTCCCGAGTGCTGGGATTAAAGGCGTGCGCCACCACTGCCCGACCAGTTGCTTAATTTTTAATGTTCTGACTAGTGCCCTCCCCCTCTTTCATTCTTTCTAATTCAGCGGTGCTCCACCTTCTTAATGCTGTGACCCTTTAATACAGTTCCTCATGGTGTGGTGATTCCCTAATCAAAATTATTTTTGTTGCTACTTCATAGCTGTAAATTTGCTACTGTTATGAATTGTAATATAAATATCTGTGTTTTCCAATGGTCTTAGGCGAGCCCTGGGAAAGGGACTTTATCCTTGCCAGCAAAGAAACCATTCCAGATGACTTTGTCCCAGAGAACATCCAAGGAAAGAGTCATTGTCATCAAGTGCTGAGCCCTTCTAAGTGTAGGTTTGCCAAAAGCTGGGTGGACTTCAACTTGACTGAACTGTGAACACTTGTGACACAAGCAGGGACCAGAGTAGGTGGGGTATTATAAAGAGATAAGACACCTCTTCTTGACTTGTGTCTCTGTGCCTGGACCAGAGCCTGATACAAGCACACTTACATGTTTAGTTGGAACAAAAATAATTAAACTGGTGCTTTTGTGATGCTGGGTTAATTGCCTTATCATTGGTTCAGCCGTGCAAATGAGATGGAGTGTTTAAACACTGTGTTTAGGTTATTTCAGGTCATGCTTTAAATTTTTGATAGTAGGATGCTAACACACACATTTCTTTGGTCTTCAGTGAAACTATTCTAAATGCAAATCTTCCCCATCTGGCTGCCTAGCCCCCTTTCCTGTAGAATGTGACAGACTTGATTGAATTCTGAACAGTCCTGCCTTATATCTCATCTCAGCATTAGTTGTACTTCTCATTTCCTGTTGTCTAAGATGACCCTCAGGAGTTGCATTTTTCTTTATTGCCACTTTCTCCAGAACCAGAATGTGTGGGGGGCGGCTTTGCAGTTAGAGAATGAGATAGGAAGTTAAAATTTTAGAGAGAGAAATTCAAATCTAGAATTAAAGTGTTTATCTTGTCTGAAAGTGAGTGAAATTCTGGTAGTTGATTACCTCACTTGCTTACATGACTAGATTGGGTTGTCAGAAATCCTAGAAGGGATCTAAATGACATTTCTGGTTGCAAATAATCTTAAGGTTGTGGAGTTTAAAATAGCTATAGGAACAGAGTACGTTCTGTCTGCCTTGTCACGTATTAACATTGTGCCTCTGATTCAGAGAGATAGCATTTCATGGTCCTCTGAAAATCCTGGGGGAAGTGCGTCAGTGTCCTGGTCAGAGTTCCTGTTAGCTGTCCTGCCAAGGTTTCTTGCACTGGCTCCACTGTTTGTCCTGAATTGTGTGTTTTCCTGGTGTTTGATGTGATGGCCGTTGATAATCTTGAGTTTCTGTAGGTGTTTCCTCTTGCATTCTCAGAGATAACTTCCTGTTCCATAGCTGTGACTTCAGTTCTCTGCCCCTCCCATCTCCCTGTGCTTTGATCCTAGAGTTCTTAACATCTCTGGTGACATGTCTCCTTTCTGTCCAGTGTGTCTTTGTCCCTTGACCTTGATGCTCCTGGTCATTTGTTGACATGCCTTGGCTGCACATCTTCCCTGTGTCCTGCAGGCCTGGATGCTGCAGTTCAACTCAAGGAGGCCTTCCTTGCTTGCAACTCTTTCTAATGTGCCAGGAAACTGCTTATAGCTAGGTTGTAAGATATCTTATTTCATTCGTATATTGACTCCTACACATTTATTATTCATACAAACTTGGACTTTTAATTTTCATTATTATATTATTCTCACCTTCCCTCCCTCTACCCCACTGCCGTGTGTGTGTGTGTGTGTGTGTGTGTGTGTGTGTGTGTGTGTCACTGTGTCACTGTGTGTGTGTGTCTGTGTGGTGCTCATGTAGAAAACTGAAGAACTTAAAGGATTGCTTCTCTCCCTCCACCCTGTGGATTACAGGGCTCAAACTCAGATCGCCAGGCTTGGTTGGGGGCACTTGTCTTCACCCACTGAGCCATTTCACTGACCCCTGCCTAGTCTTTTTAAACTCCTTCGTAAGAGGCTCAATTATATGAGATGCATGTTATCCTAGGGTTTTTGTTTTGTTTTGTTTTTTTCTTTTTTTCTTTACTGTGATGGAACACCATGACCAAAAGCAACTTGGGGACAAAGAGTTTATTTGGCTTATACTTCCACATCACTGTTAATATCAAAGGAAGTCAGGATAAGAATTCAAACAGGGCAGGAACTTGAAGGCAGGATGTGATACAGAGGCCATGGAGGGATGCTGCTTATTGGCTTGCTCCTCTTGGCTTGCCCAGGTTGCTTTCTTATAGAACCCAGAACCAGTCTAGGGATGGCATCACTCACAGTGGGCTGGGCCTCCCCCCATCAATCACTAATTAAGAAAATGTCCTACAGTCTTCCTACAGCAGATCTTATGAAGACACTTTTTAAATTGAGGTTCTCTCCTCTCATATGACTTTAGCTTTTGTCAAGTTGACATAAAACTAGCCAGCACACCTGCCAACATTATAAATTAAAAAAAGGGTGTCAGACTGCTCCCAAAACAAACTCCCAAGAAAATCCTAATGTAGACATGGAAGTTAGATTTTCTTTTTAATTCTTTACCCCTGTTAATTTAACTATTTAAGTTTTTAGTTTCCTTTTCTCTTCTAGTTTGAGGACAGTCCAATGAGCAGGAGGTGTTCCCTATGAGTTCTTTAAGGGAAATTTGCCAGTAGTAACACCTTCTTCCCTTAGAAAGGAAAAGTGCCACTAGATGTTTTCCTAGGGGTAGTTCTTGTGTGCTTGTCCCTGACCACTGTAGAGTATAGTAGTCTGAGACAGGGAGAGATGGTGGTGGACCTAGTCAGTGCCCATCCTTGTCCACTGCTGGGTTCTTGAAGACAGTTGGCGTAAACAGGCATCACTAGAAGGGAGATGATCAGATGTGGGGACATGTCGTAAAGCTGACTTCCAAGCTCTGTTATCAGTGAATTTTACAAAGTGGTCTACAAATGGGCCTACGAGGATGTTCAGAAGCAGAGAAGTTTGGCTGGTTGCTAGCTAACACAGTACCTTTTATTAAGAGTCATCCATCCCTCAGTATCTTAGGGATCCTTTAGGGAGCACTCAGAACCACTGGCACCTTCACTGCCCTCTCTCTGGTGTATGTTTATGAAAGAATGGGTTTTCTAGGGTTTTCAAATAGAGACTCACGATTTGTGTTCAGACATCCCTGCTTAGCCACTATACTTGTTCCTGGTGTAGTTAGTTGTCTGAATATGTAAGTACATGAGAAAACCTTCTGTAGCCTCCTCCTCTCCGCTTCCTGCTCCTCTGCTCCACAGTATAGCCGCAGTCCATAATTCTTTCTCTTTCTCTCTCTCACACACACAGAGCACCTTCACTTTACTCCACAATTCCCTTCCAGACTCGAAGCATTTGCCCAACAGGTGTTCAGACTCTAAGAACTCAGTACAGACGTCTCATCATACTCCTGGAAGTCATGAGTATGTCTCAGCAGTCAGTGCCAGTGATTGATAGGCTTATAATATAATAAGATGGTAGGGTTCTCTTCCAGTAAAAAAGTAACATCGTGATGCCGTTATATCCACAGACTCAACATTTTTTTCTCTGAATAGTCTTCTTTGTGGGACCGGTTTGAATGCTTCTGCTATATAGGGACCTCTTCTTTCTGGTTCATTTGTTAACATGGTTTCACTGAGGTTTCCCCAACATGTTGTCTCCTTTCCCAGTAAAACCCTTTATATGACATTATGATCTGAAACACACACGCGCCCCCACACACCCATCAGGATGTTTTATGAGAAGCCCTGGAAGCCATGAAACTGGGGAGCAGGGCTATGTTGAGGCCAGAACCAAGATGAGCCCTGTTTGACAGAGGAAGCAGCATTTGGAAATGCCAGTCAGGCCTGAGTTACGTGATGCAGTAGTTCTTTTGCTTGCTATACATGGTTTGGTGACGTGAGCTACAGTTGATCTCTGACAGCTTGTTGAGTATAGGGCAAAGGAGTCCTTTCAGAACAGAAGGGTGATGGGCTGAGGGACTGCCCTCCACTCTAGAGTATAGAAACACCAGCTTTGTGCTCCACCCCACTTCTTCCCTTCACCTATGGGAGTCACAGCTGAGGTACAGTGTAGCTTATGGGCTCCCGTTTATCAGGTGTGCCCTGTGGCCACTTATGTAGTCCAGGGTCACTGTCAGGGAAGGATTGGGCAGGTCTTCCTACCTCAGCTTCAGTTATGACAGCCCCATCTCCCAGGGGTTTGTAGATTTTCTTAACATTAGCCATTAAGCAGGCATCTGTAGATGAATTTCTAAACGGTCTTATTAAATAAAAAACATGGAGCCAGATATAGGGGTAAAAACCTCAGAGATCAGGGAAAATAGGGACAGCCACCAGCCAACCTCACCTCACAAATGCCACAGCTTCCAAAGAGAGCTTCTTCCTGTATACTCATGTATACAGGAACAGCCTTTTCTGTTCTGTTCTCTCATTGGCTCTCTCAAGCCAGCTACATCACCTTCTCTTCCTGCCCAGTTCTGTCACTTCCTGTCTGTCTGTACAGACCTCCAGACCTCTATGGTTGGTACCGGGATTAAAGGCGTGTCATCACGCTTGGCTCTATTCCCTAGTGTGGCCTAGAACTCACAGAGATCCAGACAGATCCCTGCCTGCCAGGTGATAGGATTAAAGGTGTGTGCTAACATTGCATGACTTTTGTTTACTATAGTGGCTGGCTATTTCCTCTGATCCTCAGGTAAAATTTTATTGGGAGACACAGTGTATTGGGGGACACAATACATCACCACATTTCCCCTTTTTTTTTGTCTAAAAAAATTAAAAAGTTATAACTAATATAAGAAAAACTATATACAATTAGTACAATAATTATATACAATATATACAAACAGTAAATACATCAACTATGTCTAGTCCATTTGTATTTGACAAATTCAGAGAAAATACTTCATTAGCTATCCTATTTTGGTGAGTCCAAAATGTGCCTAATTCAGTTTCTATCCTAACATAGTACTAACAGAAAACTATCTTATGAAGTCTTTCAAATTTATATACTTTACACCTCTTAGTGAGTTTCTTTTCTGAAATTTCTTAACAAGGAAAACTATAACTACAACTATCTAATCTTCAACTCCCTCAGAGACCTGATGAGAAGGAAATAATATTACCTAGTAAAACAGGAAGTGCAAACAAGCAACTTCCAGAAAATGAGTTATGACAGAAACAGCCAGCTGCCTGGACATTCACCCGAGGTTTCTCCACAGTGTTGGGGCATCATCTTCAGCCCACAGGCTTAGCATATCTGACAGACTCATTTGTGAAGTAGGATGTACTCAAGGCCTACAGCTCGACCCCACATTCTGTGCGAGTATTCCATGTACCAGATAAACTTGAATTCCGCCAGTGTCCTGTCATGACTCAGGATTTTAAATTCTGGAAATTGCTGGTGTATTTGGAATTCGGCTGTCCATTCTTCTCAGCTTGTGGGTGACTTCATTTCCTTTATTAAATGCCATTCTACCGTTGAGAGGCCAGACTCCATCAGCCTAGTTACTCCTCCAAGAACAGCTGCTCCAGCTACTGTCCCACTGCACACCAGGAGCCGTCGGCCCACTGCCTGTTCAGCTGCCTTTGAAGGAAGAGGCACTGTACCTTTTCCGGATTGCAAAGCCACTTAGCGATGGTGCCATATTGTCCTGGCCTCAAAGGACACCTGTTGCCAAACTGCAACCACATTTGTCTTGGCAAGGATCGGCAGTCTCCCCGCCCCCACCTCCTTTTGTGTGTGTGTCTGTGTGTAACTACTAACTCTCATTTCATTTCTGTATATCCTAATAGTTGGTAGTAATAACTTTCAAGGATTAGCAAGTTGCATTACATTGTTAAATGAACTGTATAGGTACAATATCTTGAACAAGATTAGAAAGATACGTACAGTATTTTCTAACAAAATCAATCTCAAATTTGTATCTATCTGTATATAATTTGTATACAATATACAAAAATCCAATTCAATGTAAAATATCTAAAACTAGTAGTTGTTTTTTAAAAGTAGATTCAATAACCTACCTTCTTATCTATATCATATCTATTTATCTATTACAACTTTATATATAGTAACTTCTGATCTCAGCCATATGTGATTAGCGCACTTTAAGGAGGAGGAAAATGAGACACAGAGCAATGTCAGTTTGCCTCCGGCTATGGAGTTGGCAGAAGTGAACAGATTAGGTATTTTATAATATGAAATACGCTATTTCTACTCTACTCTGGGGGCTTCTCTGGGGAAACCACTGATTCTTCAGGATAATCTACTTTCCACTTCCTGAATCTGGGTTATAGAGCATATGAAGTTACTCTCAGTGGAGCTTTTTTCTTCTCATGATACTGTACTGCTGTAGCATGGACAATGGTTGCTAGCACCTGATTTAGTAAACAAGTAAGTTGGAACCATGCACATTGGTTTTTACCCTGTGTTCACTATTGATTAGTTTTTCTTCTATCATGGAAAACTGAGCCAGGCTACTGTCTGAAGAAGAGGTTAACTGGCTCACAGCTGTGGTCCCCGGTTAAAGGCTCCCTCTGGTGACAGCCATGTGGTAGAGACCAGGAGTGTATTCTCTCCCTGATCTGGACTTCTGCCTACAAAGCCACCTAGATTTCATCATGAGGGCTCCCCTTAATTGCTCTATTAGTACTAGTCTCCTTTAACTTCTGGACTAGATTGAGTTTTCAGCTGCCTGTATCTTATAGTAAATGTTAAATCTCAACAAAAACAACTGTTTTTGAAGTTTTTGAGTGGTTGTATTTTGTTTGTTTTGTTTTTTAAGAGGGATGGCACAGACACTGTGAACGTGGCACCTACCTTCCATGTGAACACTGGGCACTACTCCTTCACACTCATCGGTGCCACAGCCAACTGTTGTTGGCACTCGGCTTTGACTTTCAGTATGAAGTTTTTATATTTAGGGACTACTGCTGTGGGAGAGGACTCAAGAAGATGTAAACTTGTGGAAATGCTTTAGAAATAAAGTCATGTACCAGAACTTGGGAAGGTTCCCTGCCATGTCTGCTAGTGCTACCTCACTAGCAGGATGGTATACTCTGTTCACAAGCAGAGGAAGATGTCCTCTTAGAATCTATACCTTAATATGCAAATTTTGGGGAGGTCTGTGGATTTGACCTTTAGGCACTGACCAACTCCAGGCCTTCTAGGTAGCCATGGTTTAAGGGTAGGTATGATTTAGCAGAGGCCATGGAGGAAGCTTATCGAGAGGTTAGAGTTCTAGTCCAGCTCATCATCATCCGTGCCTCATCCCCACTCCTTTGTTGTAACTGTCACATCATACCCCACCTTAGCCTTTCTTAAGTCTCCTCTTAACAACGAGTGGATTACAGCTTCTTCACTGAACTAGGCAGAGGTGATTCCTGGCCGGTTACCTGTAACACAGTGTGTACTATGGCCAGACCTAGAATTATGACATGTCTTGAAAGGTGACATGTGACAGCCTTGTTCTTTATCATCCTTGCTTTTCACCTTTCATAGGAAAGTTCTAAAACAAAATTCCTTAAGTAAAAGCAGAGTTCCAGTGTACCCTTGGGACTCTGGGGAAAGCAGAATGACAATGCACAGGGCCAGCTGCGTGTGGTGATCAGGTGTCCTTGGAGTAACCCTGAGCTCATAATGTTTGTCAGAAGTTCCTACTGCACGTGGAACTTGCTGGTGGGGAGACTCATTTTGGTGGTTGCATGCCAGCCTCCGTAGAGAAAAGGTCAGTGCCACATAGAGGAGAGCCCCTGCATCTCTTAAGAACCAGCACTTCTGGAGAGCAGCTGGGGGACAAGACCCAGATCAGGTCCTCCCCCAACCCCAGGCCACTGTAAAATAAAATTTTAAGATTATGTTTATTACAGTGTGTTCCTTCAGGGTAGCAAAAATTGCTCATTTGCATTATTTAGAGGGAACCAGATAATCCTATGTATTAGGTGTTTTCTATGCCCATGCATATTCTCCAGTGTGTCATACTGCTTACTGGCTGATGACATAGGTATGTCTGTTTCTGTGTCAATATGGTACTCTTAATGGATTTTAGTGGTAGGTAGACATATGCATTGTCTAGGTTGACTGAAACTTAGCGTGCATGTATTCTTCTTGGAAGTTCTTTTGATCAATGGTGGTGCCATTCTTAGATCTAAGGCAAAGAATCCTGACTTCCAGGTTGTCAGCCTTGCCCTCAAGGACACTGCCTAGGATGCAGAAACAAATTTCTCCATTTGAAAGGACCTGGCAGTCCTGTAGTTCTGGCTACCAGTGGAGAAGTATTAGCTGTTTGCATTTTCTAGTAACCCCTTCTGCTGTGTTTTAATGGTAAAGGAGAGTTAAAGTGGTCTGACAGATGAGTCTAGGAGGAGTGTTACAGGTCTGAATAGATGAGGTTTTGACAGTGTCCAAGGCAGCTCTTTCTGTGGCACCTGTCTGCAAGCTGCACACGCACCTTTTAGTTGACACCTTTCCTGGTGACTTGGTGTGAAGCTTTCTTGAAATTACTTGTTGTGGTTAGGAATACATATTTGCTGTCATCCTTGTTTTATAGAAGTCCTCATAAACTTTGAGTAACACACATTTGTTACCAGCCCCTCCTTTTTTTTTTTTTTTTTTAAAGTAGCAAGATCCTAACTTGAATAGCAAACCTCACAGACTATCTTACATCAGGTCTCTTTTTAGTTCAAGTTAAAGCAAGTTTGAGAGATTGTGTCTTCCTTTCCTGTCTTCCATCAAGCCTCCCTTCAAGGCATTTGCCTGTGAAACTACAGTGTACCGAAACAGAAGTTAGAGTATTTGAAAGAGAGACCGTATTGCTTAAGAATCTGTCAGTGATTTTTTTCTTTTATTTGTTTTCATTTGTATGTATGGTATGTATATGTGTGTTCACATGTATGTGAGCACTGTTGTATGTGCAAGTGTGTATATGCATGGGTGTATTGTCTGGGCAGGTGCAAATGTGTGTGCATGCACATGGTGCCCTGTTCCTTGATCTGTTATACCTTGTTCTTAGAGACAGGCTCTTTCAGTCAAACCTGTAGCTCACTGATAAACCCTGTCTCCTCCTCCAGAGACTGAAATTACAGGTAAGTCACCATGCCTACTCAGCATTTAGGTGGGTTCTGAGGCTTCAAACTATAGCCCTTTTGATTGCCAAGCAAGCACTTTAACTACAGAGACATCTGTCTCCTCAGACTTTGTTTTTTTTTTTTAAACAAATTGGGTGAGCAGCTAGAAACTGTGCATGTGTAAGAACTTGCCCCTGTTCATGTTTGCCCAGAACACGTCAGCTCCTGTGTGAGTAAGCATTTAGTGTCATCTCCATCATCTTTCTGACCATCCTGTTTTGCTCTCCTTTCATCTTTAGCTCATTGGCTGTTAAAGATAAAGACAGGCACTGTTTTTATTGGTATTGATAGGGTTCTTGGAAATTTTGTTGGAATAATTTAATCACAAATAGTTTCTTTCTGGTACTATAAGTGGAGCTGAATACCATTCAGGCTTTCCAGAAATTTTTATTTTCTCTTTCTGCCCAAAGGATGCTTCTGTGTGTGTGTGTGTGTGTGTGTGTGTGTGTGTGTGTGTGTGTGTTCAAGCAATCTTGTGATTGCTATATGTTGACCTAAATTTTCTTTCAAGTGTGGATCAGATAGTACACCTGCCATGCCTGCCTGCATCAGAGTCCCACATGACCTAAACACAGTTTGTCTTTTGAATACTACCAATGAGCACATGCCCTGACATAGGTATAGAGCTTACACAGAATTGTGTGTAGTAGTCTACCCAACCCTTTGGTGGCCTCTCTTGGTGCAGAGCAAAGTTTTCAAAGGATGGAGTTTCAGGCTGCTAGATCTCTTGTGGAGCATCTCAGATATGCCCCCCTGTGGGGGTCCACAGAGGCTCCCTAAGGCCGTCCTCAAGGTCAGAAAGGCTGAGTTTGCTTTGCCCAGCAGAGCTGTATAATGAAATGATTTGGCTAAGGGTGTGGTTACTAGGTGTTTTGAAGGGTCTACACTTGTTGGTACTTTATGCCTCGACCTCAAAAGGGGGAGGTCTTTTGCTCCTCCCCTTGCTGGTGTATAAAAAGCCCATCATGATTAAACTTGGGGCAGCTGGGTATTGACCCCGGGCCCTACATCTATGTTTCTATCTAACACTTCCTCATTCCTCTCTCCTCCCTCCAGGAACCCTTTGACAGGTCTCCTACACCCTGCACTCTTGTTTTCAACAGCAGTGTTCTTAATGGAACCAAAAGATCTACTCACACAGAAACTGGCTTCCTTGGCCGTTGAATGTACTGACATTACGATTGAGAAATTGAAAACTAATCGTGGTTCTGTAGTTACCGACTTGGGATTTATTTTATTTATTTAGTTTCTCTTTTTTTCTTTAAAGATTTGAATATGGAATTCAATCCTTCCGACCATCCTCGGGCCAGCACAATATTCCTCAGCAAATCTCAGACAGACGGTAGGTTACTAATTCATTTGCTTTTAAAAATATGATTAGCCTAAATGTGGACACTGCTAGGATTTGGTTTTTTAGTGTATGGTAGAGTTCCCTTTAGTGACCAAGGAGTACTGTCTGTAATGGTGATTACCTTTGTTTATTCCTGGGTAATGAGTTTCATTTTCTGAATTTCTCATTTGAAGCACCTGTCTCCATTTTGCCAGTTACCTGGGTTACCTCTGCATGTATTCCATAGTGAGAGTTAATTGGGTCAGAAATTTCACTTTAGGTCCTAAAGTTTAAGGCATGATCTTTATGTAAATTCTCAAAGATCAGATATGTTCACTAGTCAAGACAGTAAGGAAAACAAAACAAAAATCTAAATAATTGAAAGCCAATTAACTGTTTTTTCACTCAAGAGCTCAATTGAACCTACACATGAGATGCAGATATATTTATTTATCTGTTGATCTATTTATTTATTTATTCAAGCCAAACTTTGAGTAACTAGCTCATCCTAAAGATGTTAGAACCCTTGCAGTCTATTCCAGGTATATGTAGAATTTCCCCTACAGCACGGCATTATCTGTTCTTAGCCTCAGTTTACCTAACTGTTCTCTGGCCGTTGGCTTCAAAGGAGAGGGAAGATAAATAATGCAAACCCAGTTTTCATAAATCTTCCCTTGACATCATAGAGTAAGGCATAATGACAAGGTGACTAGGGTTATGTCTGACAAAGAGGGAAGCCGGCAGATTCCATCCTTGACTCTGGACAGATTGATGGTTCTAATTTAAATCCTAAAGAGACTACAAAGAAGAAAAACATGTCTATGACAGTAGTTCATGTGTAAGAATTGAAAATGCCTCAGTAATGGTTGGTGCCAGCTTTGGCAGGCAACAGTATTGATGCAATATGAATGGTTTTCAAGTAGGCCATTTGAAGTCTTTGGCACAGTTTAAAAAAAGGGCGGGGGGGGGGATCTTCAAGAGTAAGAAAAGAAAAATTCGTAAGTACCAAATACTTGTGAAGGAAGCTTTGAATGTATTAGGTTAATAAAGTCCATCCAAAACTTTTTCTGTGATAAATGGGAAGCTGCTGAGAGAGGGTAGGAAATTATAAGCAGAAGAAAAAATGGAGTTGGGGTGGGACTTTGGTGAAAAATGAGGATAAAAACTGGTTTTCCCCAGACACTTGAGAACAGTGAGATGTAAATACTATGAAGCCGCCTGGCTCAGATAGGGTTCTTTCTGCTGAGCTCAGCTGTCTTCTGAACAAGTTCCTGGGATTGTCAGAGCCTCTGGGTTGGGGACACACCTTGATTGTCCTGGCAAAAGGAAATGACCTAACAGAGGAAGGATTATTCCAGAAATAGCTTAAGGTCAATCTCCTTTCTTCTAGAGTCCATCTTTCTTCCTTCTTTCTAGAACTTCAGATCTTTGTATACCGCTTCAGTCTCTCCTAACTAGGGCTTTCCACTCCACATGCAGACTTAATTGAGTTTCATATTACAAACAAAAGGAAAGTTACCTCTTCCACTAAGTGGTCTCTGCTCTTTCCATTTCGACTGTTGCCTGGGCCTGAGATTCAGGATTCCTTCACCCTTACCGCCCCAACTTCTTCCTTTCTTCAGACAGAGCCCTTTGCTGAAGACAGTTCTGTGTAATGAACAGTCAATTTATCACTGATTGTATAAAGTAGGGTTTTTTGTACACATAGTAGTCTTGGCAACTTCACTGACTTATTTTTGAGTGAAGTAGTTGTAAGATAATTGGTTATTTATTTTATGAACTGACTTTGAACAGCTTGGTACAGAAAACTTAAGGCTACCATTGATCTTCTGTTCTTCATAAATGGACACTTAGGACAGTTGCCTCATCTGCTGCCAGACTGTGTTGTTAACCTGTTCTCTCCTTAGCTCCATGTCATCTTCTCCTGGATTTTTCCCTTGGAGTCTTTCTCTATCTTGGGATTTCTCAGTGACAGAGAGTATGGTCCTGATTGGAGTCTTTGTGGGTCAAGGTTCTTCTCATACCTCTAGAGCAAAGATTCTCAACCTGTGGGTCACATATCAGATATTTACAATTTATCATAGTAGCAAAGTTATAGTTATGAAGTAGCCATGAAATAATTTTATGGTTGGGGGTCAGTACAACATGAGGAACGGTACTAAAGGGTCGAAACATAAGGAAGGTTGAGAACCACTATGCACAGGGCCAGCAGATTATGCAGCTGTATTCAAAGTGGCTACCTCTCCTCTGCTCTCAGTCATCCCACTAATCTATAGCCATTTTAGCTCTCTGAACACCTAAGGTGAAGACCTTTACTGTCTTTTAGCTCTGAGTTATTGTGTGGCAAAATACAGTTTTTCTAATTTATTTTATTCCTTAGCAATTAGGTATACATACACTCAGTGCACTTAAGTTGTATCCCTTACCCCACACTTTCATTTTTGAGATCTTTGTAGTGTTGTTCAGGCTGGTCTCTAAATCTTGGCCTCAGGTGACTCTCCCTCTTTGCCTACTAAACAGCTAGAATTGTAGGCAAATACCACTAGTCCTGCTTTTTTTTTTTTAACTTTAATTTCATCTTTAATTAAAACTTCTAAAAGTTTTGTTGGCATCCAATAATATACTTCGTTTGGGGGAACGGCATGATATTTGCCTCTATACTATGTACTGGTCAACTCAGGAGCTGTCGGTTGCTTGACATCATCTTATCCCTTTTTCTTTTTCTTTTTTTTTCCTTTTTGGCCCCAAAAACACTGGCAGTCCTCTCTTCTGGCTATTTTTAATTATGCAATACAATATTACTAACCATACTTAGTCATCCTTAGAACACCAGACTTGATTTCCTAGCCAGCTCTGTCTTTGTACCAACAATTGGCCTCTCTCCGTCCCATCTCCCATTCTCCCAGGCCTGCAGCTGCTGTCGTGTGCCCTACTTCTATGACAGCCCTTTGAGATCCCATGTGACAAGAGGTCACCTGTGTTTGTCTTCCTGTGATGACTTTTTTACTTCACATTTGATCTCAGATCATTCAGGGTAAACTTTTTGGTTTAGGTTTTTGAGATAAGGTCTCCTTTTGTATCCCAGACTGGCCTGGATGGAACTCATCTGTCCTCTTGGCTCAGTCTCAGTACTGAGATTACAGATATGTGCCACCAAGCCAAAAACTGTACTTTATAGATAAAAGACTGTCTGTTTATTCACTATATTACCTGAAGCTCAAGAACAGAGATTGTCTTCCTTGCTCAGTTTGCTCTAAGTATATTGCTACAGGGTGAAGGAAGTTTATAAAGAATGGGGAATAAAAGGATGAAGGCAGGAGTCTTACTTCATCCTTAGGAGCCAAGCACTATGATGAGGTGACTTTATGTAGCAATTTCACTTTCTCCCTCATCCTCTAGCTTTATTTGAAGGGATATAGCCATTCTTTAGAGCAGTGGTTCTCAACCTGTGGGCTTGAGGGGGGTATACTGACCCTTTCACAGGAGTCTGTTGTTGGTTGATTTTGCTCTTTCACTATTTTGTAGGGGGCTGCCACCAGGTCCCAAATAAATCACACACGGAGGCTTATTATTACTTATGAATGCTCAGCTTTATCTTGGCTTGTTTTTTGTCAGCTTTCCTTATCTTAAATTATCCTACCTACCTCTTGCCTCTGGGCTTTTCTCGTTCTCTTACTTCTGTAAATCTTACTCTTGCTCCATCACTTGCTGTGTAGATGGGTGGCTGGTCCCTGATGTCTTCCTCCTTCTCTGGCTACTTCTTCCTTTGTCAGCTCCACCTATCCTTTCTCCTGCCTCACTATTGGCCATTCAGATCTTTATAAGACCATCAGATGTCTTATAGACAGGCACAGTAACACAGTTTCACAGAGTTAAACATTACAGTTCACAATAGTAGCAAAATTACAGTTATAAAGTAGCAACAAAAATAATTTTATGGTTGGGGTTCACTACAACATAAGCAACTGTATTAAAGGGTCTCAGCATTATGAAGGTTGAGAACCACTACATTAGAGGCAGGAGGACATAGGTATTTTTTTGCCCAGCTAGTAAATTTGCAGTTCTCTCTTCCCACTCTAAATTCAGTGTGACTGATGGAGCTGCCCTTGGGCCAGCTATTTCTCTGCAATTATCCCTTAAGCTGTAGGGGGAAAGGGGTGTTTATGGGGTAGAAGGGTGGTGGAGTTTTTTGGCCAGGCCAGGTCTGTGAGGGGATACTTTCTTTAGGTGCTATGGTCTGCTCTTCTCTCGAACATTGCCTTGTTTTGAACACTTGGGCCTTTCAATCTAGACAAAGTGTTTGCATAGTCCAAACTCAGATGTGATCAGTTAGAACCAGAGTGAGTTTTCTTACTCTGCTTTTGCCATGGCTTAATGCTGTCCCCAGGTGCATTGGTGAGGAACTTCCGCAGGAAGCACAGACAGAACAGAGAGAGGTAATGGTGATTTGCCCAACAGGTCAGTTTCTCTGCCCTTGCCATCACAGACCCACTCTGCTGTTGGTAGACAGCCCTTTGGTCTGTTGGTCAGAAGTGATATCTAGTTATTTTTCATCTCTGAACACCTTCAGCTCCCCCTCTATTAATGTCAACCAACCCTCAGTGTGTTTCATAGCTTAGTAGCCTACCTTACATTAAATATGCATTTGATCACCTACCCTTGACATCTAGGAAGCTGCTGAAATAGTTGATATGGGACAGACATCATGAAAGAATGGCTAGAAGCTGGTCATAATGGCACATACCTTTAATCCCAACACTTGGGAGGCAGAAGCAGATAGATCTCTCTGAGTTTGAGGCCAGCCTGGTCTACACAGTTCCAGGATAGCCAGAGCTGTATAGTATGACTTTTGTCTTGGGGGGTGGGGGGTGGGAACAGCTAGAAATCTTAGGAGGATTTCCTGAAGTCTACAGTGACCGGAAGCTCACTAGCTGTTTATCTATCTATCTATCTATCTATCTATCTATCTATCTATCTATCTATCTATCTATCATCTCTCTCTCTCTTTCTCTCTCTCTCTCTGTCTCTCTCTCTCTCTCTGTGTGTGTGTGTGTGTGTGTGTGTGTGTGTGTGTGTGTGTGTGTGTACACGCATGGCAGATGTCTTGGGGGCCAGAGGCATTGGATCCTCCTGGAGCTGGAGTTGTAGGCAGTTAGTTGTATTCTGTGCCCATGTAGGTCCCAAGAACCTGACTTGGTTCCTCTGGAAGAACAGTAAGTACTTTTAACTACTGAACTATCTCTCCAGTCCCTCAATATGTTTCTCATCTTCAAGTGAAATTGGTAACTCTAATAAGACTATAAGAAAGATAAGAAGGATACATAGTCTACCAGAACTCCAAGCGTAGTACCCCAAATAGCATAGCACCACAGTCTAAATAAACCGAAGCCCAGTGGCTCTTTTATTTACACTGAGTTTCTTCCTTTGGCTAGGGCTCTGTCATTCTCTCAATTGGTCTTGGTTTTAGAGTCATGCTGCCCATAGAATACCAGAACACAGGGTTTAAGAGGAGAAGGGCTAGACTTGAGCTGAGAGTAGGAGGTGGTATCATGGCTCAACTGCTCCTCCCATCTTTCCATCTCCGGTTTTTCTTACTACAGATAGGTTGGTCTTGGACCATCCATCTAAGAGTTACTTCTGAACATCTTGGAGGCAAACAATAGTTCAAGTCAGATGGCTGCAGTGCTCTTCAGTAATGTACCCAACCAATACCTTGACTCTGCCTTGATGCATCAAAATATTGCAACGCCTCTACCATGTGTAGAATGCTGTTCTAGTGACTTGACTAGCTCAGATGTTCCAGTGTGTATGTAAAGTTATGGGCATCCAATGCAGTGCAAGTGAACATGTGAGCTTATGAAAGCAGTGGAGAGGCTGGGCGTGGTGATACATGCCTGTTATTCCTGTACTTAAGGGGCTGAGGCAGGAGGATTGAGAGTCAGGGTCAGCCCAGGCTGCATAGTGAGACCCGGTTTGAAAAAAGAAAATAGTGGAGAAAATTACCTACAAATGGAATAAGTAGGAAAAACATAATATATATGACAAAGTACATTTATATTTAAAAAACAATTGAAAATGCTGATACCAGTACAAAAATGGACATGTTCCTATTGGTATGTTTATATGTAAGTGCATGTTTATTTGCATTCATGGAGAAAAACACCCATTTTCAAAAGTATACTTATCTGTAAATACACAAGAAAGAGACTTAAAAATATACACTAAAATATTATGTTGGGATTGCTGTGGTATGTTTTTTCTTTGTGTATTTCCCAAGCTTTATTTTTTATTTATACCGTTTTTAACTTTCTTCCACGTAGTGCTTTACATTTTCCAAATTTTCTACATAAATGTGTCTTTTATTAGGAAAAATAGCTTCTGATTATAGTTAGTTGACATTTCTGTGCTTCTGAAGAAATCCTCTGGCCCTAGGTATTCTCAATGGAAATAAGCTGATGGGTCGCTTTCTGCTGTGTCCTGCTCACCTCATACTCTTTGGCCTGTAGTTGTCTTCTCTGACTGTACACGTCTGTGAAACTGTCCTGCTTGCCCTGTCTCTGACTGTACACGTCTGTGAAACTGTCCTGCTTGCCCTGTCTCTGACTGTATACCTATGAAACTGTCTTGCTTGCCCTGTCTCTGACTGTACACCTGGGAAACTGTCCTGCTTGCCCTGTCTCTGACTGTATACCTATGAAACTGTCTTGCTTGCCCTGTCTCTGACTGTACACCTGGGAAACTGTCCTGCTTGCCCTGTCTCTGACTGTACACCTGGGAAACTGTCCTGCTTGCCCTGTCTCCTGACTGTACACGTCTGGGAAACTGTCCTGCTTGCCCTGTCTCTGACCATACACCTGTGAAACTGTCCTGCTTGCCCATGTCTCTGAGTGTACACGTCTGTGAAACTGTCCTGCTTACTCTTGTCTCTGAGTGTACACGTCTGTGAAACTGTCCTGCTTGTCCTTGTCTCCTGACTGTACACCTGTGAAACTGTCCTGCTTGCCCTGTCTCTGACTGTACACCTGTGAAACTGTCCTGCTTGCCCATGTCTCTGAGTGTACACCTGTGAAATTGTCCTGCTTACTCTTGTCTCTGAGTGTACACGTCTGTGAAACTGCCCTGCTTGTCCTTGTCTCCTGACTGTACACGTCTGTGAAACTGTCCTGCTTGCCCTGTCTCTGACTGTACACCTGTGAAACTGTCCTGCTGCCTGTTGTCCTGCTTGCCTCTTGGCCCCTCCTCATTTTTATTTCCTCTTGAATGTACAGAATGTCCCAATCCTCAGGATCTGGGTTTAGAAATAAACGAAGATCTGCTTCTGGTCCAGGCACCTTCCTGCAGCCCTGGGAATGACCTCACCAGGATGCCTTGCCCAGGGCTAGGAAGTGTGGGCTGACATCCTCCTTCAGTACACTTTGTGTCCTGGTCATTGTGTTCTTGACCTTTGGTCAGGTTTCTAGCTCAACAAGGAGGAAGTTTGGCATACACTCCAAACTAGGGCTCACTAGTTGTATTTTGATGTGGGGATTTTTTTTGGGGGGGTTGGTTGGTTGGTTCTTGTTTGTTTTTGTGTGTGTGTGTGTGTGTGTGTGTGTGTGTGTGTGTGTGTGTGTGTGTGTGTTTGCTGTTCTATGTCTCTTTATGTCTACCTACTTCTGCCTCCCTCCTCAAGTGCTAAGATTAATAGCATGAAGTACCACTCCCGGCAATACTGGTTGTATTTTGCCTTAAGTAAAAGACTGACTCCTCTATTTTGTGTGCTAATCTCATTTATTCTATGAAAAAGTACCCAGAACTTTTAATTAGCTTATTTAAAGCCTGATCTGTGCCATCCTTGGGAAACAAAACTTTGATTTTGTTTTTGTTTTGTTTTGTTTTTGAGACGGGGTCTTTCTCTCTAGCACCAGCTGTCTTGAAACTTGCTGTGTGGTCCAGGCTTGCCTCAAACTCACAGGGATAGAGTGCTGGGATTGAAAGTATGCTCTCTCTCTCTTGGCTTGTTTCTGGTTTTTGTTTTGTGTGTATGTGTTTGTTTATTTGTTTGTTTGTTAGAAGCAGGGTCTCAGTATGTAGCACCGGCTGTCTAGAAATTACTATGTAGACCAGGCTAGCTTCCAACTCAGATCTACCTGCCTCTGCCATATTTTTATAATCTTCATTAGCTATATTATCTCCACAATCAGGTCTACTTCTCTAAAAAACAAAACAAAACAAAACAACAACAACAACAAAACATTGTAATTCTGTGTAGAGTCAAAGGCTTCCACTAGTGGCCTGGCCATCATTCTGCTCCAGTGAACCTCTGTTTTACCCAAGTTCCATAGTAACCAGTGCTGGTGCTGCTCCTGTAAACCATCCTCCCCCCTCACCTCTCCCACTCCTCACTTCACATCACTCTGCCTGGACTTCTTTTAGATTTCCAAAGAAGATTGCTTAACTGGGGAGTGTGTGAGACCTCTCTAGTCCCAATATCCTGTGGTTGAGTAGTGGCTAGCATTTGCCATTAAAAGGTCTCTCAAATAAAATGGAAAGAGGAAACTACATTTTTCATGTCTACCAATGAAAAAAGTTAGCTGAAGTTGTATTATTACAAGAGGGAGCAGGGCAGGTACAAGATACCACGTATCCCTTGGCATGTTGTTGTTTGTTTGTTCTTTTTGAGGGGGGCACCACCCAGCTCCCAAATAAATCACACACGGAGGCTTATTCTTAATTATAAATGCCTGGTCTTAGCTTGGCTTGTTGCTAGCCAGCTTTTCTTAACTTTAAATTATCCCATCTGCCTTTTGTCTCTGGGCTTTTTCTTTTTCTTACTCCTGTAATCTTACTTTCACTCTTAGTCCTTGACTGGGTGTGTAGCTGAGTGGCTGACCCCTTGCGTCCTCTTCTCCTTCTCTCTTGCTTTTTTTTCTTTCCTCCCAGGTTTCTTCTATATATTCTTTCTGCCTGCCTGCCAGCCAGCCATGCCTATCTTCTTTTCTTCCGCCTCACTACTGGCCATTCAGCCCTTTATTAGCCCATCAGGTGTTTTAGACAGGCAAAGTAACAGAGCTTCACAGAGTTAAATAAATGAAGCATAAACAAAAGGAACACCTTAAAATTATATTCCCCAACAGTGATACCTCTAGCAGTGTTTTCATAGATCAAGATCCTTTGGGATATTTTGAATCTTTGGTGTTTCCATATTTATTTTAAAGTTCCTTTTTCAATTTCTGTGAAGAATTAAATTGGGTTTATTTGTTTTGAGGCAAGGTTTCACAATTTAGCTCTGGTTGGCCCTAACTCAAGAGATCCACATGCCTCTGGCTTTGGAGTGCCCTGATTAAAGGCATGTGCCACCATGCCTGACCCTTCATTGGAATTTTGGTGGGGATTGTATTGGTTATGTAAGTTGCTTTTAGTAGGACTGTCATTCTCATAATATTGATCCCTGTCAATCCATGAACATGAGAAGTCTTTCTGTCTTCTGTTATCTTCAGTTTCTTTCTTTAAAGTTTTCATTCACAAGTATTTAAGAATGAGATCTCTTTGCTTGCTAGGCCAAGACTCTTGACTCAGCTACATGTGAGGCACCAAAGATACATTTCTAGGGAAAACCAGTGTTTCTTTATGAATCCAGAGCGGTAAGTGAGGGTGGAAAACTCCAAGACTCTCCAACTTTTTAGCTCAATGGCTTTGAGGGTACAGACTGCAGGAGAAAAGCCTGCTCGGGGTACAGACTACAGGAGGAAAGCCTGCTCGGGGTACGGACTGCAGGAGAAAAGCCTGCTCGGGGTACAGACTGCAGGAGAAAAGCCTGCTCGGGGTACAGACTGCAGGAGGAAAGCCTGCTCGGGGTACAGACTGCAGGAGGAATGTCTGCTCGGGGTACAGACTGCAGGAGGAATGTCTGCTCGGGGTACAGACTGCAGGAGGAATGCCTGCTCAGACGCCAAGCTGAAATTGCACACCTTGAGTTAGTGCCTTCCCCTAGCAGAAGCCTGTCCTTCATATCCTCTACAAGGAACTAATTGAGGAGTTGATGGACTAATGTGTGCTCAGAACTAGTCTTTAGAAAGGACAACGCAGGATTTGGTGACAGTTTATCACCAGTTCCTCTGTGTTCTCTGGCCCCCTTCTGGTTTCTGAGGCTGAAAGATGCCTGTTCTGACAAAAGCTGAGGTGAAAGCCCTACAGTGCAGGCCCGAATGTGCAGGCAACAAGGCTGGGCACAACAGCATTTCGTATGGGGAGGCTCGCCTGCCCGCCTGCCTGCCTGAGGGTGCAAGCTGCACGTGCTCCTTGGAGCCTCCACAGACAAGCTCAGGCTTTTTCCGTCACCTCCACAGGAAGCAAATGTCTTCCGCTGCAGAACACTTCTGTTCACATCACTAGGTCTCCTGTTAGGGGTATCATTCATTCATATAATGTGGATCCATTAAGATCCACTTGGGTTAGAAGTAAGTAATTCTCTTAAACTATTGGATGCATATAATTTTCATGAGATTTACTAATACTTCGTTCAGGTAATGAAATCTCTCACTCTTCTGTTGACTTCAGCTACAGTTATTATGGTATTGTTTAAGTAGCTGTGTACTGACCTCTGCCAGCCAAGTTTAGATCTGCGTTTGTGTAGCTTCTTCACACTTAAACTTGGTAATTGAGTAACTGGGAACCTTGGTTGATAGAATGATAGGGCCATGGCAAAGAGGCCCATTCCTCAGCAACTTGCAGGGGTTGATATGCAAGCATGTAACATTTTTGTCCCGTCTTTTGTCTTCACAGTGAGAGAAAAACGCAAGAGTCTCTTCATTAACCATGTAAGTCAAACTGCCTCCCCATGTTTTTCTTAACGATTCTATACTAGATTGGTAGGTGAGGATGCCCTGTGTGTTGTATGGTACATAAATGACGGTGAGGAGTGATGATATGCTAATTTGCCAGGCATTGTTTGGGATTCACTCCCATTGCCATGTCTCCAGATTCCCTGACTGCTGCGGGAGGGAGTATGCCTGTGGATAAGACCACAGTGCCACCGCAACATGACATGGGTCTAAACAAAGCAAAGGATTTTCAGTTTGAACCTTTTGTTTCTGCTCATACCAAATTCCCGTTTTTTGGTTTTGGGCTGTTTTGTTTTGTTTTGTTTTGTTTTGTAGTGCACTTGCCTTTGAATAAATACATAATTATTTTTCCAGAACAGCTCTCTGCTTCCTCTCTCTCTCCTATACAATTACTGTTTGTGGGACAAGGCCGCACATTTTTGTGTGTTTGCTCAAAAACAGTTTATATGTGTAAAGAGGCTAAACTTGGCCATTTAATTTTGAAAGCAGTTCCCTAGTCTAGTGCCTTGGCCATTCTGAGCAGTATCTCCCCACGGTGGCTACACAGGATAGTAATAGGTACACCTACCTTCTCCAGCCTCTCCCCACCGCTCCCTGGCAAACTCTGGAACAGACAAGGTATAACCACACCTCTTGTTTAAATATGTCTTGTTCTTTAAGAAAGAAGACTGCTCCTACAAGGTAAAGGGTGATAGAGTTATGTGAACTGCCAGAGTAAGTGTCCTGTACACTCTCACTAAAAATTGCAGCGATGAATCTGACCTTACAAAGGCTTGCCTCAGGATTGTTAGACTGCATTTCAGAACTTGTAGATTCTGACATGCTTAATGATAAAGTATTAAGAGCCTTAAGGCCATCAAAAGACACATGCTGGACCCATAGGGAACTGGTGATTCCTCTGCATCAGTGACATCTAATGTGTACATGTCACTTCCTACAGGTCATAAGGTCTCTAGTTCCTATCAGGTTTTTTATCTATCCATCTATTTATTTATTTCTTAATTTGCTTATGTTATGTGAGGGTGCGTGAGCTGACTGATCAGTCCTCTGTCAGATTTCTAAAGCACTTCCCTGGCCCTCTAGATTGGTTTTGTTGTTTTTTTGTTTTATTTTTTCTTTTAACAGCCACAATAGTTTATTTACAGTTGAAGTCTCTAAGGTAGATAGTTATAAGACAGCCGGTTTTACACATCACAGTATGAATCACACCACAGACAACAACATGGGACTGGTGTAAAACAAAGCTGAGGTAGAAGGACAAGCAATTTGTTAAGACTAGATTACATTTTGTTAAAGAAATAAGGAACTATATTTTAGGAGAACTGCAGGGCGTTTCTGTTGAAGAATGAATTTCACAATTTTCTGTCCCTGTGTAGGGAAAACTAAGACTAATTTATCCACTTACACTCTTAACACACTGTAATTTCACCCAGGGAATTTTACATCAACCTTCTTCTCAACAAACCTCAACATACACAAAACAATGGAAATCTAGAAGAAGAGACAATAAAATGAAAGGTCCTCGGGGAAAGAGAGAACACAAACAATAGAGTCTACTTTAGTCTTACCAGGTAGCACTTCTTGGCTCTCTAGGTTTGTAGCCTAGAATTCAGCTATAAAACATCTGGGGGTCAGATTCTGTAGCCCGAGAAGCAGTGATGAAAATGGCTGTGTCTTTCACGTGGTAGGAAGTGGTGCATCCTGACTGTAGAGGGTGAGGGATTGACGCTGAGCCCTCCTCTCCAGTTCGTTACCTGTGGGTGTACTTGACTGCTTTCCCCACTCTAACACGTACATGCTGAAGAGCACATAAGGGAAGAGCTGAACTGGCAGCCAGACCCCAACCCGATCTGAGGGCGTGCGAGGAAAGGAGGTTGATTGTCCAGGCTGCTCTTGTATCGGGACTTCGGGGCTCCAGCCCCTCCCAGGGTAGGGGAAGAATCTACAACCAGCTGATAATCAATCTTTGGTGAAAAGAAATGAATCTATGTACATGAAACTCCTTAGTCCATACACTTCATTATTTTGTGATGGTTCTTTCTCTACACAGCTTCTATTCTGCTCTCATGTCTAGCTCCTTTCTTGCCTGATTTCTCTCTCTATTCATCTACTGCTCCCTCTAAGTTCTATCTTAATTCTGCCTCATCTAGGTCCTTTTCATCTTGTTCTTACCCAGCTAGTACTTCCCCATCTGACTCTTCCTCATCTTCCGTCTCGTCCACACTGTACTCTCTGGTTAGAATCCTCCTTATCCCTCCCCGATCTCTGTCTCTCGTCTCTCTGTCCTCTCCAAGTCTCTCAGGAGTCCAGTTGTAAACCCAAGCAATAGCAATCCCCTGGTCTAGCAAGGTCACCAGGCTTGAATTCTACGGGGTCATAAAGGTCGGTAAGAATTTTCCTCAGGCAGTGACCACCAGACTTCCAGGGTCAAACGGAGGGGTGATAAGAATCACATAGAGGGGCAGTAATTGTTAATTATCATTTGCAACCCAAAAGGGAAGTGACTAATGAATTAACTAAAGGCTAAATTCAGGTAATATCTAAGAAGAGGGATCTTATGTGCTCAACTATAGTCTTAAATGTGATTGGTAGAAAATGTTAATCTATAAGTTGCCAGGTCAATGGGAGAAAATAGAACTGTCTTCTTTTTTCCTGTGGCTCCTATCTGTCCAAGCTATATGCCGTTTTTCTGCAGGGTGGGGGAAAGTGTGCTTGGTCACTAGGCAACCTGTGTACAGCTAGATGCCTCTGGTGATAGTTAAAGGGAGATCTGGAACTAGAGGTAAGGTTTGGGAAAGGAGGAAGTTAAGCTTAACAGGCATTCTCAAACAGGTAGCCTGAATGCTTAAGTCTGTTCTTAGAGAGTACAGAGGTATCTCTGATAAGGTACTTTCCTCCATCTGGGGATAGACCTGGCCGGATGCTGCCAATGATGATAATTACAAGGAGGCTTGAACTGGGGTTCTGGCTGAGCATAGCTGTCAGTGCAGAAGGTTATCTAAATATTCCTAGAAGGGATAGGTAAGGAGTTAGAAGTCTATGAAGTTAGTAAGGCTGTAAGAAAGGAGGATCTGAGCTAAATTGTGTAAAGCTATTACTTAAGGTCCAACTGACCTAGGCGGTGTCTCCTTGCAGAATTTACCTTAAATCAGGAGACTAGCATGTGGACTGTTATTACTGTTAGTCCTTGAAAGTGGCTAAGGGAGATATCTGATTCCAGAGGAAGCCTTTCCTGAGGCTGTTCTCCAAATACCTTGAATGTGTATTTATATCCAGAGAGTGATCAGTCCAAACTGTTAGCCCTTCTTAGGGAAAAATCAATTGGGAAAACTTTGAAGGCACACATGGTTTTCATAACAGAATACAGCTGATATAACAAGCCAAGTAACACCAACAGCTCCTTGGAATTTGGCTTCCTCTGAAGGAATTCCTTGATCCCTTCAGGTAGTGACTTTGCCATAACCAGCTGAGTTCTTATGATATATTCCTGCGGCCCTCAGCACTCTTGATAATGGCTAATGGGACAGGTGTGATCTCACAGCTCCAGTCTCCATATTTGTTTTCATATGCTCTCCACTGTGACCTTACTTGTATCCAGTGAGCTTCTGGCATATGTCTACTATGGAAGCAGTAGCCATGGGCCAGCATGTGGATATAGGTGCTAGGTTGTGCACCTTAACTCATGCACCTTAACTATGTGATTTGCTGAGCAGTAGGACAGTGAAGTCAGACAGATGTTCATCTCTCACTTGTACTTGTTGATGAATAAAGATAGTTGTGTGCTGAGTTTCTTTGTAACAGATGACTCTGGAATGTGTGATCTTCCACACTGTTCACAGACTTGCCTGCAAATGAGCACATGAGTTCTGCTTCTGGTGGGGAAAACTGAGTGCTGTTCAGCCACATAAAATAGTGTAGCTGAGGTTTTTTTGTGTCTCACCTGGCTCGTGGTCAGGACAAATCTCTCACCCGACAGTCTATCAAAGCAGTGTATAGCCCAGAAACCTCTTTTTTTTTAAACTAGCAAAAACTGTATCCACCACGCAGCATAGTACGCAGCTTGGAGAAACCTCTGTGTAACTTGGCATAGGTTAAGCCTGCATGCCATGAACCCGCCATAAAGTAGCTCAAGCCCACATATTGCCGTGTCTCGCCGCCCACATGAGACATGAAGCAGGAACTTAGATGGAAACTCGAGCTGTTGGGTGCCATTTGTAGCTGAAGTTTTTTTGTGTCTCACCTGGCCCATGGTCAGGACAAATCTCTCTCACCCACCAGTCCTCTAGCCACTTGGACCCAAGTAAACACACAGAGGCTTATATTAATTAAACTATATTGCCTAATGGCTCAGGCTTCTTGCTAGCTAGATCTTACATCTTAAATTAACCCATTTCTATAAATCTATACCTTGCCACGTGGCTTGTGGCTCACCCGTACCTTTACATGGCAGTGTCGGGCAGTGTCTCCTGACTCAGCCTTCCATTTCCCAGAATTCTCCTCCCTGCTTATCCTGCCTATACTATACTGCCTGCCTGGCTACTGGCCAATCAGCGTTTTATTTAATCAATCAATCAATCAATCAATCAATCAGTCAGTCATTCAGAGCAACACATTCACAGCATACAGAAAGACATCCCCATCAAAGTAGTCTTTTTGCATAAAGTGAGACTATCTGCAAACTGGATTAGGTCAGTACACCGATTGTGGTTGTCTTAGGGTTTCTGTTTTTGTGAAGAGACACCATGACTACAGGAAAATGTTTAATTGGGGCTGGCTTACAGTTCAGAGGTTCAGTCCATTATTGTCATAGTAGGAAGCTTGGTGACATGCTGGCAGACATGGTGCTGGAGAGGCAGCTGAGAGTTCTGCATCTGGATCCATAGAGAGCAAGAAGAAACAGTGAGCCACTAGCCTGGCTTAATTAAGCATCTTACTGAAACCTCAAAGCCTGCCCCCAGTGACACACTTCCTTCAACAAGACCATGTCTTCTAATAGTGACTGTCACTCCCTGTGAGCCTATGAGGGCCATTTTCTTTCAAACCACCACAGTGAGTTTCACAGCTTGTAACTTAAGTTAGGAAAGTAGAAGGGGAGCTGGAAAAATGGCTCAGAGGTTGGGGTCACTTGCTGTTCTTTCAGAGGACCTGAGTTCAGTTCCTGGAGCCCATGTAGGGGGGCTTACAACTTCCTGTAACTCTAGGGGATCTGACACCCTTTTGTAGCCTCTTCAGAGACATACATACACACACACACACACACACACACACACACACACACACACACACACGCATGAAAAATAATAAGAGATCTTTAAAAAGAAAGAAGGAGGATCTTTAAAAAAAAAATAGCAGTAGGAGGATGGTGGGAAACACTATAACAATTGGAATCTTCTGCCAAGGGTGGACTATACACTTACTTCTCAACTGACTTGGACAGTCTTCACCCCAGCTCAGTGCTCAATCACCACTCTCCTTCTACTGATGAAAAACTGAGGCATAAAGAAACAAGTAAACAGTAGAGCCAGGGTTGGAACTTGTCTCTGTGCTTCTTAGTTGGATTCACTTGAAGTTAGAGGTAACACAGGTATGCTTTTACAGGACAGTCTATAAGATTCAGTTTGAAATATGGTTCCTAAAGTAAAAATTTCAATTTGTTCTTGAATTCTAGAACAAGTGGTATCCTTTGTCCTTTTTTATATAACTTTATTGTGGCTTGATTTCACCTTTGAGTTTCTGAAGAACCTGTGTGGTGTATATTACTCAGGCAATCTACAAGGAGGATGCTGTTATTCAAGAATCATGAAAGCAGTGTTATAGATGAGCCAGTGAAGAGAAGTGGGCAAGGTTCCCTCTGCTCCTAGCTGACTAATAGCACCTGCAGATGCATTGGTTACTGTTCTTACTGCTGTGGTCAAATACTTGACAAAAACACCTTACGGGGAAAAGGATAGTCTTGTTTGACAGTATGAGGGTGCAGTCTGTGATGGGAAAGGCATGGCGCGGGAGCTCGAGGGAGCTGATTTCTGCAGGCAGGAAGCAGAGAAAGATGAGGGTTGGTTGGTGTTCAGCTCATTTTCTTCTTTCTGTAGCCTGGCTCTATCCCATGAAGTGGTGCCACCCATGGTTAAAGTGTATCTTCCCACTTCACTCACCTAGTCTTGAGAACCTCACATGCCCATAGGCTTGTCTCCTAGGAGCTCTTAGACCCAGTCAAGTTTACCATCTCTGTTGACCACACAGCAGGGAATGTGACCTCCTCCAGATGAAAAGGTTCCTCTGGCTCCCATCTGGAGTGCCTCCTGTGAGAATGGAGCCATAGGCTGGAGAAGAACCAAGAGGGGTTCAAGGGATTAAATATCACTACTTCTAAAGATTTACTACATGGGAATTGAATAGCAGCAATGAAACCACCTGACTTAGAAAGATTAATATTCTAATCAGCATCTTTGTTTTAGATGTCATTAGAATGATCAATTAGAGGGAAAATGTGATAAATTTGTATAAAGGTCTTTATTTAAAATGTCTTTTTATAAATTTGCTGAAGTTTTGGTTTTGCCTTTCTTGAAAGTCAACTACTTCTGTACATTTTTTTAACCAAAATGTGAAAATCTCTGATTATAAATTACAACATTATAGATAATTGCAGTTGGGAATCTTCCTAAAATACAGGGAAAACACATACCTTTTGTGTTGATCTCATTTTTCTATGACATCCTCCTGCCTTCTAGCAACAGCATATGTAATGTGAATTAATTATTCTAAGACATTTCATGAAGTTTGGGGGAGGTGGAAAGAAGACATTCCAAGACAGGATCAGGAGTGGAATGGCCGGCCTTTCTCCTGTCCTTTTTACTGCAAATGTGTTTTGAAACCAGGAAGCTAAACAGGGAATATTTTATAGTATCATTTATTCTCTTGCAAAAACTTCAGAGAATGTGCCTCAGCATTAAGATAGATGATTATTCTGAAAACTTCATAAGGAAATAATGTCAGTAGAAATTCATGTGTCAGTTAAGCAAGAGTCTTCTTACTATTTGGACCCAGCCAAAAGAACTTTGAAGTCCTCGTTCTGGCAGTCTTGAAAATGTTTTGAAGTTTTAATCTTTTCTCTTCTCAAATGAGTCATGATGGCTGTCCTCTTTGACTCAGTGGGAAGCAGTGAAGGAAGGTGGTGCTCTGCACACTGGTTACAGCACATGCAGGCCAGCTAGCTAGTACGACTCAGGAGGTAGGGAAATGTGTATTTTCCTACGTTCTGTATTAGTGACATTTTTCTAGTCTTGGAGGGAAGCAAAGTAAACTAGCAGTCAGTTAGGCAGTTAGTTACCTGGGGGCAGACTTAGACTGTTATAGCTTCTGTGTCACTCTGCTGTCTCACTTTTTAAAGATTTATTTTATTACCATTTTTTGAGGTTGTTACACATGGTTACGAATTTACATCAGTCCCACCTCACACTCTTCCCCCTCCAACTATTCCCTCTCAATTTCATGATTTTTCTTTTTAATTATTTTTCTCTCTTTCCTCTCTCTCTCTCTCTCTCTCTCTCTCTCTCATGCGCGCGCACACACACACACACACACACACACACACACACACACACACACACACAGAGAGAGAGAGAGAGAGAGAGAGAGAGAGAGAGAGAGAGAGAGAGAGAAGAGAAGAGAGAGACTGACTTACATGTAAATACAACCTGCTGCGTCCATTTAGTGTTGCTCATATGCATATGTGTTTAATGCTGAGCACTTGGGATTGGATAACCTCTCATGGAACTCACCCCTGGAAAAGACTGACCCTCCCTCACTGATCAACCATTAATTGCCTTTAGTTCTTCATCTGCCTTGGAATATCAGCTAGTTATATCATTGTGCAGGTCTTGTTTAGGTGGCCATATTGTGAAGATCTCATGGCTGCAGCTCTGTGTCATATATAGAAAATACTTCTCAGCAGAGATTCTGGGCCTCTGGCTTTTATAGTTTTTCTGTCCACAACATCTTCCATGATGTTTCCTGAGCCTTAGGTCTAAAGGTTGTGTTGCAGATGTATCAACTAGGGATGTGTATCCCACATTTAGTAGTTCTCTGTATTTTAACCAAGTGTGAATTTCTTTGATAGCCCCTATCTGCTGCATTGATGATCAATGAGTGTTACACTTATCTGTGGATATAAGGATAAATATTTAGACTGGAGCTAGGAATTATACTGGTTTCGGAAAGTGTCAGTAGTGGGTTCTCCTCTAGGGTTCATGGCCTCACCAGCCATGGGTGGTTGGTTAGGTCACAGTACCAGGCATCAATTTCCTCCTTTTGAATGGGTCCAATTAGGTGGCTGTTGGTTACTCTCACAGTAGAAATGCCACCACTGCATCCTTGGGTATGGCTTGCTGTGCTGGTCCTTGTTGTGGTTTGTAGCCAGTGTCTGCTGTGCCTCTTCCTGCCATCTTTTTACCAGCAGATTAGAAACCTTGCAGCGAGAGTGTGTCATACATGTATAAGCATACTATTTTGTTTTGTTTTTTCAGTATCATAGGGCAATAATTTAATAAAACATTTGCCTGAAGCTGAGAACCATCTAGCATACCGAATAGACTTGAAATGTTGAAGAAGCCCGAGTGAGTGTCCTGCGACTGACTCTGGGGAAGACAAATAGTGCTTTGGTGCCAGCAGAGGCATTGGGAAGTTACAGCTGCCGGGTTGCGGCACTGTGGTTTGATGTTGGTGCTTGGTATTCCCACCCTCCTGCTGTGCTCTTAGAGGAACAGCTCAGTACACAAACCCAAACAAGGCAGCATCCCTGGCACAGGCTCTCCTGGTAGGTTTCTGCTTTCAGCATCTTAGTGGCATGAGGTTTGAGGTCAAAGGCAGCTTGCACTTTGAGAATTTCAACCAGTGGCTTGATGCCTCTGGCACCTATGGTGATGAGGTACTCGGAAGCTGAAATTTGAAGATGAGAGGAGTAGTCATAGAAATTATTGGTTTGGGAGTGGTATTGTCACCTTAGAAGGGATGTCAGCCATAAGTCCTGGGATACTGTGACTAAAAGCTGGGCTACCCCAGGCAAGTACTGATGCCTTGGTGGGAGACTAAGCTGACCCTTGCCTGCTGACTCAGTGTCAGATGGGGGTTCAGGCTGGATTCCTTGCTGCAGTGTAGTCCTGCCCCACAGCTTCAGGTCTTGGCACTTTGCCATCAGGAAATTGATCTGAGGAAAGAGTTGAAACCTCACAAGATCTAAGAGTAAAGTACTATTGTCTCTTTGCTTTCTTTGAATTACTAACACTATAACATGTCTTTAAAATATATATCAGCATGGTAACTGGTTGCTGAATTTTTGTGTCAGAATGTTGGTGCAGTGGGGGCAGTAGATATTGCTCCTGTAGCATGGAAATGTCATAATTATGGCATTTTTCATTTCTTATATTTCTTAATATATTATTTCAGTGTTATTGCTACAAGAGAATTGCTTTTAGTAGCATCCCAAAATACCTTAAGGAGAATGTTGATTACCAAATTGACCTGAAATGCCATGATAAATTTAATGTTGGAATTCTAACTTGAACTTTACAAGCTTTCTTGATGCCCTTTCCACACACAAGCACCTAGTAGTGAGCTTGAGCTAGAGGCCGGAGCATGCCTGATGGCCTGAAGCTGGTGCCTCTGACCTGTCTGCTGCTAACAAAGTACTCAGCAGCACCGCCACTAGTGGTGCCCTCTAGTGCTCTTTTAAAGAACCAGCCACCTAAAATACTAAGCAGGAGTTTCCCAAGAGAAAAGTGTGGTTTTAGCCTTTTTATGTATTTCTCAGGTTGCTGCAGATCTTTATAGTTTTATTGCTGAAAAACCTACATAGGAAGCAGATGTGAACATACTGAGCAGACATCTGGGCCTTAGTTCAGATACTCTGTATTCCAGGGTTTTGCTAAAAATAGACAGGTCAGGCAGGTAATTCTGTGATGTATGAGGGATTTGGTTTGGTTGCTGAAAGTGACACCTGCCTGTCAAAATAGTGTTAGGCAAAAGCAACCTTGTTTGCATCATTTGATTATTCTTCTTCCTCTTCCTCCTTCCTCTTCTTCTTCCTCCTCCTCTTCCTTTTCCTCCTCCTCTCCTCCTCTTTCTCTTCCTCCTCTCCTCCTCCTCCTCTTCTTCTTCCTCTCCCCTTCCTCCTCCTTTTTCCCCCTTCTCCTCCTCCTTCTAATTCTCCTCCTCCTCCTCCTCCTCCTCCTTTGTCCTCCTCTCCTCCCCCACCCCCAGAATTAGCCAGATGAAAGTCTACTAACCCTGTCTCCCATACATCTGACAAATGTCTACTTAGCATTCAGTTAGCAGTCATGGCTGTCAAGTTCATGTTGCCTCTCAGAAGCTGGCTCCTTGCTAAAGTTCTCCACAGAACTCGAATTTGTGCAATCACTAAGAAACCACAATCATATGAGCACCTGTTGCCTAAAGGTCACCTGTTTTAAGGTCCAATCTTCCATTTCACTATAAGGTGTCCCTAACAAAGGAACACTTTTATTTATAAATTTGTGTGAATTTAAGCATATTAGCCAAGAGATTTTTTTAATTGATCTGGGTGGGCTGAATTATTTGTGGCTCTAAAGTCAACTTTGCACCTAGAGAAATGGGTGCAGTGGATTCTCAACCTGATCTTACTGCATAAGACTCAGATGCCACCTTCCCCGTGTGTGTCCACCTAATGTCCACTGCATGCTGCAGGTTTCCTGTGGTTCCATAAGGAAGATGGCAACTGGGAGTGGTGGTGACTTACATGGAAGAGTAAGACACCTCCCAGTGTGGCCCAGAACTTCTGCCCTGTTAGCAGTTATGGTGGAGCTCTTGCTAAAGCATGTTTCCTTTGTGGTCTGGTCTCAGAGAAAGGGGCAATGTTGTATCTTAGTTAGGGTTTCTGTTGCTGTAATGAAATACCATGACCAAAAGCAATTTGGAGAAGAAAGGATTTGTTTCAGCTTAAATGTCCCAATCATAGTCCATCACCTAGTGAATTCAGGGCAGGAACCAGAGGCCATGGAGGAACACTACTTATAGACTTGCTCCTCATGGCAGGCTCAGCATGCTTTCTTATAGCACCCAGGACTACCAGCCCCAGGGTAGCACTGCCCACAGTTTTCTGGGCCCTCCCACATAGATCATTCATCAAGAAAATGCCCCACAAACTTTCCCACAGACCAGTCTGGTGGAGGCCCTTCCTCAACTGAGGTTCCTCCCTACAAATGACTCCAGCTTGTGTCAAGTTGACAAAAACCAGCTGGCACATGCTGCTTGGCAGAATCTTAAGTGTTTGTAACTGGTGTCATCTTGTTTTCTAGCATCCTCCAGGCCAGACATCAAGGAAGTACAGCTCCTGCTCCACCATCTTCCTAGATGACAGCACAGTCAGTCAGCCAAACCTCAAGTACACCATCAAATGGTGGGTGTGCAGACTTCCTTTTCGTTTACTTGGTTGGGGTTTGGGGGTTTGTTTTTTTTATTTTGTTTTGTTTTGTTGTTTTGAGACAGGGTCTTTCTAGTCTTGGCTGTCCTAGAACTCCCTATGTAGACCAGGCTAGCCCCTAACTCGGAGATCTTCCTTCCTCTACCTCCCAAGTTCTGGCCCATTAAAAGCATGGGCCACTTACCTTTTTGGAGCAGGGAATGGGGGGGGGTATATTTGGGAGCGGGGGCGGGGTGGGGGGGGTGGAAGGCTGGGAGAGGAAGATCTGCGGTTGGTATGTAAATGAATAAAAAATTTCTTAAAGAAGAAAAATAAATAAAAATAAGAGCATGGGCCATTATGCCTGGCAAGATATTTTTTTAAAGTTACTTTTGTTTTATGTGTATGGGTATTTTGTATGTTTGTGCACCATGTGAATTTAGTGCCCTTGGAGGCCAGAAGAGGGCATCAGAGCCCCTGGGACTGGAGTTACAGAATGTGGTGAACTGCCACGTGGGTACTGGGCATTGAATCCTGGCTCCTCTGGAAGAGCAGGCAGGCAGCGCTTTTAACCTCTGAGCTGTCTCTCCAGTCCAAAGGTTATGCAGACTTCTTTACTTCACCAAAAAGCTGTTTATAGGACCTGGGAGAGTTAATAACATGGGGATCACTAACACTTGGAGATTCTTTTTTGTTTGTTTGTTTAAAGTGGCTGTGGTAGCTAAGATGGGGGGGGGAATTCAGAATATTTGTGCATGATTCTACTTATATAAAGAAACTAGCATTTTACCTTCTTTTAAATATTGATGTCCTAAAATACGTTCATTGTTCCCTGTGTGTGTGTACAATTCTGACCAAAGCCATCCCGGCACAGAACCAGCAGTATTGTGACTTTTAAATGAAAGGAGACCTTCCCCCTCCAAGTCCCAGATGGGGGGACTTAGGCTATGCTGAGAGTGAGGCAGTCTAACCATGATCCTCTCGGCAGCTGAGGGAGCACTTAGGCAGTATTCTTCTACATTTGGCCTCAGATCCTTATCTTAAAATGGACTTAAAAGGAAAGAGGGGGGAGTCTTTGGGTCATATCCCTTTTTTTGGGGGGGGGTTCACTTTCCTCATTTAAAGATACAAAGAGCTGGTTTCCCCTGTACTGTACTGTCCCCATCAGCACAGTGACAACAGCAGCCACCCCTGCTAGGGGTCTCAGAGAACTTTTATAGAAGGGCCTGGATTCAACAGCCTGACTGAAAATCTGGGACATTTTATCTCTGCTTGTTGAAGAAAGTACACATCTAATAACAATGCATATGAGCACATGAAGTGCTGAAGTTACTACCTGTAAAATGTTCTGTTTTCATGGGCCAAGTTTTCTGAGTTGGAGGCACCGTTTACAATTGTATGTGACAGTCACTGCCTCAGTCCAGGTATTGAGGACTGTAACTAATTTCCATGGTAAGTGTCTTAGTCCTGTAAAGGGGAAACTGCGGCTCTTAAGTATATGTGCTTGATCACATAGGCTCCTTTCCCTCAATGCCCCAGCCCTTAGGAATGGGGTGATGGCCAGTGAACATAAACATAGATGGTCACCATGGGAACTGGGAAGAGATACATCATAGCATATAGTGTAATTATTTGAATGACCTCACCTAGCCCATTCATTTCTTAGGACGGCGCTCACTGCTAGAAAATGGACAGTATAGAACCTTTTGGAAATATGTAGGGCTTGTGGGGAAAAGTGAAAAGACCTGAAGATCTTTGTGCCCTGTGGTTTTTTGGCAGCTGTTCAAGCTGAGAAGCCTGGAGTGAAATCTGCCAGTTTCCATTGAACCCTAGATCAAATGAGAGAGATGGATGGAGTATATCCAGGGTAGCAGGAGCTCTTCAAGTTCACAGAGAGATCTGACCAGGCTCTTCACCTTCCACCCTTAGGTGACTTAATATCACCACTGGTTATGACACAGACACTAGGAACCTGGTGGGAAAACCAGCTGACATGTCTGAGAGGTGCAAGTACCTGGTTATGGTTGTGTATTCACATCAATCACTAGGAGTCATCTGGAAGTTTAATGTTGTCATACATGCATTCTGGATTCATCTGCCTGGGGGTGTGGCTTAGAAAACGGAGTTTTGAAGCTACTTCTGGGAGGGTCTTATAGGCAGCCAAGGGTGAGGATTCCATATTTAAGGGACAGCTGTCTTCTTTCTGTCTCCTGCATCACCTTAACTTAGACATTTTATCTGTACCACCTAAACTTGAAATTCTTCTGTTCAATTGCTCTAGAAGGTATCTATCTTCTTTTGAAATGGGTGCTGGGAACTAGGTTGGGCCGTTGGAGTCCTCTGCAGGTACCAGCTTCTCTCACTCGTTTATGATCAAGGAGATGAAGTACTCAAAAACTAGAGGTAGTAGCTAACCTAATAAGTCCTCCAGACAGTGCCTCTGCACCATAAGAGAGACACTTGGAAGGAAGAGAAGAAGCAGGGTAGACACAGCAGCCACATTTCAGCCCCATCTACCACTTCATCCAACCTTACCCTCACCAGAAAGCAACATCCCATTCCCTTTTCTGATCCTCTGTCTCTCTTAAGTTCAAGACCCTCTTACCCTTATCTTTGTCATTGAACGGATCAGCCATTAAGATGAGCTGAGCTTCGTTGTGGATAATCTGAATCTCTGTGGCAGAACATGTATTTCCTAAACTAGCTACTGTTCTCTTGAGAGAATACTCTTGAATTCTAAACCGTTGATTCATAAACTAATTTGGTGTGACAACATCTCCATAAATTGGGGATTTTTCAAGTGGACAAGATAGTTTGCAAATTTTGCTGGGTCCAGGATGACTGGGGGTTTGGGGGGTGAGTCTAACAGTGGGGGAAGGGAAGTGGAAAGGTGGACTACTAGGGGAGAGACTGGAGGGTTAGGGTGAGGCCAGCAGTGGGGGGAGTGAAAAGATGACCTTGTTCTTCCAGTGAATATAGTCCTTCCTTTGAAAACTTGGATTCCCTGTCACTGCTTTAAATGCTAGATCTGTGGTATGGAGCTAGACTTACCAATCTCCATACCTCCGCAGCCAGCTCCTCATGCTAAGTCCCAGAACAGTCTCTCTCTTTCTCTCTCACACACACACACACACACACACACACACACACACACACACACACAGCAGAGGAAACCTGAGGAGTCCATGTATCCCACTGTTTATGCCTCACCCCATGGTCATTTAGGACAGCCGCTGCTTGATTGACCCCCAGAGGTCTTAGGACTGCCATATTTTCGGCTCATACAGCTCTGGCTAAGGAGAAGGCAGATGTGTTGCCAGCAGTTATAAATGTGTTTTCTTTGGCCTGTGTCTCTTAACTCCATTGCCCTCGTGGGAAGCATAGGGACCAAGCTATGAACTAGACTCTACTAAACCAGTCATTAGATTTGAGGTGACTGTCACCACATTGTAACTACTGGATAACTAAGCAGTAGTGTCCTTCTCTCTAAAGATGATGTAGTGGAAGAAAGGGGCACAACTCCTTTCCCCACTCCTGGAGCTGAGGACCGAACCCAACCCAGGGCCTTGCACTTGCTAGGCAAGCGCTCTACCACTGAGCTAAATCCCCAACCCCAAGGGCACAACTGTTGTACAGGTCACAAATCCTGATCTGCTCTTTGAACGTGATACATCTCATTTAGAGTATAGGGTCTGTTATAGGGCTCTGAATGTATGGGAAGATACTCTGCAGTCATTATTATTACCTTAGCTCTGAAGCCCTTTCGCCTTAGTCAGAAACCCCCTCATCAGCTCAGTAGCCTCTAGAGATTTTAGGAAGAACAGACTATTACCCCTTGGTCCTGAGTCTCCTCACACTTAGCTGAGGTCATGTAAGTAACTGGGTCTGGGAAGAAATGTGAGCCATAAGCCTGTGCCAGGGGCTGTCTGATTCAGTCTCAGTAACTCCAGCACACTCGAGCCTCTTGGAGACCTCAGAGCTGGCTTAGGTCTCTGTTGTCACCCTCCCATCATCTTTACCTCTGGTGGTTTCTTGAAAGGCAATTTCTATTCTCTGAGAACCAGAGCACATTGCAGTCCTGCAAATGATCTGGGTTTTTAGAGGCTAAGAAAATAACGTGGAGGCATTTTTCTACATTTAAAAGGAGTAGAAAGAATTTTAGACAATTTTTTTTTAAGGTGGCCAGTCAACTTGATCATGATCAAAACTATGCCATTTTCTATTCAGAAGGAAAAGGTTTTTATCAAAGTATTCAAGGTGAGTGTTAGTGAATCTGAAGTGAAAAGACACTAGTGAGTACATTGATCATGCTCCAGCATGATACTTAACAGTATATATTAGGAGGTCCAGCTACCAAGCGATTCCATTATAGGATACTTTCCTATAGAAATAATATAGCCATAGATTACACAGATGTTTGTGAGCCTGTTTATTATGGTGTGAATTAATTACTGAACATTACATACAATTTAAATATTCAGTCACAGAGAATGATTAACTATTCAATTAAATATTATGAAATATAACTAGCAGCTTTTAAAATGATGTTCGTTAGGAATCGTTTCTAAGGTAAGAAAAGCATTAACATGGCTATCTAAGCATAGGATGCCAACCTCTTTGTTCATACATTATGTAGGTAGAAATAATAACTGTATATCTCAAATTGATAGTAGTTATTTGTGGGCAAAGAGATTGTTTTTCTTTTGTTTTGAGACATAGTCTTTCTTTGTACCCATGCTTGCCTAAAACTCTCCATTCTCCTGCTTCCCAAGTGAGATTACAGGTGTCCATCACCATTCCTGCTAAAAGACAGGTTTGTTTTAAAGTTGTTTCCCCCATAGTACTGCTGATCAAACACAGGGCCACACACATGCTAGGCAAGCACTCTGCCACTGAACTATATCTCAACTCAGATTTTTCTTTAAGCTTTCTATATTTTCCAAAATTTCTGTGTTGAATATATTGTATTTTACATTAGAAATGAAAAATTGAGGAAAATGACTGTTTATTATATTCAGATATTTGAAAAGTTTAGACAGTTTTAAGACAATGTCCTGGGTAAGTTACACCACCGTTTCAGGGAACGAGTGGCTGTGCTGCATAGCTTGCCAAGATGGTGTGTGAGAGGAAGAGCAGCCACTGTTCTTGCTGCTCATTATTCTTTCTGGAAGTTACAAAAAAACTAATAATTTGCTAACCCAGTAGGCAGTGAATTGGAGATTTCTAAATAGTTTTAATTTGTAGCACTTTTATGTAGTACCTGCATTTTAAAAGTGAGGAAAGCTAAAAATCTGATAGAAAAGCTTTAACTTCCCATTGTTATTCTATTGTTTCCAAAAATAGTCTCACAATTTCTGGGAGTGATCACCAGAGTGACTTAATGGGGCGTTCTGATCAACACTCTGAATGAAATGGGGCTTTACAGATGGACTGTGTGGCTTTTAATTAGATTTAGTGATCTCTGCTTGATAGTGCCTAGTACATGAAATGGTGAGTGTGTTGATGGAACATTGAATTCCTGTGTTTTATTTTACAGTGTAGCTCTTGCGATATATTACCACATCAAAAACAGGTATGTGGACACTTAATTCTGTGCTAAAAGTATCACACGTTGTCTTGTTATGTTCTTCCTGTTCTTTAGCCTTGGAATTGATATTCTTAACTCATGTTTTGATAGACCTTGTAAAGGGTAATGCACCAGAGTGCCAGGGAAGAAGGAAGCTACTTCTGGACCAGGAGCACCACATACGATGATTTGTGGTGGGATGAGACTTCTTGAGAAGGCTCAGATTCCTCCCTCTTCACTGGTTGTTTTCTGTATAACTAACTAACCATTCTGTGTTTTAGAAACTGTTAGGGTTAGTTTGAATTCAGTTGGAAATTCTGATAAAACATGGTAGAAGCTCTCCCTGATGAAAGTGTATCTTGCAGTGGTTCTATTAATTTGAAAACTCGGATAAAATTGGATTTTTTAAATCTTTAATATAAAGTATTTAAGGTGCATCTGAAAAGGTGAGTTAGCAATTGAGGAGTTCTTCTTGCTGCTTAGTCATGAAGACCAGAGTTTGGCTTTTAGCGCCTATATTATGCAGCTCAAAAATGCCAATAATTGTAGCTGTAAGGGATACAATGACCCCTTCTGGCCTCCATGGGGCACCTCCACATGTGGGCATACTCTCACACACAGATAACACTCACTCAGACCTTTGTAAAAAGAGGGGGAACCGGGGGCTGGAGAGAAAATTCAGTAGTCAAAAGTGTTCACTGCTCTTGCAGAGGACCTGAGTTTGGTTTCTAGTACCCACATTGGGCAGCTCACAACCTCGTAACTCCAGCTCCAAGTGCATGTGACGCCTTTGATCTCTTCATAGGCACCTGCACTCACATGCACATACACAGACACACAGACACATAATTAAAAATAATAAAAATAAATTTAAAAGGAAGAAAAATATAATAATTCATTTATTTGCTAATTTAATTTAGCACCAAGGACTTCTGCTTCAGGTCTGGGGCATTAAGCCATATCTGTAATTCATCCTTCCCAAACATGTTTTCCCCAATAGGGAGGAATTTAAAAGGCATCTACAGAGCACTGAGTATACATTATTTCAGGTTTTTTTCATAAAATGTACCAAACTTCTTTTCAATGATTTCCTTTTATTGGACCTTTTCAAAGCACCCTCTTAATTTTCATAGGCACAAAGGCCACTTAACCACAGTCTCATTTCAGTCCTTCATGTGATGTGTGCAGACATAATATTAAGTGCAAAACTAGTTTGAGAACAGGAAGGGCCACCAAACAGCAAGACAGACCCCCTAACTACTCAAGCTGTTCACACATGAGAGTTGTGAGATGGCAGCTTCTGGGGAGCAGTATTAGGGAAGCATAGCTATGTGAAGCAGGCACTGGAAGGTGTTCACTGTAGTGGGTTGTTCCTGTGCTGTAATTGGGATTGCTGTCTGTTGTGGCTCTAAGAGTTTTCTATGTAAGACAAGGAGAGCAGCTTCAGCCTCTGAGCTAGGATAACAGTAGCAATGCCAATTTTGTCCTGTCATTTCTGGGACAAGTTCAAACTTTGAAAACACCGAGGCTGAAGTTACGCGTAAGGCCAGTAGTGAGACTCATGTGCGCTTTGAAACCAACTTTCCATTAGCATCTTTAAGAGATTTCTTGGTTCTTGTTTTGGGGCTGAGAATTGAGCCAAGAGTTCCATGGACGTTAAGCATGCCCTCTGCTGGTGAAGTACATCCCAAAGTTGGTTTAGCTATAGATGATAATAACAAGCAGCTTTATTAAGTGCTTACTCAGACTTCCATTGTCAGTCTTTGCACAAATTTATAGTTTTAATAACAGATCTGAGAAGTGTTACTTTTATTATTTACACTTTACAGATAATGAAATTAAGGCACAGAGAGTGTCTTAGTCAGTGTTCTGTTGACTATGAAGAGGCACCATGATCACGACAACTCTTATAAAAGAAAGCATTTAATTGGGGCTGACTTATATTCAGAGGTTTAGTCCATTATCGTCATGGTGGGAAACATAGTGGCACACAGGCAGACATGGTGCTGGAGAGGTAGCTGAGAGTTCTACATCTGGATTGGCAGAGAACAGGAAGAAAAAGAGATACTGGGCCTGCCTTGAGCATTTGAAGCTCCAAAGCCCACCCCAGTGACACACTTTTTCCAACAAGGCCACACCTACTCCACTAAAGCCATGCTTCTAATCCCTGCTAGTAGTGCCACTCCCTAATGACCAAGCATTCAAATCTGTGAGCCTGTAATGACCATTCCTATTCAAACCACCTCAGAGAGATTCAATAATGCCTTAAAACTATACAACTAGTCAATTGGGAAATTAGGAATTGAGCTCAGTCTACCACCCATGTCTTTTAATCCCTGTTCTTATAGTTGAATGTTGATAAACTGAGCCAAAAGTGAGTTGTAAATGGAGAAAGAATAAGGTTAGTTTGGTTAGTCTGGAGGTGGAATCCTGAACCTCTCTGAAGGCAGGACACATGTCTTGTCTGTAGACTTTGTCATGGACAGCTTACAAACAGCCTTGTGGGGTTAGCCATACATCTGCCAGCTGGCTGGATGTAGTACTATTCACCTGAGATACATAGTTTGGTATGGATAGGGAAGGAAACAGTTCATCTCTCAGAGGATACATTAAATTTTTTCAGTCATTTTAGCTTAAATTCATAATCTTTTTTCCTTCCTTGTTTGCTATTCTCCTCTCCACTTCCCCTTTTTTGAGATAGATCTCATATAACCCAGGCTGGCCTCAAGCTTATTATGTAATCAAGGGTGATCTTGAATTTAAGACTGTTCTCAAGTACTGGGATTACAGGATTATACCCCCACACCCCACCTGACTTATGTCCACGTTGTGGCTCAAGTCTCAGGCTTCATTCATACTAGGCAGAAGCTACCAACTAAGCTACATTTGCCACCCCTTCCTTCGTATTCTTAATTTAGTTTCCTAAATGACTTGTGGCACATGTTTCTCTGGCATACGACATGGTTTTTAGGGGGTTTCCATTCATCAGGAAAAACTGAATAGTACTCCTGGTGATCTAAGGAAGTACAGTGCTGGCCAGGCTTTTGAATGTCTTGCCACAGGGAAGGTGAAGGGGTCTGCTGATTCGTAGTGGCTGGGGACATGGTCAGAGGCCCTGCAGCCAAGTGCACACAGGAGGAACTGTCTGCTTCTAAGTTCCATGGTAGGACTGAGCCTTTCTTCTCACTTGGGTTTATCTATACTACCAGGCTCTTGTGAGCAGTCACAGGGCACAGGTAGATGCTCAGAACTTTTGATCAGTTTCTATGTCTGATGCTAGAATGGACACTGGGCCGTTTTATAGAGATGTTAAATTTATAAAGCAGAAATTGGAGTATTTAACACAATAGATATATTGAGGGGTAGGTCGGTAAGCCTGATGTTCTCAAGCTGAGCCTCAACTTTATACACAGACTAGAAGTTACATAGTATTACTCAAAAATCACTGTGAGGTTGTTCATTTGTTTGCTTGCTTTGTCAAGCAAACTCTAGCTTGACTTGATAAGACAACTGAAAAAATTATCTCAATTTAAAAACAATGCCTCTATCCGATCAGCCTATAGGCCCGTCTATGGGGGTGTTTTCTTGATTGAGGGTTAATGTGGGAGGGCCCGTCTGACTGTAGGCATTTCTACCCCTGGGCAGGTAGTCCTAGGTTGTGTAAAAAAATCAAAATGGGCAAGCCATTAGGAGCATTCCTCCATGGTCTCTGCTTTAGCTCCTGCCTCCATGATCCTGCCTTGAATTTCTGTCTCAACTTCTCTCAGTGATCAACTGTGATCAGGACATGTAAGCCAAAGGTCCCTTTTCTCTTCGAAGTGCTTTTAGTGTGTTATCACTGCAGTAGAAAAGCAAAATAGGACTTGATCACAATTGTGGCTTTTAAATTAAATTTTTGGACAAAACTCAAATTACATTAAACAATAGATCTGTCACTGATGGGATAAGATGCGCTTTGTAAAATCCAAAACTCCAAGGCTCTGAGTTGTCCAGAGGCCAGCAGCCCAAAGTACCAAATTGACTAGAGTCCAACATCTCAAAGCACTCTGTAGGTCAGAGGCCCGAAGCCCAAAATGCTGTGCAAACCATAGGCTAGTATCTGATAGTGCTCTGTGGACTAGAAGCCAGCACAAGGCAGTGTGTAAACCAGAGGTCAGCAGCTCAAAGTGCTATGTGTACAGCAACCAGCATCTCAAAGCACTGGGTACACCAGAAACCAACAGTTCAAAGCCCTGTATATGTGAAGCCATCACCTCAAGGTTCTATATAGACAGCAGTGATCCAAAGTGCTGTATAGACCACAGGTCAGTAGCTCAAGGCACTGTGAGATCAGAAACCAGCCCAAAGTACTATACATTTGAGGTCAGCATCCTAAGGCGCTTTGTGTGGACCAGAGGCCACAGCCCTGTTTGCTACATGTAGACCAGTGGCTGACAGCCTTGTCTGCTGTAAGGCCCAGTTCTTCTAAACATTGCCCCATTCACAGCCCTTCTATATTGGTTATAAAGTAGATATACAAACCACATATACACTGATATGAGAAATTTACTATAGTGTAAAACATAATTTTATCATTTATTAAAAAGGAAAACAAATTTGCAGACTTGTGAGATTGATACGCTTGTTTATTTTTACATGAAGAAATCTTAGCTGAGTATTTATACTTCAGGGTACAGGGACTTTTGAGTGTTTTTCTGGATTTATTGTTGCTTCCATAATTTTTAATGCTGAGGATGCTGCTTTACATATATACCCAATACAAAATGGCAGAAGTATGTTTAGGGCCATTTCAGAAATGGCTGGAAATTCTGTTCTTTCCTATACCAGATATACTGAGTGATAGTTTATGAAACTCAAGTCATTTATTCAAACTGCATTTTCTAAGATCTAATATCCTAACACTATAATCCAGAAATGTTAATTTTGATGCCTCCATGCTGAGAAATGACAGTAGGAAAATACTAACATTCTTTATTTTTCATAATTAAACCATTATGCTTCTATAAGGTCAGATACCTTTGTATGTACAGTAAAAGCACTGCAGTTCATAATATTCAGTAGTCTTGAGTCCCAGCGAGGGTGTTTCAGGCAGTTCCTTGGCATTGTGTGGCTGCAAGACTGATCTTCCTTGCCTGTTGCATGCCCCTTTTCCCCCAGACGGCTTCAAATAAGCCACCATATGGTTACCAACAGTCAGAAAAAAAGATGTGAAAATGAAATCATTTAAGATTTGGTTCATTTGAAAAGCCGTAGGGGATCATGAGGGAGAAGGTGGAAAACAGTGAAGCCGTGGAATACATGAGATTAAAAAAGAAAAAGGTAGAAGGGAACTGACTGGGGTAGGAATGAAAGCAGCCAGAGCTGGGGAGGAAACAGAGGAAGGGGAATGTGGAAGAGGAATGGACAAGAACAGAATAAACGACACATGTATGTCTGTATGACGATGTCCAGATGAAACCCGTTATTACTCTGTATGTTAACCTAAGAAATTAAGAGGGGAAAGTTGAAAAATTAAGATGAAATACTGTGCCCGAGAAGAATGACTCATTATTGACAGTGTCTCTTAAGTTTAGCAGTTTCTGTGTGTTGAACTACAGGTGAACTGAAACATGTTTTGTTTCATTTTGAGTGGCATTTTTTCTGCAGAAAGCAAACTGATTTTCTATTGCTTTTCCTCACCAGGGACCCAGATGGAAGGATGCTCTTAGATATTTTTGATGAAAACCTCCACCCTCTTTCGGTAATCGCCTCCTTGTGTTTCATGAGATGGTTTAGTTAGCTGTCTCTTGCTCCTGTCAGCTGGCAGTCATCTGAAAACTCTTTTTTCCTAGAAATCCGAAGTGCCACCAGATTATGACAAACACAACCCAGAGCAGAAGCAGATCTACCGGTTCGTTCGGACACTGTTCAGTGCTGCTCAGCTGACAGCTGAATGTGCCATTGTCACCCTGGTGAGTGTGAGCAGCAGAGACTCTTACCAGGTGACCCTGGGTAAACTTGTGGAAGCTTCTGTGTCTTCTGTGAGACTAGAGGATGAATGTCTTGAGAGTGTGGAGTGTTTCAGAGTCCCCTCCTAAAGTCATGTGTGAGATCCCACTCAGAGCCAGACAGTGCTATCAGTCCTGAAGTTTTCAATGCAGATGAGTCCAGCAGGGCTGTTACAAGGTAGTATGGACCAAGAACATCCTCTACCAATGTCTGGTTTCTTTTTGTTCACTCCCTACTATGATCTTAATGACAATAGACATTATTCCAGGATGCGTTGAAGTGTCAGTGAATTGTGTGTATCCATGGCCTAGACAGAGGAAGTGTAGCTTCTGATTTGTTTTGTATAAATGTGTCGGTAGGCCATGCAGATAGTATGGAAACCCACATTTTAAGACTCAAGTGAGGAAAAAAATTATCGTTAGGATGTTAAAACTTCATGGACTGTCTAGATCAATGTTGTTTGGGAAGTGGGTTTAAAAGTGGACCCTCATCGTCCCTGATCTTTACATTTCATGTCACTCAGATTAGAAGTGAGCTTTGCCTATGACCGAGCATGCCTGGAGAACAGACTCTGGCTCCCTCGTTTCTGGGGAGATTGTTGTCTAACAGAAGGCTTGGCTCTGTATCTCTTCACGCTAAGTTTTTATGACTTGGGCTAACTCAACAGTAAGCCATTTGCTCATTCATGTGTTGGTTCATGATTCCTAACTGCCTGGCTGGCTGCAGGGTGAGACCCGTTCAGGTGATGCTTACTGATCCAGAATGACCATAGATTCTGATATCAAACTGGGGAGTTGCATGCAGTTTCCTAACAAGAATTTATCTTACAAAACAGGACTTTAGCAGCAGGGTTTCCAGAAAAGAAAGGCTGAAAAATCAGGAGACCATTGAAGAGATTTAGGGTAAAATTTATGCTGCAAGGAAACTTTGAGTTATTATAAATAATATGTTATACAGATTAGTGGGTTTCACTGTGACATTTCTGTTCATGACATAAAAATATCAACGTTGTGAGTTGGTCATCTTAACCCTTCTCATCTTTCTCCTTCTGTCCTCTCTCTGTTCCCTGTCCCCTCCTGCCAGCTAAGGGCCAGCCTTGGAAGCAGGCCCCTTGTAAGGACAAACCTTGAGCCTGCTTGTGTTCACTATTGTCTGCGCTATTCTCCTGTTGTTTCTGTTTTTCCTGATACCTCATAGATGATTCGGGCATTCTCCAGGGCTGCAAAGATCTACCCTTAAAAAGCAAAAGATAAGAGTGTTGTTCTGATTATAAATACTAAGAAGTTTGTGTGTGTGCCCATACCATCATCATGCTTGAAGTTTTCTTAGTAGCCCTTCTTCGCTACACAGAAATAGTGTTGAAAGAACAGATGGAACCAAACTTCCAAGTGGGAATCTTAGTTTAATGTGTGCTCTTGCAGCTTTCAGTAGAAGCTCCAAGGCAAATAAAGCTAGTGTTTCCATTTTCACTGTAGGGAACCCTCAAAGACTTTCAGACTTGTATAATAAAGTACCATGAACTAAGTGCCTTTAAAAAAATTTATCTGGATATAGTGGCATGCACCTAGAGTCCTAAATACTTGGGAGGCTGAGGCAGGAGGATCACTTGTGTCCTGGAGTTCAAGGCCAGCCTATGCAACACAAAAATCCTAGGAAGTAAAGGGTGGGGAGGAAAGAGGCAGGAAGGGGCAATGATATGGTGATAGGGATCAATTCTAAGGCTAGCACAATAGCTCTATCGCTGAACTGCATCCCTGAGTGTCTGCTGAAAAATCTCTAGTATCAAGTACTAAAAATCCAAGGGGAAAAGTTAGAGAAATTTTATAAACAGGAAGCTGTAATTACTCCCTTACAATAATTTGTTTTTTGTTCACAAGTTAGAAGCTGTAAAGCGTCATTCAGTGCTGAGAGACTGGATAATAATTCTCATGTCCTAAAATAGGCATGATAGCATCTGAAGTAGGATATAATTGGGAGTGGAATGAAGCTGTCAACTTTTGTTGCTGGCTTGATCTTGTACTCTTGACCTAGACCTTATTGGAGCCATCTCTGATTGGCTAAACCAAATAGTTATAAGATCATAGGATTAATACCAAAAAGAAATTGTGTCATCTTTGAATTCAGACTGTACACTTGACCTCACATAATTTCTAAATTTAGATTGGAGGGCTGGAGAGATGGCTCAGTGGTTAAGAACTCTGGCTGCCCTTCCAGAGGACCCAGGTTCAATTTCCAGCACCCACATGGCAGCTCATACCTGTCTATAACTCCAGTTTCAGAGGTCTGACACCCTCACACCAATGCACATAAAATAAAAATTAAAAAAATTCAGATTGGAATAATTTCATCAGTGTTGGAAATTTTTTGATGTATGTCCTTGATTTGGTGAGTTTGCATTTAATCTCCCAGTCCAAAATGCCTTTGAAAACTTTGTCTGCAGTCGACAGGGTCCTCTGAAACTCCACAGTCGGCACTAACCTGTGTTGTCTAGAGATTCATTAGGACAGTCTTTCATGTGACTGTAATGTGAGGTGGAGCTGAACAGTATCCTGTTAGCACTGTTTGGAGATACTGTTCGTGAAAATCAGTTGGATGTTACTTGTCATAGAATTAAACTATGCTAATGGGAACTCCCCCCAAATACGGTGTTACTGACAAGTTCTGCTGAGTCACATGCTAGTAAGAGGCGCTCACTGTAACTGTCTTCTGTGGTGTGACAGCTGCTTTCTTCACATGTAACATGTTATGGTGATGTTGCCCTCCTTCAGTCAGCCCTCAAAGGATATCAATAGCATGTCATAAAACATGTTGGCTCTTTTCAGGCAATATCTAGTGTGCTATTAGTATCCATCAATTAAAGTAATTTTAACTCAAAATAAAATGTCATAGCCACCTTTCTGCCTGAGCCAGTGGAAATTATTTTATTACAGAGGTTAGCCCTTGGTGTACACAGAAGCTGTGACCCTTATGTGGGAGGTTGTTGCATCCTGCCTGCAGTTTCTGTGAACTAAGAGACTGAGGTAATCCCAGTGTCTGTTTTCTGCTTTCAGTATAGATTTACATGACTTCTGGTCCTGAAGAGAATGTGAAGAGTCTGTTGTCAAGCTTTGGGAAAGACAGCCTGAGGTTCTCTAGGATGCCTGGCTGAAAGTGAGCCTGGCCCCACCTACTTATCTATTTGATGCAAATAAAAATCCTGGTCTGAAATACTACGCCATTTTAGGATGACAAACGCCATTTAAAACTGGGATATCCAGAAGTTGTTTCTGAACTTTGGAGTAACTTTCATCTGTATAGTCAGCAGCAGGCTCTCATCCTGCAACAACTCCTCAGAGCCAGCACAGGGATTTTTGAGAGCAGTCTGTGTTTGGCCTCCTGATTCCCTGGTCTTCCCTGGATGGCCTCTGATTCTCCTGGGTAACTCAGAAGAATGAATTGGTTGCTTTGCGCTGTCCCTCGAAATCTCGTCGTTGTAGCTCCGTCCATCTGTGCCAGTTCTTTCCTGAATGCCACGGCATGTGGTCATTTTCTCCATTTTCTCCTGCTGAGTCTTCCTGCACTAAAGTCCTATGTTATTCTCATCCCACGGAGGTTGCTCACAGTTCTAAGTGGATGCCATCCATGGTTGTCTCCTGTGGGGATGAGGGTGTGTTAAAGACAGATACTTTGGGAGCATCACTCTGTCCCAGCCTTGTGCAGGGTGCCGTCCCGTGAGGCTGAGACAGACCCTCTGTCCTCAGGACCTTGTCATCAGGAGCTTAGGGTTTGCTGTAGGAAGAGAGAGGGAGGGAAAAGACAAACTATACTGAGATATGTCCACATTTTTGATACTTCAGTGAGTCTGGAGTCTCGTATCACAATTAACTAACTCTTTGGAATCTGAAATGTTAGTTCTTGCCAGTTGTGGCACACAGGTGTACCTGTAGTCCCAGCACTGGGGAAGTGGAAACATGAGGATTACAAATTTGACCTGGGCTGTGTGGAATATTCCAGGTCACCATGGGCCACACAGTAAAACCCTGTCTCAAAGAAGCAAAAAACTGTTCTTTTCTTAACAGTTTTTCCTTTGTACTCAGTATGTGTCCCAGTCCATCCTGCATAACATGTGGTATCAGAGAGTAGTCATAAAAATCTACATCTTCAAGATCTTAAAAATTGGTATCTATTAGTGAATCACTGAAGACAGAACAGTGCTCTTTGGGAACAGGGCAGATGTTACTGTCTTACTCTGCACATTCCTGTAAAGCTTACTTCAGTGGGAGGGGCAAAGGGAGCCCTTGATTTCTCACCACCTTTGGGTAGGAGAAGAAGGTGGATGCTGTAGAGGAGCTGGCTCAGGAGCCCTGCCTCTCACTGACTCGTGATTTCCTCAAACAGCCAAGGTTTCACTTCCAGAAGGAAGATTCTCTTTTGCCCTTCTCCACTCATCCCCACCCCTGCCCCCACCCCTGCCCCCGCCTTCACACTTACTGCTTCCCTGTCAATCATCGTGAGCTTTTTATTCTTATTTTGTTGGTCACTATGAGAGACAGAAATTCCATTTTTTTCCTGGTACTTAGAAGTATATGGAGTAGCCTTGCATTCTCCATACAGGAATGAACCTAGCAAAGAGATGGAGCTTCTATTCCCTCCTTCCCCCTCCCACCCCACCATCCTGTCTCCAGCTTTAAACCAGGAAGGGAGCTTCCTCGCCTCTGCTGCTCTTCACCTCAGGCCTTTGGCCTGTTCTGCCTGTACAGACTTGAGTTTAAAGTTCAGTCCTGTCTCCTTTGCTCAGCTTGCTCACAACTTAGGGACATCTTTTGATATATCTTAGACACAGAGCATCCAGTCAGATCTGCAGTCACCTTACATAGCCTCTTCCCTCCTGTTTCTAATGAGTATACATAGCCAACTGCACATTTCAGAAACCTTGGGTACTTCCAAGGTGGCTACCTTTGGTGGCTTTGAGGTCATTTTTTGCAAGTGTCTGGACTATATCGAGATGGTCCCCACTTCAAACACCACTTCTCTCTGTTCAGCTTGATTCATAATTTTCCTTTCAATGGCTACTTCCAGTCAGTGGTATTGCCAGGCCCCTCTCGGACCCTGAACAGTCAGTACTGCCACCTGGAGGCTCAGGGTTAGCATAGTGCCTCCAGAGGATCTGTACTTATGATTGGTAGCTGAGTGCCCTTGCTGTGGTCTGGTGTCACTCAGACTGTCTAATGCTGCTTGATGTCTTTCTTGTCTTTTCACTTTATTTAGTACATCTGCCAGCCCATGCTACTGGCCCGATTCTCAACTTGCCAAAATTGAGCCTCTCCCGAAGGCCCCCAGTGCCATATCTGGTGTGGATTTTCCTTTCTTAAATTAATCTCTGTCCTACTTAGGAGGCTTGTTGTTTAAACAGAATGTAATCTGCACTTTGTATGCTTAATGTTTTCTTTTCCATGTGCAGCTTTTTACATTTTGTGTTAAGACTGTACAAATATGGGGCTGGAGAGATGGCTCAGAGGTTAAGAGCACTGACTGCTCTTTCAGAGGTCCTGAGTTCAATTCCCAGCAACCACATGGTGGCTCACAGCCATCTGTAATGAGATCTGGTACCCTCTTCTAGCATGCAGTGATACATGCAAACAGAACACTGTTTATATAATAAATAAATAAATCTTTAAGAAAAAAAGACTGTACAAATACTATATGCGAGCTTAATATATATAACATTAGCAGATTTCATCATTTTAGATTTTAGAAAGCAAGTACTTAAAAGAGTATTGAGTATCTGAGTTTCATTTCTTTGTCATAGAGTTCCATTTTGTAAGTGAGTATCATAAAAACTGCAAACAAAAGAGAAATTTTGAATAGTCTAATTTAGCTAAGGGAAACTAAAAGGCAGCTAGCTGACTTAGGACATGGTTTTTTAAAGAGAGAGAGAGAAAGTGGGGGAGTGTGGGGGTGTGTGTGAGAGAGAGAGAGTCAGTGTCAGTCAGTGTGTTAGTGCTCATCTTGTGAAGGCCACGGAAATTGGATCCTCTGGAGCTGGAGTCACGGGAAGTTGTAAGCAGCAACCTGTTGTAAATATTGGAACAGAGCTTGAATCCTCTGAGCCCTCTCTCCAACCCCATGACAGCTTAAACCAAGGTGCTTTCTGTTGTGGGTTTTTTTTGTTGTTGTTTTTAATGGTTGTGTTAAACTAAATTCTGTTGGTTAAAAAAATCCTGTGTTGTTTGGTTTCATTTTCAAAATCTAGCTGAAATTTCATTTAAACAATTTAAACGTCATTTCATCAAATCAGAATTACAGTTAGGTACTACCTCATACCCATCAGGATGGCCATTCTTACCTTAAATACATAAGATAGCTAACAAATGATGACAGAGTGAGAAGAAGAGGAATCCCACCTGAGCACCACTGAACTGCACGCTGCAGCCACTGTGGGGGAAAGTGTGGTGGCTTTCTTCTTACAGTTAAGTGGAAGGACGGGAAGGCCCAGCAGTTCCACTCAACTACACCCCAAAGGATCAAAGCATGACTTACCAATGTTGGCAGCATCATTCACCTTATCTTACAGAAGAAGCTGCCTAAGTGGCCACTAATAGGTCAGTGGTAAACAGAGTGGGACTTGTGCATACAATGAGGTATTTCTCATCCTTAGAAAGGAAGTAAGTTTTGGTAGTGCTACAGACTGATGAAACATGAAGGGGGTATGCTGAACGAAATAAACCAGGCACAAGAAGATAAATATTGTATGATCCACTGGTATAAAATAGAGACAAAAAGTACAGTAGTACTTGTAGGGGTTGGCAAAAGAAGGACTTGGGGAGGATGCAGGGGCTGGGATAGAGAAGGATTGTGTAGAGATATATGGGTTTCATTTGGGACACATGTCAATGGTGAAGATGGTCAGAGAACATTGAGTATACCTAGTGCTGCAGATAAAATTAGAAATGATTGAACAATGTTGTGCTGTGTATAGTTTGTTTGTTTGTTTGTTTGTTTGTTTTGAGATAGAGTTTCTCTGTGTAACCACTCTGGCTGTCCTGGAACTCATTATGTAGACCAGATTGGCTTGAACTCACAAAGATCTGCCTGTCTCTGCCTCTGGAGTGCTGGGATTAACAGCATGTGCCACCACCATCCAGCCATGTTGTGTGGATTCTACCATAGTAATAACAATATAGGTTTATCAGCAGCCAAATGTGAATTGCAATTACAATGAAGCTCAGTTTTTAAAAACTATAGGGAATCAGGAAGATCTCTATGACCTACGTAGTTACACCCTTTTGCCAGGGGCTGTACCCAGTGGTTGACAGGTCACAGAGAGGAGATAAGAAGTCGAGGGAAGGATGGGCCAAGTATAATGGTTGGGAAAATCTTGCAGCCTGACTGGCCAGAGTGTTTGTTTATACAGAATTCAGTAAGTAGGGATAGATTCAGGTTGTTTCAAAATACAGATCATACCGTTTTTGTTTTTGGACATAATGTTTCACTTCCTCTTGAATATTTTTTAGTCATCATTGATAAACTGTGACAGAACAGAGTTATCTTTTACAATCATTTTCCCTCAAGTTTAATCATCATTGATAAACAGTTATCTTTTTATAACCATTTTTACTCATTAACCCCATAAGCCAATTTTTAAGAATCTAGAGGCATATGATAGCCTGTTCTCAGGCTAGTAGCTTTTGTGGCTATAAGGACACTAGAACAAAACAAAATCTCCAAACCATCCTGGGCAGACTGCCATGTCCCAAGCAGTGTATTATTAACTCTCAGTGGTCAGAGTGTCCAAGAAAAATTCTTAAGCCAAAACTGCTGTAGTTATTATTTAAATTCTGGTATAATACAATGTTTGCATTTTATATCTTTATAGAATTTATTTATTTGTCTAATCATGGCATTCTGTTGTTCCTTAGTCATATGACATCACAGTGACTGCATGTGCTAACTTTTCTAACAAAGGGAGGTCCTGACATCTCATTCTTTGCTCATCAATATAAGTCTCTGGGAAGGGCAGCGGCAACTTCAACTAACTCACTTTGTTGTTGTAGATGCCACATAATCACCTGAGCCTATAGTAGGAAGAGGCTTGTTGTCTGATCTGCGGCCAACTCCTCTAGCCCACCGAATCTTGTTCACCTTTTTAAGTTTACTTTGTTTTGATTCTCTTGTTCCTTTGTAAGTACAGAGACAGATGTTTCAAGAATATTTCATAGCCTCATAAAGAGACCTCCAGCTTCTAAATGTAGTCACAACCTCCAAGGCATAAGGAAAACCTTCAAGTAGATAAGGTCATCTCCCTAAAAGCAGGAGGGGTAGTATGTTCAGGACTTTCCTGGGGAAGCTTAGAAGCAATACTCCTGGGAGAAGGCATAAATGATTCATAAGAAATTTTCTATCAACCCAGTATACCCAAATTATATAAATATTAAAAGTCCACCAAGTATGTAACAGAAGGAGATGAAAACCAAAAGTGGCATGACAGCTATTATGAGCACAGCTTTGCTGGGTCTTTGTCAAGAAGCTGTGCAGCTTATGACGTCTGCCATCCCCATCAGATATGGCTGTGCTACCCTGTCTTTACAGAACAAACCAACCTCTATAACGGCCGGCAAGGTGGCTCAGCAGGTAGAGGTGCGTGCTGCCCAAGCCTGGAGACCCGAGTTCCATTCCCAGAGCCCACAGAAAAGTAAAGGGGGAGAGCCTACTCCACAAAGCCTACTCTTCTGACCTCCACCTGTGCAGTATGACATGTCTAACACATTATACATACACAGAAATGATTTTTAAAAATAAAATTACTCTATAGGTCAGTGACTTCTTAGAACTTAGCTAAGATCAAGGGTAAAATACCTTTTAAAAATTGTGTAGGTTTTTAGCCTTTACATTCTTTGTGTCAGAATATAGTTTAACCTGCAGCTTTTGAGATTTATGCCAGCCTCAATATTTACAAGGTCAACTACATTTTCACTATTACAGCGTGTGACCTCCAGCCTATTTCTAATAAAACTCACAGGGCCTTTCAGCCTTTTAAAAACAAGTATGTCCTGGGGGCAGTTATAGCTTTCAGTTTAGTGTTTTTATGGGATTCCTGATTGTGTGAATGAGGGGGTTCTCTGTTTCTTGTGCCTTTTCTTGGGCTCTTTTCCTTCTTATTGTTTTGTCCAATTCCAATGTGTTAATTTTTGTTTTATCTTACATTTTTTATAGTATTGTATTTTTTTTTTATTTATTTTTTTTTTTGGTTTTTCGAGACAGGGTTTCTCTGTGTAGCTTTGCGCCTTTCCTGGAACTCACTTGGTAGCTCAGGCCGGCCTCGAACTCACAGAGATCCGCCTGGCTCTGCCTCCCAAGTGCTGGGATTAAAGGCGTGCGCCACCACCGCCCGGCAGTATTGTATTATTATCTTACATAATATTTTATATTATTAGCCCTTAGAAGCCTGTTTGTTTTCTAATGGGAAACAGAAAGGGAGGGAATCTGGATGGGAGGGGAGGTAGAGAGAAACTGGGAAGAGCAGAGGGAGTGAAGACTAATCAGAATATAATTTGTGAAAAAAAATATTTTCAATAAAAAAAAACGTAGGTTAAAAAATAATAGATTATATATTTTTAAGTATGTTCAACAAATTTTTTATGTATATTTGATGTATTTTTTGTCATTGCCCTTGAGTTTGGTTGCACTTAATAATGACATCATTTTCAAGACTTTTTTTTTTTCACTGATTACAGCAGATATTCATGTAAAGAAATAAGTATATCCAGGTAACCCCCTGCTTACAGGACTGTTGAAGTAGGATTTGTGCTCAGTTTCCTTGGGTGGAGGAGACAACTAAATGCATTTAGCACTGGCTTCCTCATGTCTCCTCAGGTATACCTTGAAAGGCTCTTGACGTATGCAGAGATTGACATCTGTCCAGCCAACTGGAAGCGCATTGTTCTCGGGGCAATCCTGCTGGCCTCTAAGGTGTGGGATGACCAGGCTGTGTGGAATGTAGATTACTGCCAGATCCTGAAAGACATCACAGTGGAGGACATGTAAGTGTGGGCATCACTCTGTTTCAGGGCTGAGTTAGAGGGAGACCATGCCTCTTTTGGGTGATCTGTACAGTATAGAGTTGCCGGGGTCCAGCCTTGGCTCAGGTTCAGGTCCGAAGATGGGGAAGGGGCACTGGCACAAGGAGAAATTCTAACCACCAAGTGGACTGCACTCAAGTGGCCCTGAATAGCTCGATCAGTCCTTATTTAAACAGAGGTTTTCTTACCAAGGTTACATGAACAGCTTTATTATTGGCTGTTTTTTACTTTTGAGAAACATCATATTTTACATTATGAAAGCCCCCATTGTTTCCCTTTATGCTTCCCCAAATACACTTTCCCACCCCCTACATAACCTTCAGCATTTTTGCAGCTTAACTAAATATCGAGCCACACACATCCTGCCCTTGCAGCACTTATGTCTCCTGGCAGCTACCTGTGGTTACATAGTTTAAAAGTAATAGACGTAGGTACAGTGCTTTATGGACAACAGTATTCATACCCAGACAATTCTTTCATGCCTCCAAGATACACTTTCCTACAGTTCCCTTTTCTACAAGAGGGTCCTGTCTCTCAATCTCTCTGTAAAAGGCAGACTTTGATCAGGCACTCTTTCCCCATCTCACTCTATCATAACTTCTCCCACCAATATAAGATGGATTTCTCCATTCCATATTTTACATTGTGTTTTTTCCCATTGGCTCATACTAGATTCTATCATTGATTCTGTATGCTGATGTCCAGGGAACTTTCTCTCCACAGTTACCACTATGTGTATTCCTGAGACTTTTTCCCTATTCTGTGTATGCATGCCTTACTCCTCTTCCCAGAGAACTGTGAGACATGCTTAATGTTCCAAGTGTTGTTTTCTCATATGTACCTAACTATCTTTATTGAGTCAGAAAAGTTCCCAGGATTAGGAGTTGTAGTTTGCAATTCCAGATAAGAGATTTGAGAAGCATTAGCCCCCTGCTGAAACTTAGGAGAAAATATTTGAGAAAGAGCAGAATTTCCAAGGAAAATTAAAGCTGTTGCATGTGTGACTAACAAAGTAAAACTAAGAACTTCCCAAAGAATCAACAATATAACGAGAGAGAAAAGAGCCTGCAAGCTGCATGAATTTTGCAAATTCCTACACTGTCCTATAGACTACTTGTCCTTGCCAAGTGAGAGTTGGTTTCCACAGGTGCCTTGCCCTGAGGAAACCCAGTGGACAGGTAGGTAGTCATGTGCTGATCCAAGACCAAGCTGCATGGTTCCCACATAAGAGTGAGTGAATTTGGCTGAGTGTCGTCAGGCCCCGCAGGGAACCTGCCTGTGGAAATAGAGTGAACTGTATTTCTTGTCATTGTGATCATGAACGGGTTACTAGCAATACTTTCCGGTTTTGTGAAAGTATTTGCTGAAACTGTTACAGATAAATATTCCTTGGGGGTTTGTATTTGGGCTCCTTTGTCACCTCAGCCCAGTAACAAAGCCCATGTTCCTCTGTGAGCAACAAGCCTAACCTAAGAAGCTCGGGAGCTGAATTAAAGTGTTTCTGTTTGGCTTCAAAAAGCACACCCCATGCTTTGGTATATTTGGCAAGTTCAGATACAAAAAAAATATCAGCCATGTATTTCTGAGGCTTGATGTACACCAGCATCCTCTTGCCCTTCTCTCTCCAAGGCCAGTAGAGGAGCCTCCATGGGGAGAGATGTCCCCCTGGCTCCTAGGGCCATGTGAGGATTTTCCCAGCTGGCTCAGACCTTAGATTCTATAAGAATTATTAGCTGACGACCGGCACACAGTAGTCACAGAAGCATTCAACTCTCTCAGCCACCTGGAGTCTTGTGGCATTCTTTGCTTAACATAGCTCTTTAGCTAAGCTCCTTGAGGAACTTTCTGACAGGAGGTTACCAGCTGTATCCCAGTCATGTCACATTCTTGGGCCCAGTAGCTCTGGAGTGAGAGTCTTCATGCAGCCTGTGTGGGAGAGTAACCAGGCTATAGGCGTTTTGGCATGCTGGCTGCAGATCCTCACCAGTCTCCCCGACTACTGCCTCCTGCTTCAGAGGTACCTTATGCTGTGATACCCCTCGAAGCCCTATGTCCTCAGAGCTCTGCTTCTGGGTCTGTGAGCCCTTCTGTGTCTGCTGCTTCATCGCAGTAAGAAAAACAGCAAGTTTTTATTAGATGATCGATCTCACAAGAGTACAGAGTTCTTTACCATATTTCAGGGTGAGGGAAGTTTCTAAAGCACTATCATTCTGACTGACAGGAGACAAATCCTTAGTGCATGCAACTCTAGCCCATGCTTCTTATTAGGGATTATTCTTGCATTAGTTCCTTGATATCCTTCAACTCTTTATTGCATGCCAAGGAATCGTCTGCTTGACCCTTCCTGTTTGTGTGGATGGATAATGACTTGGACTTTAAGGTAGCAGTGCCTGAGTTCTCTGTGCAGTTATAGCCACTTAGAAGAAAACAGCTGCGGAACTGAGACTAGCTTCTGCATACAGTTACTACTATAACCCAGATGCTTACAAAAGAAAAGGAGATGATGTAGATTAACAAAACAGTAGCTGACAATTACGGGGGTGGGGGGTAGGGGGATTGCTCTGTGTTAGTCTCTAGGCTATGAAGAAGGCCAAAATAGTCTTTTGTTTATTTGTTTGTTTGTTTGTTTTGGAGTTTTTTTGGTTTTTCAAGACATGGTTTATCTGTGTAATAGTCCTGGCTGTCCTGGAACTCACTTTGTAGCTGTGTAGACTAGGCTGGCCTTGAACACACTGAGATCCACCTGCCTCTGCCTCCCGAGTGTTGGGATTAAAGGTGTGCTCCACCACCAACCGGCTTGAATATTCATTTCTTAATTCATTCTCTCCCTGTCTAAAAGAGATGAGAGTAAAAATACCACTTACTTTAGAATTCCAGGTATAATGAAGGTTAAAATAACCATGATATGAAAAGTTGCTTGGACTGTATGATAATAGCAGCAGCCACAGTAATATTCCTGCTCATTTACTAAATACATCCCACACCCAAAGGAATAGCTTTTATATGTTAAGTGATGTCTTGTGGTTACCCATAAGTGCTAATATCCCCATCAAGATGAATTAAGGGCACCAAGAAATTAAATAGGATGTCCAAGTCCCTTGGCTAGTAAGTAAGAGAGCCAGAATTTATATTTCTTCTCTTGGGAGCAGATGAAGCCAAAATTCTTTCAACTATCTATAATGTATTTCAAATGACTTTTTTTTTTTTCTTGGAATTCAAGTCCCTTTCTACACACACAAAAAAAAATCTAGAAAATTTGACCAAGGTTCGTTCAGCTGAAATTCAATGTAAAGAATTGTTTGGGGGGCTGGAGATAAAGCTCATAGGCTTGCCTGACACATCCAAGATCCTGGGTTGGGCCCCAGTAGCTTCTAAAGAAAGAGATTATTTTGATGACCAAATATGTTCTTTTGTTGAACCTTCAGTATCTTAAGCAATTATATATTATAATGAGGTTGAAATTTTTTTCAAGTGAGGGTTTTTTTGAAGACAACTGCTTCGTGATTTGAAAGCATTATGGTACATGTTATAATAGTACTCATGCCAAAGTTCTATGTGTTCCATATTTCGTCAAAAGAAAAAGAATTGTTTTTTACACTGGTTTCTGTCCTTTCTTTGAACCCTATTGGTGACCGAGTTGACTCATTGACAGGCGAGCCCTATGCTCACTCTCATCAGGTCATATAGCATTTGCTGGATGGCTTCTTGTCAGTGATTCAGCGGGGAAAGCACAAGGGGAGCACTTGCTTCTAAACGTGAAGGCTGCAACCAGGTTTGGTGACGCAATCTTGCAATCCCTAGCACTTGGAAGTGGAGACAAGAAGATCCAGAGTTCAAGGCCAGAGTGTCACTAGTCCTCTTGAAGAAAATGGAAGGTGACCTCGTCCATGGACTTCTTGTGCCCCTCACCTGCCTCTGCAGACTACAGACCTCCCTGAGGCCTGCTCCTGTTTCTCCTGACTAAGTAGCAGCCTGCTTAGATGCTTGTGTGATGATCCCTCCATTTGTACTGAGAGCCAGAGTTCTTGTTTTGAATGGGCTGTTAATCTGTGCTGTGTATATATGTACTGAAAAGCCTATGTAGTCTCCAGAGGGAACCTGATAACATGCATGGAGATCTGTGGATATACAAGTCTGTCCTGTCCCACCTCCCCTGTCCCTAGCCCCATCCACAGCAAAAGAAAGGAAGCCACAGAATTCTTCCTAGTAGAGCATCAGTGAAAAGAATGCTTTGTATGGTGATCCACCATGACCACAGAGGTCTTCATACATTCTAGCTTGGCTTGTCCATTCCTAAAAAATTTTTGGAAAATTTTGTCTGTCTACTGCATACATAAGTTGATACTAAAACTTTTTCAATAAATATGATGACACACACCTTTAATCCCAGAACACAGGAGGCTAATACAGGAGGATCCATGAGTTCCAGGCCAGCCGTATACCAAGACTTGCCTCAGAATTAGCAAGGGAACAGGTTTCTCTCATCATAATATGTGATTAAAACCATTTGAAAATTGTTAAGTGTGAACTAGAGCCTGAGTGTCACCATTATCCATGTTCTCAGAGTCGGAGGTTTTAGATTGCCCCTTTTCTCATTGAGCTCTGTTTCCTTTTGAGTTTCCTCCCTCAATAGTCTTTTCCTTAAAATTGTCTGTAACAGAAAGCATGCACATAGCCTGAAACTCTAGTGCTACTTTCTGGACCGCAATAGTCTCACTTTAAAAACTTCATCTCATTAGTGCTCAGTTGTTCAGGACAGTATGGAGAGTCAGGCGTGGTAGCTTACACCTGCAATCCCAGCACTCAGAGATAGCATGGGAGGATGAATTCCAAACCAGCCTAGACACTATCTCAAAAAAACAAAAAATATGAATCTATTAAAGGTTATGAGATAAACTAAATCTTCTGGGAAATAGATCTATTAATGAGATTGGTATAGCTGGTTTTTCTTTCACCGTTTCATATTTTCATGTGTGATTATTACCTAGTGACATAAGTTGTTCCCATTGTTCTCTTACCTTCTATAATAGCTGAGAGACTGTGACATTACAAGGGATTTTGGTGTCTTAGTACCACTGAATTATTTTTATGTTTTCTGAGTTACATGCTAAAATTATAGTCATCTGTTAATACAAATCACCTAAGTCCACCAGGTACTCCTTTATTTTGCTATTAGCTAGTCATTGAAATTATTTGTTTGTTCAATACTGACACTCCAGGAATTATACCTTGGGGTGGCGAACCTGCATAAGGCTGAATGCATAGCCTGCCTCCCTCCCCAGACAGAAGAAAAGTCATGAAAAGCGGCCAAAGCAATAGTGTGCTCCTTCTTCAAGGCTGTTGCTGGTCAGTCAGCTTTAGCAGACAGAAGTGATGGTTGCAGATGAAGAAGTCTTTCCCCCATACTGCTGTCTTTCTCAGCATGCTTAAAGTATTTTTTTTTTACTGCAGGTAAATGCATATCCCAGCATGAAGAGTAGGACCCACATTCTGTAACAGGTTCTGGCTATTAGCAGCCAAATTAGGTCTTTTCAGAAGACCCATAAAACTCAGGATGTGGCTAAAATTGGACATAGAATTTTTAAAGAAGACATCAAACTAAAATGGGGTTATTAGAATGGGTCCTAATCAAATAGGTCCAGTGTCCTCACACAGACACACAGAGAGATGGGGCAAAAAGGTAGCCATCTGATGCCAAGGAGAAAGACCTCAGAAGATGCCTTTGTCTTGGCTATCCATCCTCCAGAACCACGGGAAAACATTTGTTGCTTAAGACACCCGGTCTCCCTGGTATATTGTCCCGGCTGCCTGAGCACACTATTGCAGATTTCAGTGTTGCAAAGTATGTTCTCACCTTAAAAAATGCTTGAAAATGGGGAAGTAAATTTGGAACTCAGTTCCAAAGGCTAGAAGAGTTCAGAGGCTTGTTTTCAAAAAGAAAGCTAACCCTGGATTCTTGATTGTTGATGGAAGTGGGGGCGTTGATGGTACTTTGGTTGAGGGCTCAGAAAGAAAAGAGCAGCAAGGAAGGTTATTCATCTCAGGTCTAAGTGCAGATAGAAGCATGAACAGACTCTTACGAATGAGACAGAGGGGTCTCTGGTGAAGTCTCAGGCAGACATGAGGAGCATTTGTGGGAATTGAGGAAAGGTGAGCTTTGACCATTATTTTATAGAAAGCAGAATATAGAATTCAGCCACGGGGATTTTTGAGCGAAGTGCTGAAGATGGGCTTGATTCTTACTTTGTTGTTGGAGTAAAATATAAAATATAAAAGGGGGAGAAGTAAGCTGAAGAAGGAGTTATTACGAAGAATCAGGTGTTCAGGTTGAACATCTGGAACCTTTACAATCTTCTGATCCTAGCTTTTCATACTGTACAAGGTGAACCACTGCTCCAGAGAGAGTGCTGCAGTGTGAATGGACAAGAGGTGGACTTAGTTGAGTCAGCCATGTCATTGTTGGAACTAAAAGGCACAGGCATGGGACAAAACAAAGTAAGATTGCCAGACTTTAGGGAGTATGCAAGACGTCCTCTAGAGGCATCTGGTGGAGAAGTGGATTCTTGTCCTTAACCCTAGGGAGGTGTGTATTCCCAAGGTAGGGCTGTGACCCAGTGATAGAAAGTCACCCAAGAGATTCATCTCATCTCATCTCATCTGGAATGTGACTAGAGTTTGTCTTCCTGGGTTTTGGACTTACATGAGATGCATAACCCCTTTCTTTGTAGATAAAAGATTTCTGCCTTTTCCAGAGGGAATGTCCATCCTGTGTCTGCCCACCCTTGTATTTTGGTAGCAGATAACTTTAGATTTCCAGGTTCACAGCGAGGAAAGAATTTTATTTCAGAAAGCACCCATGGAACGTTGTCACCCATTGCTGATTTCGATCATATTTAGATGCTATTGTAGGCTTAGAGGTAATACTGGAGTGGGTCATGGGGGGGAGGAAGTGAATGTGTTCTGTATATAAGGAGGGCCAGATGACAGTGCTGTGAGGCTGAACGTGAGAGATCACATGAGAGGTTCTGACCATGTAAAGAAGGGGTCTTTGAAGTGGTGAGTATGGCCAGTAGGGTAAACCCTGGTGTAGTATGCCCGATGTTCTGTAAGCAGAGAACCTGAGAACATAGGCAGCATGGTTGAGACCATGGGAGACCCGGGAGAAAGGCTACCTGTAAGACAAGGAGGAAAACCTCAGAGACCACAGGTGCCAACCTCCTACAGAAGTGAGAATGTGTTGCCTGTGGCATTTGTCACAATAGTCTTGGCAGACCTAATAGGCTATAAACCATTGAAAGGTGGAGTTACCCAGGAGTCTGTGGCCTGGAACCACATTTGTGGAGAGAGGGGATTCCCACTATCATCTTGCTTTGTTTTCTTTTGGGTAATGAAGTAGAGCCTATAAGCCTTAGATTTTTTTTTCTTTTTTCTTTTTGTAATGAATCCTTGATCCAGTCTTTTGCACTAAAGCTCTTTTAGTCCTCCAAAATAAAATGGAACACACCATTGAAGTGACTGAACAAAAAGAAAATGCCTCTTAGGAGTGGGGTAGGATGAGGTCTCCTTGGAAGCAAGGAGCCTGAGCTAAGAGAAGGATTAACTCTGCCTCCTCATCAGTAGGCTGTGTCCCTAGGATCCCCAAGCCAGACATCTCTGTGGAGTCTGTGCCTGCTGACCCGCTTTGTTCAGAGGGTAGTAGGGGTTTCATAGCCACTAGACCTGCACTCCTGTCTGCAACCCTCTGGAAGGGTAGTTGGTTCCATTTACAAACTTGTGTGGGCAGACAGTCACTGCTCCAACACCAGCCCAATCCTATGCAGGTAAGCGTAGATCACAGGCTAGCTATTAAGTTGTCACACCATCATAGGACGTCTTTGAACACCAAAGGATCAAATGATAATTGCTGTGGATGGGAAAGCAGATGGTGAGGCCTGCTTGTGTTGAGTTCATGGACATGTATAGCTTGTGTGCATGTGTATGGGTATACATGTGTAGAGGTCTGACAACTTTGGGGTGTCAGCCCTCTCTTTCCACCTTGAGACAGGGTCTCTTTGTCCCTAGCTACTGTATACATCAGGCTGGTGGGCCAGTGAACTTCTGAGGATCTTCCATTTTCCAACTCCATTTGGAGCACTGGAATTACAGATGTGCACTGCTGTGCCCAGCTTTTACTCAGGTTCTGAGGATTTTAAGTCAGGTCATCACAAGATCAGGACAAGCACTGTACTCACTGAGCCTTCTTTCTAGACTCTACTCAATCATTTCTAAAAATTTCACTTGGCAGTGTGTATGCTTTGCTTTTGTTTACAGTAGTCCTGTAAGGGCCATTTTCGTATGTATTCTAGGGAATCCCAAATGACCAGAAGCCAAGCTACTTTTCTGTGTGTCACATGGCAGGTGAGGACCTAGAGAACCACAGTCCCTCTGTAGGAGACTGGTGTCTGTCTGGTTTTGTTATTCAGTTTGTGGTTAAAGTATGCGTAGCACGAAACTTTGACTTCAGCATGCAGTAAGTACGTTCTCACTGTTGTGCAGCCATCTCCTCCTTCCCTCCCTCCAGCCTAGCCACCATCTTTTTGTGGGTCTGTGTGTTGCTCACGGTACCTCACATTAGGTCAGTCACATTAGGTCAGTCATATAAGGTTTACGTTCTTGTAGCTAACTGTCCTTGCATAATGTCCTGGGAGCTCATCTATTTTATGACCTGTCATCATTCTCTTTGAGACTGAATACTCTTTTATTTTGTATACAGTGCCACATTTTGTTTACCCACTCACCTGCCAGTGGTCACTTTCGGGTGCTTCCAGGTTGGGTTAGTGTGAATCAAAGTGCAATGAACATGACTGCAGAGATGCCTTCTTGGGATTATCTCAGTTGTGTGGGACTCCTTCGGGCGTGCACTCCCCAGGGGCTGTTGGGACATTTAAAGGCTTTTGAAGTGAGCTCAGTGCTCTAGAAAGACTGAATAACTTTCTACTCCACTTCTAAGTCCACTTTTCAGCTGCACTAAATGTCACCAGTGCAGTTACATTTCTGTACTGTGTTAACTAGTGGAGCAGTCACTTCTAAAAGGAGCTTTTGTTGATTGAATGTGTTTCTTGTAAATGTTGACCCCAGAACTGTTTGCTCAGGATGACCCAGATGAAGGCAGGAAACCCACTGAGCCTGTTCCTTTTGTACCACTGTTCGTTTCCTGTTACTTACTACACAGGAAGTGTTCAGATCTATCCTTAAATTCATTCTGTGGATTGAAAATTCAAAATTGGAAATGACTTTTATTTTATAAATCTTGTTTGAATTTGCTAGGCTGACCACAAACTCATGATCCTCCTCTATCAAGTTCTAGAATGTTGGAAATATAGAAGTGTGCCGTCACAGGGGCTCACTTTAAGGCTAGTCTCATTTCTTTAAGACTAACTCTCTGCAGTGAAGCCCATTCATCACCAGGAGGCAGTCTATATCCATAAGCTACTGCCTCACACTCAACTGGGATTACTTTATTAAATCTCACTTAAATAAAGCATAGTTACTAAAGTTTAAAAACAAAACTCCTAAATAACACTAATATAAATTCCTTAAAAGTATAAAATTCAGCACAATCTGTGCATTTGGTACATGTGAGCTCCTTTTACAGGGACATATAGAAACAAGCAAGATTGTTCCATTTGTCCAAATAAAAGACCCAAGAGCAGTGTCATTCAGAACTCCCATCAGCAGCTTGCTTAACTCACTGGTTTACTTACTTACTTTCATCTGTCTGTATTTGTGTGCTTGCTGGATTTCATTTCTTCTCTGCCCGGTAGCTGTGGCTCAGATCTTAGCCCCTCTACCTCAGCTACTGTGAAATGTGGGTCTCTGAGATTGTCGCAGCTTCTGACACCATAATGAGCTGGTTCTTAGGCACAAGTTGAGTGGGACTCAGTTTAGCCTGGGAGCAAGATAGTGCTGTGCTGGCTGAGGTCTGAAGAGTGGTGGGTAGGAGGGACAGGACCTGCCCAGGTTCAGCTTCACAACTGGAGGTTAGAGGTCAGGCTTCTAGCAAGTTCCTCTGATGACAGTTCCCCAATCTCTGGCTGTCCCTTCCCACCAGAGCTCTATCCTCCCTCCTCACATCTGCCTTCACTTGTCTAGAGCATCAGCTGCTGTGAAATCTAGGTGTCCTGGCTAAGACAAGTAGAAGCCAAGTACACCAGACAGTTTTAGTGTGCTGTGACAAAGGTCAGAGTCAGGTGCCCCAGGGTGTTGGCCCAACATACAGGAGTGCTTACTTTATGGAGAAATAACCAGGACCAACTCCCACAATAGTAACAAATATGCCTACTTTGAAAGATGAATGAGGTATTCTCAATATTGAAATTTGAACGTTCACTCTGTTGCCATTCTTTTTCATCAAAATAAAAGTGAGCTGTCTGGATGGACCTAGACATTTCTCTTCTCACTGTGGAGCCAACTCTACCTGGGAACTGTTGAAAGTCCAGTGTGCAGATCAGCTAAGCTAAGGTTGGAGTAGGGGTAGGCTGTCAGCTTCTTTAGCATGTTCCCCCTCTCCCAGCTCAATGCCCAGGCTTCTGGAATTCCTTTAAGGACTGGAGCTGGAATTGAACCCTTCCCATAGGAAGCACCTAAACACTGCACGGGTGTGCATGCATGTGTGTGTGCACACACCCAATGAAGAGGTATAGACCTCAGCTACAGAGGCCAGCTTTTCTAGGTATTTCCTGAGACTGTGACCTGTCTTTGATGGATTCATTACAGGTGAGGGGTAAGCATCGTCTGGGTCAGGCCTTAGAGACATGTGTCTCCTTGAAGCAGTTCCTGTTGGTCATCTCAGTGGGGCTTCATCTCTCTGGGCTCCAGCTCATGGGATTTGCCTTTTCATAACTGTTTGGTGGTAATACTACATAGCTGGTGTTCACCCAAACAGTTAATTAGATGAATTTTCTTCCTGGAGGATACAATTTTCTGGAGTCGGGTCTTGAGTGGGTTGTCAGCCATGCCTGCCAGTAGGCAGCTAAGTGTAGCTATTGTTGCTTTTGTTTTGCAGGAATGAGCTGGAGCGACAGTTCCTAGAATTGCTGCAGTTCAACATCAATGTTCCTTCCAGTGTGTATGCCAAGTATTATTTTGATCTTCGTTCTCTGGCAGAAGCAAACAACCTGAGCTTTCCCCTGGAGCCTCTAAGCAGGGAGCGTGCCCACAAGCTTGAGGTGAGTGGTAGATTCACCCACCACTGCAGTGCACTGTCCCATTGCCATCTCTGTGTCCCACACTTTGTGTCTCTGTATGTGATGTGGAATGAAGACAGCACCCTCGACAGATTGCTGGCCAGGTCACTAACTGAATACATATGTATAGTTCATTTTAACAACCATATGGCAGCTTTTGCTTAATGTACATCAAGTCTATATTTAAATCGAAGATTCTTTTAAGCATCTTTGTATTTATGGATTTGCTTTCTTTTGTTTTTATGATTATAAGCCCACAAAATTAAGTATTTCCCAGCATGATTTTTTTTTAAAGTGGGAAGAAGCTGCTAAGTAACCTTAGCAATTGAGAATCCAGAAAAGCTTTTATTATTATGTTTTCCCCTATTTTTTATTATTATTATTATTATTATTATTATTATTATTATTATTATTATTTTGGTTTTTGTTTTGTTTTGTTTTGTTTTTTCCCCTAAAGAATTCTTTCTTAGCTGAAGCTGGTTGTGGTCCGGGTTGAAGGCTGTTGTTCTAACCTGTGACTATTTATCACAACAAATGGGTGTTTTCACCAGCGCTTTACATCTGTTTTATAGCAGGTAGCAGGAAAGGCAAAGTGATGAGAAGGAACACTGGAACACTAGTGAGACCCCACCCCCACCCCTCACCCCACCCCCACTACTTTATTGTGTGCTAACCCTGATCTCATCCCTCTGGACTTCAGCCCCTGGACAATGTAATCTCAGCCATAGAGCCTGTTCTGGTTTGGTTTCTGTGCTGTGATAAAACACTGGCCAATGGCATTTTTTTAAAATAGATTTTTCTATTCATTTTACATACCAACCACAGATTCCTGTCCTCCCTCCTCCCACCCCCCAGGTTCCCACCCACCCACCCACCCACCCACCTCCCATTCCCACCATCTTGAGGAGGAAAGAATTATACTTCTGCATCATGGTCCATCATTGAGAGGGAAGACAGACAGGAACCGAAACGGAGGCCCTGGAGGAATGCCTCATAATTTGCTCTCATGGTTTGCTCAGTGTGCTTTGTTGTACATCCCTGCCCAGAGATGGCACTGCCCATAGGCCATTCTGGTGGAGGCATTTTCTCTGCTGAGGTTTTCTCTTCCCTGATGACTAAGCTTACGTTGAGTTGTCAAAAACTAACCAGCACAAAGCCAGAGACCGCAGTGGAGCATGGAGACCTTTTCCCAACTCCCTAAGGCTTATACTCTACTGAGCATTTCCCTCTCTGGAATGGCACTCTGACAAGCCAGTGGCTGAGTAAAGTCAAGGCAGAGGTGGAAGTAGTTTGGTGGTGGTGGTGTTTGGTTTGGGTTTCTGTGGAAGTTGTATTTCGTGAGAATTTCTTCCACATTCGCTCTGTGGAAGACTGTTGTTCTAGCTTCCTTGCTGTTGCTGTGATACAATACCCTGACAGCAGCACGGGGTGAAAGGTTAGGCTTAAAATTACCATGTTATAGTCCACTTTCAAAGAAAGTGAAAGCAGCTAGAGACATCCCATCTAAGAACTGAGGGAGAATAAAGGCATTCATCATTAGTGTTCTGCCAGCTTACTCTACTCTCTAACTGTCGAGGACACAAACCAGGGAATAGGGCTACCCACAGTGGATAGATCTTCCTGCATCTATTAAAGCAGTCAGGATAGTCCTCTGTAGACATGTCCAGAGGCCACTCTGCTCTAGACAATTCCACATTGAAATTCTCTCAGTCGACAGAATATCTTCCCTGTTCCTGCTCATTATACTTGAACTTGTCATTTTGGGCACAGAGGTTCTAATTTTTTCTTGAGACTTGTTAAAAGAGCAAACAATTAAAAGAGTTTTGTTTGGGGTTTTTTGTTTTGTTTTGTTATAATTTTGGAGACAGGGTCTCTACATACCGGGTTGGCCTTGAACTCAACAGACATCTTCCTGCCTCTGCCTCCCAAGTTCTGGGATTAAAGGCGTGCTCCACTATATCCCCAACAGTCCATTAATCTTAAGAAAGAAACGTAGTAAAGCAAGGGAAGAGGCTGGGTGCCTAGAACTAGGGTTACAACAGAGCTGCAGGGAGGTTCCACTGCCACCCAGCCGTTAGATTTGCACCACGTGCCCCTTGAACATGCTAGTGTGCAGTACAGGACAAGAGCAGCGTACCTTTACAGGCTGAGTATTTGTCTCTTAAGAAATGACTCTCAGGCAGGCTCAGAGGGGTTTTACACTGTCTACATGTCAGAGAAAGGTGGTGTTACCACATACATCTGGTTAAGAGGAAATACCACTATCTGTTGCTATTATAAATTCAGACATACACTGTTTCTGAGAAACAGCACTTGCTAATCTTAGAAAATTTAAGTAAAAGAACTTGATCCCAGAATTCCGATGCCCCTGAAGAGTCTTGACTTGTGTGTTTATTGTGCCTGCCCCACCAGTACTGTGTGCACCATGATAGGATGAGGCCTCTCAGCCTACTAGTTTTCTGCTCTCCCACTTGGCCACTTGGCTTGCACATGGATGCCTGTCTTGTTTCTCTCCTCCAGTCCTTCTTATCTACTGCTACTGAAATTGTTTTTCTCAAATACTATTTTGAATTTTAACACGTTCTCTTAAAAAGTACTGGCAGATATATGCTGGCTGCAGACTACAAAGTCTTTCCATCCTGGCCCTGTGTGGCCTCTCCCTCCCTCAGAGCCCACGAGTCCGGTCCCACCAACACCCGCCATGTCAGCTGGCTCCTAGAGAAAACCCTGAACACCTATCTGCTTCCATTGTTGCATGGTTATCCTCACCAGTGCTTCCTCATTGTGGGGGTCTCTCAGAGTAGAAGTGGGTGTTCCTTCCCACACACCACCACCCAGTTTCCAAACAGAGTTGAATTCTGCCGGGCAGCAAGGCCTGTTGAGCCAGCAGAGGTGGCAGCCTTGCAGAGCACCTGGCTGAGGGGTCCCCATGGGACCTGGTATGTGCTCTGACCTCCACTGTCTTTCTCCCTGTCAGGCCATCTCTCGTCTCTGTGAGGACAAGTACAAGGACCTGAGAAAACCCACGAGGAAGCGTTCGGCAAGTGCTGACAACCTGATTCTGCCTCGGTGGTCCCCAGCCATCATCTCCTAACTGGGGCACCCTCCTGAGGTCATGCCATCCCTCAGTTTCTCCTCTTGTTTGAGAAAAGATGAACTTGGGGTGGTTTGTTTTGGTTTTCTCTTTTCCTTCTGTTTTTAAGCCCCGTCAAGGCTGCCTTCACGCCTGCCTCCACACTGCGTTCTGCACGCAAAGAGGCTTTAAGGGACGTGAAATCGGTGTTCTGGAACCCGGTGTCAAGCCTTCCCGGCCGTCATGAACAGCACTTCTTTCATGGAGGAAAAAGACTCTAATCCTGGAGGAGGAAATGAAGGAAAGGGAAGTTGTATTAAGGCAGAGAGTGCTTGGTAGCTTGGCTGTTTCTGGGTCCCTGTCTGGTCATAAGTACCACATGGAGCCAGAGATAGATAGCAGAATTGAATGCACAGCCAAGTCAGGAGCGCCACTCTGTGCCCTTGGAATCGGTATGCTCTGTAAGACTTCCTGCATTCCTTCTTGCTGCTTTCTTGGGATTGGGGAGGGGGTTGTTTGTTCATTTTTATTCTGGTTTGGTTTTGATCCCACAGAGCAGAAAATATAGTTTGTACCCACCATGGCACAGACATCCAAATAAATAGTCCTGATTGTTTATCTCTGCACCATCTTCTCTAGCTGTCTTCTGAGCTTTCTTCCTCACACCTGTTTTATATGACTCTCTTTCACAAGAGCAGGATTCACTTGACTGTAGTGCTGAACCGAAAGTCTCCCTCTCCTGCCTCACTCCGAGAACGCTCTCTCTAGATTACATGGGTGCTTGTGCCTTCCAGTTTTCTTGCAATTGGTTGTTCTTGGTTTCGTTTTGTCGCCTCTCTCCCTCCCAGGTTCTATTTTTCTGCTAACATGAAGGTGTAATTACAAAACTCAATCAGACTTTGTGGCTGAAGGCAAAGGTCCTCAGCATAGGCGTCCTGGATAGAGAAGCATCCAGGGAGCCAGGTTTGCCTGACCTCATTGTGAGGAGCCGTTTCCATGTGCTCCCTGCCTGGTCATTCTTCTACTTCCATGTCCATTGTTGCAAGCAATATTCTTCTTGACTTTTATATGTTTACTTTAAATCAAATTTAGTCTATTTGTATACAATTTTTTTAAAAATCTAAAATTAAAAAAAAGGGGGGTGGGTGGGAGGGTATTCCAGCGGGAAGATCACTAAAGGGAAAAAAAAATGTTACTATTTCCTGAGGTATTTTTCACAGAATGATTGAATAAAAAAAAAAAAAACTCAACTTGCATTTTCATTGTGGGTGCTTGGAGAAGCTACACAAACTGTGAAGGCTCATGCTTCCTTCATTATAACCATCCTTTGTGTTTTCTGACTGTTTCTGATTTACTTTGGGGCTAGATCAGAATCTTTGTGGAGTAAAATCAAAGGGTTAAAGGTCCCCTGTCACCGAGAAACTGACCTGAAGTCTGAGAGTCCGAGTCACTCCCGCACAAGGCTTTGCTTCTGCTCGGTTCTTAGATTGCAGTGACCGAGCTTTGTGAGCTCTTCTTCATTGTTTGAGACACTTGAGACAAATGCTAGCATTTGGTTTGTTACACCCTCTGCTGTGTGAGCTAGGAAAAGTTTAGAATTGTTTGTTAGTTAGTGTTGAATACCCTAAAATCATATGCCTGACCCCAACAGGCCCCTCCCCGTGGAGCACACTTTGGAAATGGAAGGAACAAAATGTCAAAATCCCAAGAGCATAGAGCCAGAAGTGTTAGTCAGGGTTCAGTGGAATGTGTGTTGTGCAGTCATGTTTCCAGTCAGAAATACGAGCAAGTTCCAGCCTAAACTTCCAAGCAGGAAGTGAAAAATTAACTGTCCTCCCTTTGCACCTTTGATGGCCTGTTCTGAGTGGGAAACAAAGCTTCCCTCTTCCAGAACCTTGAACAGGTCTAAAAATGTAGAAAGTGTCATTTCGTCTCTCATCTCTAACACTCTAAAAGGGACCTATTTTTTCTTAGCCAAATATGAATACCTCTTAGACAAATTCCTTCCTCTTGTGTAAAATACCTTCTTTTAACAGCCCATTTCAGGAAAGAACTGCTGACTTAATAGCAGAAATCTTATTTTTATTCCTTTTATTTGAATGGGAGATTTGGAAATTGACTTAATGTAAATATTTCAATGCACCTGATACTATTTTGTGGAGTTTATTAAACTACTTTAAAAGATTGTACAGTCTATTTATTGTATGTGTGTACACACAGTCTGATATCTGACATCAACAGTGACTCCTTACAGCCTGGCTCAGTTTTATTCAGACTGTCAGCTATTGTGTTCAAGCCTTGTGCACTGGACTCTACCTCTGAATAGGAAACTTTTCCCTACGCATCAGTGAGTGTTAATCTGTATTAATTGGTTGTGTTTCTTGCACTAAGGATTTCAGTTGTACCTTTTGGCCTGAATCACTAGGCATGTAGGTAGAGACCCATTTCATTTTCCTATACAATGATACAAACTTACTTTTTGTTCTCTGGGTTGTTCTAAGTTTGCCAAAAGAGAAAGGAGAAAAAACAAATCTAATAGTATGTGTTGATAAATCATAGTGACTGTAACTTTTTGCAAAGTAGTTCAGTGTCCAACAGCTAACACTGGATGCTATTCTGGAATGCTGTCTCAATGCAGCCTGTCAGTGAAGGATGAAGAAAGCCACCGTTTGTTGACTTTAGACTTGATTTAAACAGCAAATACAATTTGTTGGAGAATAAACACATCCTGGTAAATTTTGTTTTACTCTTTCAACTGGGAGAGGAAAGGAGTTGAGTTCAATGAAGTTAAAAAGTAATGAGATCCTGAAGGCCCTAGAGGTGCTCTCATGCCTTAATGCTCAGGTGAGACCAGCTATGGCCTCACGCCTCCAGCTGTTGGGGCTAGCTCTCCTCTGTTTCTTCTTCATGGTCTTTGCCTGGGACATCTCCATCTTGGGGTTTCCCTTGGTTCAAGGGATTTTTTGCTGCTTAGCTGAGCTTCAAGGCAGAATTTAGTGAGTCATGATTTTGTATATTCCTGCTGCTTTAGGGACTGCAACCTGGGGCCATATTTTAAGCTTTGAGTATATATATATAAATTTTTTGAGTTTATATATATATTCCTAGTTCATTATAGGTATTTAATAAGTTAAATATATATGTACATAGAACAAATAGTGTCTGCCTTCCTGCTGTATTTTTTTTTTTAAGTTGAGATAAAATTGGACAGGTTTTCCAGGGTGGTAGCACTGGCCTGTAATCCCAGTGGACATGGCTGAAGCAGGAGGATCATGATTTTTAGGCTAGCCCAGGCTGTGTAGTAAGACGCTATCTCAAAAAAATAAAATTGAACAAGTTTTATGGGTGGTGAGTAAACTAATTCTCAGTGTGAGAAAGTGTATGAGCCTTCGGAGATTAAAAGACTATGAGACCCACTTGGGACTTCAAGCAGGTGAGGAGCTAAGTTACCCAGGAGGACTCCAGTAGAACAGATACTGTCCATTATTAAATACCGTTTCCTACAAAACCACTGCCTCTTGGCCTTCGCTGGAGTGAGTATCTCAAGACTGCGGCTGGGGAGTTCTTTAAAATATGGATAGTCTTCTGAAAAGCCAGTCACAGACAGTGCCTAGCCTTGTTGACAGAAGAGGAAACAGGAAGCATAGCCTTCAGCGGAGCTAGGGAAAGAGTGCTTAGCTTAGGGTTTGAACCTTGAGCCTCATGAACAAAGAAGACTGCAGGCCCCCGTGGAAGTGACAGCTCTTTTACTGAGTACAGAGCAGCACTAGAGTAGCCCTTCAGAAGCAAGCTCTGTTAGAGATGAGGGAGTCAGTGAAGAGTGTGTGTCTGCTCACAGTGCTGGTGACTTGACCCAGCCATACGCCCGTGTTACTTGTTAGAGCTTCTTACTGAGTATGTACATGTTAAGGCCACCAGTCCTCTGGTGCCACTTGTACTAGAAATTTCTTCAGTAAGCAATACCAAAAGGATTCCCTTTATTGACAGTATAAGAGTCACTGGAAGCTGCTTTGTGTGTGCACTGCTCTAGGTTGAACTATGCCCAAGCCAAAATTTGGTACCAAACTGCATAGAGAATTCTGTAAGAAATGCCCTCCAACATGTTGTCTGACTGGATGGCGTTTGGGTTTTACAGGTCCCAGTAAACCATCTTGTACCTTTTTGTGATTTGTTTGGCGGCAGGGGACTTTATTCCTTTTTGTTTATATAAATAAGTTATTTCAAATGTGCAATCAAAGAATGTCATCTCAAAATAAATGCAGTTTTGACAAAAATGTTAACCATGACTTGAGCTTATATGTAATGTTTTGTTGTCGTTGCTGTTGATGTGTGTTGTAATAGAACCTGGAGTTACTGCCTTCACTTCTGTCCTCAGTGGAGGTGGCTGTCAGAGACACTTCCTGCTACTCCATGAACACGCGTACTAAGTGGTTCTTGTGGGATGCACCTCTGAATTCTGGTAGGAAAGGCGGACATAATGTAAAGAGAAGCATAAGCCCCCTGAGTTCCCCTGAGGATGCTAGTCACCTTTTGCTGCAAGGCCCACTTCAAGAGAGGGTGGCCGTCGGTAGATGCAGTTCTCCCATGAAGAGAGGGTGGCCGTCGGTAGATGCAGTTCTCCCATGAAGAGAGGGTGGCCATCGGTAGATGCAGTTCTCACATGAAGGCCTCGCTTGTTCCAGGTCATCTGTCCTATCCTTCCCCAGCTCCTTTGTTGTGCCCTTTGTTGACCTTGTTGTGCCCTTTGTTGACCTTGTCCTCAAGTAGAATCCCACTGGATCTAGCCATTGTATTTTTGCCTGGGTTAGTAGACACTGGGAAGTGGCAGAACAGGGACATGGATATCTAACTTCACCCCCCCCCCCCAGCAAGTGAGGCTGTTCCAGGAAGAGTGCTGCTTCCCAGGTTGGCAAGCCTGAACTTCTCCTGGAAGCCTAAGCTTGAAAAAGGGACTTTGCCTCCTCCCTTGTGGCATGTCCCACCTGTCCAGAAGATGAACAGGCAGCCACCTCTAAGCTTCCCACATCTGTGCCTGAGCACCAGGTACTGAAGTCTATATAAAAGCTTTTGCATTTATGGGGTACATGAAAGTTGGAGTAGACTCTGGAGGAAAGGCCAGCATGTGGGAATAAAACATGGTAAAGTAGTGTGGGGTACCACTTGGGAGGTCTCATACATCACTGGATATATGACCTGGCAAGTAACAAGGATTCTGGGTTTCTTTGTCTTTATTCTGGCTAATCCTAAAATTCTTCCCCCTTCTGAGTTCCAGGAGCCTCTGGAGACTAATAACCGACATTTTTACCCAATTAATGTTGGGGGGGGGGCAGATTAGGGGTAGGGCGATGGGAAGGCAGCAGTGTGTCACATGCCAGTCTGGTCCAGTGACCTGCAGTGTTGAGCCTGTACGTAGTCTCCTATGGGTGGCAACACCGTAAACATTTCTATTCTAGAATATTGCCCAGAAAATGTGTATTTGTTCAATAAATTCATCGTAATGTAGGCTTTAGATGACCCTCCTATTGTATTCAGCATCTCCGGTCTTGACCGTGTAGAGTGCTAGATACTGCTAGTGTCGGGCTCAGAGCAGTGCATACAGACAAGGTCTTTGCAGGAGGGCTCATCAGCAACCCTGCAACTGTATACTTCGAAATGTGGTGCCTTGAAATTGGATGGTGTGGTAGTAGGAAGGGGAAACGGGATGGAAGTAACCATTTGAGTTACGGTATCTGAAAGAGATGTGAGGAGGAGGGTTACTGTGGAAGGCTACTGAAGTGTTTTTCTGTGTGGTGCTGGACTCCATTGCCAAGTGTGGTTCTGGTGCTCGGAGAGTCCTGATAGGAAGCCCAGTTCCTGCCTTTGTACATAAAGGCCCACAGTGGGGAGAGCTCTACCCTCCTCACGCATGAAACCCTGACAACAAACCAGCCAATTCATGAAACGGTTGGTACAACTTCTGGGAAGAGTTAGCCCTTCTTACGTCTATCAATGTTGCTGTAGATTGTGACAGAACCCTCAGTCAAGATGCTGGGCCTTGCCTTGAGAGCTGCAGTAACTGAGTGCTGGATCAATAGTTTGAATGTGACAGTAACGGAAAGTGGATCCATTTCCTTTCTGTAGGCATGAAAAGAATATCTGAACCTGTCTTGGTCACAGATGCATATAAGCTGCTTCCTGGACATGATTTCTTCCTACAGATAATCTTTGTTCTACGATCTTTGTTGGGTGTCATATATGATCATGATTTGAGAACCTTAGAACTAGTGTGGTTACCACCAAGAAAATCTAAGAAACAACTAGAAAGACAGTTACACTTTCAGTAAGGTAGCAGTTTAAAGATTAAATACAAAACTTGAAAACTTTATAATTCACTAGCAATAACCAGTGAGTAGATATGATGGAGAAAGATGCCATTCAAAATTATAGCATAATTTGAGAACAAAAAAGCATGAAAGTGTTTACAGTGTGCCCAGCACAGTAAACCTTGAGTTCCCGAACCCTCTCGGTCTCAGGAAGTAGCTGCTGTTGGAATGTATGAGGACACTTGGGTTCAGGCAGGTTAAAAACTGATCAGTGAGTGGTATGGTAAAGCCTAGAAAACTGACTACAGCATTGTGGTCCCTCTCTCATACAGTCTTTCACTTTCACTGGTGAGAAGAAAACTATCACAAAACATGAGCAGAGAACTGAACAACATTCGCTTAGCTTTTATGCCAAGCCAAAACCTACAAATCGAACCTTTTTTAGAAATGAGGTCTTTGTGGATATAGTCCAGATGAAGCCATATTGAATCAAGATCAGCCCTAAATCCATCATCCAGTCTCTTTAAGAAGGAGGTGGGAATAAGTAAGAATGTTGAATTGACAAATCAAGGAACTCCAGCATCACTGTGCCACTCCAGCATCCGTGTGCCACCAGAAACTACCAGGAGATGGAAGACCTTTCCCCTCCAGCTCTCAAAGAGTTGGCTGTGCTGATACCTTGACATGAGACATCACCTCAAAACAGAATGAATGGATGTGGGGAGCCATCCAGTGTGAAGATGCTTGTCATTGCAGCCCTGGAAAGCTAGCATATGTATAATTCCTAAATAAGGTAAATGGGTGTCATCAAATGCTCCTAATGCTCCTAAATGGGAAGGTATGGAGGCACAAAAATGCCCCCACCAACTACCCTTTGTTGTACTCTCAGTACACTAAGCTGTTGTCGTTTAGGATCTGTCTTGGCGCTGTTAACTTCTGACATGTTCACACACCTCACAGATTTTCTCACCTTCATTCACACATCTTTTGATACCACTTTGTGACACTGTAGAAGGAAGCTGTTTCCTCTGCATGGCTCTCCTTCAGTCCTTATGCAGCTCTCATCCCCAGCTGCTGTTTCTCTGGTCTATTTGTTTATAGTCTTCTGGTTGCTGGGATGCATAAGGTGGAGTCTTGGTATACAGGGCTTAAACCATCTGTACCTCTATGGTGAGCAAAGACTGTATATTGTGCTGCACAGTTCAGAGAGCTAGAGAAGTAGAGCCACAGCCAAAGTAAGTGAGCAAAGCAAAGCCAAAGGCATCACACAAGATACCCAAATAGCCAATAGGTAGATGTGTGTGTGTATGTGTGTGTGTGTGTGTGTGTGTGTGATCAAGGAAATTAAGTCACTATATATAAGGACATGAGATACCACCTCACAAACCTGTTACAGTTACAAACGATAAACAAGTGTTGGTAAAGATGTGGAAAAAGAGAACCTTTGCATTGTTGGAATATAAATTGATAAAGCCACTGTGGAAAACTGGACAGGTTCCTCAGAACATAGTAGATTATATAACTGAGTAGTTTGTCTTCTAGGTATATAGCTGAAGAAATAGAAAACTGTGGTCAAGCCGGACAGTAGTGGCACACACCTTTAATCCCAGCACTTGGGAGGCAGAGCCAGGCGGATCCCCATGAGTTCGAGGCCAGCCTGGGCTACAGAGTGAGTTCCAAGAAAGGCGCAAAGCTACACAGAGAAACCCTGTCTCGTAAAAAAAAAGAAAAAAGAAAGCTGTGGTCAAAGAGATCCTTGTACTCCTATGTTCTCTATAGCACTGTCTATAATACTCAGTATATATAGAGATGTCACCATTGGATGAATACCTAGAGCATGGGGACTAAGGGGTAGCTCAGTGTACAGTGCTTGCCTAGTATACACAGAACTGTGGTTCTCAGCACCACAAAAGTTTATACACACACACACACACACACACACACAGAGAGAGAGAGAGAGAGAGAGAGAGAGAGAGAGAGAGAGAGAGAATATACTATTCAACCTTTAGAAGAGAAAATTATCATTTGTGATAAATATCAACTTGAGATCTGAAATTACCTGGGAAATGAACCTCTGGGGATGCCTCTGGATGATTATTTTGATTCAGTTAATTGAAGTGGTAAGACCTGCCCTCTGCACGTGGCATCATTGCCTGTGCTGTATGAAAAAGAAAAAAAAAAAAGATGTGAACATGAGCGGTCATCTGTAGATGTAACCAACCGTCTTATTAAATAAGAAACACAGAACCAATGCAAAGAAGAAAGCCAAGAGATCAGAGCTAAGAGCCTTACCAGTCTGCTGCAGCTAGCCTCTTCAGCCAAGAGAGACCTACTTCCTGGCATGTTTGTCTTTATATAGACTTTCTGTTCTGCCTTCTCATTGGTTGTAAACCCAACCACATGACCGCCTCATCACTGCCTGTTTGTACAGACCTCCAGATCTTCTATAGTTAGTATTGAGATTAAAGGTGTGTGTCTCCAATGCTGGCTGTATCCTTGACCACACAGAGATCTACCTAGTTCTGTCTACCAAGTGCTGGGATTAAAGGCGTGCGCCACGAACGCCCAGCTCTGCTATAGCTTGCTATTAGCTCTGACCCCCAGGCAACTTTATTTATTAACATACAAATAAAATCACATTTCAGTACAAATAAAATATCACCATAGTCATCATTCTCTGCTTCTTGACTACAGACATGATGTGACCAACTCAAGCCCCTGTTGCAGTGACTTCTCCATCATGAGGGACTGTACCCTGGAACTGTGAGCCAAAGTAAAACTCCTTTATGTTTCTTTTGCCAGCATTTCATCACAGCAAGGGAAAAGACAATTGATGAACCTGGAGAATATGCTATATGGAATAAACTGGACACAAAAATAAATTCACTAGACCTGGTATGCATGGAAGACTGGTACCAGGAAAACATGCCATAAATGCCAAAGTCCTATGACTGCTCAAGTTCCTTATGTGCAATGAGATAATAGTGTTTGTATGTAACCCTTGTATAATTTCAGAAATGTAAGTGCTATGCACATACTGTGTTGCTTAGGGTATAAGAAAAGGGCTGTGCGTATTCAGAACTTGATGTCATTCTTTTGGTTTTCACCTGTGACTGATAGACCCCACTGGCGCAGACCTCTGCACAGGACAGCCCACTGCACAGGGCAGACTCCATGGTGGGCAGGCATGAGTCATAAGGACTCTGGAGCATCCATCTCACAAGTGGTGACTGCAGGAAGACGAGGAAGATGGGGAGGAGAGATGGTAAGCAAAAAATGGAGCATGTCAGTCAGGAAGGGTGTCTTAGTGATCTGTTGGAGAGGCTATAATACAGTATATTTCAAATTTCCTGAAAAGTCTGTCACAAACCATGAATTGATGTATCTCAATATTATTATGGACCAGCCTTAATAATCTTCTTCGCAGGGACCCAGAAGAGAAGCTACAAACAGCGCAAATTATTTTCGGGAAAAGAATCTAAGTACACCGAGCTCTTAGTCCGTGTACTTTATTCCTCTGGGATAAAATCCTATCTACACAGCTTCAGTTCTGCTCTCACGCCTAGCTCCTTTCTTGCCTGATTTCTCTCTACATTTATCTGCTGTCCCCTCTAAGTTCTATCTTAATTCTCTCATCTTAGTTCTGTCCCATCTTGTTCTTTCTCATCTTGTTCTTCCCCATCTGGCTCTTCCTCATCTTCCATCCCATTCTTCTAATTCTCCATCTAGTTCTCCTGTCAAAAAACCTCTCTGGTCAAAATCCTCTCTCAGTCTCTGAGGTTTACAGTTACATACCCATGCAATAGCAGTGCTCTAGCCAAAGCAAGGTCACCAGGCTTGAATTCTTACAGGGTCACAAAGGCAGACAAGAGTTTTCCTCAGGCAGTGCCTGTCAGGCTTGCTTTTATAACCCAAAAGGAGAATGGTAAAGGAGGAGATCAAAAGAGAGCTAAAATCTGTTAATATATCAGAAAGGGAACTTATGTGCTCAAACTACATTTCTAGGGATGGTTAGGTAAATGTTAGGAATCTATAATATTAGTATAAATACCACTAAAGCTGTATAAGAAAGGAGGGTCTGAGCTTAATTTACCTTAATTCAGGAGATCGTTTGGCCTTGGATGCTTGATAGGTATTTCAGATAAAATACACTGTATGAGTTCTTGGACGCATACATAGCATACAAGTAAATCATTGCAGAAATCGGCTAAGATATATACAAAAGCTAAAATATCACCAAGACTTTGTAAGCTATGGCTTGACCTTCGGAAAGGTTCTTGACTTCCAAGTAGTAGCTTTTGTGATAGTAGCTGAATTCCATTACATTTTCCTGTGGCTTGCAGCAGATGTATGTGTTAATTAGCTTAATTTAACCACCTTTGATCATATATCTCATAAATATATACTTTTATTATTTATTATGTGTTAGTTTAAAACAAAATTAAGCAAGGCATGATGTTGCACTTCTGTGATACCAAATCAGGAGATGGAGGCAGGTAGTAAGTATTTCAAGGTCAGCCTGGGCCTGTCTCAAACCATCCACTCCACCCATAAATAATAAATAAACAAACAAATAAATAAATAAATAAGAGTGGAGCCATGAGGGAGTGTAAATAAACAGGTTAGCTGGGTGTCTAGAATGTGAATAGATGGGGAGCAAAGGAATACCAGGTGAGAGATGTGTGATCCCAAGTCACAGGCTCTCCCCACGTCCTGTCTTCTTTGCTGAGGAGCAGCATTAGGGGCAACTGGTCTCACTAGACACGTGGTCACAAATATGGAAGACTCTGGAAGTCAACCCACAGGTACCTTCATGCATACACTTTTTTTTCCCCCCAGAAATACAATATTGATCTCTAGTTTGAGACACTTCAACAGGCCAGCTTTCTTTGTCCCTTTGCAGCTTCCTGATGAAGGGGGAAGGCGGATGTGCCCTACTGTATTTGATATGTTGCTGAAGCTAGAGAGGCTGTGTGACTTGGGAAAGGTCATGTCGCCTGCTATCCACAGGTCATCAGTTTTGCAGCTGTCCTTCAAGCCATGGTAAAAGAAGCTACACCTGTCACCCAGGGCCCACTGAGTGTGTCCTTCTGTAGAAGAGACAGCTGCAACCTTCTAACTTTAAAAAGACTTAGCAAACAATGTACTTATAAATGCATAATTGCTGTTGGGTGCCTCTGTTATTTTTATAGTTGCTAAATGCAGAAAGCAAACAGATGGTGGGGCCGGCCTGCGGATGGCATTTTACAGAAGCAGTGGCTGTTATTCGACTTTCTGCAAGTCTTAGTGGAAGAGCTTTGGAGAATCTGGGAATTTGGCTAGTTTAAGCTAGCACTAAAGGTTATTTGTTACTACAGTCAAGTAACAACCAGTCTTGTAAGAGGAAGAAGTCTCCTGTGTTCAAGTTACAGAGATCCATGAAAGTAATGGCCCGCCATTTTGTTCTTTGTACCAGAACTTAGAAAGGTGCCCACACCAGACACTCCATGAACAGGTAGGATCAATGATCCTACAATACAATACAATACAATACAATACAATACAATACAATACAATACAATACAATACAATACAATACAATACAAGGATGAAATGGAGCAAGTAAGCAGTAAATGTTTGCAACAGTGTGCGGAGCAGGAGCTATTCACCACTGCTGGAGATTGGTGGAGTCTGTGTGGAGGTTTCTCAAACAACTAAAAGCAGAGCTATCATAGAACCAGTTATGCCACTCCTGGGAGTGTATCAAAAGGACCCTAAGCATCCCACAGACATGCTTACATATCATTATTACAGCGCTACTCACAACAGCTGAGGTTTGAAGTCTGCCTAAGTGCTGACCCTCAGATGAATGGATAAAGAAATATGGTATGCCTACACAACAGAAGTTCATTCACCTATAAAGAAGAATGAAAGTATATTTTTCAGGAAAATCAATGGAATTGGAGATCATCCTGTTAATTGAAATAAGCCAGACTCAGAAAAGCATGCCATGTGTCCACTCCCACACATGGAGTCTAGGTTATCTATGACCAGACAGTAGAAGGGAACCATTTGAAGGGAGGAAGAAGAGTAGCATGAGAAAGGGGATCAAAGGAAGGTAATATGAATACAAGCAAAATAGGTGACATGTATGAAAATGTCAAGGTAACATATGCTTAAAAAAAATCTTTAAGTAAGAAAGAAATCTTTAACAATAAAAAGGATAGATTGCTGAAGAACTGACCTTAGCTTTTTTGTGTGGTGGATAGATCTGTAAAATCTGATCATTAGTGAAAATGGAAAATGAAGTAGACATTGCTATGTCAGCCTTTGGTTACAAAGAGCTGAGATAACTAGTTTATAGAGACAACAGGTGTAGTTTTGGCTCATGGTTTTAAACATGTTGGTGCAAGATCTGTGGTCCATGGCTTTATGGACCTGTGAGGGAGGCAGTTCCTCATCATAAGAGCACATGGTGAATCAAAGCCATTCACCTTGTGGCCACGATGAAAAATTTTTAAAGGGAGAAGAACTGGGGAACCCCTTCAAGGGGTACACCTTAAAGTCCTCGATGACCTAAGACCTCACAGAAGGACCCACCTCTTAAAGTTTTCATCACTTTCCAATTGTTCATTGCCTTTACCAAACCTTTACCACATAGGCCTTTGAAGAACATTCCAGAAATAAACTATAGCATTCAGTAAGAGTTATCAAGGCTCTCTTCCATTTTGCAGACATCACTGAATTGGCAATCACCAAAATGAAGTTCAGTCCTTTTGTGACGTCTGACCAAAGCAAGAACCACAAACGGTATTTCAGTGTACCTTCTCACATTCAGAAGAAGAGCATGTCTTCCTGTCTTTCCAAAGAGCTAAGTCAGAAGTATAATTCCATCTACGTCTATTTGAAAAGATGCTGAAGTTCAGGTTATCTGAGAAAACTACAAAGGCCAGAAGATTGGCAAAGAGGTCCAGGTCTACAGGGAGATATTGGTCATCTACATTGAACAGGCGCAATGAGAAAAGGCTTATGGCACAGCCGTCCATGTGGGCATCCATCCCATCAAGGTGAATATCACAAGGCTAATGGTGGGCAAAGACCACAAAATAGATATCCTGGAAAGGAAATCACCAAGTAGGAAAGGAGAAGGACAAATACAAGGAAGAAATGATTGAGAAGATACAGGAGTAGAGGAAGTTAATGCATAATTTTTATCAAAGATTGCTTAAGTGAAAGAAAAAAGAAGTTACCAAGGGGTGGATTTCTTCTCAATGTAAGGAATATCCTTAAGAGTTCCAGTTGCCTTGGGGTGCAATAGCAGGGTGGGTGTAGCATTAACAAGACTGGTGTTGGCAAGCGGCTACCAGTGCCTACTTCAAACAGCACAGCCCATCCATGCTACCAGCTAGAGAGAGACAGTGACACAGAGGTCTGCTTAAGTAGAAGTCATATGAAATCTACCCAGTCAGCAGTCCCTGAAAGACCATTGGCAAGTCCTAAGAATTTATGAAATGAGAATGAAAGCCACTTCTTAAATTAATTTTAAATTTATGGTAAATGAATCCTCAGCACTCCAGAGGTCAAGAAGGATTATAAATTTAAGGACAGCCTATAGATTACATAGTGAGTCCCTTCTTGGAAAAACAAACAAACAACAACAAAAAAAAACCACACACAGGACAGAAAAGATGAGGCTCACGATCCTACCCTACCTCTTCTCAGGGGAGGCGGTTTTTAAGAAGAGACTGGGGATAAACCAACACCCTGAAATTACTTGGCTTTTTAGTTCTGCCCATTTTGCCTCTAGAAATCCTGATATATCAATGAAAGAGTTGCATCAAGAAAATTTCTTACAAAAATCTAGTGAATGTGAATGCAAATTTGGTGCTTATTGAACACGCTCATTAGAAAGCCCACTCTGAGTACCAATGGACACATTGAAACTAACATGGTGATGGAGAAATGTCTCTGTGGTTAAACATGCACTTTGCTCTTTCAGAGGACCCCAGGTTGATTCCCAGCACCTACATGATTTCCAATCTACAACTGTCTATAACTCTAGTTCCAAGGATCCAATACCCTCTTTTGGCCTCTTTGTGTAGGAGGCATGAATGTGGTACACAGACATACATGCAGGCAAAACAGCCATACACATAAAATAAAACTTTAAAATTAAAAAACAGCTAACCAGTACAGCATCCTTTTCTAACACTATAGTAAAGCTTCATAGATTGCAGTTACAACTGCAGGTTCAAAGGACTCTACTACAACAGAACAAAGTTGGCATAATAAATCAGTGTCACCTCCATATCCTCGCCTTCTCTTTCCCTCTTCTTCCTGAGAACTTGAATGGCTTCACAGGAAATGTGTGTTCATAGCACCCAACTAGCCTAACTCAGTGCAGGTCATATTTACACGCCATTTTCCCTGGCCAGGGCCCATAGCTTTTATGCAACTTCCCTGAGTCTCAATGCTCAAATCTCTTACCCCCAAATACTGGAGAAATTTGAGTGCCCCTAGTGGTTGAAATTTCTTTTGCATTTTGTGGCAAGTAGGAACACCGGATGTTAGCAGAAAAATGTTCCCCACATAACTAGAGCAACAGAATTTTCCAGCATCACGGTGCATTTGTTTAGGACCCATACTCAAGGCTGAATTCTCGGGGCCAACAATCATTGTAGAAAGAAGATTCTAAAATGGCACAGATAAGTGGTCTAGGGTTCAAGCAATGAGCCTTGTAGGAGCTGTCCCATTTGCAAGAACCATCTCAGGGAACATCAAAGGCTTTAATGAGAGCTGAGTCATTTGTGAGAACCGCCTCAGGGTAAATCTAGGGTCTTTAGACCTCCCATTCTGCCTAGAATGTGGTCCATCCAAGGTAAGATGCCTACTGCTTCTAAGCATTATGAAACTATTAGGTATCAGGAGACTCTGAAAGAGCCAAAACAGGGAGACTGCACCAGATGAGAATCAGGGTCAAGTGGAGAATCACCCCTGCTAGAAATCCAAAGGGATTCAGAATTTCTACATCTTTTTTCCTGGCTAGGATGTTCTCATGTCCACCTGCCTTAGATATTTCTACTGGACATGAAGCCATGCTTCCTCCCTCTCAAGCCTCTGCCCCCCCCCCACACACATACATCCCCAATACGTCCATCACAGTGAAGGGCGGCTCCAACTGTCAATACCCATGAGATGCCCCTTCTCAGGAATGCTCCCCACCCAAGGTATCCCTTCACTCATCCTCCACCGATCCCTTTCAGCCCCCTTTGCTTCTGTGTCTCTCTTACCAGCCACACTCTGACCTCCATTCCTCTCCACAGGGTCTCCCTGGCAGCCTAGAGGAACTTCCCTCCAGTTTTGCCTTTCTGATTCTCTCTCCTCACCGCAGCTCAGGGCTGTAGCATGAATCTTAAAAGGTCTTAATATAAACAAACCCAGAGCCAGGTATTGGGGTGAATGCTGGAAGATCAGAGAAGCAGAACAAGCCACAGCCACCTCACCTTGCCAATTTCTCAGCTGATCCTGTTTCCTCAGACTGGAAGCCTCTCAGTCCTCATCCAAAATGAATCTCAGCTGAGCTGCTTCTCAAAAGCCTGAAAGCGTAACCAGCTTTAGTTCCTGGTTTTCACACCTTACATACCTTTCTGCCATCACTCCCTGGGATTAAAGGCTCACTTCGTGGGATTAAAGGCGTGAGTCACCATGCCTGGCTGTTTCCAGTGTGGCTTTAAACTCACAGAGATCCTGATGGATCTCTGCCTCCAGAAGGCTAGGATTAAAGGTGTGAGTGCCAGCCAGGCGGTGGTTGGCGCAAGCCTTTAATCCCAGCACTTGGGAGGCAGAGCCAGGCGGATTTCTGTGAGTTCGAGGCCAGCCTGGGCTACCAAGTGAGTTCCAGGAAAAGGCGCAAAGCTACACAGAGAAACCCTGTCTCGAAAAACCAAAAAAAAAAAAAAAAAAAAAAGTGTGAGTGCCACCATTTTCTGGCCTCTATATCTGTCTAGTGGCTGTTCTGTTCTCTGACCCCAGATAAATTTATTAGGGTGCACGATATATTGGAGAACACAATATCACCACACAGGGCCATCTACCCAAGATGCAAACCTGATTGTGTCACCTGCACTGTAAATATTCAATGGCCTTTCTTGTCTGCAGCAAAACATCCACATTCTGTCAAACCCTTAAAAGCCCTGAAGGCTGTGCCCTGCTTGCAGCCTGGGGTGCTTCCCTCCTGCTTGCAGTGTGCGCTATGATCATTTTAAACCACGGGCTGTGCCCTCAGACCTCCAGGATCACCTCTAGATGTAAGCCTTGGTTCAGGCTCGGCTCTTCAGTTATACCAGCTCCCCTTCTCCCTGTGTTAGCCTACCAACTGGTAAATGTCCCCCTGGGCCAGCCAAGACTCTTCTTTGAAGAAAGCCCCTAAGCCCACTACTGTTCCTTTCCCAGCTAAATCAGCAAGTGGCCTTTCTCCTTCCCATTCTACATGGGGACTCCTCAGGCAGAGACATGTCCTCCATGGTGTTCCTGGTGCCAAGCTATGCCTGTCATGTTCGTCGCAGAAGGAGCCTGGAAAGCAAGAGTGTGGAAGTGGCTGTGATGGTCCGTTGTGTGTGCGAATGTGACTGTATTGAAAGACACCCAGAGAACTGTGAACTTTGCAAAGTCTGTCTGATCCCTAGTATGGGAAGCATTTGGGGGTGAGGGAGACAAGGATATCTGCAGAAACCAGAGTGTGGTCAGTGAACTGAATGAGACCAACCCATCTTGAGTGTGGGCTGTGTTGTCCAGCAAGCCAGTGTGGATGGGGTGCACAGGGAGAGGGACACTTACTCCCTCCTCCTTTCTCTCCCAGTATCCCTTGCTGAGGCTAAGGCTGCCATGGTGGACTTTGGGGTTCGGGTTCTAAAGTCTTTGAATGAGGACATGCACTACAGCTCTTCTCTTTTTCTTTTCAAGATTTATTTATTTTTATTTTATGTGCATTTCTATTTTGCCTGAATGTATGTCTATTACAGACAGTTGTGAGCTGCCATGTAGGTGCTAGGAATTGAACCTGAGTCCTCTGGAAGAGCAGCTAATGCTCTTAACTCCTGAACCATCTCTCCAGCCCCCTGCACTACAAGTCTTAAGTGAGCTTTAGATTTCAGGCTGGGTGGGGCCACACATTGGGCTCTCCTTTTGAGGCGATGGATTCTTCAGCTGGATAGCTGATGATTGTGATTATCCAGCCCAATGATGGCCATTGTGGGATTCTTCAATCTCTGACCCCATAGGCTCAATCTAATACATTCCCTTGGAAATACACACACACACACACACACACACACACACACACACACACACACACACACATCAGATTTAGAATGTGCTACTTGGCCTGGAGAAATAGTTTGGCTGTTATAGGCTGGGCTCACAACCAAAACTACAAAATGTGTTACTCATCTTTTTCTGTTTTGGTTTCCACTAATGGGCTTCCTGAGCATATGGTATTGGTTGGATTACACCCCACCCTCACTCCCTATTAAGGGAGTAGATGGCTGCACAGGAAAGAACTTTGGAAAGGCTGTATAAACCCGTGCATGTATGAGCTCTGCTGTGTGTGTGCACCTGTGAGTGTGTGTGGAAAGCTCCCTTGTTAAATGCAGAGATCTCAGTCCCAGAAGAGATAGAGGAACCCAAATTTGTGTTAGTTGGGCTAATTTCTCCTAAGGCTGTCCTCCTTGACTTGTAGATGGTTTCCTTCTGCCTAGGTCTATCCTGGGCTTTTTCTTTGTAGATGCCCCTGATGTGTGCATGCATGCATGTGTGCCTGCATGCATTCGTGTGTGTCTGTATGCACATGTGTGGGTGTACATGCTCCTGTGTGCATATGCAGATAGAGTCCATAGGTTAACATCAGCTGTCCTCAGTCATTCTCCTATATTATTTTTTAAGGCACTATTGCACAGTAAACCTGGGGCTTATCAATTCAGCTAGACCAATTCGTCTGCAAGCCCCAAGGACCCTCCAGTCTCTGACTCCACTTCTCTCTGCTTTTTATGTGGGTGCTAGGGATCTGAATTCAGGTTCTCAGGCCTGCACAGTGAACATTCTATGGACTGAGCCATCTCTCCCGCTTTGAGCTCCTTTGTTAAAATATTTTCACCGTTGCAGTGTGTTGTTCTTTGATTATAATCTGCAAGGAAGGGATGGGTATTCTTTGTGAAAGGATAAACAATGCATCCATATCCTTACAGAGGACTCGTCCTCTGTGTGTGGTGACAGTCCTCATTAGAGGAAGCACAGAGTGTCAGAGGACTCTGAGGGGTGGGAGAAAAATGAGCTATTGAGGTGCCAGAATGTCTCCTAGGAAGTAAAGCTTTAGACATGGGACTTTATCATTGTAGAATGTTATTTATCAGAAATAGGAGATAATAAACAGAGCAGTGTTTGTGCGGGATTAAAATATAACAAGCCAGTCATGGTGTGCCCACCCGTGATCTCCAATACTCAGGAAGTGGGGACAGGAGACTTGTGAGCTTGAAGTTACCTGTGTATCTAGAAACCTTGCCTCAATGTAAAAACAGAAAGAAAATAATCCAAAAAGGAGACAAAAATAAATCTAGTTGCTGCAAAATATATATTTTGCTATCAATTCCATCTGTCTTGAAAGGATCACTTATCCTAAACATGCTTTCCCTTGCAAATAGGAGAAAATGCAAACAGATGTTAAAGTAAAAATAGCTGGGTCTCTTTTTCTAACCATAAGTTCTTAGTATTCAAGCTGAGCCACAGGGCTGCAGGTAAAAAACAATTCATAAAGAACTAAAATTTTAGTTCCTGTTCTTACCAATTCTCAATTCACTGGGGTGGCTATAACAAGATAACATGAATTGGCTTACCAACAACAGGTTTATTGTTCACACTTCTCAAGGTTGGGAAGCCTATGGTCAAGATGCCAGCAGATCTGGTATCCAGAAAAAGGTTCATTTTCTGGTCATACATAGCATCTTCTTACCATGTCTTCACATGATGGAAGAAGGGAGCCAGCTCTTGTCCTTCTTTAATTTTTTTTTTTTTTTTAGATTTAGTTATTTTATGTTACATGTATGAGTGTTTTGCCTGCATGTATAGATGTACACTATATACATGCCTGGTGCCCACAGAGTTAAGAAGGAGCACCAGATTCCCTGGTACTGGAGTTACAGATAGTTTGAGCCAACATGTGGGTGCTGGGAACCAAACTCCAGGCTACATGCTCTTAGCCACTGAGCCATCTCTCCAACTGCTGGGCTCTGCTTTATAAGGGGACCATTTTCAATCATAAACTCCCCACTCTCAAGACATAACTATCTCCTGGAGGCCCCATTTCCTGGTACCATCACTTTGGAGGTTATGATTTGGGAGAGACACAAACATTCATACCACAGATTCTCCTCAGGGAATGTTTCCTCTTTCCTTTTCTTCCCTCTTCTTGCTTTCGTTGTTGTTGTTGGTGGTGGTGGTAGTTTGTTTGTCGTCAGAATTCTTCTGGGATAGGGTCTTGCTATGGCCCTAATCCTCTTGTCTCTGCCTCTGGCATACACCACCACACCTGGCTGCTTTTCACTTTTCTCTTTCATAAAGGTAAGCACTTGCTATGCATGTTATCATACCCACATTTGACTTTATAATTTCAGGGGTGGGGGGCATGTTGTTTTGGGTTTGTTTTGAGACAGGGTCTGATATACCTCAAGTTGACCTCAAACTCCTTATGTAGCTAAGGCTGGCCTTGAACTCCTGATTTTTTTTCCTTAAGCGTCTTACAATAAATTGCAGAATTTTGACTTTCAAATTTTGAATGAAACCCTTGTTGGCTGTTTTCCATCCTGGGATATTACTGACATTAGTGCTTGTTCTTGTACCTGTGATGGCAACTCTGTTATGTCTGTGCCTTGCCTGTGTGGGTACTGTAGTCATTCATAGGGCATTAGAACTCAGTGTCGGGGTGTAGTAGAGACTATTATAAGATTTTATAAAGTAGGGCTGTCTTTCAAGGCCCCCTTGCAGGCATGAGTGAGCAATTACAGGTACTCACAATTTACTCATTCTCCAAGCTGGCAAGGAGCTATCCCTGCACTCACATTGTGAGAATGCTTTTTATACGCAATTTGGTTAGGACTCAGGCTGATTCACAGAAATCCTGATTAACTAAACTTGTTAAGCCTCGTGGGATTACAAAGTGGCCATTCCTCAGGGAAAATCATTCTAAAATACCCACTTTTCTGATTCTTTCAAAATTCACTCAGTCATATTCCCCAAGGATACGGCCTGAGGTAGTATCAAGATTAGAATGAGTTGATCCACTCCTACCTTACCAGCAAAGGCTCTGTTGCCGGCCTGCCTGCCTGCCACAAAGTGCTGAATTGATTTATGCCATTTCTTTCCGAGAGAGATTCACACAGCTATCCCATTGGCCTTATGTGGACCATGGCTGGTCCCAAAAAGGAAAAGCAGCTTCCGGACACACAGCTTCCCGTTGAGGAGAACTTCCATGGCTCTACCTGGTGCCCAGTGACTTCTTCTATATACAATAGAATAGATATGCTAAAGAAAATAGGTTAGGGTGGAGTCCCTGGCTTACAAGTTCCTACCTGTATGTTCTTCTGGGACTTATCAAGCCTCATGGAGCCCACTCAGTTGAGTGTGTGGACCATGAACGTTCATTCTCCCCTCAACACTCACCTTATGCCTCTACCATAGGCTTCACAGTTTGTTCTTGTTGCTGACTCGGTCTTAGTTCTTTTGGGACATGGAAAGTTGTCCAGTGTTCCGCCTGTTAGCAATACCCACACTCTTCACCTCTGTCCCTCATTCTGGCATGCTGCCTACCACAGACCAGACAATGAGCACACTGCCGTGGAGTGACATCCTCGTGCTCTCTCAGAATAGAGCTATTGCCTTCATCAAGGAGGGGCGCAATAAAAAGCAAAACCAAACCAAACCTCTCACTTGCTCTTGTAGCTCCCACACAGAACTGGTTTTGTTTGAAGTGATGTGGGTCAGCTTCCCAGCACTACAACAAAGGAGACAGTCAACTTACAGAGAGAAGAAAGTGGGTTGGAGAGATGGCTCGGAGGCTGGGCGGGCAGGAGAATCTGAGTTTTGGCCTCTGTGACCCATGTCAATCTGGACAGTGCGTGTTTGCAACCCCATCACTCCTTCAATGAGATGGGTCGGTGAAGACAGGAAAGCTGGCTTGCCCACTGGCCTGGCATATGCAGCAGCAAACAATGGAAGACCTTTTCTTAAGCAAGATGGAGAGTGAAGATCAACACCCAAGGTTCTTCCAGCATCCACAAATCTATGCCGTGGCGCATGCACCCTTGCTTGCTTGCTCTCTCTCACTGTCTCTGTGTGTGTGTCTCTCTGTCTCTCTCTCACACACACAGGCACACACACAAGGGGGGTATTTACAAGCAAAAAGGGTTATTTTGTATTTTGGCTCACTGCTTTGGAGGTTCTAGCTATGAGGCTTTGGGCATGTGGAGAGACAGCACATCATGATGGGTAGAGCATATGATGAAGTAGAACCACTCACAACCCTGAAGCAGGAAGCAAAATGTAAAAGAGAAGGAAGAGGAGGTTGTTGTTAGGTTTTTCTTTTATTCTAGCCCCATGATGGAATGCCAAAATATAATTGGTTGTTTTGCTCTTTTGGGGGGCCCACCACCCAGCTTCCAAATAAATCACACACAGAGGCTTATTCTTCATTATAAATGCTTGGTCTTAGTTTGGCTTGTTTCTTGCCAGCTTTTCTTAACTTTAAATTATCTCATCTACCTTTTGCCTCTGGGGCTTTCTCCTTTTCTTATTTCTGTACATCTTACTTTTGCTTTTACTCTGTGACTTGCTGGGTGGCCGACCCTTGAAGTCCTCCTCCCTTTGTTCTTGCTCCTTCTCCTTCTCCTCCCAGATTTCTCCTCCTATTTATTCTCTCTGCCTGCCAGCCCCACCTATCCTTTCTCTTGCTTCACGATTAGCCATTCAGCTCTTTATTAGACCATCAGGTGTTTTAGACAGGCAAAGTAACACAGCTTCACAGAGTTAAACAAATGCAACATTAAGGAATGCAACACATTTTGCATGATTAAACCAATGTTCCACAGCATAAACAAATGTAACACAACTTAAACTAATATTCTACAACAGGAGGTGGGGATGGCTACAGTGGCAGCACTGGCCAGATCCCTGTGGGGGCATGTTCCCACTAAAATGACTTCCATTCACTGGGTCCCACCTGTGGACCAGACCTTTACCATATAGACCTTTGGGAATAGCTGAAGCACAAACTTTAGCAGAAGCTGAACCCATAGCTTTCCCATGTTCAAGTCCCCAATTCTTCTGTTAAGTTGGTGATGCAGATGTATATCACTCTGCAGGTCTTTGAGAACAGCAGCCATATGGGCATAACTGAGTACAGGACACTCACTGGTCACCTAAAGTCAACCAGAGATAGTGACTCTTTGACTTTGGTAGGAGCAAGCAGAGCACCAGCAAGCTCTATTTAGAAAAAATTAAGGCAAAGCGGGAGAAAGCCCAGGGGCTGGGAGGGGTTTTCATGGGATTTACAGCAGGAGCTAGACAAAGACTGAGGTCATTTCTAGTGCATGTCAAAAACTGATCCAATAAGGGGTCATATACTCTGTACATGCTTTTCTGGTCTAGCTAAGAAAATGGCCACAAGTTGTTCATATGCTGCTGCTATCATTAGGTGTGTGGTTAAACCCACTCTGTTCGCCTCTGACTTCTGCTTTGTTAGCTGATGAATTTGACTATCTGCTGGCTATTAACCCTGAGCAGCATTGCCCCTTGCTGACTTTGCCTGTGTTGCTGGACTTAGAGCTTGGTGGGGTCTGCTAACTATTAATTGGATTAAGCTCTCTTGCCTCTCATATTTATATGACCAGCTTGAAGTTTGCCATGTGGGGGAGCAAGTCTTTCTTGGTTACTTCATCTCCAGCTCCTTGCCCACGTGGTGGTCTCCTTTCTGAGATAGATGGAGGCTTTTTAGAAGCTATTCTTACAATCTAGTCTGTTACAATTAGCTGTTTTAGAAGCAAGGTGATCAGAAAGGGTAGCAGTGCTGGGCATACGTTCTTTAGGGAAGGGGCCTTTCTGGAGTGAGAGCCTGCCAGTCCCAACTGATTGGCCCAGAGCTCTGTCCTTCCTCTTATCTGGCCAGTGTGGCTATCTCATAACCAGCTACATGCCCCTTTATCTCTTATTCCTAATGTTCCTAGCTTCATCATTTTAACCTAACAACCCATTTTTTTTTAAAGAAAACAATGAGACTTATTTATTTTTATCTTATGTGTATAAGTGTTTTGCCAGCAAGGATGTATGTGCACTACATGTGTATCTGATGCTCAGGGAAGCCAGAAGAAGGCATCAAATCCCCTGGAACTAGAGTTACAGACAGTTGTTAGCCGCTCTGTGGGTCCTGGGAATCAAACCTGGGTGTCCTCTGGAAGACTAGCCAGCCAGTGCTCTTAACCACTGAGCCATCTTTCCAGCCCCCTTTTACCAACTTGTTTAGACTTACTATTTCTTCCATAATGAAAGGCTAAGCTCTGTGAAGGGAACAGACCATTTGTCTGTGTCCTGTCCCCTACACCTACCCAGACCATTGTCTTCCATGTGCTGCTCAGTTTTTTTGCCAATTTGATACAAGCTACAGTCATCTGGGAAGAAGAAAACTCAATTGAGAAATGTTTCTATAAGACTGCCTGTAGGTGGCTGGGTGGTGGTGGTACTCGCCTTTAATCCCAGAACTCAGGAGTCAAAGGCAGGCAGATCTCTGAGTTCAAGGCCAGCCTAGTCTACAGAGTTAGTAGACGAGGACAGCTGGTACTACACAGAGAGACCCTGTCTCAAAAAAATAAAAATAAGTAAAAAAAAAAATAATAATGAAAAAGACTGCCTGTGGGCAAATCTGTAGGGCACTGTAGGGCATTTTCTTGATTAATGATTGGTGTGTGAGGGCTCAGCCCACTGTGAGCAGCCCCCTCACCCCCTACCCCCAGGCAGGAAGTTTCGGGTTGTATAGAGAAGCTAGCTGAACAAGCCTTGGGAAGAAAGCCAGTAAGCATCACTCTGCCTCAGTTCCTGTCTCCAGGTTCCTGCTTGGTCTTTATTACAGCAATAGACAGCTGACTAGGACACATGTCAAGGTGATCCTATTAGGCAAGGGTGCTGCTCAGTGCTAGAGGGCTTGCCTACTCTGTTTGGGATCCTGGGTGTAATTCTTAGCACCATGATGAAATACCAATAATAGCATTATTAGTAACAAGCAACCCTTCAGAGATAGAGAGAGGAGGAGTGGTGCCCCTATCTGGTTCTTATCTACCTACCATACCCTCATTCTTTCATTTTCCTGGCTCTGGGGAATGGAACCCAGGGCCTTCATGTGCCTAACACATCACCACTAAACTCCACAGTCCCACTCATTCTATGGTAAATGCTTGCCTAGTTTTCTCATACTTGCAGTTTTTGCTTTGTCGTCTGTCTGTTTTGATGAGAAAACAGAGCATGGTGGCCGTACTGTGGGGTCTGTGGAAGCCCAGGCTAGACCAACTGCCCTGGATAAGTGCAGTGACTCCTTCCATTTTTGCTGCTGAAGAGAAAACATGTGAATTGACAAGACCTCCTGAGGAGGTTTCAAATTGTCAGTAGTTCAGAGTCAGGGATGAATTCACTGTTGCTCTCACCCCCCAGACACCACTGCCCTGTGCTCTGAATAATTCAATGGTGGTGACACACAGGCTAACCACTTGTCCCAAATCAAAGTGTCTATTAATATTTGGAGGATTGTGTTTAACAGCTGTGAGTTTTAAAATAGATCCAATCCCATCCCTTACCTTCTAGCCTTTCATGGAAGAGAGCAGACAGGATCACACAGATGGAGAACATGAAGTCACTTGTACAATGTGGTGTATGATACATCCAGCTCGGGGGCATAGCAACCTAGGTAAATGCTGACCACCGAACCATCTTCAGTGTTTTTTCCCAACTCTGGGTCTCATTATGCTGCATAGTGATTTCTCATACTCCTGGGCTCAAGTGATCATCCTCCTTTACCTCCAGATGACAGGCATGCTCCGTCACACTTGGCTTGGCTTTGCCACTTAACAAGAATTATTCATGTAATGCTGAAGTAACTATGATCACATCTAACAATACCTGTCTGCCTGCCTTTGATTCTTCTCTCCTTCTTCTCTGGTCAGTCTCTGTCTCTGTCTCTCTGTATGTGTGTCTCACTCCGTCTCCCTCTCCCTGTCTCCCTTCCTATTAGGACAAGAACATACAAGCATGTAAACATGAAGAATGACAGGCTGAATCTTGCTCTTGGACCTTGTTAGAGGGCTAGCGCTTACAAAATGGGAAGGTTTTCTTCATTGTTGTTGTTAGTTTCTTGTTTATGTTTATTTTAAATACTATTTTGATTCTTTGAGAATTTCATACAATGTATTTTGATCATGTTCATGCCCACCCCCAACTCCTGGATCCTCCCCCACCTCGCTACACACCCAACTTTGTGTCCTTAATGAAAACAAAACAAAACTCCACAGTTCAATTTGTGCTGCTCAAATACTCTTTGATGTAGGGCATACGCTGGAGCATCTGTCTACCAGAGGTCACAATCTTGAAGAAAACTAATGCTCCATGTCCCAGCAGCTATCAGTTACCAATAGCACCTCAGATAGGGGTGGGACTTTGTACCCACCTCCCCACTCCATGTTGAGATTTGGCCTGGCTTCAGCTTGTGCATGGCTATCACAACCACTGTGAGAACACACGTGCCGACGCCCTGTTGTGTCCAGGAAACTGATTTTTTGTACTCATCTATGGCCTCTGACTCTTACACCCTTTCTACCCCTCCTCTGTGCTGACACCTGAGCCTTGGAGAGTGTGTGATATAGATGTCCCCTTTAGGGCTGAGTACACTGCAGGTTCTTATTCTTGGCCCATTGCCCAGTGTGGGTCTCTATGTTAATCAGCATCTATTGCAAAAAGAAGTTTCTCTAGCAAGGGTTAAGAGATGCACCAATATATGGCTATAACAATAAGTAACAAGGATGTGGTTTGATGCTATATCCATTCAGCAGAGAAAATAGTAGGCGCTCTTAGAGGCCCTATGACCTATCCAGCCACTCAGGCTCTTGGCCTCTATAACTGTCCCATGTTTGGGTTCCATTTTGAGGAGTGGACCTTAAGTCCAATTAGAAAGTGGTCGACTACTCCATGATATTTGTGCTGCTATTACACCAGTGGTGTATCTGGCCAGGCCAATCATTATTTTAGAGGGTTCACAGCTGAGTAAAAGATTGATGATTACTTTTCTGCTCTAGTAGTGTGGGTAGCATCTGCCAACTTTATGAAAGGTAGCCATTAGGGAAGAGTCTAAATCAGTACTAGCTTGATCTCTCCATGAACTGTGACTCAAGAACATGGTCTCTTCAGCAACAGAGTCCTATTGGAAAGCTTTAAAGGGTAACCAATGCAATGATAATAGCCTGTAATGTTTAGAGACCTATGGGCATCTAAAGGCCAACTACTCACCAGGAGGTCACCCATTCCTAGTCCTGGGGTTTTTATTTGGTAGCCTGTCATAGGTAGTAGGGATGTTGTTCCTCATTATTAGATAGCTTCATTTGAACTCTTTATATATATGTGTGTGCATGTGTGTTAGAATGTTTCTACAGTAGTTGGTTCCCAGGTGGCTTTTAAAAAAAACCTTTTATGTTAGTTATTCTTCCATTTCCCTCCTCCACTGCCCTGCCCCCCATCCCCCACCCCACTTAACACTTCCTCTTCCATTTACTCTTTCCTCTATACCACTGCATTCTATTGTCCTTCCCTTGAAAGCCCCAACCCCTGCTCTGGCCCCTTACTAGCTTCCTGACCTGTATGAGCATTCCAAATGAGACACACATATCTGCATTCACTCACGAGGCCAAACATGTAGTATATGTTTTTCTGAGTCAAGGTTACCTCACTCAGCATGATTGTATCCGGCTTCATCCATTTGCCTGAAAATTTCATACTTTCATTTTTCTTAACAGTTGAATATCCCATTGTGTAAATATACAACATTTTCATTATCAGTTCATCAGTTAATAAACATCTAGGTTGCTTCAATTTCCTGGCTACTGTGAATAAAGCAACAATGGATGAGCAAGTATCTCTGTAGACGAATATAAAGTCCTTTATGTACAGGTCCAAGAGTGGTATAGCTGGATCTCTTGGTAGACGTATTTTTAGTTTGTTGAGGAACCCTCAGAATGGTTGCCGTAGTGACTGTACCAGTTTGCATTCCAGTCAGCAACAAATAACTGTTTTCTTTTTACCACATCTATGCCAGCATTTTTTTTTTTTATCTTAGCCATTCTGACTGGGGTAAGAGGAAATCTCAAAATCGTTTGGTTTGCATTTCCCTCATTCCTAAACATTTAGAAAAATATTTCTTACCATTTTTCTTTTATCTTTTGAGAGCTTCCTGTTTAGTTTTTTGCTGCATTTTTAATAGTTTATATTTTCTGCCCTTGACGCTTCTTTCTTTTTCTTTTTTGAGTTCTTTGTGTATTCCAGATGCTAGTCCTCTGTCTCTTGTATAGCTGATAAAGGCTTCCCCACCCCCAATTCTGTAAAGCATCTCTTCACTCACGTGATGGTGTCCTTTGCTGTACAGAAGCTTTGTATATTTCCATGGTCTCATTTGTCAGTTGTTATTAATGACTGCACTGCCAGAGTCCTGTTCAGAAAATCCTTTTCTGTGCCTACGTGTTGAAACCTATCTCCTACTTTCTACTCTTAAAAAGATTCAGGGTACCAAGTGTTATGTTGAAGGCCTTGCTTGATCCAATTGATGTTGAGTTGTGCAAGGTGAGAAATAAGGATCTAATTGTATCCTTCTACATATAGCTACATGACTAGCACCATTTGTTAAAGATGCTGACCTCCAGTGTGTACTTTTGGCCTCTTTGTCAAAACCAGTTGCCTGTAGGAGAGCGTGCTCATATCTGGGTCCTGAATTAGATTCCATTGGTCAAGTGCCTGTTTGTGTGGCAGTGTGCTGTTCTCATTACTACAGCTCTGAAGTACGACTTGAAATCAGTGATAGTGATGTCTCCAGCAGTTCTTTTATTGTTCAGGATCGCTTTGGCTAGTGTGTGTGTGTGTGTGTGTGTGTGTGTGTGTGTGTGTGTGTGTGTGTCTGTCTGCCTGTCTGTCTGTTGGTCTGTCTGTGTGTGCACTTCCATTTAAAATTTAAGATTTTTCTTTCAATTCTGTGAAGAGTTGCTTAGGAATTTTGATGGAAATTGTGTTGAATATGTAGATTGATTTCGGTAGGATAGCAATTTTCACAATATTATGCCTACCAGTCCATGAGCATGGGAGATCTTTCCACCTTTGGATATCTTATCCAAGTTCTCTCTTCAGTGTCTTAAAGTTATAATACAAGTATTTCACTTCTTTAGTTAAATTTACTACAAGATTTTCGACACTATTGTAAATGAGATTGTTTCCCAGATTTTTTTTTTTGATTTGGTGTTTGTTGGTATATAAGCTGGTTATTGGTTTTTGTGTGTTAATTTTTTTTACTGCTATTTTACAGAATGCATTTATTAGTTGTAGGAGTTTTCTGGTGGAGCCTTTAAGGTATTTTATATGTAGAATCATATCGTCTGCAAATAACAGTACCTTTACTTCTCCCTTTCCTATTTGTATCCCGTATGTCTCCTTCACGTGTTATACTGATCTAGGTAACGTTTCACGCACTATGCTGCCAGGAATGGAGAGAGTTGACATACTATCTTCCCCTTCATTTTTCCTCTTCCAGTTTTTCATCATTTGATAAGATGTTGGTTATAGTCTTGTTATATATTGCCTTTATTGTGATGAATTATATTTCCCATATTCCTAAATTCTCCTGGAATTTTATCATGAAAGGATGCTGGATTTTAACAAAACTTTTTTTTCTGCATCTACAAATGATCATGTAGTTTCTGAGCTTGAGTCTGTTAATGTGGTGGAATATATTTATTGGTCTACATAAGTTGTAGATAATTTTTATTTTTCTGGGATGAAACTGATGTGAACATGGTGGATAATCTTTTTGATATGCTCTTGAATTCAGTTTGCATGTGTTTTATTGAGAATTTCTGCATCTGTGTTCAGCAGAGAATGGCCTATAATATAATTTTTATTGGGTCTTTATCTAGTTTCAGCATCAGGATAATACTAGTGCCATAAAAAGAATTTTGGAAGAGTTCCTTCCTTTTCCATTTTATGGAATAATTTGAGGAGTATTGTTATTACTTCTTGGAAGATGTGATAGAATTCTACTCTGCATCTATCTGGCCCAGGGCTTTTTTTTTATTTCTAATTACTGCTTGTTGTAGGATATTTGTGCACTGTGTGAAGATGTATGTCACTGTGATGGGTTTGATAAAGAACTGAATGACCAATAGCTAGGCAGGAAAGATAGGTGGGATTTCCAGGGAGAGAGAGGAAGAGGAGGAGGAATCTAGGCATGTGGATTACACCAGGGAGATACCAGGAGACTCTGGAGAAGTTGGACACATGGACCAGAGCAGAGGTAATCACGATATGTGACAGAATGTAGATTAATAGAGACAGGCTAATTTAAGTTATAAGAGCTAGTAGGACAAGCCTAAGCTAATGGCCAAGCTTTCATAATTAATAATAAGTCTCTGTGTCATTATTTGTGAGCTGGCAGTCCCAGTGAGAAAGTCCTACTACATATGGCACCCGTGGTGGGGTGCAAATATCCAAACACAGGGCCTGGGGAAGCTAAGAAAAGTTCTGGACAAGGAGCCAGATGTGCCTTCCTAAGTCTTGAAGTCTCTCAGGTGGGCTGGTGCTAAGCGGTGTACAGAGGCATGGCTGCCCGTGGGCTGGAGCCAGCTGCCAGAGGGATGCACTGGCACCATGCACTAAGCTGAGCCAGTTTGTCTCACGTGGTCAGAGAACGCTGCAGGCACTTAATAAAGCCAGGTTCAGACACGGAAAACCTCTAAAAAGGTGCGGAATGTCTAAAAATGTGCTTAGATGCCAAAGAAAGAAAAGAAAATGGGTATAGACAGTCATAGAAAAAATAGTTTAAACATAATAAAGTCTTCAAAGAAAGAATAAAGTAATATAAAAAGAGTAAGCTATGAAAAGTTAGGAAGTACAGGGTGTCTGGATTCTGTATGGTGTTTTGTTGACTTTGAATTTTTAAAATGCTAATGTACAAAAAACAACAGCTACTGAAAGACATTGGATTATGGAAACTGCTAAACTGAACCAACCTATATATTTTAAGAATGTCTTTTTTTTTTTTTTTTTTTTTTTCGAGACAGGGTTTCTCTGTGTAGCTTTGCGCCTTTCCTGGGACTCACTTGGTAGCCCAGGCTGGCCTCGAACTCACAGAGATCCGCCTGGCTCTGCCTCCCGAGTGCTGGGATTAAAGGTGTGCGCCACCACCACCCGGCAAGAATGTCTTAACTTCAAAATGGAAGTAAAAAATATGTTGCGTTATGGGAGAGGTTATACCATTGTTTCCACAGAAAACAAAAGGTTATGGTTCTCTTCAAAATTAATGAAGATCAGATTTGATTGCGAGAGACCTCCTGAAAATCTTGGCTACAGACATAAAAAAGGAAACCAAGAAAGACCACAGGACAGGTAATGTATATTCTGAGTCTCATAGTTTTCTGAGCTTCCTGAGTCATGGGCGCCTGCCTCCTTCCTCCAAGAAGGAGTGTTTCAATGCAGAGGAAATTGCTACACAATGGGGAGGTGGGGGGTTGAGGATCATGTGTGTAGTGGGGTGTCTGCTGCCATAGACATTAGAGGAGCTAGGCTACTTCCTTAACCCTCAGTTACCTGGGTGGAGGCTCCTCCCTAGTTACCATGAAGCTATACTTTGGGAGCAGCACGCTGTTGCTGTTGCACTGAAATGGCTCCTTCACTTCTGTGCTAGACCAACTTACTGCCTAGCAGAAAACTGTTCTCTCTCTCTCTCTCTCTCTCTCTCTCTCTCTCTCTCTCTCTCTCTCTCTCTCTCTCTCTTTCTTTCTCTTTCTCTCTCCCTCCTCCTCCTCCTTTCCTTCTTCCCACCCCACCCCCGCAATCCTTCTGCCTCTTTCTGAGTACTGCGTTACTGTGTTTACAGGAATGTACCATCATGCCCATCTCAGAAACCTACCCATTTTTTTCTTGTTTGTATTACCAAGACAGGCCAAGATTTTCGCAGGGCCTCAATACATTGAGAATGAATGGTTTTTTTTTTTTTTTTTTTTTTTTTTTTTTTTTTTTTTTAAATAGAGAATATGATGCCTGCTCCACAAAGTCGTGAAGATGTGGGAGGAAATTCGAGTGTGCGGCGTTTCTTGAGGTGAAACACCAGCAAGCAGTCGGAACTCAGACCTCCTCACCCGGAAGCCCCGCCAATTTCATCCTGTTATTCATCCTACTGTTTGATGGCCAGCCACTGCCTTGGCTACTGCCTTTTAATAAAACCTCACCGTTAAAGCTGGAGCTGGAGCTCAGTCAGTAAAGTGGCTTTTGAGAATTTGGCCACTGGTGGGTTTCCCATGCTCTAGTGGATGGCCCCACACCCGTGAGTGGGAAGCACTACTGGACTTAAGTACATTCTCCAAAAAAAAAAAAAAAAAAAAAAAAACCACACAAAAAACCAAAAAGATGTGAAGACGTGGGAGGGGGCATGTTGAGGGGATATGAGGGAAGTTGGAGGCCCTAGGCTGAATACTCGGTAACATACATACAGAGAGAGAGAGAGAGAGAGAGAGAGAGAGAGAGAGAGAGAGAGAGAGAGAGAGAGAGGTGCTGATTGAATTTAAGGCCCACTCCATGATATGGAACCCTTACCTGACACTGTTAAAATGGCCAGAACCCGGGGCTAGACGTTATGGGATTGGGGAAAACCTACTGTTCTTCTAAAGGAATATAGCAACAAATGACTCCAAAGGACATACTGCTATATCCACAGACCAGAGCGTCACTCAACTGTTGTCAGAGAAGATTCTTCTCAAAGTAGGTGATAATTAACAAAGAGATTCACAACTGGACAGGGTGCAGATACTTAGAGACTTTGGATCTCTCTGCCTTAAATGGGATGTTTAATCAATGAACTTTCTCAATAAAGTGTCACTAGGTCAATCAACTGCATCCTACGATAAGCCTCATGCCAGGAGCACTTGGTCAACACCAAACAGATTTCATACTTTCGTGCACTTTTTTGGGTATGTTTTGTCTTGTTGATTTTCGTTTTTAGAGTTTGTCTGTTTTGATTTTTTTTTTGTCTTTTGCTTTTCATTTTCCGTCTTTCTCTTTTTAAGAGAGAAAGACGAAGAACAAAGTTGGATGGTTAGGGTGGTGGAGAGGCTCTGGTGGGGGGGGGAATATGATCACAATATACTGTATGAACTTTTTAAAGATTTATTTATTTTTATTTTATGTGTATGACTATTTCTGCGTGTATGTATGTGCGCCATGTGTATGTCTATCCCCACAAAGGCCAGAAAGTGGCATTGGATCTCTGGATCCCTGAAACTGGAATTAACAACTGATTGTGAACGAGAATGTGGGTGCTGAGAGCCTAATTCAGGTTCTCTGAAAGGGGCTCTTAGCTGATGAACCAGCCCCAGTTGACCAGATCTTTGATGACTGTGAGTGTCTTGTGTCTTGGGTTCTCAGGTCATACACAACCAGGCTGTGAAATATCCTGTCACTAGAGAAACCCTGCATCATTCAGGACATGAGAAGCATGTGATGAGCCTCCCAGGGTAGGGATAGGTGTCAGCTCATCTTCATTCATGGAGGAGTATTAGTACGATGGGCCATGAGTTTATGTAAGTGAACTAACAATATCTATTAAACATATAAAAGATGTGTGTGTGTGTGTGTGTGTGTGTGTGTGTGTGTGCCAATAAAACACACACAAAACATTTTGGTGGAAGAAATGTTACAACCAGGGGTTAACAGGAACCAGCTTTAGTTTAACCTGGAATTCCCTCAAGGACTCACCCAAGTGTTATTGGCTTGGTTACTTGTCTATGGTGCTATTGGCAGATAATAGAACTTTTAGGAGATGGAGTCTAGTGGGAGGAAGTTAGGTCATTGAGGGTATGCTTGGGGTGATAGTGAAATCTTGGACTCTTGTTTCCCTCTTTCTCTGCTTCTTGGCTACCACATGCTCCCGCTGTGAAATCTTATGCTCTTATGCTACTACTGGCCCCAAGCAAGAGGACCAGGTGACCATGGATGGAGACCATGTGTTAGAAACCTTCCCTTCAGTGTTATGTTGGGTATCTGTTACTGTAAATGGAAGCTGGCTAATCCAGAGCCCCACATTTCCCTCAAGCAGTCCCCATTCATAAAGTCAATGTTCGTGGCAACTGTAGAGGCCATAACTACTATAAATTTGTCCATTTTTAAATTTCACTCCCCATTTATTCAGTAACCCACTGGTGATTCAAAAGTGATTTGCTCAGTTTCTTTGTGTTTGGGTATTTTTCTGTAGTTTTTTTCTGGCTGTTGATGTTTGGTTTTATTCCATTATGATCTAATGACTGCATTTATTTTTTAAGAGCCTCCTATAGGCCAAATAATATTCTAGAAACTTATTTATATTATCTCTTATTCTTGGCCCTTAATTGAGATTCATTATCCTCAAATCACAGATGTGAAAAATGTATCATCTTCTCAAAGCAGCTATCCTGTGAAAATGTGATTGGGGGCGTGAAAAACGTAGTTAAACTGTCAAGCATCACGAGGTCTTGATGGAAGGGCCCTCTCAGGCTGCTTCCTGGCTTCTCAGCCGTTTCTTGTTGTTGGTTGTTTTTTTTTTTTTTTTGCTCTTTTGGGGGTGGGGGGTGGGGCCCACCACGCAGCTCCCCAGTAAATCACTCATGGAGACGTATTCATACTTATGAATGCCCAGCCTTATTTTGGCTTAGTTTCTAGCCAGCTTTCCTTAACTTAACTTATCCCGTCTACCTTTTGCCTCTGGGCTTTTCCGTTCTCTTTCTTTAGTAAATCTTACTCTTACTCCTGCTTCCATGGCTGGCTGTGTAGCTGGGTGGCTGCCCCCGATGTCCTCCTCCTTCTCTGGCTACTAGCTTTCTTCTCCTCCCAGATTTCTCCCTCTACATATTCTCTCTGCCTGCCAGTCCCGCCTATCCTTTCTCCTGCCTTGCTATCGGCCAGTTTTTTTTTTATTAGACCATCAGGTGTTTTAGACAGGCACAGTAACACAGCTTCACAGAGTTAAACAAATGCAACGTAAACAAAAGTAACACACCTTAAAACACCCTGCCACAGTTCCTCCTTCTGTACTGCCTTCTAAGCAGCCAGCCCGCCTCTCATCCACCCTCCACCCTTTTGCTTTTTTCTCCTCCAAGTCCATGTCTGTCCAAGTCCATGTCTGTCCTCACTGTCTTTTTTTCTCTCCACAACTAGAGGCATTTTTGCTCTCTGGGGAGCTGGAACCTCAGCTCTGTCCCACAGAAAATCTCAATAATTATTTTTGGGGTTTTTCTATTTTAAAAACACCATCAAGAGCAGCCTGTGTGGACAAAAAGACATTCTTGTTTCCTTGGTACTTGCACTGTGGGACTATATATCTATATCTATATAATACATATGATATATATATATATAACCTGAGTCTTCTCATTTCAGGATGAGGCTGTGGGGAGAGATACAGTGACTTCTCTGGCAGGTAGGGGCCTGCTGGAGTTTTGTCAATGAAGACTTCCCAAGTCATAGTCTAGACCTGGCATCCACACTGAGGTGCAGGTCTGTGCTTACCTCAGTGATGCAGGAATTAGCAATAAGGTCAAGATCTTTGTGGGCTATGGGGTAGTGGTGGTGATGGTTATGCTCTGTAGAAAGGGCAAAATGAACATTTTAGGACTTCCTTCACAAGTGGCTGTGGACATGTTTTGAAGGAGGAAATGGTTTTGTGTGTTCATGTGTACATAAGGGCCATGTATGTACAAATGCGTGCACATGTGTGTATGCATATGGATGTCAGACATTGTCTTTCTTATTGTCATGATGAAACACTATGACTAAGGAAACTTATAAAAGAAGGTATTTAACTGGGGGCTCACAGTTCCAGAGGGTTAGAGTCTATGACCATCATGTCAAGAAGCATGGCAGCAGGCAGGCAGGCAGGCAAGGAGCTGGAGTCATAGCTGAGAGCTTACATTCTGATCCAGAAGGAGGAGGCAGAGACAGAGAACTAATGGGGGATGGAAAAGACTTTTGAAACCTCAAAGCTTACCCCCAGTGACACACCTCCTCCAACAAGACCACACTGCCTAATCCTTCCCAAACGGTTCCACCAACCAGGGACCAAATATTTAAAACCTACAAGCCTGTGGGGGCTAGTACCAGCCAAACTACCACAGACATCAACCTTGAGTGTCATACTCAGGTGCTGTTCACCTTGATTTTTGAGGCAGCATCTCTTATTAGGATGTGGGGCTCACCAATTCAGTGAGTCGTGTCGGCCAGTGAGCTCGTGTCTGCACACTTAGATTAAAAGCATGCACCACCATGCTTGGCATTTTATGTGGGTGCTGGGGTTTGCGCTCAGGTCCTCATGCTCATGCAGGAAATGTTTTACCAACTGAGCCATCTTCCAAGCTCCCATACAGAAAAAGTTCATTGGCTAATTAATAGAAGTTTTCTTTCTTGGGTTAAAAGTAGCTGTTTCCATTCCATCCCAAAGTGCCTAGCTCTTCTGATGGAGACATGTAAGCACAGCTACCAGCCTGGAATGTCCTGGGAGGGTAAGAATAGCCACACAGAGAGACGACTCCTGCTTCCGAGCTCCACAGTTGTCTGGAGTGTCTCACTGGCAAGCAGCTTAGGGCTGTCTCAGTGTGGAGACAGGAGGCCTGTGCTGCCAGGCCTGGGAGCACATCTTTATTTCCACAGCTTGGCACTCACCTTGAAGTCTGATGTAGAAAAAAATTATTGATTTTTTTTAAACATCCTTGGGGTACACAGACCTCTCAACCCTCCAGCAGCCTAGGCCTGTGGCTTTCTGCAAGCATGGAGAACTTGGACTTGTTGGGGTTCCTCATTATCACCTTAAACTGCAACATGACCATTGTGGGTGAGTCTTGGGGGGAACCCCAAATCTTGTTCTGGTTTCATTGCCATATTCAAATTGAGTCCTTTTCAAAAGTTTATCCCAATTTAGTGTGTCTGACCCACTCCCAAAAGAAAGGCTGTATCGTGGTGGTGTGGGAACCCTGACAAACTTCACTGGGGTCATACCGTGCGCCTATCAACATGGGAGGATGTGTATGTGGGGGGTGGGGGCAGCATTGGTCTCAGACAAGGTCTGTTTTCTCAGCATTTGGGTTCTGAATTTGAAGGCAGAATTGGGTGGAATAAATGAGAAAGTAATGCTTCTGTTGTGTCTCCTCATCTACCTTTTACGTTTTATCTCTGAAGATTATGTTATAACTATGACTAATTTATCTTAAGCACTCTAACAAAGACCCCAAGTTTAATTTAGTTGTTTATAGTCTTGGGGATAGAGCTCGGGGCCTCAGTCATGAGGTGCTGATACATTGAGGCAAGGTGAGCTATGTCCCCTGCCCCTAGTGACATATTCATTCTCTCCCCAGTTTGCTATATAGCTCAGGCTGGCCTTGAGCTTTCCAAGTGCTGGGTTGCAGTCTTGCATAACCATATACAGCCCTAGCTATTCTTTTAACAAGCTAATAGTAAAGATACCTGAGATTGATCCAAATGAGTCAGTTTCAGAGAGGCTTGGGCATCTGAAAAGAGGGTGGAGAAAAGGTTAAGATTTGCCTGATGTCAGGTTGATAGTTTTTTTTTTTCACTCTTATTTTGTAGAATTTGAATAAATAAACCTGGTACTGAAAGGTTGAATCCATGACTTCATCACCTACTGGTGCTTCTTTCTGAGCTTGGCTGCCTTTATAAATGATAGGGTTGTTTCTTTTTTCTTCTCTTTGTGCACAGTTTTTGTTAATGTCATTAATACAGTGACTGGGCTAAGGGGAAAGGAATCTAGAAATAGGAGAAAAAGGAGCATTCTTAAAGAAATTTAATTTCAAGCACCCAGAGTCACAGTAGCTACAGCCCTATGATGATAGGGACCCTATAGGCTGGGGTCATAAATAAGGGAGACAGTGAAATTACCCGCTTTGGCTTGCTCAGCACATGAAGGCAATATGCTAAGGTCCTTTAAAAAGCTTAGTCCCTAAGAAAAATGAGATCGAATCACATCATAGATTTGCTCAGCCAAAATGCTCTCTGGATCTTTCAGTCCAGGCCATGCAAAGGCATCGTTAGCCGTGATGCACTTTACAGATCTGCTCACTGGAAATATCTTACAAATAATTTCAGGGCTGTTCCTGGTACAGCAAAGGCTTAGGAAGTAATCACCCTAAAGGAGTGGTGGGGCTCAGTGGTAGAGTACTTTCCTAGCATAGCATGCATGCAACAGGTTCTGTTTTCGATCCTTGCTACTGCAGGTGTGCGTGCGTGCGTGCGTGTGTGCGTGCGTGCGTGCGTGCGTGCGTGTGTGTAAAATAGTTGCCGCTATTGCTCTGAGTGCTACTGACTTCCCAGGGTGTAGTAGTTAAGCTGCTGTGTGGAGGCAGCCTGCTGCACCTTGGACACTGATCCTTGGACACTTGTTCTCGCCTAGGCATGCTCTGGCTGGTCGTGGCGGTCCTGCTGAGGATGCTGGTGGTGGTCTTGGCAGGGTCCCCTATCTACCAAGACGAACAGGAGAGGTTTGTTTGCAACACCCTGCAGCCAGGATGTGCCAACGTCTGCTACGACCTCTTCTCTCCAGTGTCGCCGCTGCGGTTCTGGCTGGTGCAGAGCCTGGTGCTGCTCCTGCCTTCTGCAGTCTTTGGAGCCTACGCCCTGCACCGCAGCGCGAAGCTGGCTGCGGAGGGAGCCTGCAGGCCCCGGGTGCCAGACCTGTCTGCTGCCTACCTGGTGCACCTGCTGCTGCGCACGCTGCTCGAAGCTGGGCTGGCTTCCCTGCATTATTTGCTCTTCGGCTTCTTTGTGCCCAACCGAGTTTCTTGCTCGCGCGTGCCCTGCTCAGGGGCTGTGGACTGCTACGTGTCGCGGCCCACGGAGAAGTCCCTCCTGATGCTGTTCGTGTGGGCTGTGAGCGCGCTGTCCTTCTTACTCAGTTTGGCTGACCTGCTTTGCAGCCTGAGGAGGACAGGGAGGACCACGCAGGGGGTGAAGGGCAAGGCCAGACCGGTCTGCGAAGTCCCCACACTTCCCCCTGGTCTCTTACAGGACCCCCAGGGCTGTCAGAGCCAGGGTCAAGTGGACCGTGGGGGCGGGCAGGAGGAGCAGGGTGTGCCTGAGTTCCCCAGGGTGTGGACAGCAGGGCAGGCCGGCGACAGCCACGTTGGTCAGGCCAGTGTGTCAGGGCGGGCGGGGCATTCAGACCAAGATGATAGTGAGGCCACTTCCTCAGCTGGCGACAGGTTAGCTGTGGCTCACACAGAGCGTGAGTTCAGATCCCACAGAGAGTCTTCTCTGGACCTAGGGGGCAAACACTCTCAGTCAGGTGAACTCCCCTTGGTCACCCAGAGCCACCTGGCCGGGCACTGTTCGGCAAGCCAGCCTCGGGCTCCTGGTAGGCTGGCTACCTCGGGCAGCGCCCCTCACCTGAGAACCAAAAAGTCTGAGTGGGTGTGAAGACAGTCATACAGAGCCCACTAACCCTTTCCTCAGTACGGTGCAGAGGTCCCTTCATCTTGTATTCTTGCTGAGACCATTTTAGGTTTACCTAGAAATTTGAGGTCTTTGATGTACAATGTCATGGAAAATTATCCAACACTGTTCTAGGAACCTGAGATCAAGATGCTCCAGCAAACTTAACTTCTGTTAAACTGCCTGCTTGTGCAGACCTACCCCTACACCCACCCACATAGCTCAGCTTTTATTAAACTGTTTGATTAAGCAAAACCCGCCTCTGCAATTGCAGACTAAAATACCAAGATGTGAGTTTTGCCTTTAAAAACCCCTTACCCTAAAAACTCGGGGCTACACTTGGGTCCCAAATACCTGGGTATAGTCTCAGCCAGCTGTAATAAAGACTTTCAGTTGGCTATGAATTGTGTCTGAGTGGTCATCTCTGGAGGGCTCCCCAGAACAGGAGCAGGCTGTGCCTATGAAGCTAAAATCCTAGAGTGAGAGATCAGAACCTGAGATTTGCTCCACAAAGACAGCATGCACTTCAGCCACTGGGTGGGTGCCACAGGAGGAGGCAATATTCTCAGCAAGGGATCAAAGCTCCCTTCACTCATCCGGACTTCAGTTTTCTCCTTTGAGTGACGAGGGACCTAGACTAGGGTGTTCTTTGTTGCTCTTCCAATTGAAGACTCTGCCAGAGTATGGCCATTGGTTATGCTAACATTCTAAGGATTGCAAGTAGTCTTTCTAGCTTGCTGACTGCCCAGCATAGCTTTTGATAGGCTGAGCTTTAATAGCAAAAAAGTCTGTGTTGCTATAATAAAATACCAGAGACTAAATTTTAAAGAAAAATGTATTTTTTATAGCAACAGAGATTGGGGGTTCCAAGATTGGACTACAGAAGTCCTTTTAGCCATTTCATAACATTCCAGGGAATTCCATGGAGAGGCAGAACAGCATGCCAACTTATACCTCTCTTCTTCTTGTAAAATATTCTTATTTATTGTTATGTCCATGGTGTGTGTGTGTGTGTGTGTGTGTGTGTGTGTGTGTGTGTGTGTACACGCACTGTAATATGTTTGTAGAGGTTAGAGGATGACTTTGGGGAGTCAGTTCTCTCTCTCTCTCTCTTTTTTTTTTTTTTTTTTTTTTTACTGTGTATTTCAGGAATTGAACTCAACTTGTCAGATTAGCATGACATGAACTTTGACCTGCTAAGTCATTTCAGGCTTTCTCTTCTTAAAAAGTCATTAATACCATCATGGGGCCTCACCCTCAGAATATTACCGAATCATAACCACCTCCCCAAGGCCCCATCACCAGACACCATTAACAGGAATTTTGTGATTAACTTCCCAATACATGATGATTGTGGTTGTTTTGCTGTGTCAACATGACTGTGAAGGTCACACTGAAGCTGACAGGTGGAGGCATCCCTCCCCTGTGACCACACTGCAGCTCTCAATGGCTTTTAGGTTTTCAAGCCTTGAAAGATCTCACAGTGGTTGTCAAAGCATGCACGAGACCTGTGCAACCACACACCAGACCAAAACCCAGGATGAAGATGAGAGTCGGGTACTAAGTCCCACTCCGGCCGTAGCACTCTGGTCAACTGTTAGCTGCTGGGAGAGGGAGAATCAGATTTCTGCAAGGGTCTAGCCCCTGGTCCACCAACCATGCTCCAGTGGGAGGCTACACATCCAAGAATGTTTGGACAGCACAACTGTGTCTTGTTGTGGCAGGGGGACAGAAAGTTGGGTGACTGTGGGGATAAGTCTGATCAAAACACACTGTATGAAATTCTAAAAGAACTAATACAATTTTAAGACTTTTTAAAAATTATATAAGATGAAAGTGGGGAAACAGTCTTAGACTTTATCCAACAGAGCCCCAGGTGGTACCTTAGGGATCACTTGGCCCAGAGTCCCATCTATCTGCTCACATGGGAGGGGCAAGAGGAGCCCATAGGCCCAACCTGGAGTGAGCACTGTCACATCTAGTTACCCACTCTCTCCAGAACTTAGAAAGGTGGTGGGGGAGTCAGAGGAACCGTTAGCTGCCTTTAATGCCAGCACTCAGGAGGCAGAGGCAGGTGGCAGGATCTCTATTAGCTCAAGGCCAGATTGGTCTACATGGTGAATTCCAGGCTAGTCAGGGCTACACAGTGATACCATGTCTCAAAACAAACAAGCAAACAAAAACAAAAACAAACCCACAAATGAACGAACTGAAAAATCAGAAATGGGAAGTTTGAGGAAAGAGAAAAGATTAAGAATTTCCTTAATTCGTGACCTAGAACCCAAATCTCTGGTACTTTGGAGCCATCTAAATTACAATAATTGAAAACAAGAAAAGTGAGGGAGGGAGAGAAACACACACACACACACACACACACACACACACACACACACACACACGGTTGTCAGGGGGAGCATTAGTGTTGTTCAGTTGTTTAGGTTTTACACAGCAAAAGCCTCATTAGATACTGCCTGATTTCCCGTGGACATCAGCTCAGCAAGTTTCCCCAGCTGGTGTGAGGGTGCCTCCTGAGACAGTTCAGTGAAGACACGAACCCGCCGGTGGATCCAGTCTCTGAACAGACAAGTAAGTAGTGCTGGGTGCCCGTGGAGACGAAAGTGAAAGAGATCCTATGAGGACCAAGGGATCCTGCACAGAAAGCAGGCTGTGGGTAGCCCAGGGAAGTGTTACTTATGCATTTACTAAGTAGCTTGCTGGCACATGCAGCAATCTACGCTGGGAACTTCTTTCCAGTTTTCTGGTATAAATTCAGTTCCAGGAATAATGAGCAGCATGACACATTAAGGAAAGGAAAGGGAGGCCCGCAGGACTGTAGTGTAAATCCTGTGGCTCTCACTCCATGACAACTCCGGGGCTGGCTTTGAAGGGCTCTGGTGAATCTTGCCGGCTATGTAGGGGATAAATTTGTTTCCCTAGGAATGAAGAGGATGACAGACACCCTTCTTGAACTTCAAGTGTGTGTGTGTGTGTGTGTGTGTGTGTGTGTGTGTGTGTGTGTGTCTTTATTTGCATATATGACTGTGTTCTTGTGTGCATATATCTCCGTGTATATGTGCGTGCATGTGTATGTATGCAAGTGTGGTTTTCTTGCTCCCGACATCTATACAACAATCCCTTCCTTGGGGAACTTTAAACTTGACCTCCAGCTCTATAGTTGGTCCCAGAGTTAGGTGAGATGCTAAGATTACACAGCCTTATAAGATGAACCTAGGTGAACTTCATTTCATAGAGAATTGAGGAAATTAAAGTCAAATGCCAATTGAGTATACCTCTGTGTAGAGCATTTGTCTAGTAAGCAGAAGGACATACGTTTGATTCTAAGCACTGAATAAAACCTAGATTTTGGTAGGAAGGGTTTCCCTTCTTTCCCAGACTGAGGATCAGAGTGTACCCCCATCACATCTCTGGTTACCATCTGCCTCTTTGGCTGAAAGGTCACCCGTGTGTCACTGGGCAGGTCTTCTTCCCCCAGTCCCTCAGGCAGAGCTGCTTGTCTTCCACACAGACCCACACATAGTCACCAGTAGGCTAACACGTTAATAAAGAAGCATTTATGGAACATTGGTTCTGCATATAAATCTACTTCAGTTCCTTTCCGTGAAGCTTTAAAGCTCTGCATATGCTGCAAGCAGTCAGAAAACTGAGGTGGGGTGAGCCCCAGTGCACACACACAGCCTCTCAAGTCCTCCAACCCCAGCTCTTCACAGGGCTCACAAAATAGGAGCAGGTAACACCTGCTTTACTGAGTGAGTGTGGAAAGCCCACCTGGTTAACCATGGAAACCCCAGGACAAGGATTTAGTCATGTGCTCCCAAAAGATGGCTCTAGGGCTGAGATCACAGATGTCCGACAGACTATTGTGAAGGAGTCTTCAGGAATTGATGACATTTGGCAGAGGAGAATGTTAGCTGGACCCGGTAAGGCTTCCTGGTTTTCGGTTGCTCCCAGTCTCACCAGCAGGGGCCTCTCTTGGACCACAGTTAAGATCCAATAGTTAAAAGCACCAAAACAAAAATGTCAATTTGTCTTCTCCACTTTGATACATTGCTGCCCATTCATTCGGTTTTCATCTTTATCTTCTCTGCTCACAGAAATCGGATTTAAGAATTCTCTGCAGTCCATCTGGGAATTCTATTAGATTGATTTTAGGCAACAGTATGATAGGGGCTTGGGAGTGAGAAATTAGGGGATAATGGGAAACTGTGATCAATCTAGTCTCATAGCACAAGCTCATTGAACAAGACAAGAGATCACCTTTGTGAGTTTGAGATACAACTCCTAGTTTTGACTTTCTTCCTTTGATTTTGCTCACATGCATCTGATCCCCCCGTCCCCCTCCCCCAGCTTTCCAAAAACACTGAAAAGATTTCACTTGAGAGCTGGACCTGTAATGTAAATGACCACCAAGGCAGATGGTAGGGAGGCGGCTAGATGCTGTAGCCCTGGAGTGTGGCTACTCAGAGCTGTTGACCAAATGTAACAATGGGACACTTTTTCTCCATTCCATCTGTTCACTAAGCAGCTACAAGAACCCTTGTGGCTGTAACCTGTCGGAAAGGCTATTTGAAAAGACGCATAATGTTCTCCCCGCTGGCTCATGAAACAACATGTTGTTTTATAGTTAAGAATCCCTTGATTGCAGGGAGGCTCCTAGTCTTACTGCAACTTGATATGCCATGTTTGCTTGATAGCCATGGGAGACCTGCCTTTTTCTAAATACAAATATATATTATCTATTTATCTATCTATCTATCTATCTATCTATCTATCTATCTATCTATCTATCTATCTATCTATCTATCTATCTATAATAGCTTAATCAGTGAGTCACGGGCCAGTGAGAGACCATGTCTCCAAAAACAAGGTGGATGGTATATGAAGAAAGACCTTGGAGGTTGAGTTCTGACCTCTCTATTAAAAAAAAAAAAATCAAGTCTAGACTTGAACATTTCAGCATAGACTTTGGATATTCTGTAAATAGGCCATAGTGAATTGAATAGTAACACCTCCTGCATAAAAGAACCATGCTGCCTCTCTCATTCAGCTGGGGAGTGGGTCTTACCTCCTGTATGAATAAAAGAGCTGTGCTGCTTCCCTTTCTTATGTGGGGAACTAACAAGGAAGTAGGCCTTTGGTATTATCCCACATCACTTGTAATCCCCGTTCCCTCTGCATGCCCCCTTTACAACAAATTTCTCTGTATTATCACCATGGTCCGGCTGAGGTTTAACTGAGCCTCCCCACAGTCTGTCAAGGCTGTAAAGGCTTGGTCCCCATGGAGGTTGTATCAGGGGATGCTATAGACATTTAAGAGGTGGGACCTTATGGGAAAGCCCTAAATTATTGAGGACACGCTCTCAGGAGGGGTTATAGGGCATTGCCCTTCCTCTCCCCCTGTTTACTGGTTACTGGGACTCAGTGCTCATGCTGTGCTACTCCCATGACTACTGTGCAAATTCTCGTGTGAAGCCCTTGCACTAAAGCCTCCAGAACTGTGAGCCGAATGAGCCTCTCTTTCCTTCATCAGCAGGCTGAGTCAGGTATTTTGCTACAGGGATGGGGAGATGACTATAACTATACCCGTCAGGAGGCCCTCTGACAACATTCCAGGAGTACCAGAAGTGAAGACCATGGAATCTGCCAGGAACTTAGTACCTTGACTCTGATCAGTTCTCTGTACCTCTATGGAAATAAAAGTCCAGGGAGGTGATGCAATTTTATTAACATAACTCTGCTAATGTGCATCCGTGGTTCCTCTCTCCAGCTACATTCACCCCTTTCTATGAGACATAGGAAAACACCAAGCACTAAAAAGTCCTCAAAGTGATGAGAGTCAGTACTCACCTTTTGATAATAACTCTGAATATTAACGGTCAAAATTCCGTAATTACAGACTCAGGCTAAGGCAGCAATTCTCAACCTGTGGGTCACGACCCCTTTGGGGTTGCATTTTTGATACCCCGTATACTAGATATTTACATTACAATACATAACAATAAGCAAAATTATAGTTATGAAGCAGTGACAAAAATATTTTTATGGTTGTGGGTCACTACAACATGAGATATTAAAGAATTTAAGGGCCCTGACTCAGGGACTGTGGCAGAAAAAGCAACAGATGGGATATGGTGTGGGGTGCAGTCAGATTTGGGCACCGGGGGTAGCAGGTGAGGGAATGGCTTTCTTCATGTGTCTGTGGCTTACAGAAACCCAAGAGAATTAATTGAGATGCTGGTGGCACTGCCATCTGCTGATGGGACCATCCAAGTTCAACAGGATAAAGTATCACGGGGCATCTGATGCAGAGGATGATGGGGCATCAGGAACCTCTGCAGAGGCTCATCTCCCCATGACCTTGCTGATAACCCTGGGGGTTTTTCTAACACCATTTGCTAGGAACGTGTATTCATTAGGCACTGTTGGGTTAGAAATTGCATTGTCTACTCCATCTCTACACCTCAAATTCCTCCTGGTGAGGACAGGGCATACGCTTTGCTCCATATTCCTGAGTCTTTATGGGTTTGCTGAGTAAACAGTCACAAGGATCTTCTTTCTAGTAAATGGGTGAACTCCTGGGGACATGGCTGAACTGGGAAAGTGCTTGCCTAGCACACAGAAAGCCCCAAGTTCAGTCCCCAGCACTGTAAACCAGGCATATGGGCCCATTCTGTAGTCCTAGCATGTGGGAGGTAGACGAGAGATCCCAAGGTCAAAGTCAGTAATACGCTTGCTGCCCAAGCATGAGGACAAACAGACAGACAAATGTGTGGAAACACCTTTGCAGTAAGTGGGGGGTTTTGTTAATGTTCGCTGGCTTGTTTTGAGACAGTGTCTCCTGAAACCCAGACTAGCCTCGTGATGGAACTAAGAATAACCTGAACTCTCCATTCTCCGTTCTCAACTTCCTACACTCGGGACCATCACTGCTCCCAGCTTGCCTCTCAAGCCACCCCAGGATAACCAGAACTTATTAACTACCCAAACTGGCCTTCAACTCCCAATCCTTCTGCCCCTACTTCCTGGGGCACTACAATTATACCACGTCTCCCATTTGGGGACAAAGAAGAGCTCTTTTAATTTAATTTTGTTGTTTTTGGGGAGACCGAACTGAAGGCCTTTAGCACACTGGGAAGCACTGGATTGTGGCAACATATCAGCAGGCAGAGAGTTCTTTAAGATGGCAGTTAGGAGTTCCATGAAGGCTGTAGCTAGTGTTTTCCTGCCTGACCCACAGTCAGGACAAATCTCTGTCACCCACCAGTCCCACAGCCGCTCAGACCCGACCAAGTAAACACAGAGACTTATATTGGTTACAAACTGTATGGCCGTGGCAGGCTTCTTGCTAACTGTTCTTATAGCTTAAGTTAATCCATTTCTATTAATCTATACTTTGCCACATGGCTCGTGGCTTACCGGCATCTTCACATGCTGTTTCTCATCATGGCGGCTGGCAGTGTCTCTCTGACTCAGCCTTCCACTTCCCACCTTTATTCTCCTCCTTGTCCCGCCTACACTTCCTGCCTAGCCAATGGCTAATCAGCGTTTTATTTATTGACTAATTAGCAACACATTTGCCATACAGAACATCCCACAGCAGAAGGCACTGCTCTGGGGGTTTCGTTTGCGCTAGGATTTAGTCCCTGCAGCTGCCCTATACAGCAAGAACTGCTTTATCCTTCTTTTACAGAGGAGGAAATGGGGGAGACAGACTAGACAACAGACAGAGGGGCCCAGCATCTACACCCCAGCACCCCCATTTCCTGGCCTTTCTACAGTTTACTCAAGATTATTAAAATCAATCCAGCGAAAATGATATTTGTGAAGAATTTTCCAGAAAGATTGTTGAGTGACTGACTTTTCCTGGAGAGAAGCAACAGGTAGGACCCAGAAAAGGAACCCAGGGCAGATCAAAGTTTAATTCTATAAATGCTGAATTTTTATTGGGGTTATTAAAAGGAGCATGGGCTGTGATGTCCGTGGCCCATGGTGCACCCAAAGGCCACGTGGATGCCCAGGGTCTAGGCTGCATCCTGTGGCTGTGTTGGCGTCCGAGGGCTGTGCTGCTGCTGGGATCATGGCGTCCTCTGGGCCAGGGCTGCTGCTTATGGCCATGCTTAGGTCCATGACCCTACTATAACCAAGGTCTGCGCTGATGTCTGTGTCTCCAGATATTATTGAAGTCAATGCCAATGCCAGGGGCCTGGGCTGCCACCTGTGGCCATGTTGGTGTCCAAGGGCCTTAATGCCACAGGGACTATGCTGATTCAAGTGGCCTGCGCAGCCACACAGGGCCAGGCCTGGGCTGCTGCTGTGGGCCAGTTCTGGGTCCATGGCCCAACAGCAGCTGATGTCCATGGCTCATGTTATGGGAGTGTGTGTGTGTTTGTGTGTGTGTGTGTGTGTGTGTGTGTGTGTGTGTGTGTGATAGGAACCATATGTGTTGAAATCTGATGGTTGGCTCATATCCCTGTCCCTCACTAGCCCTAGGAGAGCTGGCTCCGCCCCTCACCTGGGGGGTCGTGGTCCCATTGGCCCAGACTGACCAGTTCCACTACCATCCAGACCCATCCTGGGCCTTGGGTTGGCCCATCCTAACAACTGCCCCCTCTATGACCTGCTGGAGTGCTCGTGGGGACTGTTCCTATGGAATGATACCCTCAGGATCTCCGTGACTCTGGGCAACAACAGGATATCTGAGAAGAGTTTCACTGAGGGCCCAGTGATGATGGTGTACCAGAAACCAGAGGCCTTGAACCAGACCAACGACTCACTGCAATGAACATTTTCTGGTGAGGCTGATTGCACAAAGGGGTATTACTGTGTGTCACAGAGCAGCTCCTGATCTTACTGGGATGAATGAAGAGGTGTCGGAAAGATGAAGGATTGAGGTGGGTATTTTATTGTTTTGTTTTGTTTTGTCTTTAACAAATTTTGGGGGGGAGGGATACTGCAGGGGTGAAGAGCAGATATGGAGGGTTTGGGAGGTGAGTGGGATTGGGGTGCATGAGGTGATATTTCCAAAGAATCAATAAGGAATTGTTATTTTTTTTAAGGATGATGGCATCACAGAAGCTCCATCATGGGTTCTCTGCACAGCCTGCAGGCAGCTCCAGAACCTCAGAGTCTCTCCCCTGTAGTTCAGCTGGTCAGCGTTCCTCCCCAGCAGTTGTTTATCTTTTTTTTTTTTTTTTTTTTTAACTGCTGGGAATGGGCCTCAAGTGTGTGAGAGTTCCTCTTCCCTCCTGGAGGGCAGGTTTTTATTCAGATGAAAGTGCTGTTCAACAATTAGAATGTTGATTAGATTGTTATTTCAACAACAACAACAACAACAACAACAACAACAAAACAAAAACCATGCTCTTCTAATTCTAGCGCTGGGAAGGTGGGCACAGGGGCTCAGATCCCCTGGGTTTGCTGTACAGACAGATTAACCTACTTGGAGAATTCCAGGCTAGAGAGAGACCCTGTTTCCAAAAGGGAAAAAAAATCCCTAAAGGCGCATGCCTGAGAGCCCCTGAGGTTTTCTTCTCCTCTCCACACCCGAATGCACAGACAAAACAAATGGACCAAGGTGTTTATTTTTATTAAAATACTCTTCTTTGACACATAGTAATAACATTTATGGGGTACAGTGCGATATCCAATATGTAATGACCAGATCAGGGTTATTGCTGTACCTATGGCTGTCTGAGTCTGATCTTTGTTACTATAACGAGCACCCCATACAAACCAGTGTATAGAAAGAAAGGTTTGTTCGGTTCCCAGGTTTGGAGATGTCAACCTGTCATCAGCTGTCCCTGTTGCACTGGGGCTGTGGTGAGGCAGTGGGTCATGGTGGAGACTTGGGGCTGAGCAGAGTGGGGAGGCAAAAGAGAAGTGCATGCTGTGTCCTGTGGTCCCCTAAGGGGCACTCCTATGGTCCCCTGAAGGGGCACCCTGAGACCTCAAGACCTCTTAGTATTTTGTCACTTCCAGTAGTGTTATAGTGGAGACCAGACCTTTAACACACGGGCCTTTGGGGACTACTTAAAGTCTAAACTACTGCAGTCAGTTTAAGCAGTCAGCATCTCTTGTTGGAGGCTTCTGAGAGCCTCTCCTTAGCGACTTGAAATACTCAGTTAATTGCTGTAGGACATCAGCAGGTAGCAGCATCTCAAAAAGCCTGCACCCCTCTGGCGGGTTTCTGCAGCTAGGCTTTCTCCCACAGAATTAGAGTGAAGTGTAGCAGGTAAGAGCTGAAAGCAAGCATGCTATGCAGTTAGCAAAATGCCAGGGTTTGGTTGCAAAAGCAAGCCTCACTTTCTGAGCCTTTGGTGAAGAACTCAGAAAGAATGGATTTCTGCACTTTACAAAGCGTTTTCCTGTAGTTACAGAGCTGTGGTGACATTCCAGCGTCAGAGGAGACAGAGAGGTGGTGACCCCCACTCACTACTGGTTTTGTCCCTGGCACTGGAGAGTCATGTCCCTCCCAGGGCACAGTGCTGGTTGTCACCTCTAGCTGATCTGGTTTCAGTGAACACACATTTACTAAACAAAAAGGGATACTTCTTAATTTCACTAATTAACATATTAAAATTGCATGTTACTCACAGGCTCATAAGTTTAACAAAAGTTACAGATCGTGTGACCTGTGTACATAGTTCTTTGTTTTATTACGGATGAGAAATACTATAATACATGCCTGCTCTGCGCGTAGTCAACATGAACAGCAAAGCCTGAAGTTCCACCTTTGTACCAGATGGGGGCACTCTTGTTTTCTTCCAAAATCTACCTCTCAGAAGTAGGAGACAAAAAGGGCTAAGGAAGGTGTGTGTATGAGAAATATGATCAAAATATATTATTTACATGTATGAAGGTATAATAATGAAACAAATTATTACTTATATGTGCTAATAAATAAAAAATTACTTCTCAGTGACAGGAAAAATATTACCATTCTAAAGTACCAATAATTTCTTTTTTTTTTTCTTTTTTCTTTCTTGAGATTGATTCTCACTGTACAGTGTTAGCTGGCCTGGAACTCACTATGTAGACCAGGCTGGCCTTGAACCCACAGAAACCCACCTATCTCTACCTCCTGAGTGCTGAGACTGAAGGCGCACACCACCACACCCAGCTGATAATCTCTATTTATGAATATTTATTTTATTTGGGATGATGACATATGCAATCATATCTACTGATTTTCATCAGAGTTACCAGCAGTAGCTTTAAAATAAAATGTTTAACTCTCAGATGGAGTCCCTAAATTCAATCTCTAAATCTATTGGTCTGGGATGCAGCTTGGATAGCAGTGGGGTATTTTTTTTTTCTTTCTGTTTGTTCATTTGTTTTGAGAAAGAACGTCCTTTGACTTTGGATCCCCATAACTCTGCCTCCTGAGTGCTGGGGTTGTACACATATGCTGGTGTTGAACTCAGATCTTGGTGTATGCTAGGCATGCACTCTACAAACCGAGCTGCTTCCCCAGCCATGTTTTTAGTCTTTTGAGCATCCTAGGCTCTGACTCAGTCTTCTGACTGTGGGGACTATAGGCATGTGCCACCACCATGGGCTTTGGCTTCAGCAGTTTTTAAAAAAATCACTCCAAGGGCTTCTGACAAGTGAGCAGAACTAGGAACTGCCGCTGGGGCCTGGTATAATTAGGAACAGGTTTTATGGGAGCAGAACAGCAGACATGGGTTTCCTAGTTTAGTGTATAATTCCCCAGAGGATTAAATAAAGCAATGTAAATAATGGCTGTCCCTGAGGCTTGCAAAGCCATGCACAGTTAGCTATTAGTTCACACTCATTCCAACCTTGCTGGGCCTTGGCATTTTATCTTCACTCTCTTTCTCTCCATCTTTCTCTGGTTAGTGTCTGTCCTTTCCGGGTACCACCTCCCTCTCAGAACACTTCCACGGCTACAGGCTGTGGAAGACTGCTGTGTGGTCCCCTGCTCCAGCTGTTTCCTGTGTGTTAGTTCCCTGGCATTTCAGAGGCCCTTCTGCCTCACCTCCCAACCCCCTAGCACCAAGGAGGGGCTGGTCATCACTGCCTTCCCTAGCCCACTGAGGCACTTTCTAAAAGGCCCGTGGCTTTTCCACATCTAGCCTTTCTCTCCAGTGAAGTCTCCATTGGGACTTACCGGAGGACTGTGAACATGAGTTGTGAGAACTCAGAGAGTACCCTCAGTCAGCCGAGGGCCCAAGAGTCAAGCCTTTCAGGGAAGATCTTGTCGACCAGGGGGAAAGTGTGTGACTCTAATGAGATACTCGGGGACCCTGAGGGGCTGACTCTTTAGATATGACCGCCCATGGGGTGGGCTTTAGAGAGAAGATCGGGGCAGTGGGAACAGGCCTGTAGAAACAGGAAGGACAAGCAAGCAGTCCTGGTGAGTTCTAGGCTCGGCTCTGCTCTGGATGATCTCTCACAAGTGCAGCAATTGCTTTCTGCCAACCTGAAGCAAGGACTGTGTCTGACCTGGGGTGCTTTGAACAAGAATGGCTCCCATGGGCCCCTGTGTCTGAATGCTTGGTCCCCAAGTGGCAGAACTATTTGGGAAAGATTAGGAGGTGGGGCCCTGTTGGAGGAGTCATTGGGGGTGAGTCTTGAGGTTTCAAATGCCTGTGCTATTCTCTTTTTTCTTTCTCTCTGTCTCATGGTTGTGGATCAGATGGAAGCTCTCAGCTGCTGCTCCAGTACCATGCCTGCCTGCCTGCTGCCACGCTCCCCACCATGATGGTCATGGGTTCTAATCACTTGGTATTGTGACACCCCCTCCCACTCCCCAGTTAAATGCTTTCTTTGTAAGTTGCCTTGGTCCTGATGTTTTTGTCATGGCCATGGAAAAGGAACTAAGACACCTCCCCGGGCCTGGGTGGGCACCGACCCACGAGTGGCTGCCTCCATTGCAGCTTCTGTGGCATCAGGCACGGACACCGAGTTCCGGGGGCTGGGATGATGTTTAGTCACCCTTCTGCTGCCCTCGGGGAGGAGGCACTGCAATCGGGACATCACGGTATGCCGATTTGGTGAGGCAGGCCTCACCTAGTCCTCCACGGGCCTGGTCGCCCATCATGTCCTCCTTCCAGGAGAGCTAGAGCAAGGCAAAGCACTTGCTCACTCCACCCCCACGTCAGCCTTCTCCTTCAGTGTAGTGCTCCCTCCTTGGTGTGTTCCCCAGCCCCTGGGTAGGTGACAACAGAGTGCATCCTTGTGTGGCTCTGAAGGACATCCCACGGACCAGCAGATCTGCCTCTCTCCAAGCAAAGTGTGAAACAATACATCATGAAGCAAGAAAAAACGGTATCCTTTTGCCATGGATGTGGGGTATTACCTATCTGACCCATTGCCATTCCTTGAATAAAAATAATTCAAAATAATATTTTTTAGAGCTTACTGCTTTGGACTTTAACATGGGAGAATTGAATTCAATTGAGGTTAATAAAATTATGACTGTGTGGTAGGGATGTCTTGTGGCACCTTACACTGAGGCAAGTCAAGGGGATTTCTTAAGAAAATGGCTATAGAGAGAGTCAAGAGTACAAATGTGTGCAGGTCCACTGAGAAACAGAGCAAACACTCTCAAGATTGTACTTTTTCAGAGTCTCTAGTCCAAGGTTGATTTCAAACTTTGTGGCTGATGATGACTTTGAACTCCTGATGCCTCCACTTCCTGAGTGATGGGATCACAGACATGTGTCACTATACTTAGATTATGCAGGGCTGGGGATCGAACCTAGGGCTTTGTGCATGATGTGCAAGCTCTGGAAAAACTGAGCCCTTCCCCAGCTGCATCTTGGTTTTTCAATCAAGAACATGAAGGAACACGAAGGAACTTCTCTCTCCTGCAGGTCCTGGAACCGGTTGGACCACAAGATGGCAGTATAGTATCGACCTTTTGAAACTGATAACGAATTCCTTGCCCTTGTTTTGAACCGCAGCAAAATGTTTGCAGGGCTCTTTAAATTGATCCTGTTCTGCAATGGGCTCTGTGTGATTTCCTTTTAATAAGACAATCTGATTTCCTCTCCTCAAACTTTGAAGTGTTACAGGTGCCCGCAGCACAGCCAGTGAGGAGGGTAAGAAATGAGGATGCGACACAGTCTGCTTTTCTATTAACTTTCCCACCTTCTGTTTATGGTACTTGCAGGTTGCCTTTATTACAGAGCAAAAAAAAAAAAAAAAAAAAAAACAAAAAACAAAACAAAACAAACAAAACCCCACCAAGTATTCAGCAAGATTCCTCCTGCAAGTGACTTCAACAAAGCTCTGGTTTCCTGGTGGTGTTAATCACATTAGATTTTATTTACTTCAGTCTGGGCACACAGCAACCACATTGTCTACCCTCAAATATTTGATAAGTCTTAACACTTTCTAAATGTAGTAGTTAAGGACAGGCTACCTAGCTTGAAGTGGTATCTGAGCAATCCCCCTGCCATTGGTCTAATGCACATGGGCCTAGAAGGGTCCTTCTTTACGTTTCCTACCCCTACAATCAACTTTAAGTATCATTTGGGTGTTGACAACTTTTGACTCATGTTTCAGCTTTCAGAGCCAAGAACTAGCCTTGTGGTTCAGAGCCAGCCCCGAACTCAGTCAGTCTGCCCAGTACAGCAGCAGGCCTTTTCACTGAAGGCCCTCAGAGTGGAAACAGTGCTTTTCCTTGATTCATACGTTTGTTAAGTTGTACACACTTCCGGCCATCTTGTAAAAGCTATCACATATGGCATTTTCTAAGGAAATATGGAAAACAAATGAGTTAAAAGCTTCAAAGTATGGCAACTCCCCAAAGTCATAGTTGAAAGTTGTTACCATGAATACCATTATGTCAGAGAAATCAGCAAGTTAACCAGCAACTTTTAGCGTTTTTCTTTTTTGCACATGATAAAGCCCTGTCCCCAACTTTGACCTTATTACTGAATATGCAGAGTTCATGGCCAGTTTACACACACACAGCATCCCAATCAGTGTGTAGGTTAGATGGGAGTGCATGTAGGTACCTAGGTCACAAACCAGCAATTATTTAATGAATAAAACTGCTTGCAAGGTGCCCAATTTTTCAAGGTAAGATGGGCATGACAGCTGAAGCATGTATCTACATTACAGAACTAATTTAAAAATCCAGTTTACACAAACAATGACTCTGGAAGGGAATAGAAAATTAAAAAAACCAATTGCTTCTTCAATAAAGAAGATCAATAAAAGAAGTAGTTTTCTTCTTATTAATACAGAATTTTAGTCACTAAAGGAAAACCAAACATCTAAGAAGGGCACCCAGGGCCCCTCCTTATCCAAAATGCTAGACCCCACTTATTAGCAGGGTAGCTGCCAGTTTCTTATCTTGATTGACAGGTTAATAAGGGACCTGGAGCTATCTTTTCAGTATGAACATACAACCTTACCAATTACTTTTAAATTATTGCTAATTTTCCAGAAATTAAAAAGCCTAAGGAAGAAAAATTTCTGAAAAATATCTACTGAAGAAGCATTTCCCGCAAGTGGTTTGAAAGGTCCAGTTCAGAAAATTTGCCAGCATTTAGTCAATAGAATTTAGGCACTGAGGATTTTTTTTTTTAAGGAAAACTTGTAGTTTATAATAGTTCATTGGTTCAATTAGGAGTGAAAAAGAAGGGAGTTTTGTAATGCAATTGTCCAGCAAAGGAAACCGCTTTAAATTGGGGGATTATGTGCACAGACCACCTGTGGGGCATTCAGAGCCTTTTCTATAATGCACAGCCCAGGCCTAGCTGCCTGCGGGCTGGCTAACAAAGCCGTGGAAAGCTGTTGAAAAGGCTGAGCGCACTTGCGCCTCTGGTCTTCACTAACTGTTACAAGTCTTCGTCTCCCTCTCTCCCTCTCCTTTTTAAAGTAAAAGTCCCACATCCCTTTAATGGAAGAGCGTTAAGGCTCTGCGGTGGCCAATTGGTCTGCACCAAGAGGAGCCAAGGCAGCAGGGAAAGAAACTTCAGACTACACAGCACATTCGGAGAGGAGAAAAGATCAAAGTTTTTCAAACTCAAAAGACCAAGTTCCCTACAGATTAACCCTATTCATTTAGCTCCTCTTAAAGGAATGATGTGCGGAGCCACTGGGCAGACAGGTAAAAAGTTCAACAATTGCCAGCGCATTCTTCTGCTGATTCAACAGCCTTCTGTTCAAATAAATTAGCTTAGTCTTGACAGAGGAACAATAGCTTTTTTCTCCAGGAAAAGCAGCACACTTGGAATACACAAGCACGGAGCGCCATTAAGAAGTTAACCCATTCGTTTAATCTGTTAGCTAGCACCTGCCCTGCTACCCCAGATTGTCAAGTGACTTCCAGTGTAGAGGTGACCCGTGGCTTCAAATACTAACCTCCACATTTCAGAGTGTGGCCAGGTCTGTAAAAGGTCAGGGCTTTAAAAAAAAAATCACAGACAGGAGATACTCACATAGGGCTGCTGTTTCAACTTAAGTGACGTTATACCAGCCACATAAACAGGCTGAGTGGAATGGCCACCTTTGCAATCTGTCCATTCACACACACACACACACACACACACACACACACACACACACACACACCCCAAGATGAGCTGTCACTCAGAGGTCAGCAAGGAGAGACCATGAAAAACAACATCTTTGGGGAAAGTGCAAAAACGCAATTTTGATTTCAATTCAACAATGACATTTACTTGGCTAACAGTTTAAGAACTAGAGGTTAACAGGTAATTGTCTCCATGCCTAAAGTCAGTGTACAGAATGGCAAGCCAGAAAATGTCCATTTCCCCACATGTCCTCAGCAAGCACAAGGGGAACAGTTCAGAAGAGTCGGGGGACAGGGTAGTATTTAAATCATTTATCAAAAGTCATTTTATTGACAAAATAGAATACTTATATTTGTTCTTACAGGGGTAGCCTCTAAACTTTTTACAAATAATGTACACGTTGTATATCTTTGGATATATACATATTTTACACTTTTTCTTTTTTTTCTTTTTTACAATTTAACAAATAATTATATAAATACATCCTCTAATGTAAGAAACCCGTATTTACTTGGGGTGTATAATTAAGACATTTCTTGTTTATTTAAGGCATTTGCCTGGTCATTAAGAATACCCAAACCGTGCAATCCCACAAGGTAGCAGTCGTCCCTCCTCTAGGGGGTATGAGGAGTGAATTTACGCAGGCGGGGTCGAGGGTGAAGCGGTCCCTTGGGAGAAGTCTGTAGCTTGACCTCAAGGCTCAGCCAGGGTACCCAGGAGGGTTCCAACTCTCCTAGCCGGCTGAAACCATTGCCTGGGGGAGGCGCTCCGGAGCGTCGGAGGGGAGGGGCTGGATCTGGGAGGCTTCAATGCCAGGTACTTTGTTCTAAGGGAGTCCTTTAAGTCCCAGCGGCTAATGGATACCATTAAGAGTTCATTATCATGCTAATAGCAATCAACACGGTGAAGGGGTGGGAACCCCGGCCGGTCTGGGGTCCCTTCGCCGCCCTCGAGCTCCCCATCCCCCACCCCTCTCCGCCCCTTCTGGGCGTCTGCTCAGGGTTCAGACCTGGGACAATGGCATCTGCTTAGGGTAAGACACGGAGCTGGCCGTGCCAGACCGCCACGTCAGGCCGGTGCTGACGTCGCTGTAGAGAGATCCCCCGCCTCCGCCAGGTCCCCCACCCCCGCCGGGCCCGGGCCCGCCGCCCCCCGGGCCGCCGCCCCCGGCTCCCGCGCCTACTGCTGCGCCCTTGCTGGCCCAGCAGCAGCGAGTGCACAGCGCGCGCCACGACTCCAGAGTCTTGCCCGACCAGACCCATACACCCGACGTGATGCCCACTACCAGGCACATGAAGTACTTGAGCATGAAGACCGCGTAATCGGGCCTGCGCGCCTGGTCGGGCTGCAGGTCCCGAAGACACGGGCAGTTGTGAGTGGCTTCCCAGCGCGGACGGTTGTGCTGCTCATAGAAAAGGCAGGCGACAACGACGGCGGCGGGCACCGTGTAGAGCACGGTGAAGAGGCCCAGGCGGATCATGAGCTTCTCTAGCTTGTGCGTCTTGGTTGGGCCTCCTTGCTGCTTGATGACCGAGCGGATTCGGAATAGCGACACGAAACCAGCCAACAGAAACATGGTGCCAATGAAGAGGTAGATGACCAGTGGCGCCAGCACGAAGCCGCGCAGGTTGTCGAGGCTCTGGTTGCCCACGTAGCAGATGCCCGCCACCGGGTCGCCGTCCACGGAGCTGAGCGCCAGCACCGCGATGGACTTGACGCTGGGCACCAGCCACGCGGCCAGATGGAAGTACTGCGAGTAGCCTGCGATGGCCTCGTTGCCCCACTTCATGCCAGCCGCCAGGAACCACGTGAGCGACAGGATTACCCACCAGATGGAGCTGGCCATGCCAAAGAAGTAGACAAGGAGGAAGACCACCGTGCACAGCGCGGGGCCGGTGGTCTCATAGCGCACGTGCTGCTCCACTGCTCCCAGCTCCTCGTACTCGCCGCGCGCGCCCGGGCCGCTCGCCCCCGCTCCCGCCGCCCCCGCGCCAGCCGCAGCCGCGCCGCCAGCACCCCCAGCTCCTCCCGCACCCGGAGCGCCACCGCTGCAGGCCACTTTCTCGTGTCCTGCCACCAGGCGCACCAGGTACCCGACCGACACGAAGAGGTAGCAGGCGGAGAGGAAGATGATGGGCCGTTCCGGGTACTTGAAGCGCTCCATATCGATGAGGAAGGTGGAGACGGTGGCGAAGGTGGAGACGAAGCAGAGCACCGACCACAGGCCGATCCAGAAGACGGTGAAGGCGCGCTCATCCTGGCTGAAGAAGGGGTTGTGGCAGGGCAACGCGCAGTTGGCGATCTGGCCGGTCTTGACGCGGTTGTAGAGGGGGTGGCGTTCGCTGGACACGCTCACCATCGGCGCGCGGCACTGGCACCCGGGCTCGCAGGGAGCCGCGCCACCACTAGGGGGCCTCGCTTTCCCGCCGCGCGAGGGGGGCGCAGCCGCCGTGTCCCCGCCGCCCCTGCTGCCGCCGCCACGGTGTGGGGGCCTGGCCCCTGGCGGGCGGCCGTGGCCACTGCCGGAGGGCGGCTGCTCGCCGGGCGGCGGCGGCGGCAGGCGGCGCGGTGGGCTGGGCGCGGCCGTGGTGAGGTCGGTGCGGTTGTAGTCCATGCACAGCGTGTCCGGGTTGCCCTGCTCCGGCAGCCGATCGCAGCGCATGCGGTCAGGCCAGGCGAAGCCGTACTGGCGCATGAGCGGCGCGCAGCCGGCCTTGGCGCGTTCGCACACCGAGCGGCAAGGCGGCAGAGGCTTCTTGTAGTCTTCCAGGCAGATGGGCGTGTACATGCTGCACAGAAAGAACTTGAGGTCGGGGGAGCACTGGATCTCCACCAGCGGCCAGAATTGGTGCACTTCCAGGCCCGCCTCGTCTTGGGTGTCGTGGTTGAACTGGTTGGGCATGTAGGTGTAGTTGTAACCGATGCCCTTGCACAGCGGCACCGTGATCTCTTGGCACGCCAGCTCCTTGGCCGAAGCGGCGGCGGCGCCGCTCGAGCGCTGCAGCAGCGCCAAGGCGGCTAGCAGCGAGGTCACTTCCAACAGGTAACCCCACTCCATGCTGCGCGCCGCGGCCCCACGTCCTCCTCCTCTAGGCGGCGCGCGGAGGGGCCCTAGGGGACCCAGCGAGGAACTGGAGGAAAGGGAAAGCAGGCGACCAGCGGGTCTTGTGTGGCTTCTCCCAGAGGAGCGGAGACTCTGCCAACGATCTAGCCCTTTCTTGGGCAGCGTCTGTGGCAGCAGGGTCGGAAGCTTAGGCAGAAGTCGTCCGGCCCTCCCCCCCCCCGTGCCTCTCCTGGGGCGAGGGTGACTGCAGGCGCGCCACAGTTCCACAGGGTCTGCCCTACGCCCTCTGGGTCGCACTCAGCCCTCCCGGAGCAGAGTGGTGGCCCCTGGGCACATCGTCCAGAGCTCGCGCAGGTCCTCCTGCACGCCCAGCCACTTCTCTTGGCGCCCAGCAGCGAAGGCTCAGAGGGCGGCGCGCAGCAAGTTTCCTTTCGGGCCGCAGTCAAGATGGCTGTGCCTGGCCGCTCGCCTCTGGGGTCAGACCTAGCGGCCCCTCTTCGGGCCCCGAGGGTTCATGTCCGTCCCAGGCCGCGCCGCCGCTGCCAGAGTTCCGGGCCCTCCGCTGATCAGGCCGCTGCCGTCTCACTCCCGCGTCGGTCTCAGTCAGTCCTCCTGCATCTGCCGCCGCCGCCGAAAGTCCGCGTCGCGTTCTGGCCACGGTCGGGCAGGGTGCAGGCTGTGCCTTCTTGCGAGACCGACAAACAAATACAGAGTAAAAGGCGGAGGGGGACACCTGAGGGCCGTAGTCCGCGCCAGCAGCCGCCGCCTCCTCCTCCTCCACCTCCTCCTCCTCCTCGGCAGGAGCTGCGCCCTTCGCCCAACTTCCCGGCTCCAGTCGCCTAGCGCCTCCAGGCCGGCTCATGAATATTTATACAGCCTGTACTCGGTCTCCGCCCCCTTCTGGGATCACCAATCACTGGGCGACAGGGCGGAGTCTATGCGCTCTCAAGGCTCAGCCTTCCTTAAGGAAGTCCGTAGTTTCGCGACTGCTTTTCTGTCTGGCTTTGGGCGGATGGAGAGTTTTGGTCACCTTGGGATTGACCGCACGAACTGAGCATTTACCTAGACGGTCCCCACAGAGCTCAGCGCTTCAGAGATCTTGGTCTCATTTTTCTTAGTCTGCACTTGGGGACTGGGACAGTGTTTTGGTAGTGAGTGCAACCTCCCGTGGATCTCTAAACCTGTCAAGATCCAGCTAGTCTGGGTCCACGGACAATACCTGCTGGTTCTGGAGGGCCTCGGAAGCTCATGAGGGATCCAAGGCTGGTCCAGATGCGAGCTGGGGGTATTTAGGGAGGGATGTCCTCTTGGGATTCTCATAACGAGGGCTTTTCAGACTTGGAGATTTGGGGACTGTTGTGAGACTTCTGTTGCATCTAGATGATCAGGTTTGGTTAAAGGCAGCCCACTGAGTACTTGGGAGCTCTGCCAGCGTGCAAGGGGCGCGGTACGTGTAAGTGTCCATTGCTGTGTGATCTGGGGCACCTCAGTTCCTTACCTAGAAAGCGGGGAGTGATCAAAACAGATGTCATTGGGGAGGCTGATCTTTGGATGAGACAAAATATATAAATGTATGAAGCACGTGGACCCAGTTCCTCTTTTCAAAGACAAACACAAACTTACTAAGACACACTGACAACTACCATTGCATTCTCAATTCGCTTGCTACTTTTAAGACATACACTCGTGTTTGTAAGCGCCTCCTTTTCTTCTGTGAGAGGCGGGGCTGCGCCCTAGAGGGAACGCGGGGACCGATACCGCGCTCAACACCCAAGAATTGGAGGACCTTCAGCAGCCGCCAGCGCTTTCAGCGTCCACCTTAAGAAGGGAGGGGGGTGTGCGGGGCCAGGGCTTGGCAGGTTCATTTACGCTTGTTAGGACGTCCCAGGGGGTTGTCTTTCTCCTAGAATGGAGTGTTTATTTTTTAATTGATGTGCTGTTTCATTTAGCGCTTGTATGGAACTCATGCTGCGGCTGTAATTACTGTAATCTCGGGAATAAGCATTTCAGATAGCCAGGAGGGTGGCAGGCGCGCGGTCTCTCTCTCTCTCTCTCTCTCTCTCTCTCTCTCTCTCTCTCTCTCTCTCCCTCTCTCCCTCTCTCCCTCCCTCCCTCTCTCCCTCCTTCCCTTCCTCCTCCCCTCCCTCTCTTCCTCCCCCTCTCTCTTCTCCTCCCTCTCCTCCTCTTCCCCCTCCCTCCTTTCCTTCCTTTCTTTTTGTTTCAGGATTTTTGCTCTTTGTCCGATTTCATACCAGGAACAAGTGGAACTAGCGAACAAAAGTTGCGCAGGGATAGAGGCAGACTGCAGGTCCATTCAAGACCCTGCAAGTTCTTCGGGGGTGGAGTGGTGGTGGTGGTAATGGGGGAAGAGAGCAGTTATCTACAGAAAAACAACCTTGTGGCAAAACAAAATGAGCGACCTTGGTGTCTGGTGAGTTATAGTACTCTGTGTCTTCCTCCTGCTTTCTGCGGCTCAGTGCAGCAGCCTCTTAGGAATTGCGCCTTCTGTAGGCCCGCAGAAACACCGCCCCTGCAGTTTCCAGCAGGCTTTCGCCCTCCCACGCAAGACTGCTGGATTAATAGGTACATCTCACCATCTTTTTTATTTATTTATCATCTTAAAGTTAAAATCTACTTAGTACCTTCTCATAGTGAAAGCACATTTCCTACTCTTGGAAACAAGAGCTAAACTCTTCTAGAATCCAGAATTCAAAGCTTCTGTGAAGTTAGCTGATTCAGCACAACACGGGCCAGGAGAAAAACGCCAAGTCGGCCTTTACTTTGTTGTTGTTTACTTTTCAGTCGATAACTCCCTCCGTCCGAGTTCCAGGGCGTGAGTTCGAATGTGGAAACTCACCTCTGTCTGCATTGTCAGGGTGCCCACAGGGCTGTCCCCCACAGTACCGGGCGCAAGCACTACACCAATCTGGGACCCAGGCGATCAGGCAGAGGCAGCGCCTCCAGACGACTGCGCAGGCGCGGGAAGCCAGCTCTCCCCCGCCTCCCCCCGCAAGACCGCAGGTGGGAGGAGCCAACTTTCCAAGAGCCACACAGCTGGAGAAGTTTCTACTGTTTTTCTTCAGTAGAGAAATGTCAAATACTGAAGTTTAGAATTACAGTATATAAATTGAATAGAGTTAGGTAAAACAAACTGACATTTGAAAACTGAGGCTGAAAATAGTTGATTTTGGCTTTTAATTGGCATTAAAAAATTTTTAGAGACAAAATGAAGCTTGAGGATGTGGAATGTGGAAAGTTTGGGTAAGAATATTAACTTCACATGAAATAACAAGCAGACGAGAGTTCAGACTTTCCGAAACCATGGGCTATTTGAAGACGACTGATTTGAGACGTCAAGCCACACGTAAAAATGAACGGAAATTGACTTTTAATTGAGAAAAATACACCGATAGCATTTAACACTATTATTAAAGGGCTACTTAGTATTTCAGAGGAAGAGTGGTGTCAGGAGCCAGTGAGCATATAAAATGGCAGGCACGATAAGAGAAACCAAAATCATTACATGCGTATGTGTAAGAAAACAGTGATTAAAAAATGTAACACAGCTATATTTTAGGGGTAGGAGATAGTTTTAGGAATGGTAGATAATAGAAAGCTCAAGTTACTCGTCCTCCAGCACAGTAACAAATGCACTAGCTTCCCATCACTATTGCTGTGGTTGCAGTTTGGAGACAGGGTTCTTAAGTTCCTGGGGTCAATTCCCAGCATTTCAAAAAAAAAAAAAGGCAAAAGAAAAAAATGTTTCCATTTAATACCTATGAGAGACAGGAAACGAGTGTTCTCTGTCCCATAGTTTTGTAGGTTTCTGTCCGTGGCTGGCCCCAATAATCTCGTGGTGAATCCACATAGCCACTGCAGGGAGTGTGTGGTACAACCTATCTCATAGATGGAATACAAAAGACAGAAAAGAAGGAGCCCTTAACAATTCTCTTTAACCACATGCCCACATTGACCTGAAAATGTTTAAGGATGCCCATTTGGGGCACACTCTATATCCCAATGACAGCAAAGTTAAAAGGCACACATCTACATCTGGAGAAGAAAGGCTTAGAAAATATGAACCACTCTGGAGACTCCCAGTAGTGTCCTACTGATATCTAAGCATTTCTGGGGAAATGATAGGAAGGTGTTGCTCCATGGTGGAGCACCCGCCTAACATCTCAACACGCTGGGTTCAATCCCTAAGGCTGTAAAAACAGGACTGGATGTATATAATTTGCTTAGCACACACGTGCTCTGTACCCACCAGTGCACAATACTGGACATGCTCATGCTGGTAATCTTAGCCTGGGGGAGGAGGCGACAGAGAATCAGAAATTCAAAGTCATCCTTGACTATGTAACAAACTGGAGGCCAGGCTTGGCTACAAGTATCCCCATCTTAAAAATAAAAAATAAAACAAAACACAAGCAAATCTTGACATAAGAGAGAGCCTAAAATATACCAATAAGATGATATGTTCCAAAAAGTATATGGAGAATTATTTTATAGCTGATGAAATTTCTCAGGTTGTACCTAACACCAATTATTTCTTTTAAGAGCTTATTTTCCTTCAGAAAAGTGATCAAGCATTATATTGCTAAAGGATATGAGTAGTCATGAATCTTGACATGTTTAAATTCTGTCTTTCCAAGGACACTGTCTTCAGTTCTCCATAAACAGAAGAAAAACTGGGACGAATTGGTCTTACATCAGTCTACGGTTAAATGAACGGGGGGTGGGGGGGGGCTGTTGTTTGGTCTCCAGTGTGCCCAGTGTGCACATTAAAGATTTATACATTACCATGATGTCACTGACATGCAGTGGAAGCTTTAGGAGACTGGACCTGATTAAAGGAAGTTAGGTCATTGGGGTTGTGGTCTTGGAGGGGGATATTGAGTCCCCAGTATCTTCTCTCTTCTTCTGTACCACTGTGAGGCACTCTGTTCCAGCACATACTCCATGCTGTCCTGTGCAACCTTGCCATATAAGACCAACCAGTTATGGACTAGAATTTCTGACTCTTAAATCAAAGTAAATGTTTCCTTATTTTAAATTGATTGATCTCAGAGGCGTGATACTGCAACAGGAAGTGGAACAGTATAAAAGGTTTGCTTATTTTTTTTTTAAATTCTTCTGTTTTTATAAGCTCTATTAAGGCTTCTTCCCCTCTAGAGAAAGTCCTGTAAGAGAAAGGACTGTCACTGTGTCTGGTGTGACAAAGTCCATGTGAAGAGGGTGTCAGTTTCTGGGTGGCACATACAGAGCTTCAGATTTGATGCTCACTTTACATGTACCTTCAGTTTTAGAAATGGAGATGACACTATCACTTAGTAACCGTATAATCGCTCTAGGATGTGTCTTAAGAGACAATAAATGATTTTTTTTGTCACTCATAGTAGATTGGCCAGATGCATCTTATGAGAGATGTATCACTCATTAGTTTGGGAGATTTGAGGTGCCATAAAGACCTAAGAAAAACTGGCTTGACCAAGAGAGGCAGTTCAGAGTTCAGTAAATCCAGAAGGAGGACTCTCAGTATTGGTTCCTTAAGTCATTCACAGACGTCAGGCCTGCTTTCCAGCTTGTTGGCTTCCCATGGAGCTTATTGTCAAACTTCAAATGATAGCAGCCAGAGCAGGAGATGTAACAAGTGCTTGTACTCGGAGCCCCCACCTCCTTAGAAGGAAACGTCTGCTCTGAAAGCAGAACAGCTTCCTCTTAGAGTACCCTGCTCTGAATGTGCCAGTGCCAGCCTTAGCTGCAGGAGAGGGCTGAAATGATGCTGGGATCTGGTGACAGCGGAGGGAAAGGGGAAAGCTAATAGTGTCGGCTATGCATTTACTGTATGAAATAGGAGTTTTGGAGGGTGGGGAGATGGCTCAGTTGGTAGAGTGTCTCCTGTAGTGTCGGCTATGCATTTACTGTATGAAATAGGAGTTTTGGAGGGTGGGGAGATGGCTCAGTTGGTAGAGTGTCTCCTGTACAAACATAAGAATCTGAGTACATATCCCCAGGCCACCCAGAAAAAAGCTAGGCAGAAGCAGCGGGAGAGCAGAGATGGGTGGATCCCTGAAGCTCATTGGCCAACCAGCCCAGCTAAGCAGATGAACTCCAGGTTCAGTGGGAGATGCTCTCTCAAAATGTAAGGTCGGAGAGACATTGAGGGGATAATATTGACCTCCACACATGTATGTATACATGGGAGCATGTACATGCAGACAGACAGACAGACAGACAGACAGACAGACACACACACACACACACACACACACACACACACACACACAAGCATGTATATTCACTCTCAGTCTCTCCTCCAACACACCAAGAAATGAACTTTTAAGCATTTTCACTGGTCAGTTCCAGCATATTTTCCTCAGGGTTGTGAATTAATAATGGCATAAGTTGCTGGGTGCTGGTGGCACACACCTTTAATCCCAGTACGTGGGAGGCAGAAGTAGGTGGATATCTGAGTTCAAGGCCATCCTGGTCTACAGAGGGAGTTTCAGAATAGCCAGTGTTACACAGAGAAACCCTGTCTTGAAAAAACAAAAAACAAAACAAAAAGTTGGAGAAAACCTTGATACCAACATGCTTCTATTTTTGAGGTTTACTTAAAATAGATGATTTGTAAGTTGCGGGCTCTGTATTAACTGCCATCTGCTGCCAACAGTGGCACATCACGATGCAGGAAATAAGACACTGTGAAGTATTCATCTCTAGATAGAACATGTATTTAATACCTGGTCTATCCAAGGCTCAGGGATTATCCCAGAAGAGTGGGCAGAAAGATCACAAGCGTCAGAGGTAGCCAAGAACAGCCGTGAAACCGTGTTTTCTGGTCACGGCACGCATGCTGCACACGTGAACTCATGGTGGGTATGACTGTGTACACAAGATTTGCACAAGAGTAAGCCAGCCAAAACCCCACCACACATGAGAGGTGTGGATGAAATCTTACCTATAGCTGAGGAGCTATGGGCTAGCTGCTAGGGAAGGGAGAGAGTCAGATTTCTTTAGAAATGTGATCCCTGACAGGCTGCTGCCCGTATTCCTGTGGATGGCCCTCCAGCCATGCGTGTATTGACAGCACTGTTTCAAAAAGAGTATGTGATGATGGGTGGAGGATTCAGACAAAGTAGAGGGGAGAGGATGGGAAGCAGATTTGAGCTAAACACACCAGATTCATATATGGACTTCTCAAACAATACATTTTGAAAGTTGAAAAAAAGTAACAATCTAAATTTTATACTTGGAAAAATTACCTTATGCTGGGTGTTGCCACAGGCCTCTAACCCCAGTGATTAGAAACAGAGACAGGCAGATCTTAGGGGCTCACTGGCCAGCCAGTCTAGCCAAAATACTGAGTTCTGCTTCAGTGAAAAGACCCTAGCTCATCAAAAGGAAAAGAAAAAGGCATCCTGCCATCAACCTCTGGCCTCGACCATGTGTGCAATGGACACATGTAGACTCATTCACACAATATACATACACACACACACTGTGGAATATTTAGTTTAAAATATGTTACATTTGTTTATGCTGTGGAATATTTGTTTAATGATGCAAAGATGTGCTGCATTCTTTTATGTTGCCTTTGTTTAACTCTGTAAAGCTGTGTTACTTTGCCTGTCTAGAACACCTGATTGGTTTAATAAAGAGCTGAATGACCAATAGCAAAGCAGGAGAGGGATAGGCAGAGCTGGCAGGCAGAAAGAATAAAGAGATGGAGAAATCTAGGCTCAAGAGAAGGGAAAGAGAAAAGCTAGGAGCAAGAAAAGGAGGAGGAGAGGAAGATGCCAGGGACCAGCCCCTGAGCCACACAGACAGCCACAGAGTAGGAGTAAGGAGGGAAAAAAGACACATAGAATAAAAAAGATAAAAAGTCCAGAGGCAAAACATAGAAAAAAAAAGAAATGGGTTAATTTAAGTTAGAAAAGCTGGCTTGAAACAAGCCCAGCTAAGGCCGGGCATTCATAAGTAAGAATAAGTCTCCAGGTATTTATTTGGGAGCTGGGTGGATGGCTCCCAGAGTTAAAAACCAACTACACACACACACACACACACACACACACACACACACACACACACACGGCAAAATTACCTTGTACTAACATCTAATAAAATAATGTGTTATTTTGTATGGTTTTATTTTTCTCATTGAGAAAAAGAAATTGCCAAAGGGCAGATTATGGCTTAGCTATCTTCCCCTTCATGTGTGATCAGAGATTATTCAGGTATTTTGGCTGCTCCATGGACTGGTTTATGTCTTTCCCTTTGATTGGACTGCCCAAACCCACTGGCCCAGAGTGTTCTTCTGATAGAGCACCTGTGGTTTTTGCCAAAAACAAGGGCTGGGAAAGGAGGATGAGGTTTTGCCTTTGCAGTTGGGAGGCCACTGAACTGACCTTAAAACTCTCAGCATCAAGTATCATTGATGGAACAGCCATCTTTTTTTTTTTTTTTTCTTTCTCTAGGCTTACCATCTACTGCCCATGACATTAGGTCATCCCCTGATAGTGCATATTGACACAAAACTATTAAACTAGTTACAAGCTAAGGAAAAGAGACTGAAGAAGGTTATGTGTGATGTAGAGAAGACAGTGAATGGACCAGACAATCCCAGAGGAGTCCATGCTACCTGCCTGGACATGTGGCAACAATCTATTTGCATTAGTTATTTTTCTATTGCTGTGATAAAACACCACAGCTAAGGACAGAAGCAAGGGTTTGTTTGCCTTATGGTTCCAGAGGGATAGGAGTCTATTGTGGCAGGAAAGTATGGCTGCAAGCATCAGACATGGCAGCTGATGAGAAGAAGTTGCTAAGCCACAAGCAGGAAACACTAAACTACCCTCAGTGACACACTTCCTCCAGTAGGGCCACACCTCCAAAGCCTCCCTAAACAGCGCCACCAACTGGGGACCGTATGTTCAAATACCCAAGACTTTGGGGGACATTTCACCCCACACTGTCTGAGCATTCCTTTCCTCGTTCATATTGACATGTGGAGTGACTATTGTAAGCTTTCCTTGTGGCCTGTGAGTGCTCCATGAGGTCAAAGCACACTCTGTTTTCATTGCTAAAGAGAGTGGCATCCTAGCTAGTCTTAGTCTTGGGTTTTTTGTTTGTTTGTTTGTTTGTTTTTTAACATCTCTGACCCTGTATGTCAGGATTGCCTCAGACTGGTGACCCTCCTGCTTCATATTCCACAGCATCTGGATGGCCATATCCACCTAATAATTTAGTCTTAATATACAGAATGGTAGGAAACGTATCCCGTGATCCCAGAATGACCACTAGGTGAAGTTATCTTGACCTTTCCGCTTTTCAGTGGTAGAAGGGTCTCTTATACGTCTCATCCATAAATTCAATATTTAGTCCAAACCATTTTGTTCGCTATGGGCATATACCAATGACTCCAAATACTCAAAGACTTAACAAGACATTTTATTTGTTCATGTTTTGAGGGTCAGCACTTAGGCAGATTGACTTGGCACTTTTCCTGCCGTTGAGATCACTTGACTTGAGGACGGAATCATCGGAAGACTTGATGCTGAGCAACTAAGCTGGTACTCTCTGTGTCCTAATGCAGTAGCTTCAGGAGTTGGGGCTTGACCCCTTGCATGGTGGGACATTTTGGCAGGTGAAAATGGCAAGATTCTTTTTATGAATTATGCTATGTTGGTTGAAGTCATTTGAGCCTGCTCAGCAGGCATATGGCTATCTCTCAAAGTTGAAAGGAATGTTCAAGATTGGGAGGGGGGCTGGATTAATTGGTTTATAGAACTTTTGTGTATATATGTGCATGTTCGTGTGTCTGTGGGTGCATGTGTGTGCAGGTGTGTGTTTGTGTGTGTGTGTGTGTGTGTGTGTGTGTGTGTGTGTGTGTGTGTAGAACAAAGGACAACCTTGAATGTCATTCTTCAAGTGACCCACCTTGCTTTTTGGAGTAAGTTCCCTCACTGAGACTTGGGGATCCTATTTAGTCTAGGCTGGCTGACCAGTGAGCCCCAGGGATCCTCCTGTCTACATTTTCCCAGCACTGAGGTCACAATTATATGTCACCATGCCCATTTTATTTTAAGTGAGTGCTGTAGATTGAACTCAGGTGTTTGTATGGCAAGCCATTACTGGCTAACTTATTGCCCTAACCCTGGCAACACTTTTTTTTTTTTTTTTTTTTTTTTACAACTTAGCGTTTGTTAACTGAAGCCATCTGAGTCTGCTTAGATTCAAAGGCAGGGCTATGGATGCACCCCTAGGTTGAAAACAATGCCCAAACATGGGGAGGAGGCTAGATTTATTTATTGTTTGTTTGTTATATTTTTTGAAACAGGGTCTCACTCTGTGGTACATGCTGACTTCAAAGCCATGATCCTCCTGCCTCAGTCTCCTGAATGCTAATATGTCAGGCCTGTGCCACCATGCTAGGCTGGGTGGAAGTGGAGGCCGTATTTTAAAACCACCACACCAACTCAATATCAGGCTGGTGCTAAGTGTCAAGTGGCTGTGATGTTTTCTTTTATATGGGATAGCCACAGATACACGGCTGCCGAGCTGTTAGATAGTCATCCATAGGGAAGATATCAGCAAACAAGTCAATGTTCCTAGAGGCTGAAACAGGGTCCAATCAGGCCTGAGTGCTGCTCGGGCGTTGAGGGAGAAGAGGAGGCCCAGGTGTGTGGGGGAGTAGCTGAAGATAAATTGGCTTTTATCTAGGGCGCTCATATGATAGCAATGGATTTCCCTGGACAGAAGCATTTGTGTTTGCACCTGGCTGAGTTGTGTGTCCTTGACTGAGTTCCTCTAGTGACCGTTCGGCAGGCTAAAGGCCCTAGAGCACTCCATCCCGACTGGGTGACGGCTGCAGAGCTGTTAATTCTGCTGTCCTGAGTTACTGAGACCCCATTCTCCCCATAATTTCCCTGTCTGCCTCCGTGGGTTTGGTTTGCTCTAATGGTTCCACTGTGGCTGAAGGTCAAGGCTCATCTTATCGCGTGTCAATGTCCAGAGGCAGGGAGAGGCCCATGTTGTTCCTTGGCCTCTTTTTAAGTGTCAAATGACTTCATACCACTTCTAATGGGCCAGAATGGGATGACAGGCTGCATCAGTGAGCTCTGGCCTGGCCATGGAGGCATCATTTGCATAGCATGACTTTGTTAACTGGGAGAAGGGTGGTGGGTTGGCTCTAAGTAGTAACCATGGTGTCTGCTCAGAGCCAAGGCATACTGCAACCATTGACAGAGGCCAGCACCTTTTTAGGTCTTACTTTTCTGTCCAGGGCCAGATGTCTTATAGCCCAGAAGTCTTTGAAGGTTTTTATGCCCCCCGCCCCCCCAGAGTGTTATTATCAGCCAGGCTGAGATCCTTTTTTTCTTTCCCCCATAACCATGTGCAGGTGCTCTCTATTAATAAGGCTCTGGTTGTTTATCTCATGAGCATGATGTGTTTGTGTAAGAAGATATCCCTGATTTAGAAAAATGAAGGCGAATGGGGCAGTGAAGCTGGACCAGGTACAAGGAGGCCTGTAGAGCAGAGGGACCAGGGTGAGCACAGAGGTGGGTTGTACTCCACCACACTACCTATTCCCCCGTAGGACAGTGATGTGAGGAATAGCTCCTCCCTCAGCCAGGAAGCATGCAGCGGGGAGGCACTGCCGGAGATGAAAGGTTATCTCTCACCCGTGTGTTTTCCAGAGACTCACGGGCTGAGGAATAAATAGCTTCTAATCTCCTGCAGTGTGCAGAACCAAGACACCATGTGGGTGTTTCAGGCTGTGGCTAGATCCAACCCCTGCAGTTAGTACCCCTCAAGCAAACAAATTTTTACAGGATTATGCCCCATGAAAGGACTGGGGTTCACTTATTCTTAATCTGTCCTCTGACACTCTGTCTTTTTTATTTGTTTGTTTTTGTTTCGAGACAGGGTTTCTCTGTGTAGCTTTGCACCTTTCCTGGAACTTGCTTTGGAGACCAGGCTGGCCTTGAACTCACAGAGATCCGCCTGCCTCTGCCTCCCGAGTGCTGGGATTAAAAGCGTGGGCCACCACTGCCTGGAACTCTCTATCTTTTCAATATATTTTATTCTCTTTATCCTCACCCCCTTAGTGTGTGTGTGTGTGTGTGTGTGTGTGTGTGTGTGTGTGTGTGTGTACGCATGGGTGCTGGAGCACGCTCTCGAGCATGTGGGAGGCAGAGATCAATCTTAGATGTTGCTCCTCAGGAGCCCTTCACCTTGGTTCATGAGATGGGGGTTTCTTACTGCGACTTATGGCTCATGATTAGGTCAGGCTATTTGGCCAGTGAACTCCAGGGACCCATGCATATCTGTTAGGTGTGTGCCACTACTCCTGGATGTTTCTGTGGGTGCTAGATATCAAAATCAGGTCCTCATAAGTATGTAGAGAGCCCTTTACCAAGCAAACCATCTCTCCAGCCCCACTGTATTCTTATTTTAGCATCACTCTCTGTTCTCAGGAAAAGGTTTATGGCACAGTGCCTGCATTCTGCACTCAGTGGCCATCTTCCTTCTGTCCTCCTAGTTTGGGAGAGTACTTGCTACTAAGTCTTGTCTCTTCAGAGAATGTGCTTGAGGGCTTGCTACGGTGTGCTTTTCCTCCAGATTTCCCTTTCCTACAAGGTGAGCTGACCAAAACTAAGGGGGATTTTCACACTCACACATTTGTTTCCACCCCCATTTAGGGCCTCAGTGAGCAGCTGCCTCCCATGAGAAGGCTTGTCTCAGAAATGTGGGTTTTAGGAGAATGTGTTGTTTTGAGGGATCAGAAGAAAGAATTCAAAGTGTCACCGTTTTTGGGTCACCTTGTTGATTATTAGTCATTCTGTTTCCCAGTGGAATCCTTGTGATCTCTAGGCTCTTGTCAGAAAGTATGGCTTTTCTATGGCTGGGGAGACAGCTCAGTCTATAAAATGAGGATCTTTATAGACTGAATTCTATCCATCAACACACACACACACACACACACACACACACACACACACACACACACACACGTTTTCGCATGGTGGTTCACACTTGTAATTCCAGAGCTCGGAAGGTGGAGATACACAGATCCCTGGGCCTCACTGGCCAGCCAGCCTAGCCGAATTGGTGAGCTCCTGGTCCATGAGGGACCCTGTCTCAAAATGCGAGGTGGATGGCACCTGGTGAGTGACACCTAAAGCTGATCTGTGGCCTCTACATATATACATACACACACATGGTACACACTCCCACCAAAATGTACTTCTTATACTTCCTGTGTGACACAGTCTCCACTCTGATCTTTTTGGGTTTTGTTCTTCATTTTTTTTAAAAACTTTTTTCTTTTTTCTTTATTTTTATTTCATGCACATTGGTGCCTTGCTTACGTGTATATCTGTGTGAGGATGTCAGATCTTAGAGTCACAGCCAATTGTTAGCTGTTATGTGGGTGCTAGGAATTGAACCTGGGTCCTCTGGAAGAGCAGTCAGTGCTCCCAACCACTGAGGCATCTTCCCAGCCTTTGTCTTTCAGTTTTAAATAACACAGAACAGAAAGACTCCCTTTATATCTTATCTGTAAAAAATCTGAAACTATTCATTTCTATTAGGATTCTGTTAGGGTTTGATACCTTGCAGTAATGAGACACCAAAGCTTCTGTGGGAAGGTGATCTACTGAAATTATACATCCAGAGTTTTTTTGATTAGAGGAAAATGTAGGAATAATTAAATAGAGTGGATTCTAACATGTAATTCATAGTAGCAGAATGATGAGTGTGAGCCTTGTTCCTGAATCCCCACATGAGCACTGAAACCTGTACTCAGAGCGTCTTGCTAAATCTGAGCTCTCCACTAATAGTTCCTGTAGGGAATAGACACTTTGCTTTAGAACAAGAGTGACCAGAATAAGAAAGGAAGATGCTGTGGTCCATGTTCGATCATTAACATACTGGAGGACAGTGTGATAGGAGATTGTTAGGCTGGGCTGGAAGAGAGTAACATGGACCTCCACTTATGGCATGCCTCTTTGATACTGGACTCAACCCTAGTCTTTTTTTTTAACATCATTTCAGAGCTAGTCCCGGGTATTATCCCAGCTCGCACTGGCTCCTGAAGATGTAAATTACTGCCTTGTGCAACAAGAAATACAGAAATAGGGCCGACTCCCAGGTTGGTGGATCAAGAGTTTCCAAACTATCATCAAGGACTAAGTTTCTTTATATTTCGTTGCCAGGGCCCTCTCCAAGGTGTCTATAGTGACGACCGTCGGGGTTATAAGGAGGCTGCAGCATCCCTAAGCATCTTCCTAGAAGTCTCCTAGCAGGCTTTGCTGCTTAAATTACCCCAAATCTGCATTTTGAACCCAAACACAGGCAAGCAGAAGGGTGTCTCAGGATTATTATTGCTGTGATAAAGCACCATGACCAAAAACAACCCGGAGGGCAGGGCTCATTTCACTCACACTTCCCTATGTTCATCACTGAAAGCAGTTAGGGTAGCAATTCAAACAGGACAAATCCCGGAGCAGCCGTTGATGCAGAGGCCGTCGGGGGTGCTGCTTACTGGCTTGTTCCTCATGGCTTGCTCAGAACCCAGGATCACCATCCTAGGGGTAGCGTCACCCTCAGTGGCCTGTGCCCTCCCACATCAATCACTAATCATGCCCTACAAGGTTGCCTACAACTCTCAGTTGGGGCTCACTCCTCTCAGATGACTCTAGCCTGTGCCAAGCTGACAGAAAATTTGCCAGCACAAATGGGATTATCACCGTTGTCTTAAAGACAGCAGGTTAGCCTATCCACGAAGTGGTAATTAATTCTTCTTGTGATTGCCTTGGCAATCACAGAGAAGGCAGTGAAAGGTGAACACTGGACTAGAGATAAAAGTACATAAGAAGGAAGGAATGTGAAGTTCATGTTGGGTTGGCAGCTGACATTGTATGGCAGATTTATAGTCATCTGTAACCCACCTCCAGCTTGACATATGTATACAATCCAAGCCTCACAGAACATATGCACATTAGTATGGAAACCGGGGTTGGCGGGGGGGGGGGGGGGAGCGCGGAGATGGCACATTTGGTAAAGTGCTTGCTTTCCAAGCATGAGAGCCCGAGTTCAACTCCCAGAACCACATTTAAAAAGTCAGGCATGGTGGTACACAGCTGTAATCTTAGTGGTAGGGAAGCAGAGACAGGAAGAGCCCTGGGCTTTCCTGGACAGTCTTATCTACGTGATAATCTCCAGGCTAGCAAGAGACCCTGTTTCAAAAAAAAAAAAAAAAAAGGGTGGCAGCATCTGAGGAACAAAACCCAAGGCTATCCCCTGGCCTCCACAACCGTGCACACATGTACACAAGTACCTGCACACACAAACACACAAAAGTACAAAAGTCAGGGTTTACAAATAAAACAGTCTACCAACACTCATTAGCTGAGACCTAAAACTTTCTTCACATGCAAACTCCTTTTGCTGGAGAGATTTTCATTCATTCAAGGGTGTATACAAAAGTATAGAGCTATATAAAGCCAATACACACATAAAACAGTGGTAACAGATCATGAAGAAATGTATGTTAGGTTTTTTTTTTTTTTTTTTTTTGCTATAAATGTTGTGGTGGTTTGAACGAGAATGCCCCTCATAAGCTCATATGTTTGAGCTCTTGGTCCCTAATTGGCAGAACTGTTTGGGAAGGATATGGAGGTGTGGCCTTGTTGGTGGAGGTATGTCAATAGAGGCAGGCTTGGAGGTTTCAAAAGCCCATGCTATTCCTATTGTGCTCTTTGCATCCGGCTTGTGAATTGACATATGAGTAGCTAACACACACACACATACACACATACACACACACACACACACACACACACCTTTTCTTTCATTAAAGATGGAATAAAATTTGCATGCTAATGAGGTGGATCTGCTTGTTTGTGTAACACCATGCACTCAAAGGTATTTTGATTGGTTTGATGCTTATGTGCTGAGGAATAAATGCTATTGCTGTAGATAAATGTTAGATGGCTCTGTTTTCCTTGATTAAACCACTGTTTCTATAAGAGCAAAAAACTTTGTATACACAGTAAACACCCTGCAATCATAGACGAAAGTATCTTCAGTCTAGCAACATTGTTTCAGATGGCTTTTGTACAATAGTCTCACATCTAGCAACATTGTTTCAGATGGCATTGGTTGACACTGTGCGGCGTGATGGCACGCACAGGGTAAAGCATGAAAGCTATGTATTTACATCCAAGGCTGCAGTCCCCTCATGTAGAGGTGTCATATGCCAGGGCTGCTGAAACAGTTCAGATTCACTATCTGTTGAGTTATGGTTATGTAATCAGAAACCTTAGAATGTTGCCAAATTTTGGCAACTCTGACATTCAGTCATGTGACCCCATATGAAGGATGACACCCACACTTGAGGAAGCTGGCTTTAGATATAATGCTTGCATGCAGCTTGACTCCATTTTTTTTAAACGAAACCCTGAAGGCCAAACAACACATAGACACACAAAGCAACAAAGTTTAAGTTCAGATTAGGAAATGAACCTCTAAAGACTCGGTGGAGCGATTCTGATGCCACAGACTTTTGAACACATCAGCCTGGATGGCTTCCATGGAGTCTGATCTGCTTCTTAGGTCAGAAAGACTGACTTTGCTCTGTTTGCTTTCTCACGCGGGTCTCAGAAAACAACTATCCACAGGCATGGCATAGCTGTTTTATTTGGAGGAATCCCCACAAATGCCGATCTCTCGCCACAAGCCACTGCTGAGGGTTTTGGTTTAGCACAGGGCACATAATTTTGGAGTGTCTCCACCCATCTTCTGGAAGAAACATCTCCACTGGCATGAGCTCCTGGCAGCTCCCAGCTCTGCTGGTCCGGGACTGGGAAGGCTGTGGTTTAGGGAGGAGCCGTTGGTAGTGCATTGGCCCACTCTGCTCTTCTTCTGGGAGTTCTGTTTTCTCCGAACCAGACACAGGACTGCCAGTGGCTGAGAATAGGCCTGCTCAGTTCTGCAGTAGGAACAAGGGGCTGCACAAGCCGCAGATAAAAGCCACATTTTCTAATATTAGCTTCATTGGTTAAAAAAAGCTTTTAATTTTGACAAAAAGTCTACCAGATGCCTCATATCTTGTTTTACAACCTGGGGTTTATAAGTCCCTGCTTGTCCTCACCCTACTCTGACACAGTCTCAAAAAATACAAGGTGAATGGCATCTAAGGAGGAATTATACCTAAGGCTGATCTCTGGTCACATGCATGCTCACATAAGTGCCCCTGCAAACACACACATATACATAGGATGCAAACAGAACAACTGAAAAATCTTAGACATACAGAAATTATAACAAATTATACAAACCATATTTAAGGTATAAATATTTTGACATAGTTTTTTTTTATTTATTTATCTTCCTTTACATAAAACTTTACAAGTATAGCCAATATCCTGCAATCCTGTCCACCACCACCATCACCCATCTCCAGACATACATTCTATCTCAAATACTCTATGAGTTGGACCTTTGGGTAATTTTGTATATTTATGTGTACTTAAACTCTATTCTTATATGCCTTTTTAAAATGATGTTAAAAAATCATGTGTGTGTGTGTGTGTGTGTCCACATATGTGCAAGTGCTCACAGAGGCCAAAAGAGGGCATTGCATCCCCTGGAGCTGGAGTTAAAAGCTGTTGTGAGTCATTTGTCCTGGGTGCTGGGGACCTATTGAATCTTCTGAAAAAGCAGCAAGCTCTTGTAACTGTTGAGCTATGTCTCTTGCCTCTCTAGGTTCTTTGGTGGAGTTGAGAATGGATCCCAGAGCCTCAGGCATGCTAGGCTAGGCAAATGCTCTATCACTGAGCTACACTGTCTGTTCTCAGTGATGTTGTTTGAACAGATTTTGAAATATTTACAAGGGATTTCATACCTATTACCTATTATTTTATAGGCAACTTTATAAACTCAATATTAATGTGGTTAAATGTTTAAACTGTCATGGTATCCCACTCTTTATCATCGACTTCGCAACTGAGGAGAAGATGGAGTGTTTCTTCACCCACCCAGGGCGGACAGGGCTGCAGGACATCTGTGGACAGACCACCATCCTGAGCGAGCTTCAGGAGTATCCCTAAAGTAGATATCTAGAGAAAGAATGACTTCGATGAAGTGCATATTCACCCCGAAACTCACCAAGTGCTGCCTGGCTGCTCTTCAAAGTGACTGAATCAAATCCTGAGGGTTCCTAAAGCCTCCTCAGTGCCTAGGAGACTGTCCCAACAGTTTCTGATGGTTCTAAAATCCAAGCTCACCATTGCAAGCTGCCAATCCTCCTTCCTTCCTTTCCTCCCTCCGTTCCTCCCTCCCTCTGTCCCTCCCTCCATCTCTCCCTCCTTCCTTTCCTCCCTCTGTCCCTCCCTCCCTCCCTCCCTCCCTCCCTCCCTCCCTCCCTCCCTCCCTCCCTCCCTCTGTCCTTCTCTCCTTCCTTTTCTCCCTCCTTCACTCCCTTCCTCCACTTCCACTCTTTTTCCTTTCTTCTTTTTTTTTTTTTTTTTTGAGGCAAAGTCTGCTGTAGCCCAGGCCGACCTCAAAATTGATACATAACTGAGGATAATCTTAAACTCTTGATCTTCCTGCATCTCCCTTGAGAGTGCTGGAATTGTAGGCTTGCCCACCATGCTCGGTTTATAACGTGCTAAGGATGAAGCCCAGTGCATTGTGTATGCCAGACAAGCACTCTGCCAACTGAGCCATATTCCTAACTTGTCAGTCTACGTTTCTGAATACTGAAGGCATGAATGTTTCTCTGTGCCTTTGACTAATTGAGCTACTTTGCCCCACATGATTTCTTATTCTTTGCTCATCCTTTTCCTCCTTATCATTATTTTTTTCTTTTTGGTTTTGATTTGGGAAAAGTCAAGATATATCTGGAATGAATAGGAGTTTAAGGCCAGCCTTGGCTACATAGTGAGTTCAAGGACATTCTTGGTTGTACAGGACATAGAGGTCAGCCTGGGTTACCTGAGACTTTGTTTCAAACAAGCAAACAAAATAAACAAAAAGTATCAACATTTAAGGATTCTATGTTGATCTTCTACACACTGAGGAGTGAAATAAAAGAAGTTTGCTTGTGAAATTGTCATACTTAGAGCCTGTTGTGAGCAAGTTTTGACTCAGTGTCCTTGGTGTCAATGTTTTCCCAGGCCTCATTACTTTCCACACTAGCAGATGGGCACAACCTGCAACACAGCACTTCTTAGAAGAGCTGGAAGCCTCGAATTTTCTAAATGGGCAATTTCTGAGTCCAGCTCCTAGAACGTTGCTAAACATGTCTGTTCGTCATCTTGTCATCCAGTCCTCTCAACTGTGGAGTTGATAAGAACTAAAAGACTGCTCTACTATCATTTCAAGATTTCTTTCAGGGATGCCAACCCTTGCCGGGCAAGATTTAAGCTGAACCTCCGAATGCTCAAAGATATATGGTCACTGGCATCTATCACACCCACTGCAGGGCAAACTTGCATGACCCCACCAATAAAACTTGTATTCTGACTTTAGAGATGTTCAAATGTGAATAAATATGCCTTTTATAATCTATGAAGTGCTTTTGTGGTTTGTTTACACATAAAATAGGAAGCTTATTTATGTTTAAAGAACTTTTTGTTTTTCTGAAACAGGATGTCATATAGCCCAGGCTAGCCATGAACTCCTTATGCTCCTGCCTCTGCCTCCTGGAGTGCTGGGACAACAGGCTTGCATACCACACACCCTGCTTCCAAGTTATTTCTTATGTTTTCCCTGCATTTTCTTTGACAAACTTTTTATTTTTGCATTATTTACTCATCTTTTTCTATTTTTTTACATTGTTTATTATTATTATTTTTTAGTCTTTATTGCTGAACTGGAGCTGCATATTTTATTCTCATATGGAATTCATGTTGTTAGCACGTGTGTTTAATTTGACCGGTTATCACTTTCTCTTATGTCTCTGTAATTCACCAAGCTAACAGCACAGACACTGCTCCCTTTTCATTTTCTGCTGTTGTTTTCTGATTTTATATCTGCAGCTTGTTTTAAGTCACACAAGTTGGTCATTGTCATTGTGATGCTTTTTATGATCAACATTTGCTCAAATTCAACTATATGCTTGTCAATGTCTTTCCTTAAATTTGTTCTTTATATCTCACTTCTTCTTCTGGGTTTGGCGCCTTTCTTCCCAAGACACATAATTTAGCTAGAAAATATCTTCTCTAAGCTCTCACTTATAAATGGTGGGTTAAGTAGATATGGAGTCCTTGCCTAGGGAAAGAAGTGAGGGGAAGGCTTCATGATTTCTGATAACAGGTTTACGACATAAATTAAGTCTAAATCTACACGAGACACACATTGAAGAAATAAGCCATTATTGGACTAAACGACAACAACCACTTGATCGTTTTCAACAGATGTAGAAACCCAGCATCCTTATGCAACAAAAATTCTAGGGAGAATTGGGTTAGAAGGGACATAGTTCAACGAATAAAGGTTATAGATCATATATGACAAACCCAGCATCCTAATGCAGGGAAACTTGATGCAATCCCATTAAATCAGGAACAAGACAGGCTGTTCTTTCTTTCCACTCTTATTCAGTACAGTGTTAGAAATCATACCTAGAGCAGCAAGACAAAAGAAGGAGATAAAAGCTGAGGGAAATGAAAGTGAAAACTGCTTTGAGATTCCATCTCGATCACCCCAATCAGACTGGTGATCATCAAGAAATCAAATGGTTGTAAGGATATGGAGAAAGGGAAAATCCTTATTCATTGTTGGTGTAGTAACTATGGAAACGAGTTTGGAAAGTCCCCAAAAAGCTCAAAATGGAACTAGCACATGATTCATCTATACCACCCTTGGGCATATACCAAAAAGACTCTGTATCCTACAAGGTCATCCATGTTCTTTGCTGCTCTCATCATAATAGCCACAGAATGGACTATGCCTAGATGTCCATCATCTGATTAATGGACAATGAAAACATGATATGTATACACAGTGGAATTTTATTCTGCAGTAAAGAATGAATGAAATTATGAAATGGATGGAACTGGAAAAAATATATTGAGTGAAGTAACCCAAGCCCCCAAAAGCAAATACCACCTTTTACCTTATATGTGTATCTTAACTTTGAATCTCTAATTTTGCATGCTCAACTTGGAATTCCTGTGGAAGCCAAGAAACTAGAAAGAGGCCATGGCAGGGTTCATTAGGGAAGGATGTTGGTAGAATATAGGCAATATGAAGGGAGTGGAGTGGTTTAAGGGAGAAAGGTAAGGATATGGAGTGATGGGAAGACGGGATAACCAAAATGAAAGGGTTATGAAAAAGACATTTGGAAATTTACTATTTTGATCACAAATTTAAAAAGTAAAAATTTACATATTTTAAAAGAGTTTGAAGGGACATGCCTTGTAGGGTTGGGGAAAATGACCCTAGAAATTGTGAGTTATCATACAAAAACTTTAGTGCCAGGAATAAGATTCCTCCCGATGAGTTGTTGCTTAGGGAGGTTCCAGAGGCCCCCCCAAACAATACAGGATTTTGATATTTCTCTTGATTTCCGTGCAGAACTAGATAAAACAACATTTGTGAAGACACTACACACCTTGGCTGCATGATAGAGAAAAATTAAAGTACAAATGAACTTTCCTGTTGGCTAGATTTTGTAGTAATAGGAGGTACTATATAACTTGCTGGGGGAGAAAAGTTATCAGTGATCTTACCCAGCTGTGAAAGCCATGATCTATGACATCAAGCTGCCAGGAAAGATGCATCCATTTGTCCAATAGTGGCACAGTGGTTATGGGGTCAACCAACTGTGGTGGTTTCTATGACAATGGCCCCCATAAGCTCATATGTTGGAATACTTGGTCTTTAGTTGGTGGAAATGTTTGGGAAAGATTAAGAGCTGTGGCCTTGTTGGAAAAGGTGTGTCACTAGGGGTAGGTATTTTTTAAAAATTATTTATTTATTTTACATCCCAACTGCATTTTCCCCTCCCTCCTCTCCTCTCATTCCCTCCTCCAACATTCCCTCTCCCCCCTCTAACCCCAATCCATTTTTCCTCTGTTTCTGTTCAGAAAGGGGAAGTTCTCCCAGGGATATGAACAAAGTATGGCATATCAAGTTGTGGTAAGACTACGCACCTCCTCTTGTATTGAGGCTGGGCAAGGCGACCCAGTATGAGGAATAGGTTCACAAGAGCCAGACAAAGCATTAGTAACAGCCCTGCTCCCATTGTTAGGAGTCCCACAAGTTCTTCAAACTACACAACAGTCATATATATGTAGAGGGCCTAGGTCAGTCCCATGCAGCCTCCCTGGTTGTTGGTTCAGACTGTGAGTTCCCATGAACCCAGGTTAGTTGTTTCTGTGGCTTTTCTTGTGATGTCCTTGACCCCTCTGGCTCCTACAATCCTTCCTTCCTCTCTTCAGCCTAATGTTTGGCTGTGGGTCTCTGCATCTGCTTCCATCAGTTACTAAATGAAGGCTCTCTGATTACAGTTGGGGTAGTCACCAGTTTGCTCACAGGAGATGGCCAGTTCAGGCTACGTATCCACTAAAGCTGGGAGTCTTAGCTGGGGTCATCCTTGTAGATTCCTGTGAGTTTCCCTTGCACCAGGTTTCTACCTGACCCCGAAATGCCCCAATTCCAGTAATCTCTTTCAGTACTCTCCCCCTCCATCCACCCAACAACCTAATCGCTCATGTTCTCATTCCCACCTGCCCCAAGTCCACCCACAAGATCTCATCTGTTTTTCCTTGCCAGGGAGATCCATGTGTCTCCTTTTGATTCCTCCTTGTTACCTAGTCTCTCTGGGTCTGTAGATTGTAACATGGTTATCCTTTACTTTACAGCTAATATCCATTTATGAGTAAGTACATACCATATTTGTCTTTCTGGGTCTGGGTTACTTCACTTAGAATGATTTTTTTCTAGTTCCATCCATTTGCCTTCAATTTTCTTATGTCATTGTTTTCAATAGCTGAGTAATAGTCTATTGTGTAAATGAACCACATTTTCTTTATCCGTTTTTTGGTTGAGGGGCATCTAGGTTGTTTCCAGGTTCTGGCTATTACAAATAATGCTGCTAGGAACAGAGTTGAACAATTTTCCTTGTGGTATAATTTAGCATTCTTTGGGAATATACCCATGAGTGGTATCGCTGGGTAGATTGATTCTCAATTTTCTGAGAAACCGCCATATTAATTTCCAAAGTGGCTGTACAAGCTTGCATTCCCACCAGCAATGGGGAGTGTTCCCCTTGCTCCATATCTTTACCAGCATAAACTGTCATTTGTGTTTTTGATCTTAGCCGTTATGACAGGTGTAAGATGGAATCTCAGTCATTTTGATTTGATTTTCCTGATGGCTAAAGGTTGTTGAACATTTTTAAAAGTATTTCTCAGCCATTTGAGATTCTTCTGTTGAGAATTCTCTATTTAGATCTGCACCCTATTTTTTAATTATATTATTATTATTTTTTGATGTCTAGTTTCTTGAGTTCTTTATATATTTTGGAGATCAGCCCTCTGTCAGATGTGGGGTTGGTGAAGATCTTTTCCCATTCTGTAGACTGCCATTTTGTCCTTTTGACAGTGTCCTTTGCCTTACAGAAGATTTTTCGTTTCCTGAGATCCCATTTATTAATTGAACTTAGTGTCTGTGCTACTGATGTTCTATTCAGGAAATTGTCTCCTATGCCAATGCATTCAAGGTATTTTCCCATTTTCTCTTCTATCAAGTTGAGTGAAACTGGATTTATGTTGAGATCTTTGATCCACTCGGACTTGAGTTTTGGGCAGGGTGATAAATATGGATCTATTTGCATTCTTCTACATGCCAACATCCAGTTATGCTAGCACCATTTGTTGAAGATGCTTTTTTTTTTTTTACTGTATAGTTTTTGCTTCTTTGTCAAAAATCTGTTGTCCAAAGGGTATGGATTTATGTCTGGATCTTTGATTCAATCCCATTGATCCACCTGTCTGTTTTTATGCCAATACCATGCTGTTTTTATTACTATAGCTCTGTAGTAGAACTTGAGATCAGGGATAGTCACACCTGTGGAAGTTCTTTTGTTATGCAAGATTATTTTAGCTGTCTTCGGTTTTTTGTTTTTCCATATGAAGTTGAGTATTGTTCTTTTGAGGTTTGTGAAGAATTGTGTTGGGATTTTGATGAGGATTGCATTGAATCTATAGACTGCTTTTGGTAAGATGACCATTTTTGCTATGTTAATCTTACCTATCCAAGAGCATGGGAGATCTTCCCATTTTCTGATATCTTCTCCAATTTCTTTCTTCAAAGAATTGAAATTCTTATCATACACGAGGTCTTTTACTTGCTGGTTAGAGTTATCCCAAAATATTTTATATTATTTGTGGCTATTATGAAGAGTATTGTTTCCCTGATTGTTTTCTCAGCCCTTTTACTGTTTGTATATAAGAATGCTACTGATTATTTTTAGTTAATCTTGTATCCAACCAGTTCACTGCTGTAAGAGTTCACTGGTAGAATTTTTCGGGTTGCTTATGTATACTATCATGTCATCTGCAAATAGAAATACTTTGACTTCTCTTTTTTAATATGTATCCTTTTGATCTCCTTTTGTTGTCTTATTGCTCTAGCTATAACTTCCAGTACTATATTAAACAGATGTGGAGAGCATGGACAGCCTTGTCTTGTTTCTGATTTTAGTGGAATTGCTTTGAATTTCTCTCCATTTAATTTGATCATGGCTGTTGACTTGCTATATATTGTTTTTATTTTATTTGGGTATGTTCCTTGTATCCCTGATCTCTCCAAGACTTTTATCATGAAGGGGTGTTGGATTTTGTCAAAGACTTTTTTAGCATCTAATGAGATGATTGTGTGTTTTTTTTTCTTTCAGTTTACATATATGATGACGGATTTTCATATATTGAACCATTCCTGAATCTCTGGGATGATCTTTTTAATGTGTTCTTAGATTTGGTTTGCCAGTATTTTATTTAGTATTTTTGCAACAATGTTCATGAGGGGAATTGGTCTGTAATTCTCTTTCTTTGTTGCATCTTTGTGTGGTTTGGGTATCAGGGTGACTATGGCCTCACAGAAAGAATTTGGCAATGTTCCTTCTGTTTCTGTTTTGTGGAATAATTTGAGGAGTATTGGTATTACCTCTTCTTTGAAAGTCTGGTAGAATTCTGTACTAAAACCACCTAGCCCTAGACTTTTTTTTTTTTTTTTTTTTTTTGGTTTGGGAACTTTTAATGACTGCTTCTATTTTCTTGGAGGTTATAGGTCTATTTAAGTTGTTTATCTGATCTCAGTTTAATTTTGGTATGTAGTATCTATCAAGAGATTTGTCCATTTCTTTCAGATTTTCCAATTTTGTGGAGTACAGGTGTTCAAAGTATGACATAATGATTGTCTGGATTTCCTCAGTGTCTGTTTTTATAGTCTCCTTTTTGTTTCTGATTTTGTTAATTTGGATATTCTCTCTCTGGCTTTTCATTAGTTTGGATAAGGATTTGTCTGTCTTGTTGATTTTTCTCAAAGAAACAACTCTTTGTTTCATACTATTATTCTCTTTGTTTCTATTTTATTGATTTCAGCCCTCAGTTTGATTATTTCCAGCCATCTACTGCTCCTGGGTGAGTTTGCTTCTTTTTGTTCTAGAGCTTTCATATGTGCTGTTAAGTCAATAGTATGAAATTTCTTCAAATTCTTTATGCAGGCACTTAGTGCTATGAACTTTCCTCTTAGCCCTGCTTTCACTGTGTCCTATAAGTTTGGGTATGTTGTGCATTCATTTTCATTGAGTTCTAGGAAGTCTTTAATTTCTTTCTTGTATTTGGGGCATAAATGTTCAGAATTGAGACATTGTCTTGGTAGATTTGTCCTTGATGAATATGAAGTGTCCTTCTCAATCACTTTTGATTAATTTCTTGGCATTCTTTAAGGGATTTACTGACTTCCTCCAATTTTTTTTGTTTGCCTTTTCCTCAATTTCTTTAAGAGATTTTTGTTTTCATTTTCTCTTTAGGGACCTCTGTCATCTTGAGAAAGTTATTTTAAGGTCATTTTCTTGTGCTTCAGCTGCATTGGAATGTTCAGGTTTTGCTGTCATAAGAGCTGAGTTCTGGTGTTGATTTAATGCCCTTTCTGTTATTGACTGTGTTCTTACATTGGTGTTTAGGTATCTGGATTTGGGATGATTATAGGTCTAGGTGTTGATCCCTGCGTTTGTCTTTGTTGGATGGGTGTTTTGTTCCTTGGTTTCGGTTTCCTCTCTGATCTTCTTGCCTTTGTAGCCAATGGTTCTGGTGACAGGTAAGTCTTCATGTCCAGTAGGGTGTCTCTTGGGGTTTGGGGGCCTTGGGTTCCTTGGTTGGGTCTTGCCTATAGTAAAGCCGAAGTCTTCTTGGGTCTCTAGATATAGCCTGGCCTCCGGTAAACCCTGAGTCTTCTTCTGGGGGTACCTAGGACCAGCTTGGTCTCTGGTAAAGCCACTGAGGCTGTTCTCTCAACTGATGTGGACTGTACCTGGGCCTATGGAGTCTGCTGGAATTGTGGGAAAGGACCAGTCTTGGGAACAATAATGAGCTGGGAGGTGTTGGACAGTGGTGTAGACCTTGGAGGAGCAGAATCCAGGGGTTTGAGGCAGTCCAACTGGCAGGCAGGTCACTCACCTGCTTGTTGTACCAGAGCAGTGGGATTCCTCTGGAGTTGGGGGCAGGGCCCAGCATTGGTCCTGGTGCTGAGATGGAAGGCAGTGGGCCATAAGACAGGAGGGCCACTCATTGGTTCTGGCTGGTGTGGTCTGTGCCTCAGTGATGGAAGTCCTCTGGGGTTGGGGACAGGGCCCAGCAGCAGGGCTGGAGACTAGCTGGGATATCATGGGCCTAGGGAAGGGGGAGAGAATCCAGGGGCAGGTATTTTAAAAAATGTATTTTTATTGGATTTGATCATTTATGTGTGTGTATGTTTTGTCTATATGTATGCAGCATGTTCATAGAGTCCATGGAGGACAGAAGTGGGAATCAGATTCCTTGGAACTGGGGTTAAGTATGGCTGTGAACTACCACATAGGTGCTCAGAATTAAACCCAGGTCCTCTGCAAAAGTAACAAGTGCTCTTAACTCCTGAGTCACATCTCCAGCCCATGAGGTGAGAGTGGGCTTTGAGGTTTCCAAAGACTCTATTTTGAGCTAGTTCTCTCTGTCTCCTGCTTGCAGTTTGTGATGTGAGTTCTCAGCTGTTTCTGTCGCCATACCTTTGCTATGTTGTTATGGATTCTAACTCCGGGAACTGTAAGCCCAATTAACGACTTTCATTTATAAGTTGCCTTGGACGTGGTGTTTTATCGCAGCATTAGAAAAGTAACTAAGACACCAAATGCTTACGGGATTTGAGGCCTGCCCCACAGGAGGAAAAAAACATGCCTGGTCCTTATAAACACCCTCAAAATCCACAGTCATAGGTCCTACGTGGGTGGGAACTGAACAGGGTTGTTTAGCTAAACTGACAGCCTCAAACTGTCAAACATCTACATTTATACCTATAGACGAGTACTGTGCTCCATTTTAATCAGAGAGGCCCCTCCTCCTTGGGAATGATAGTCAATGCAGAGACTCATGGCTCTGCAAGAGGCTGAGACTCAGTGGCCAGTGATGGATGAACGCTCAGTCCTAAACAAGCCATCTATGTCGTCCTCTCTCAGGCTCAGGGAATGCTGTAGGAGAGATGGAAAGAATGTTTACACAGAAATAGACCCATCAACAGTAGAGCGTGGGTGCAGAAGGGTTTCGGGAGGCCCCGTCTCACCCTCTGAACTATTTGTTACTGATGTAGGCCAGGATAAGGGGAGTCGCTGCCTTCACTTTGGGCGCACAGATGGCTCCTGTTGAACTAAATGAGCCACAAAACAAAATCAAAAGTCATGAATCTGGGAACCAGACTGGAAGGTACGAGGAGGGGAACTGATAGGGAGGGGAGGAGATGAGGGGGGATAATCAGAATAAGTCATACACATGTATGAAATTATCAAAGGACAAAATTAATTAAAAATAAGCCATTATTAATGCTCTCTGCCCAGACAAGCAGCAAGTTTAAAACATGTATTTATTTTATTTAGGTTTTATCTGAGGCAGGTGCCATGTATCCCAAGCTGGTTTTGAACTTACTATATATTGGGTGATTATTTGAATTTTTGATTCTCTGGTCTTTGCCGCCTGAGTACTGGAATTATAGCTGTGTGCTACCATTTGTATGGTGCTGGGAATGAACCTAGGTCTTTGCGCATGCTAGGTATCTGAACTACATCTCCAGCCCCAGAGACTTTTTTTTTTTTTTTTTTTTCGAGACAAGGTTTCTCTGTGTAGCTTTGCGCCTTTCCTGGAACTCACTTGGTAGAACAGGCTGGCCTCGAACTCACAGAGATCCGCCTGGCTCTGCCTCCTAAGTGCTGGGATTCCCAGAGACTTTTTTAAAATGAATATTTTTAGTAGCATGCAGAACGATGGACTTCGTTATGGTATGTTCATACACACATACACAACTTGCTTATATTCTCATAGCAAACTTCCTATCTCTGTGGCTTTTACAATCTTTCTGCTCCCTTTTCTGCATCGATTCCTGCCCTAGGAGCAGTTCTCTTGTAGATGTATCAGGGCACCACATGGTCATCATGTGTCCTCTGCATTGTGATCAGTTGTGGTTTTCTTAAGGATATTTAAATCTAGATTCTGCTTATGAGAAAACATGCCTAATATTTGACTTTCAGAGTCTGGTCTTTTTCACATAACACCATGACCTCCAGTTGCCACCATTTTTCAATAAGGGGAGGGTTGTTTCCCATTTCTTGTTTACTGAGACAAGAGAAACCTTTCCAGGATCTTTCTCCCCATTGACGTGTGGAACATGCTCACCTAGCCCCCCTTCCTGCTAACCTCTTTGGAATACCGTTTCTCCTCGGCCGCTGGCTGCTGGGGATTTCTCTGTCTTCTGAGTTTAGGTCTGAATTACATTTCCATCTTCCCCTCTGAGGTGCTAGATGGATTCTATGCATGTTTTGGCATTGTCTTGTTCTGTCTCTCTGTGGACTTCCTGAGAATGCTGCAGTTTCCTCTTTACAATGTATTTTATAAATATTTAAAGTAGTTGACTGAATTAATATTTAAGATAGTTAGGACTATATTAAAAAGTGAAATTCTAGTGATTTTTTTTTCAACTTCTTTTCCCATGAAATCCTTGATACCTGTAAAGTATGGTTGTCAAGTCTATGTGCTAGCACAGGCCTCAAAGTCCCTGCTAGTGACTGCTCTGGTCTGAGATCCCAGGCCTGCTATGAGTAGACAGACTGTGGTTAGAAGTTTCCTCTGGAAGCTTGTATTCTTCTACAGGGACTTACCTGAGGTATCAGAAGTCATTCCCCATTGCTGACGTCAAATCCTCCTCCCAGGGTAGCTGTAGCCAATCCACCTGCCAGCCACTGGCTTGTAGCTGGAGTAGGGAAGAAAAGATGTCCTCAGAGACAAGGATAGTTCTACAGTATGTAGAAAACAGACAGAATCCCTTTGTGTCTATCTGCTGTCTGGCTGTATTTGTTTTCTTCATGTTTGAGGGAATCACCTATGGGTTTCTCCCTGGCATGATGTGAAGGGTATCAATTCCCTCACAGCCAGTTGGTGTGATACCGTGGGGTGAATCTGGCTTGACTCTGTAATTCAGCTAGGCATTAGTGTGTAACGGACAACTTCCAGACTTACCCATTTACAAATCAGAACAAAACGTAAAAATGTCCATTCCTTACATTCTTATGAGCGAGCAAGGCTGTAGAGGGTGCTTTCGTTTGCTTGCAGTGGTGTTGGTGGGCTTGGTGCTCTGCTCCAGGGGCTCTTGTTCCCCAGGGGCTTAGGCTGGATTCCAAACACATAGGGCCAGCCTTTTGAGGGCAGCAAGAGGAGGCAAGGTGTCCTTGCTCATGTCTCACAGGAAAGGCAAAGTCCAGAAGACTGACTGATTGGATGGAACAACAAGCCTCACTGATGAGTGTATGCAGAGCTACAGAGAACACTCCTTGGCCACTGTTCTCATGCACCATGACATAAAATATATATTCTTGACATCTATATTAGTGGATCCTTCCTTGCACGTATTGACTGTTGTGTGTTAGACATAGACAAGCAGATGGGCTGGTGATGCAGTTAGTTGGTAGAAAACTTGCTTAGCATGTGCGAAACCCTGGGTCTAGTTCCCAGCACCTCATAAACTGGGTGCAGTGGCACATGCTTGCAATCTAAGCACTTTGGAGGTGGAGGCAGGAGGATCTGAAGGTCTCTCTCAAATACTCATCATGTTGGAAGTCAGCCTGAGATACACAGTTATGAGACTTTGTCAGAAAAAGAAAAAGGGGTTATATCAGTGGGTAAGAGCACATGTTGCTCTTGCAGAAGACCAAGAAGATTTGATTTCAAGACCCCACATGGTGGTTCACAACTATCTGTAATTCCAGTTCAAGGGCATCCAGTGCTATCTTTTGACCTCCAAGGGCATCAGACACATATGTGATGCACATATATACATGCAAATGAAACACTCATACACATAAAATAGCAAAATTGATAAATCTTAAAAGTAACAGTAAATAGGAATAAAGAGAAGGAAGAGGGGGAGGGGGAAAAAGAAGCATCTTACACAACATTTATGTCAGTGTCTCTCTTAACTGTAGAAACTGCTGTCATGTGTTGCTGAGGATCTGTAACAACTCCAACAAAACACTGGTGTTCCTAAGTACACCAAACAGAACAGGATGGACTCCTGTATACGGCCCTACAAAGACTTTAAAATAGATTTTTAATTATGTGTGTGTAGGTATGTGCGTATGAATGCCTGCAGTCCCGGGAGCTGGAGCTACAGATAGTTGTTAGCTGCCTAATGTGGTGTTGGGATTTGAACTCTGGCCCTCTGGAAGGGTAGTATATGTTCTTAACTGTTGAGCCATCTCTCTAGCCTGACTTTTTTCTTCAAGTGAAAAAAAAACCTAGTTTGAGCTCTGCACATTCCATAGATCCCAACAGAGATACAAAACTTGAAAGCCTCCAAGTTCCCCAGGCACACAGTGTTTTATGTAAGGGCAATGGCCACTGGATGCATATCAGCAGGGCCTTCTTAGAAGGTGCTGGATTAAGATGGGCATGGTGGTGGCACACACCTTTGATCCCAGAATTTGGGAAGCAGAGGCAGGAAGATCCCTATAAATTTGAGACCAGCTTGATTTACACAATGAGTACCAGGGCAGCCAAGGTTCCATAGTGAAAGTCTTTCACAAAATACAACAAAACAAACAAATAAACAAAAACAAAAACAAAACAAAAAAGAAAGTTCTGGGTTGAGTGACTGTCAAAACGTGTTTGAGCTTTTATGGTACATTTTTACAAAATGCAATCATGTCATGTGTTTAAATGAAATTTAAATTCACACTGAAGAAAAGGATGTACTTGGTTCAATTCTCAGGCTCTGGTTTCAGCCTTTCCTTGAACTAACTGGAGACCTCATTATGCTTGAGCGTGGAGACTTATAGTTACATGTGCTTCTTGAAAGAGTTTTCAAAGGCTAGTAAAGTAGATCCAAGTAAGGGTAGGCTCCTGGGATTTACACTGTCAAAAAGACAGCATTTAGTCCAGCCATTAAGAGGCCTAAAAGGGCAACCAGGAGAACTCAGACTTGTGCAGCATCACCGTCCTGTCTGCTAGCACCACGCCAAATAGTGTAGAATCCTTCCCCTCAACTAGTTCAATACAGCTTGAGTTAGTTATCAACTTCTCTTTGTGAAAAATTCAGATTCTCCTGGGCTGTAATTTTGAGGTTAACAAATATGCAGATAAAATCATTGCTCTTTCCTATTCATTCCAGCCTAAATCTTTATCTTTCAAAATTTTCAACATGGGAATTGACTGACAGTTTAATTATTATTTTTCTGTTTGTACCAACATTTTGTGGTTCTATGGGAAAGGAGTAGTGCCAGCCAAAATACCAAAATCATCTCTTTGCTGTGTCCATGTCATTTACAGAAAGGGAGGCAAGATGTGCTTCATTATTGACTAATCAAAATAGAAGCAGACATGAGCAGTCAAGGCTTTAACAGAGCCGTGCCCTTCAGAAAGCACTAATGTCACGATGTGATGATCTTGACTTGTTGGTGCTAGATATCTGCACCATGTTAGTGTGCTTATATACAGTGTATTATTACTTTGATATTTCAAACGGAAAATCTAAAACTGCTGTTTCAGCAGTTAATGTAAAAGCTTTTGAAACACCAAATTGTCTGCTCTCATGTGCAAACCATAGGTGTAAAGTCTTTGTGCTCTCCTCTCCCACTGTTCATTTATTTATTTATTTTTTTATTGTTTGAGAATTGTCTACACATCTGTGGTGGTTTGAATAAAAATGGCCCCCATAGGCTCACAGATTTGAATGACTGGTCATTAGGGAGTGGTACTACTTGACAGGAATTAGGAAGAGTAACAGCGATCAGGAGGCCTTGTTGGAGTAGCTGTGGCCTTGTTGGAGGAAGTGTGTCACTAGGGGTGGACTTTGGGATTTCAAATGCTCAAGCCAGGCCCAGTTTCTCACTCTTCCTGCTGTCTGTGGATCCAGATGTAGAACTCTCAGCTACTTCTCCAACTCCAAGTCTGCCTGCATGCCACCATGCTTCCTGCCATGATGATAATATAACCTCTGAATATAAGCAATCCCCAATTAAATGCTTTTCTTTGTAAGAGTTATTGCTGTGGTCATGGCATATCTTTACAGCAATAGAACACTGACTAAGACAATGTGTAGAATGTGTTTTGATGAAATCCACCACCGGTTCCCTTTCCTGAAATTCCTCCCCACAGTGTCTACTTGGTGCTACTCATATGTGCGTGAGTGTAGAGCTATCCATTAGGGTCATGGATGGCATCTCAAGGACTACATCTCTGAAGCAAACCGACTATCTCTCTTCTTGAAGTCACTGATTTCCAATAGCTCCTCAGTTAGGACTGGACTGTGTGTCCCCTCTCCCATCCGTGAGAGAATTTTGGCTAGCTTGATTTTGTGCAGGTCTTTGTGCATGCAGTCACAGTCACTGTGAATTCATGTGTGCAGCGTCCCTGTACTGTGTGGGCAACACTGCTTTGCTGCAGTTGTCTACTTCCTGTGGCTCTTAACCTTCCATCTCTTCTTACATGATGATCCCTGAGTCATGGGAGAAGGGGATATAATATAGATGTTCCACTTAGGGCTGAGCACTCCGCAGACTCCAATTCTGTGCACTTTGATTGGTTAGGGGTATTGGGTATCTTTGATAATAATCATCTAATGCAAAAACAAACAAACAAAAACTTATTTGGTGAGGGCTGAGAGAAGTGCTACTCTATGGGCATAAAGATAAGCATTTAGGGGATACTTTAATACTATGGTCATGTAGCAGAATAGTAGTAGTAGGCTCTTTCCTAGGGCCTATGATCTCTCCAGCCATGGGTTCTTGGCCCAATTAAAGGTGCCAAATATGAGTTCTGTCTTGTGGAGCTGGCCTTAAGTCCAATCAAAGAATGGTTTATTACTCCCACACCATCTGTACCACTGTTTCCCTGGTGGGTATATTTTGCCAGACCACTCACTATTGTAGCTCATAGAGTTCATAGCTGGGTAAGACTGCTTATGGATTTATACCCCATGTTGTACCATGCTCTTTCAGCACTGTGGAAGCTAACCAGTATGGGTGAGGTTTACAGGTCAGTACCAGCTTGATTTTTCCATGTTCTATGACTCAAGTATGTGATATTGTTAGCAATAGGTTTATCATCAATTTCTGGAGGGTATCAAAGAGCAATAGTAATACCTTATAATGTTTAGGTAGTCTATTGAACCCCCCACTGATCAGCAACCCAAAAAGGGGTAACTCAAGCCTGACACTGGGCTTTTTGTTTGATAGCATATGGTATCTAGCAGAGCCATTGTCCCACTACTGTAGGGTAACTCCATTTAAAGTATATACACACTTTTTATAAATCATTTATACATATATAAATAAAAATATACATACTTTTAAAATAAAGTATATATAATGAAGTATATATATAAATATAAATATAAATATAAATATATATATATAATATTTAGGAAACTCCCATAGTAGTGGGTTTCCATATGGTTATTTCAGAGGTCTTTATTGCGAGCTGTCCCTTCTCATACTCCTTCCTCTACCTTGTCCTTCCATCCCCACCACACATAACCCTTCTTGCTCTGTTATTCCTCATTCCCCCTTCTTACCTGTTTTTTGTTGTTGTTGTTGTTTTGTTTTTGATTTGGAGGATTGATTTTTTTTTTATTGCTGATTCAATCTTATTGCTTATATTGGATATGCTTAACTTTAAAAAAATTTCTTCTTAGTTTTACTTTGGAAAGTCATGTATTAAGAAATTCATCCATATCTTTTAGACTTTTCCAAATTGGTGAAATAAGGGTTTTGGAAGTAAATACTTTTTATCCTCTGGATTTCACTGGTGTCTGTTGTAATATCTTCTCTTTGGTTTCTAATTGGTTTGATTTTAGTCTTCTCTTTCTTCTCACTGATTAGTCTAAGAATTTGTCAGTCTTGTTACTATCTACAAAGAATCAGCCCTTTGCTTCCCTTAGTACAGGGCCTGTAAAGAGAAATCCATGCATGGGGCTTTGCCTTTAATTTCCTTAGCAAACAACCTCCGTCCTTTTAGGCACCCGTGGCTGCGTTCATAGCTAGTGAGGAACTGAAAGATTTGCCAAGTTAGTTTTCTCCATTCCAAGGTAGTTCACAGAAGGCAATACCTAGGTGTCCGAGATCCCCACTGAATGACTTCTCTCCACCATGAGAAAGGGCCATCTTTCTGGTCTCTTGGGACTGAGTTCTGTGATCTATTAAAACCTGTTTCTGGGTCTGATGAAATGGTTCTATGGATAAAGGAACCTGTCACCAAGGTTGAGGACCAGAGTTCAGTCCCTGGAAATCACATGGTAGAAGGAGATACAGGCACACATAAATGCAAACAAAACAAAATAAAAACCTGTTTCTGGGATGTCCTTAAGGATCTTTGGCTGTATTTAGAGTCTTTGAAAACAAGATCTATGGATTTGTTTACTTTGGAAGTTTTCATCTGGTTCTTGTAACACGGAGTACAGGAGGCTCTGAAACGTCTTTTCATCCCAGGCATTTCTGGGAGGGGTTGCCACAGTTCTGTCTGTCAGGTCTTGATCCTGACTGGTGGACTACCCATAGTTGTGCAAAGACATTTCTACCTTGATCTGTCCCCAGCAAAAGCCATGGTGGCCTGTCTTGAAGCTGCTGTGTCTGCTGGAGCTCCCTAGAAAGGTCAGCACAGGCATACACTTGAGATTTGTCCAGGGTAGACATAGTCACTTTTTCTCAGACTTACTCTACATGCGACATCAATAAATATGGAAATGAAGACTTCAAATCCTGCTTCTGATGAAACAATATGCTGTCTAAATTCAGTTAATTGTAAGATACCTGGTGTTGAAAGACAAAGATATGCTAATCTTATTAAAATATGCCTGGTTAAATTTAGCTGTAAATTCTACTCAGAGAGCGGCTTCTGCTTCCTCCACTGTTAGAGTCAAAATGTTTGGAGTGAAAACCACCCACTCTGCAGGGTACAGACTGAGTAATTTGGAAAGGTGAAAAGTTTAATTATGAGTCTATCTTCTGGGGAAAAGTAAAACAAGGCTGAATTCTTAATTTTTTTTTGTTTGTTTAGATTAAGCCAACTGACGGGCCTTTCCCATTGTTTACATTCGCGCTACTCTGACAGGAGGAAAAGCTTTTAGCATGACTCTGTGTCATTTGAATTATACAAGCGAGGGAAGGAGCCCCGACTGGAGTGGGAGTTCAGCACTGTTTACACAGCCTCCACCAATCTCTAATTTCCCAGACAAAGAAGATAGCTTTTATGATTTGCGGCCAAAGACTTCAACCCTGGGTTTTCCTCTCATGTTTTTGTGTAGCTTTGTATTTGTTCATGAGCGTGTGTATGTGTGTGTGTTTGTGTGTGTGTGTGTGTGTGTGTGTGTGTGTGATATGTATGTACTTCCATTATACAGAATGTGGAGTAAGACAATAATATAGTTCAAACGAAGCATTTATTTCTATTCCCATAGGGGAAACAACTGTTCTTTTTTTCTAAAGATTTGTTTTTATTTTTAGTTGTGTGTGTGTGTGTGTGTGTGTGTGTGTGTATTCACACATGTGTAGGGTTGTACACATGAGTGCAGTGCTCACAAAACCAGAAGAGGATATTGGATCTGGAGTTACAGGTTGTTGTGTGCTGGGAACAAAACTCAGGTCCTCTGAAAGAGTGGTGTGTGTACTCTTAACCACTGAGCCATCTTTTCAGAGCCCTCTGACCCCTGCCAAATCATTTTTTATAGAACATTTATAAGCAGTCAAACATAACATTCATTAAATTTGGATACATATAATTGTGTGTATGTATGTATGTATGTATGTGTGTGTGTGTGTGCTCAGACACGAAGTATCATGTACAACTCACACACTCAGAGATAAACTGAGTCTCCTACATAAGATTCTAGAAGCCATTTAACTATCCACACAGGCAGTTCACTGGAGCCCAGCTATTCATTAGCAAAAACACTAGCTTCCACAACCCCTGTTTTAATAATCTTCGTATATTAAATTATTGTATGGTGACAGTTTTCTCATCTTATATTCTCCATACAATTGCAATTAGTTTTGAAACACACACAGCTTATTGAACCAGAAGCGTAACTGCTGAGTATTTCTTTCCCCTTTCTTTTTGTTGTTCACCAAATTCTCAAAAACGATTGAGTTCATGTGTTTCAAAGACATGTGCAAATCTCATCACTGTGATGCTTATTGTGCTATAATAAATATATTTGGGAGAAAGCTTTAGTTTCTGACCATTTTGTTGTCTTAAAATTATATTTTTGATCAGTTCAAAATACAATTATTTGGGCAGATGATTCAATGGGCAAAGTGTTGGCTGTGCAAGCGTTAAGGACCTGAGTTTGGGTTTTTAGCATCCTTGTAAAGTCAGATGCATTTAGTGCACATTTGTAATCCCAGAGCTCCTTTGGCAAGACAGGAGGCAGACACAAGAGACTTCCCAGAAGCCTGGGGCTTACGCAGTCATGAACAACAAAAAGAACCTGTCTCAAGCAAGGTGGAAGGCAAAGAATGATATCTGAAATTGACCTTTCCTTGCACTCTGTGGGACATAGCAACCCTACACTCACATGAATATGCATGCACACATGTGCGTGCACACACACACACACACACACACACAATGAGGCATGTACACATATTGAAATAATTTTTAAATTTTAAATAATTTAGAATATTAAAAATTTTTAAGATAGTGTTCAACTGTTTACATAGATTTCCAAAAAACCAGACCCTGTCAATGGATGAATTAGTGACAGAATACATTCTGAGTCCTTTTCTGAAACAAGCAAACAGAACAGACACTTTGTAGTACACTCATCAAAAGTAACTTCAGAGTGAATATACAGGGAAAACACTAAATGAATCACTATGTTGTGTCACTCTGGCAAGTGGTCAAATTTGTCATTTGGGCATGCACAAATGATCTCCTCTTGAAAGGATAAAATCTTATGTACCTAATGTACTCGTGGGCTTATATGCTTTTAATCCTGCTTATTCATATATTTATGTCTCTATGTCTTTATGTATGTGAACATGTATAATAGGTATCTGTCGAATGTCTGTGGTGAAAACAAAATAACATATTTATTGCTTTATATTTGGAATCTTAAGTATTTACGCATTTATAACACTCAGTAAATACCTGCAGTGATAAGAGTGAGTATAAAACTGATTAAACCGATTCTGTAAGTGAGCCCAGTATTATCTTCCCCTGTCTGCAAGACCACGGCCAATGGTCTAGCAACTACTCTAAGCAAAGATCTCCCCGTCTTCGGCCTGGTCTGCAGGAGCCACTCCCGAGCCAAGGGGAAACTTTTGGTCTGCCTGGGCTCCTGCTGCCCTCAACCAGGTTGTGGAGGAGGAGAACCTGCTTGGAAAAGAGTGCTAAGACCATCCCAGATAAGCCAGCCACCAGTCAGCACACTCAGAGGTGTGCCTGAGAGCAGGTCAGGCAGCAGAGCATTTAACCAAGTAGCAGGCTTGTGTAGCAATGCCTCTTCTAGACCGCCTGTGTTTGTGGTTGTATGGTTGTGCTTATGACTCCAACATTGAACTATACACCTGCCGCAGTTGATCACTATGCAGTAGTCTAACTAAAGCACCTCTGTGCACAGGTACAGGGGACGTTATGCTTATCGTGGATGAAGTAACAAAACACGGAAATTGGAATGCAACCCTACCCGTAGCCGCAAGATCTTGATGCCCATATCGATAAAACTAAATAGCAGCCATAACAAAATTTCAGTGGACCCCAGTTCTTGTGGAGACCCTAAAACAGGTGATATCTGACTAACAGGATGAAAAGATTCAGTAGAAACTAGTAGGAAAAAATAGAAATTTTTTTTGTCAATATTATAGTTATTGAAAGAGCAAAAATACATAATGATTTTATTTTTCTTTAGATTATAGGAACTTCCTACTTTTTAAGGTTTAGTTGCTTATTTATTTTTGTATGTGTGTGTATGTGTGTGTGTGTGTGTGTGTGTGTGTGTGTGTGTGTGTCTATTTCTGTGTGTGCATACACCTGCACGACTTAATGTGCACCATGTGCTTGTAGAGGCCAGAAGAGGATATCAGATCTCCTGAACCCTTAGCTCCAGGCAGTTGAGGACCACTAGGAGAGTGCTGAGAATTGAACTCAGGCCCTCTGTAAGAGAAGCACATGCTCGTAACCATTGAGTCTCTCCGACACCTAGGGACTCATCCTTTTAAAAGTGAGTTAGATCGTTATTCCATATGACTTACCAAATCAGTGATACTCAGTGCAGTGGAAGCAGGAATTACCATGTTATTCCTTCTTCAAAATTTTCTTTTGTGAGACAGAGCCTCTCTATGTAGATCAGGTTTTCCTTGAACTTAGGGCCCTTCTACTTCAGCCTTGTGAATTCTGGGGTCACAGCTGTACACCACCATGCTAAATGGAATTTGCTATTTTCTCACAGCACACAATTTACTATTTTAACACACCGACCTTTAAAAATGTGATATGTAATCAATCTTACTTTACCAACACCATTACCATTTAGGATTCTGGTACAGGTAGCATATTCACAGGTAGGTCCTTCCACCACTTGTATAAGAAGATAAGGAGGGAAAATACTATAAACAAAACTGAATCTGATTTCAGACATGTAAGAGGAGAGCCAGACAGACAGCCATCATGATGGAAGCATTCCCAGAAAAGGACTGTCAGCAGGGTTAAAGACTGCAGAAGTACAGACAGACAGACACTGGACATGGTGATTTGATTTGATCACATGCCATTGCTGATCTTTGCCAGGGGAGTTTTAGGGGTGTGGGGAAGAGATCAACTTACAGGAGATAAATGCTGTACATGTGAACTATGTTTTTGAAGGACTTGGCCTTGAGACATGGTTAGAAGTCATTGAGTCTAGGAAAGTCAAGATCAACTATGTGTTAAAATTGTTTTTTTCCATTTAAAATTACATTCACTTGCTTATTTATTTATTTATTTATTTATTTATTTATTTATTGTGTAGGGGTCAGATGATGACTTGTGGATTTGGTTCTTTGTAGTTAGTGTTTTTTTTTCACTCTTACTCTTTTGGGGGTCCCACCACCCAGCTCCCAAATAAATCACACACAGACGCTTATTCTTAATTATAAATGTCCAGCCTTAGCTTGGCTTGTTTCTAGCCAGCTTTTCTTAACTTACACTATCCTGTTTATCTTTTACCTATGGGCCTTTTCTTTGTCTTACTTCTGTGTATTTTCCTTTCATTCTTACTCCATAACTGGCTGTGTAGCTGGGTGGCTGGCCTCTTGAGTTCATCTCCTTCTCTCACACCTAGATCTCCTTTCCTTCTTCTCAGATTTCTCCTCCCATTTATTCTGTCTGTTGCTGGCCCCACCTATCCTTTCTCCTGCCTCAGTATTGGCTGTTCAGCTCTGTATTAGATCATCAAGTGTTTTAGACAGGCAAAGTAACACAGCTTTACAGAGTTAAGCAAATGCAGCATAAAAAAATGCAATACATCTTTGCATCATTGAACAAATGTTCCACAGCATAAACAAATGTCACAATCTTAAAATAATATTCTATAACAGTTCTCTCCTTCCACCATGTGAGTCCTGAAGATTGAAATCGGGTCATCAGGCTATTGGTATTGAGCACCTTTATCTGTCCATTGGCCTATAAGCCAGTTTTGGAGATGGAAATATTGTAAGTATATTCAAAACTGATAGTGGAAAAAATCAACAGAGAGAAATGTCGTAAGAATAAGGAGGAGATATGTTGAAAGGAAAGACAGCTGGGAGTAGAATGAGGATTGGCATCTGAGCTTTGGAAATGATTCAGCCACGGCAGCGTCTTCACAGATGTGCTCATGGAGCTCGAGGATGCTTGAAAGAAGTTGGCTGGGCTTTCCACATTGGATACAAGTCAGAAGTATTTTTCTTCAATAACGTTAATGATGCCATTCAAGTGTCTAATGACATGCTCAACAATTTGATAATGTGGTACATAGATGCCTCTTTTCTTTTGTTTAAATCATGCTTGGGGCCATCATATGTGAGTTCTGAAAACTTTTACTCAATAGTGTGTGTGTGTGTGTGTGTGTGTGTGTGTGTGTGTGTATAGATGCATGTGCTTAATTGTGAGCATGTGGGGGCTAGAGGTCAACCTCAGGCTTTGTGCTTTTGGCACTGTACACCTGCAGCTACTCGCCATTGTTAGCTGAAGGTCACAGCTCACATTAGAGCTCATACAGAGTAGTGCATCCTGTGGATTTGCAGATGTGTGGAATGGCATGTGTCTGCTGTCATTGTTTTGTACAGTAGAGGGTCACCGCCCTGACCTCTGAACCCTGTCTTGTCACCCCTTCTCCCCATCCCGGCCACCACTAACCTTCACTGTCTATATAGGTTTGCCTTCCACAGAATGTTGGGTGATTGGAATCAAACAGAACTTCGCCTTTCCATGTTTTTGGGAAATTAGCTGTTCATTCTTTTTTAGTGCTAATCAGTTTCCCACTGTCAGGATATACCACAGTTTAGCTATTTTTTCTTTTAAAAAAGAATTTTATTTATTCTTTGAAGATTTCACATATGCATACAACGTATCTTGATCACATATACTACCTCCTCCCATTTTTCCTAGGTCTCCCCTAACATGTCCCCACCCTCCTTTATTTTTTTTAGTTTATCCATTATTATACCACAGGACATCTTGGCTATGCCTAAGTGGGCAATTATAAAAAAAGAAATGGCTATAAATGTCTGAGTCGTGGTTTGTGTATGAATTTAAGCTTCTGCATCATTTTGGGTAAATGCTGAGGTATGTGATTGGCTGTAGGACTTTGCTGGGCTGTATCCCAGAGGGCTGGACTGTCTTGCACCTCCCCAGCAGTGGTCAGGACTTTACCTTGCTCCACATCTGCATTAGCACCAGCATTTGGTACTGTCTCCGGTACTCACTATGTGAGGGATGATGACCCAGCGCTGACTGCTTCGCTATTCCTGACCACGTGTGCGACTGGACCTTCTCCTCCATGCCTGGAGTGCGCCTTCCTTGTGAGTTATCTGTTCCCGTTTTTGCTTCATTTTAATTTGGGCTATCCTTTCTCTTGTTGAGTTTCAAGAATTCGCTGCATATCTTGGATAAATGTCCTTTATCGCATGTGCCTTTTACAAATATTTTCTCCCAGGCAGTTCATCACCTCATTCTCTTGATGTTGCCTCTCATGGAGAGAGTATGTAGGCCAGCTTATCACGTATTTCTTTTACAGATTGTACCTTTAGTGATTGTGATTGTTCATCTTGTCAACTTGACAGGATCTCCAGCCACCAAGGAGGCACATAGCTTGGGGTATTTCTGAGAAGGTTTTTCAGAAAGGTTTAACTAAGGTGGGAAGACTCACGAGGAATGTGGGTGACACTATACCATGGGCTGGGGGCTCTTAACTGAACGTAAAAGAGAACTTGAGCTGAGCACCAACATCCATCTGGTTTTGCTTTCCACCACCACCCTCCCTTTTTTTTTTTTCCTGAGACAGGGTGTCTCTGTGAAACAGTTTTGGCTGTTCTGGAACTTGGTCTGTAGACCAGGATGGCCTCGAACTCACAGAAATCCGCCTGCCTCTGCCACCCAGGTGCTGAGATTAAAAACATGTGCCACCACCTCCTGGCTTTGTTTTGCTTCTTGACTGCGGGTTTGATGTGATCAGCAGCCTCAAAAGCCTACTAGCATTGTGGACTGCACCCTCACACTGTGAATAAAAAGAAATTCTCCTCCATAAGTTGCTTGACTTTCCTCAGAAATTCCACTGTAGTAAGAGAAGCTGACTGATTGATAGAGAGTTGCTTTTAAAGTCTCCGTAATAAATGTGTCTAAAGTTGATGCCCATCTTCTTTCTGTGTCTGGTAACAGATATCTCCTGTAAGCGTTTAAAATGGAGCATGATGGAATAGACTGGCAAGAGATGTGCAATTAGGTATTTGAAACCTGGAGGGTTTGGTGCCTGGCCAGCCCGTGGCTGGGGGCCATGATGCGGTGTAGTATGCTGACCAGGAAGGAATGTGTTACATGTTCCCTAGAAGGAGAACTCCTGATCTTACTGGGAAGGAACTTCAAGGAGCTTAAAGTGTTTGCTCTTTACAACCCCCGCCCCATTTCACAAATAGCATAAGCTTGCTATCAAAAACTCAAAGAAGCCGAGGAATGCATGGCACAGGAATCGTAAGGTTCTGGTAGGTTCTTAGAGCCTTTATTTTCATCCCTTCAGGACAGCTACTGCTGCTACACGTGTTCCTCCAGACCTGGGACATGCTCTGCCAGCCACCCCGCAATTATTGTTGGTGTGTATTCATGCATCGTCAATATTCTAGACCAGCTCTTCTGCTGGTGATACACTGTGTACTTTTAGTTAGTCTGTACAGGTAACAAGCTCTGGAAAACAGGGCTTATACTGTTTCATTGCTTATTTTACCAACTAACCACGTTGTATTTTATCACTTGCTTATTGATGGTTATCTGTGTGGGATATGACTTTTCACTTCCAGAAACAATGATGAAAAGAATATCTTTGTACATTTGGGAATAAAACTCTCTAAGTGGAACTGCTGACTTAAAAAGCTGTGTGTGTGTTTTCAGAGTTAAGAGAAGTTACAAATGACCCTCTACAGCAGTAGAGTTTAATCTGTGGGTCATGACCCCTTTGGGAGTGGTCAAATGACTCCCTTCCTCATGAGTGGCCTAAGACTATCAGAAAGCACAGATATTTACATAAGGATCCATAACAGCAGCAAAATTGCAGCTATGAAATAGCAACGAAAATAATTTTATGGTTGGGGGTCACTGTAACATGAGGAACTGTATTAAAAGGGTTGCAGTATAAGGAAGATTGCGAACCACCACTCTAGAGGCTTACACGAATGCAAACTCCCATGTACCTGCTCGTAGGGCAGCTTGGCTATTGTCTGCCTGCTTACATCAACTTAATACAAAACAACCTTACTTTTAAGCTTTGTGTCCTAACAATATATTATAGAAATTTAAAATAGTAATACAGTGGAGCATTTCTGGTATTCTTGTTTTAATAAAAATATTTTAACATTGTGATTTGTCGTTAGGTATTTTACCACCCCACTGCTTCAAAAGTGGTGTTATGTTTGTCTTTTTTCTTCTTTAATAAAACTTTAAAAGGTGAAATCAATTGACTTTTTGCGTGCGCGTGTTAGTGTTTGTGTAAGTGGGAGGCAGTGGGCAGAGGCCAACTTCAATGAGAGCTGTCCACTGTAAACAGAGGCGGAGTTTTTCTGTCCTGACCTACTGGTCCCAAATAAACACACAAAAGCTTATATTACTTTACAAAATGCTCTGCCAGTAGCTCAGGCTTATTATTAACTAGCTCTTACTTTTAAATTAACCCAATTTCTATTAATCTATGTATTGCCACGTGGCCCGTGGCTTTCCCGGTCCTCTGGCGTCTTGCTTCTTGGGTGGCTTGCTCACATCTCTCCCAACTCCACACTCTTCATCCCAGTCCTCAGTTTGATTGTCCAGCCTAACGTTATCCTGCTTTGCTATAGGCCAAACAGCTTTATTATTAACCAATGAGAGTAATGCATATTCATAGCGTACAGAAGGATCATCCCACCGCAGTCCACTTCGTTTTTTGAGAGAGGGTCTCTCACTAACCTGAGCCTCACTGTTCCAGCTAGGCTGGCTAGCCTGTGAGGTCTAGGGATCTGCCTGGCCCTATTTCACGGACACTGGGATTACAAGCACATGCCACCTAACTTGACAATTTATGTGAATTCTGGATCCCTCTCAGGTCTTTGTGCTTACGGGGCAAGTACATCACTGACTGAGCCATCCCTGTAGCCCTCAATTGACTTCTTAAAGTCATCAGATGAATGCTATGGTTTAGGCTGTCACCTCTCCGTGAGTGCCTGCAGCTAATGAGTCTCCTTGAAAAACGGGACTTAGCAGAGCTTAACTCACTTGATGATGTAGGTGACATACCCGTGGTTATAAAACTGAAGATTCTGATGGTGCTGACACGATGCTGAACATCTGGATGAAGACTGAAAATTCATTGTAACAATCTATACACCACCCCAAAGCATGCCTTTCCCCAAAATTCCTTTTCTTCTTGTGCTATCTACTGGTCCCTATCTGTGGCACTTTTCTGTGTGCTTGGCAGGGAAGACCGTATAAAATTTGGGTTTTGCTGAAACTTTTTTGGATTTCAGGCTTCATTGGGTTGATTGCTTCTTGCTCAGATTGAGTATTTAAGCATTGCACTTGGAGAGATAATGGAGGTGGGCTAGCATCCCCGCCTGCAGGTGGATTTCTTAACAGTGTTCTGGTGTTGCTGATGCCTGAGCCACTGTTGTGAAAACTAGCTGAATGGGTGAAGGTCCTAGACTCTGCAGGGGTCTTTGGGTCACTGTCCAAGCGGTGTGTGGCAGGCAGGGGGAGGGGTCTGCTCTACTCCTCTGTGTGAGTCCCTTTGAGTTCCCTGTAGCCACAGTATCATTCTCTTTCAGGCCATGACTATTAGGAGCAAACAAATGACATAACCTGTAGTATTCACAGGGAGTTGGAGCCAAGCTTCCATTAGATATCAGAACCCATGAAGGGCAAGGTCCTTACAAGACAGCACAGCGTTTGTACCTAACATGTGTGCATCTTTTCAATGCCCTCAATCACCTTTGGACTGTTCGTGATACCCAACCACATAAACACTTTATCAGTAGTTGTTCCACTGTATTTGGGGAGGGGTGTTATTGTTGTTGCTTGTCTGTTTTTGAGGCAAGGTCTCATGTAGCCCAGGCTGGCCTCAGACTTGTTTTATAGTGGAGAGTGATGAGTTTGACCTTGAACTTCTCACCCTCTAGTCTTCAGCCTTTCCCAAGGGCTGGGACTGTAGCATTTGCCACTTCCAGGAAAACTCATCAGGGTGAGTTTGACTCACATGTTGTCAAGCTTGGCGTTTCTTTGAGACAAGGTTTTGCTAAGTAGCTCAGACTGGCATGAAACTAAAGATTCTCTTGCTTCTGGCTTCTAAGCCATGACACCTGGCTTTGTATGGAGGAGTAGCAATAACGAAAAGCACCTTGTGTGTGTTCACTGCAGATCCAGTTTTCCCCTGAAAACTTCCAGTCTGCATTGGTAGAATCAGGAAAAATTTCCCACATAGATGGGAGCTGGCAGCACACGCTCGCTGCCTCTGAATCTGTCACCATCATTATTAATTGTTAATTTTGAGACAGTCTCAAGAATCCCAGGTTGGCCTGGAACTCATTATATACCCTGAAGATAACCTTGAACTTCTGACCCTCCTGCCTCAACCTCCCAAGTGCTGGGAGTACAAGGGTGCTCCACCACACCTGGTTTAGACTAGGTGTGGAATCCAGGGACTTAGATATACTAAGTGGGTGCTCTTCTCACTGAGTTTCATTCCAGCTCTACATCTGTTATCATCATCATTACTATTATGTTGCCTGGCTGGGGATCAACCTAGGACCTCGGAGCTGCAACTCCAACCCTACATTCCCTCATAACTTACATAGTAGGATCACTGATGAACTCGGGTGTTTTCACTGGCCACCTGCATTTCCATAAACACAAGTAAACTGTTGGATCTGAGAGTGTTCCTCCACCTCACCCCTCTTTTCTAAAAAGTGCAGGCTAACTTTGCAAGGGGCGTTCGCTTCCCTGTAGTGGTCCTTCATCTCCTGCTCCTCCTTGCTCTCTGAACCCCACTATGACTGCAGCATACTTTAAGAAAGGAGATCTGGGAGCCCCAGGGCCCTGCCCAACCTGTTCATTCCGCTACCCCTGGGCCCAGGATATTGCATCTCTTCCCAGCTCCTCAGCAGGCCAGATCCTTCCTTACCTGTGTTTCTCATGTTTTCCCCTTTCGGTTCTAAATCATGTGTCCATGCCTTCTTCTATCCCCGTGGTCTTCATTAAGCTCCCACAGGGTACATAAGACCACAACCAAGTGCCCTGAGGGTGGAGGGCTTTAGAGGGAGGAGTAAGATCATCTCATCTTTCCTCAAGGAATCTCTAGTCTAGACCAAAACCCAGGAACTTATTCAGAGGAAAGCAACGCAGTGCCTGATCAGATGATGGACATTTGGTACAAGTTGGTACAAGCAACATGTGCCTTCGACCTCAGCAGAAAGAAAAATTCGCTTTGATGAGGGGAAGGGTCTGGTAGGTATGTGAAGGAGCCAGACTTGAGGCGTGGAGTAGAGCTAACAGCAGGGGAGGGGAAGGGAATCCCCTAAGGGAGGAGGGCAGTAGAGTTGATGGGCAGCCCAGAGGGGATGGATGGTGTGGGGATTCTCTGGAGCTGGAGCCTAGGAGAGTACGTTTAGAAGTGCCTGGCTATGGTTCAATGGAGCTCCCACTTCTCTTCTGTAGCAAGATTGTTTAATATTTAATCTTATTATATTATATTGTATTGTATTGCTTTATTTTGTTTTCAGTACTTGCAATGGATCCCAAGCCCCCACATATACTAAGAAAGTGCTCAGCCACAAGTCACACCTCTGTGGAGACAGCAACCTCCACTCCCGCCTTCTGGCAAATATGAAAAAATACAACACATGTACATACAACTACATTTTCCTATGGCTCTGAGGAGTTTTTCCACATTAACAAATCTGATGAGGAATTTTAAAAGAACTGCGAGTTAAAGTGTCCTGGAGAAGTGGGCACAGTAGTACATGCCTGTAATCCCTGGGAGGCTAAGGCAGAAGGATCCCAAGTTCAAGGCCAGCCTGGGCTACATAGTGAGTTCCAGGCTAGCCTCACTACAAAGTAAAACTTTGTCTTAATAGCACACACACACACACACACACACACACACACACACACACACACACACACACACACACTAATTGTCCTAGAGTTTTTTTTCACACTCCAAAGTTTAGAAGAAAATATTTTTTCAATCCTAAAAAGGCTGGTGCAGGAAAAATTCCATTCTTTCCCTTGGTACCTACCCAAAGATCAGCACCCTTTTGGCCATTTGCAGTTCTACAAATGTGACAAATTGTGACAAAATGTGCTTTGACTTCTGATGAACATCAGACTCCACAGTCAAGGGATGTCAGTGTTATCTGGGGTTTGACTGCAGCTAGGCAAACCTGTCTCCAGGCGATGACCAGAACACTGCTTCTGGGTGGTTCCTCCTTGGAAAGAGGCAACCGGTTACTGGCTTCATGGGGTGTGTGCAGCAGTGGGCTTGTGTTCCTTCTGTTTCCAGAGTCTTAGTCCATCTGCAGAACACATTTCCCTGCATCCATCACTGTTTCTGGGTGAAGACGGGGGTCACAAGTTCCTGGACCGGACCATTCTTCTTTTTCTCTTACCTTTACCCCCTCGGGCCTAATTATAAAACAGCTTCATACAAATACAAAAAAAAAAAAAAAAAAAAAATTAAACATAAACCATTCTGCTTCCTGTGAACGGCTGGCTCCTCTTTTCTCCTCGAGAGTTCTAATTCACTTGGAGTGCTGAGCAGTTGGCTGGGTCTGAGGTTTCTGGGAGCTGTAATTGTGTCTCATTAATTCTTACAGTACTGTAGGGTAACTATAAGGAACACGCAATTAGTGGCTTGGTCAATGAACAGAGCAGTTAATCAGCAGACAAAGGCCAGGGCTCGGGACCCATTAGGCTGGAGGGAAGTGTTAGGGGCTTCTCAGCCTCCAGGAATGTGCTTGGATGCCTGCATGTTGGATCTGCTCAGTTTGTCTTTTTGCTAAACAGCTCTTTTTTTCTCTCTCTCCTCCCCTTCCCCTCTTTCTCCTCCTGTTCTTCCTCCTCCTCTTCTTCTTAAATTGGAGTGGTATGTGTTTATTCAAATACTCGAGAGATTCCTGAAGGACCTGCAATAGTACACCACACATTTCTTGCACACTAGCTGGCCAAGGTCTTTACCCCACTGTGCAAATAAAGCCCAATACACACAGGACAAGAAAGCAGGAACAAGCCAAAAACCAACCCCCCCTCAACAATAAAAAGAAGAAAAGCACAGCGCTGATTTACTGAGGCGAATTCTAGATAAAGGTCCTTAGCTGACCCTTCTGTCACCAGAGACTGTGGAGACCAATAACATTTAAATAAGCCTTTGTGCTGTCCCACACTCCAAATTCATCTCCACAGAGTGGACCTTTCTACTTCTGAATGGAGGTGCTTTAAGCACATGCAAATGTATGCAGATAAGCATACGAATTTTAAAATGTTGCGAGCCTTAAAGCTACAAGTAACCTCAATTGTGCCAGGGCTGTGAGAAAGCCCGGTCCCACTACCTTGGAGCTGGTAATGCTGAAGAACAAGCTTGCTCTCACTGGGCAAGGCTGACTGGAGCACCTTTGCCCAGGAAACTGGATGAAGGTTATAGTTCCTGTGGATGCAAATGTGGAGCAGTGATTATACAAGAAAATGGATTTATCAATAATACATTGCCGTGGGGTAATTCTGAGCTTAAGCAAACAGTCCTTCAAATGGAATGACATCTTCACTGCTCAGTAAAGCACATATTTGGCATAAAGAAGGAATGATTACATTGGCTTTTAAAAAATGAAACAGGTTTAATTATTAACTTATTTCCCGAGTCAAGTGCAGGCCTGAAAATAAAGTTGGGCTTTTTTCTTACTTTCTCCAAACCTGTCGGCTGTCTTAACTTTTTGGGATTTACATTGGACACAAAGAAATAGCCAGGAAAGGAATTCTCTCAGGCATTATGGTTGAGATTCAGTTGTATTTGAATAATTAGTCTCATTTGTTAAATATTTGAAATGGTTTCTACTTTGAGGCAAAGAACAGCAGAGTGAAGAAGGAGAGCCACAGTATTGTGTATCTTCTAGAAGACGTCATCTTATCAATTAGTAAGACCCAGTTACCTTTCTGCCTTGTTTAGATTTTTTTCTCTAAAGAATAATAATAAAGTACCTTCAAATTTCTCATTTCTTTGAGTGACAGGCTATCCACTCTTTTAGAAACAGGAAGCCTGGTTCTGTAGCAGTCAGGGAAAGCGTGTTGTTTACAGACCTCGATGCTGTGCAGACTAGACTAGCTAGGCTTAGCCTAGGGAGCTAACTGAGCTTGGGCCTCAGTTTCCTCTTCTGTGAGGGGAGGGTCTTTAATGTAGGTTCTTTTCCAAGCTTGCTTTGAGCTGCACTGTGGGCCGATCTTTTGGACCTGCAGTGAAATGATTTCGGGTGTTATTGAAATGTGGTGTGTATGGTATCATGGTCAGCCTTGATTTGTGGCTATCTGTGGTTGTGGCTGAGAGTCTGCACATTTGTTGGTCTTTGTGTGTATGTGTGTGTGTCTGCACACTTGTTGGTCTTTGTGTCTGGGAGTGTGTGTGTGTGCACACTTTACTTACGTGTGAAGGTCAGAGGTCCACATTGGGTGTATGTCTCAGGTGCTCTCCACCCTGTTGTTTGACATGGTCTCTCACTAACTCTGGTATTTACCACATAGGCTAGAAAGACTTGCCACTGAGCTCTGGGGATCTGCATATTTCTGCCCACAGTGCTGGGATAGTGGACATATGTATGTGAGTGTTAGGGATCTGAATTCAATCCCCATACTTGCAAGTCAAGCCCTTTACTCCCGGAAGCATTTCCCTAGCCCCAACTCTTAATCCTTTTTAATGGTGAGTTACTTGCCTAAGTGTGTCCCCGAGGGCTCTGTGGTGGTCTTGTTTGCAGTAGGGTACTATTGATGAAATTGTAAGTATCCTCCAAATGTGTTCAAGGCTGGTTACTTAGCTTTTGGTACCACTCCTTAAAGGGGCAACCTCTAAGGGTGGGGCCTAGTGCAGAGGGCCTTCGGTTATGCAGGCATGCCTTTTTGGTGACCATGGGACCCGATCTCTCCCTCTTCACTTGTCTTTCTTATGAGGTCAGTGGCTTCCTCTGCCCAAATTCAGTGTGGCCAACCACTCACGGACAGAAACCTCCAAACCTGTGAGCCAAAACCGACCTTTCTCATCATGAATTGACTCTCTAGGGTGTTTGTTGCATTAACAGACACCTGACTGACACACAGTGGGTCATTAATGTCAGCAACCAACTGGCTTCAACACTGTGAGACTGGAGGACCTAAGTTCCCTTCTTGCATTGTTCAGCCCACTGCGTGAATACTTCTTGGACACCACAAACACATGGGATTTCTCAAAAGTGGTCTGGTTTCACCTTGCACAGGCATGTGTTGGCTATATACAGGACACAGGAGGCCCAGCCCTGTGCTTCTTGGCTAAGGTGGTCCTGCTTGGCCTTGGTTCCCAGCTCTGTGCTTATGATTTCCTTATTTTTTGTTATGGTAGCTTTTCTCCCAAGACTTTGCTTCTCACAAAGTTTCAAACTGTGGGAGAGCTTATCTTCTCAAGAGATTGCAACAAAGACCCTCTTCCTCCTCCTCCTCATCCTCCTCCTCCTTCTGTCGGAGTTTTCTTCAGGGTAACAGTGACCTTAAGAAACACAAGAAAATTAATCATAAATATATTTGTTTCTTATTTGCAGTTCAGGGTCAGAAACTCTCCCACTAACATGGGCCAAGTAATAACACAGAAACCAGATAGAAAACTACAGAAGGTAATGGAGCAGGAGAACCCAGAGGGGGTAGGCCTCTGACAAAAGGAGTGGCTAACACCCAGCCCAGCCAGTTATAGCCATCTCTCTGAGTACGGCCTGGGACTGTCAGAGCCTCTAGTTTAATTAATTAGATTTTTAAAAATTTCAGTGAACACAGAAAATAATGCTCTTCATTTTGATATTTCCCTATGTATACACCACTGCATTGTTCTCATCCCCTAACTCTCCCCTCCCTACTCCTCACTCAGCCTCTCCTCACAAGATTCTGGCAATATAAAAGAAGTTGGAAATGTAGGTTTTGTGTAAATGTTCTCAATTTTTAAAGTACTAATTCTTAAAAATCCACACCTTGTCTTGAACAAATAAGTTTTATCTGTGTCAGGTTGTTGTGCGGCTGGCAACCTTCGTATCAGACAGTTGCAGTCTGGGACGTTTCCTTTCCTTGCAGAGTAACTGGGAAAGCTGATTCATCTTTGCAGACTCAGATGCTTAATACATTTGTGTCTGTTTCACTAAATAACACTATTTAGTCAGAGGAAGAAGTTTCAATGTTCCATTCTGGAAGGAATATGCTTAATCATATTTTATTTTTAAATTACATTTTATTTATTCATTATTATTGTGTATGTGATATAATGTGTAATCTGTGGTGTGTATGTGTGTGTGTGTGTGTGTGTGTGTGTGTGTGTGTGTGTGTGTGTGCTCGTATGTGGATGGGTGTTCAAGTGACAGATGTGTGTATGGAGGTTGGAGCAGTCGGTCTGTGGAAGCAATTGTCTCCTTCCCCCAGGGGTTCCAGGGATTGAAGTCCTTCGGCTTTCACAGCATTCATTTTTACTCACCGAGCCGTTGTCTTCCTACTCTTAAATGCAGACTTAACTAAGTTAACCTTCACTGTGTGATGTCTAATTCTGACCTAAGTCACACTTCTGGGTGTCTGTGAGGGCATTTCCAAAGACAGATCACTGTGGTTCTGACCTAATCCACAGCTTACATTTTTGATATCATTTCATATTATCATACCGAATATGGCAACGGTCTTGGGAAGAAGTGTAAGTAGGAGGTGGGGCCCTCTTGGGGGAAGCTAGGCCCCGTGGGCATGTCTGTGGGGCTATATGTTGTCCTGGACCTGTCCTGTGGTCCCTTTTTCTTTTCTGCTACTGAATCACCATGATGTAAACCAGTTTGCTCCACCTCTCTGTCCACAGCATGAAAGACTGACAGACACTTTTGAAACTGTGAGCTGTTCTTGCAAGTGGTTGTTTCTTGGGGGTAATTTGTCCCAGCAGCCAGAAGAGTCACTAATCACTGCAGCTTTTCTGTCCGGATCTCTGAACTTGCTGGTTACCACCAGGGCAGGTGAAAGGGGTCTTAACTCTAGAGGGCCTTCCTAATGCCAGATGCTAATCAACTTGAATCTCCTGCCTGTTACTTGTTGACCACTGTCCAGAGGGTGGGACAGGGTGACTTGCTTTGCTGATACTTCAGTGAATCTGACAGATTCAAATCTGCTGTGTTACAAATCCTAAGAGAAAACAGTACCCACTACAGCGCTAACCATTGTCTCCTTTGGGTAGTACAACCTAACGAATACTGCTTGAATTATAATCTTCCTGCGGTGAGATCCAGGCTGGGAAAGGAATAGGACTCTAGTGCTCACAATGGTTCTCAGGATTGGCACTTAGGTTACCCTTCTGTGAACTTTGCCTGTGGGAACGGATTATTAAATATGCCATAGAAAATATGTCTTGTTGGGCCCGTGAGATGGCTTGGAGGGTAAAGATGCTTGCTGTCAAGTCCAGTGGCAGAAGTTGGATCCTCAGTATCTACATGGTAGAAGGAGAGAACTGACTTCTGCAAGCTGTCTTCTGACCTCCACTCAATGGCTGCGGCACGTGTGTGTCCACACACATATACATGTATGCACCCACAAAATAAAGAAATATAATAAAAAATGGGACCTATATGGTGGTCAGTAGATGGGGAAGTTGCAAAGAGAGAGAGTGTGGGGCACAGTGTTACAGTGGAGGTTTCTGGAGAGGGACCAAGGTGCATATCAGAGTCTTCATTCTTACCGCTGGCTTATGGCAGTAGTCCAGTGAGTGCTCCCTCATTCTTACTGTGGCTTATGGCAGTAGTCCAGTGAGTGCTCCCTCCTGCTGGAATAAAGTCAACATGTCACCAATTTGTCCTTATCAGTAGTGGCTATATTACTCCTTACCAGTAGTAGTGTATACTTAGTGGATACCTACACCAAAGCTAGTAATAAATCCCATGTATAGTCTGCACTTGCCTACCAACACGTTTCTGTAATGAAGCCTAATTTATAATTAAGTCTAGCAAGAGATAAATGTAATAAAAATAACAGACAGATCATAACTATGTATTGAAATAAAATTGTCAGCACCACTCTTCTTGTAGTACAGGGCCATTATTGAGTAACATGCCATTTGAATGTAAGCCCACAATGCCCAGTCACTGAAATGACTGGGCCACCAGTGGACAGCTAGTCCATACATTGTGGACACTCTGGACAAATGGGCGATTCATATCCAGGTGGGATGGGGCAGACAGTCGGAGATGTCATCAGACTACTTTGAAAGGTATACAATTAAAAACTTATGGGTAACTTATTTCTGGAAGCTTCTTTTTGATATTTTTCAGACTGTGGTTGATTGTAGGCAACCGAAACCACAGACACAAAAACCTTGGATAAGATGGCTATTGGCAAAAAAAAAAAAAAAAAAAAAAAGACCATGAGGAAGTGGGGGTGGCAAGGAGTGACAGACAGGTGGACATTATTGGAGGACACATATCATGGCCTTGATTTGGGGAATCTGTAGCGATGGGCTGAGCTGGGAGGGAGGGGTAGAACTTCAGGGGTAACTTAGCTCCAGAAAAATAAGAGAGGCTGAGGTCTTCGAGAGCTGTGTCACAAGTGAAACACAGTCCTGGGACAGAGTTGTGTCAGCCTGTCTCTCACTGTCTCTTGTCTGAATGTGTGACCTCAGAGTAAGTGCAGACAGTACCCCCAAGGTAGTCTTGGAGATTCTGTCCCCCTGAAGTTCCCAAGAAGAGAAAGTACCTGTGGGAGGGCTTTACTCCTTTAGTTGGGCCATGTGATCATGTACTTCACATAGCTAAAGATGGATGTGGCTACGCATCTCGAAAATAATTCCATCATTCTACTGCTGTGTTGTTAGCCATGTCCACTCTTAGAAAGCCATCGTTTTCGGCTAAAAACTATCTCTAGACACCACTTTATAATTTGAAAGTGGTAGGAAACTGGCTGAAATGAAAACTCCATATGGAATCATGTCAAAGTATTTGAAAATATTAGCAAAATCTTGGGAATCAAGCAGAGAAGTCGTAAAAGTTATGTTGTGCCGAGCAAGCACAGCTCAAGGGGTAGAAGGCAGCGCTGTGAGGGAGGAGAAGCAGGATGAGGTAGATGTGGAGCTAGAGAGGGTGCAGGGCACAAGAAAGGGGCAAGAGGGGGGAGGAAGGCAGGGTGATGTAGACAAACTCTACCTGCAAGGAGGTCAAACCCTGCCCCATGCCTCGGTACACATCCCCACCCCCAGGCCTTGGTGCACAGAGCCCCTCTCTTCACCCCAGGGGAAGTCCTGCAGAGCTCTGCCCAGGACTTGCCTGCTGCAGCCACACTGCTTCCACAGTGTCAGGGCACACAAGGCTTTGCTCTGTCGTCTAAGTGTACATGTTTCAGTCAAGATGATTGCAAACACAGGCGACCAAAGAAAGGAGGAGGATGAGGTTTACCAAAAACAAAGAAAAATTGAGACTCCTTCCTTCCTCTGTAAAACATGAAGCTCTGAGCACTTGAACTCAAATTCTGGGGGAAAAAAAAAAAGACTACAATGGGTTATTCAGTGTGAAATTTATGTGCACCTGAAATGGAGAATTATTTAGCTCCCTATATTTCCTGTCTCTAAACACTGTTTTAAATTGAAAATGCTAGGAAAGCTGGGTTAAGCAACACTGCACACTTCCTTCCTATTTTATTTATGGTCAAGGACTACTATTTGCATTTGCATTTTAGAACTGTTGTAGAGATAGAGCAGATGTTGACAGAGAAAAGGCACATACTCCCAGAAATGAGGCCAAACAAACAAGCCTGAAGGAGCCAGGAAAGAGGAAGAAGTGCCGGAAAGAGCAGAGGCAGAGACAGGTGGGACTGCCTGAGCCTGGGTCTTTGCAAAAAGTGTCAGGCCATGCTGGTTGATGAATACGGTTAAAAAGTGGAGCAAGGTGTTGCATGCAGGATTGGGCTCTGTACCAGTCTGGGTCCCAAGGATTAAGGACACACCAGCTTTTCATGTACCTAGTTAGAATTTTCCAGCATGGGTTCCCGGGGTGGTGGGAGTGGGGTGGTAAATTTGATGGTGCCACAGGTACCTTCTTCCATTGCTGTTCCAGGTACCAAACTTCACTTGAAGTGCATTCTGTTGGAAGACAGTGTGGGATGTGAGATGTTGTGGAATATTACTTTAAGATGTGTTACATTCGTTTATGCTGTGGAATATTTGTTTAATGATGCAAAGATGTGTTGCATTCTTTTATGTTGTATTTGTTTAACTCAGTAAAGCTGTGTTACTGTGCCTGGCTAAAACACCTGAATGGCCCAATAAAGAGCTGAATGGCCAATAGCGAGGCAGGAGAAAGGATAGGCAGAGCTGCCAGGCAGAGAATAGAGAGGAAAAGAAGAAAGGATGAGCAAGACAAGGAGAGGAGGATGCCAGGGGCCAGCCACTCAGCCATACAACCAGCCTCAGAGTAAGAAGGGAAGAAAGATATATAGAATAAAGAAAGGTAAAAAGCCCAGGGGCAAAACATACTTAAAGAGCAACGGGATAAGTTAAGTTAGAAAAGCTGGCTAGAAAAGAGCCAAGCTAAAGCTGGGCATTCATAAGTAAGAATAAGTCTCCATGTATTTATTTGGGAGCTAGGTAGCAGGCCCCCAAAGAGTTAAAAAAAATCAGCTACAGTGAGACCACCGAGTGGTCTCACAGGGGACTGTGTGTGGGCCTGCCTTGCCTCACATCAGAACTGTCTGAATAGCCATAGGCCATCTTTCCAGTCTGTAAAGCTCTTAGTTGGTTATCACATGGGGAACAAAACAAACTATTGGGTCTATTCCCATGGCAGAAGGCCTTCGGGGTAAGTTGGGAATTAAGTATTTGGTTTTTGGTTGGCCAAGTTGCAGGTTGGGGGTAGGGGTGGAACCTAAACCCCCAGTTCAAACCCAGTTACAATAAGTAACACAACCTTGGAGAAGGGAGGTGAGCCGAGCTAGTGTACACCCTGGGTATGGGACTTCTCCTTTCCAGGCCCTGGCATACCCTGCCCTCCTCTCTGAGGCTTCCGGTACAAACATGTACCCTGTGTTAGTGAACTCCAGCTGCATGAGTTTTATGAGGATTTGGATCTATACATCCGAGGCGGGGTTGGGGACTTGAGGAACAGGAGTCCTAATGGGAAGGGGAAGGGAAGCCTGAGTTCCATTTTAATGAGTGACTCTGAGAGACAAGCAGGCTGCAAAGACAATTTATTTTTTTCCGATAATACCAGGAACTGCCTGGAAATACAGGGAGAAGGAAAACACAGTAATTAATTTGTCACTGAAACCTGAGGGGTTCAGCTCCACTTATAGGTGATAATGAATGTTTTGCATGTAATTAGCAAGAATAATTAGCACGTTCCTGGTAACAAATAGATTGGCTGGTCCTCTGCAAACAAAATTAATTGTTGTGCTAACAGAGGCAATTGTGTCTCTTTATCTTCTGACAGTGCCCCCCCATCTCGCCATCCAGCTTCTGACCTCTTTGGCTTTGTGTAGATTGGGGGGTGGAATGGAATGGGGTAGGACTACCTCTTCCATCTGCTTCTCAGAAACTTCAGGGCCACCGGGGGAACTTGTTTGTCAAAACTCGTTAAGCAATTTGTAATCTTTAACATGTGTTTTACTGTATTAGTGAATGAACCATTCAAATCAACCTACTGGTTAAGCCGAGAAAGCCATTCTCCTCAATCAAATGCTGACATTTTTAAACTCTGAGAGCCCCCTTTGTTTTAACATTCCTCGGAAAAAGGATCTCTGGAAAAAATATCTAAAACTAAAGTGTCGAAGGGAAACTTTCCTATTCTGTACACTGAGATCTTGGCAGCAGCAGCTTAAAGACATGAGTCTGGACTCGGAGGCTTGCTAGTTTTAGTAGCTTGCAAACCCACTACTTTGAAGACACATGGAGGTTTGAGTTTATAGTGCTTTAAACTGTTCAACAGCATGTACATTATATGCACACAGTAGGCTTCTTTCCAATTTTGAAACGCATTAGTACATGCATTTTTATTTCTATGCCGCACAGTAGTTGCATACTCTTACAGGACACATTGTGACGTGTGTATACATGTATGTAATGTGTAATGATCAAGCATGTGGTGGAGATCAATGGGAAGAGCATTTTGTATTGAGAACATTAAAAACCTCCTTTACTAACGCAAGTTTTTCAACTCCTTCAGCTTACAGCATGGAAAATAATTGTAATGACCATGGATATTCTTGCAACTTGTCAGCCATCTGGAGAAGCTGGGAACGCTGTGACACATTGGGAAGGTGGCCCTCAAACACAACTATTCCCCTGCTGTTAAAGTTGTTGGCTGGACATAAAAATTGAGTTCAGGGTGGTTGTGGGGATGGGACTCCAGTCTGCCCCCCTCCCCCATGTAGCTGGCTTAGCACCTGTGTCTTCCTGCCTCAGCCTCCTGAGCTGAGGTTACAGGCATGCACCTCATACCCAGCTTCCTCACTTTCTAATAAGCGGGCATGTGGCACTGACTGATGTCATAAAATACATATGGGGATTTTATTAGCTAAAATTCCTTTGACTGGTCTCATGTGAGCTGTTCAGTCAGACTGCTGAATCAGCAAAATGCTTATCTTTCCTTCCCGGAGCAACTTGGGTTTCAAGACAGGTTTCCACTGGATGTTTAGGAAAAAAAAATAGCAATGCCTGGTTAGTGTGTGTGTGTGTGTGTGTGTGTGTGTGTGTGTGTGTGTGTATGTATGTGCGTGTGTAATAGGAACCATGAGCATTTTGCATACAGTATACTAGAACACAGCAATTTTTGGTATTGGGTAGAATGATGAGCTAAGGAAGGTTTGGTTTTTCACCAGCCATTCTGTGTAAACATTCCCATTCTTGAAATAACCACTCACACCCGTGGCCTCTTGCATGGTAAGGCTCAAGGTAGTGTCAGCATCCCTTGATGGGAAGACAGTTTCTGGCTGCTGTGGGTTAGTGGTATAGCTGAAGGGCTGTTCTCCTGATAGGATTTTTTGCACTGGCAGGGTAGGACTCTCTTCCACATGTCTTATGGGAATAGAAACTCACATTTTCTGAGCATTAGCACCTTACGGACTCTGGCCAGCTGAGGAGAGTATGTTAAAGGTACACAAGTGTTACTGGTAGCTGAAGACTCCACTAGTTTCAATGTTACTAGCAACTTATTCAATAAAGAAATAAAGGTGAGCACAGACTGTACAGTAGCAAAGAAACTTTATTCAAAGCAAAGTGATAGTACACATTAGAAAGGAAGGAACTGGAAAGATTGACAGGAGATCACATGAGTGAGGCCTCCAAAGAGAGTCTGGGGCTTCCTTTCATGAGAAGGCAGAGTTTAGCTGCTAAAGGATATAGCTTGGGTGGCTCTTTTTTATTATTATTATTTTTAATTAATTAATTAATCATTTTTGTTGGTTTTTTGAGACAGAGTTGCTCTGTGTAACAGTCTTGGCTGTCCTGGAACTCTCTTTGTAGACCAGGTTGGCCTCGAACTCACTGAGGTCCACCTGCTTCTGCCTCCCAAGGGATTAAAAGCATGTGCCACCACTGCCCAGTGGGGCTCTTTATTTTTATTAGTAGATTATTATATAACAATTTATCTTTCACATCTTTTTCCCATAATGCATCTTATTTCAATCATATGCATGCCCAATCACAATCCAGGCATAAGGTGGTAACTAGGGAATTTTCCCTGAAAGTTTTCACTTAGAGGACACAGTTTGCCTTATTGGCCACACATCTGAAACCAGTTCAGGCTTCATCAGCCTTCCTACTCTTGTACCTAGAAGCAGGGAACTGAATAGGTCCTGTCTAATTTTGATGGTTGTTAGGGGGAGGAAGAACCTACTCTGTTTTTGGGTGTGCATGCTGCTCAGTGTTGATGGGGGTTCTAGGTTACTAGGTACACTGTGTCAGAGAGGGGTGTGTGTGCATAGTATCTGAAGGTAAGGGTCTCAGGCTGCCAGATGCTTTATTAGATGAGGGGTGTGTGCATTACCCAAAGCAAATGGAGTTGTAGGTCAATAAACTATCTCCGTGTGCCTGCCTGCCTCAAGTTCTACCCTTCAGCACTCTGAAAGCTTTTCAGATGTGGGAGCTTCTAAAGGTCATGGAATTGACTGGACTGTCTTTAATGCGAGGATTATTTTGTACTTTCAAACATATTCACACTCTGAGCTAAACCACATAGTAGCTGAATAGGACATGGAAGTTGGGTTTAGAAGCCAAGATAATCAGAATGCCAACATGCCCAAATAATGAGCCAATGCCCACTCTAGATGGTTGTTGATACAAATAGTCCTTTGTGTCTAAGCCATCCAGTCTGGGACATTAGAGACAGCAGCTGATTTAAATGTGGTTCACAGAAGAAACTTTCTCCACATTAAAGCCCCTGTTTGGAATAGAGCTCAGGTGGTAGAGTACTTGCTTAGCATGCTTGAAGTCTTGAGTTCAGTCCCAGTAAACTGGGCAGGGTAATACATACCTGTAATCCCAGTCATACAGAAGGCTTTTGTGTCTTCGAGTGTATACACACATGAGTGAGTGTGTATGTGCATATGTGTACATGGGCATGTGTCCATTGATGGTTTCTCTCTTAATCTTCTCTTGGTTTTATTGCATATGTGTAAGTCAAAGGTGCCTTCTAGAGGTGGAGTGGAACTCAGTGGTAAAGAGCTTGCCTACCTACCATTTGTGGTTCTGGGTTCCATTCTCAGCACCACAAAATCAAAACAAAGTGGGTTGGGCCTGTTGCTCAGTTGGTAGGATGTTGTCTAGCATGTACAAAGCCCCAGTTTCAAACCACAGCACTGCATAGTGGCATACTCCCATAATCGAGCATTTGGGAGGCGGAGGCAGGAATACCAGTTCAAGATCATTTTTGGCTACACAGCAGTGTTGAGGCCAGTTTGGAATACAAGAGAATAAAACCCTGCCTAAAAAACAAAACAAAACAATTAAGAGATGATAGGGAGATGATGAGGAAGTATATACTCAAGATAGAACATATCTTGTATAAAAACTCAAATATAGTTAAAAAATTTCCTATCCCACTAAAAATTCTTCACAGAAGTAAGTTAAACATAGTTTATTGTCGTCAAGAACACTTTCAACACTTGCACCTCTGATTCCATGAACAGAGGGGGAGTTTGGGTCCTTCCCATGCAAAGCACATGGTTTTTCATCATGTGAGCTTGGGGCCGCTGTGCTAACTCTCCTTACCTCCCCTCTTTCTGCATCTCCACCTCTCCCAGCCGGAACAGTGTCTTAAAGTTAACGGGCAGTCGACTTTCTCTGAGCCAGAGCAGTGAACTCACAGACGTATTCTGAGGCTGAGTAATTACCTCTCCAGGTGTTTGACATTTAAACCCTGGCGCTAAGCAGGCATCTGGTCTCTGTATCCAGTTATGATAAATGTCCCTGGAATATTCCACTAAGCACTCAGCTGCTGTTGGCTTGCACTGTAACTGCAGACATCATTAGGAAAAAAAACCCCCGTCTTTTCTTCATTAATAATGGGGAGGTCTTGGGAGTGGGGATCAGAACAGCTCTCCTCTGAGCTGAAGTGATTTGATTTGATTTCTGCCTTTCTGCTCCTTCTATGTCAGAAAAGAAATGGACAAAACCAATGATGGCTCAGTTTTCCTGCATAAGTTACCCACTATGCTGATGGTTATCTGACAACTAGGGGTTTAATACAGCTCTGCTCTGTCACTGAATATGTTCTGGGCTAGGTTTTTTTTAATATTCCTCAGCAGTGCACTCCATTTCCTCATGAATGGATAAGTCCATCAGTGTGGTAAGCGATATACCTTTTGAGCAAGATTGAGTGAGATAAAAATATCAGTGACAAGGATGTTTCCATATGATGTGGACTGGTTTGCTTCTGGAAACCTCTGGGAGTCAATCTATTTATCAAATTTGATGAATTTTCAACAACCTATGAAGTTCCTCTCTTGTGGCTATATTAATACATTTTCTTCTAGAGAAGAAACATTGAGGCCATGCATATTTTTTCCACATGGGTTTGGGACAAGTCTGAGCCTCTGTGCAGTCATACAAGTCACACTTGAGTCTTGAAAGGAGGGTGAGTTTTCCATTCATTGTGACCTGGTAGGTCATGTGTGTGAAGGGTGGGAACAAATTAGAAGGAGTGACTTAAATAGCACCAGAACAAATTTAGAAAGAAAATATTAGGCTGAACATTAAAGGCATGTATGGCAACTTACTAGAGGTTGTAGGAGTCCCCAAGTTCTCATGGCTTCACATTCTGTGAGACCCTGAGGAAGGCCACCCCTCAACTAGTTTTTCACATCTTGTTTCTCAGGGAAATTCAAGTCAATGGAAGATCCTTGGCTTCCTTGTATTGGGTGGACATACTTTGAACCTCTCAGGTCTCTGCTTATCACTTGGTGATGGTGCTCCAGGAATTGTTATCTACATGCAAACCCTCACACTGGCACCATCCCTTACACCTTATGTGCCACTGTCACATGCAGTGGGGATATCCATCTGGGTGTTTTGTTCTCTGGCCTCTGATAATCTTCCAACTGTCTGCCCCTCTGGGGCAGCCTCAGGCTGGGCACAGTAGATGGTACTGGATAGCGAATGGATTAGGATTCTCTAAAGGAACAGAACAGATAGATTGAATATATACATTAAACAGGGATTTATTAGAGTGACTTATACGACATTTCTCGTGTGGTCTAACAATGGTGGTCTCCAATGGAGAGGCCAAGAACCCAGTAGTTGCTCAGTCTACAAGGTAAGGTGCTTCTGTAGTCCCAACCTGACACTGAAGGCCTGAAAGATTCCTGGAGAGCTGGTAGCTTTCAGTCCGTATTGGAATACCAAACAAGTTGACTCTAGTATTGGTGGAGGAGTACAGGACAGATGGACTTGTGAGCAAGAGTGAGGTCAAGGAGGTAAGAAGCAACTTCCTTTTTCCATGCCCTTTTATCTGGGCTGCCACCAGAAGGTACACCACACATTTTGTGCAGGTTTTCCTGCTTCGAATAGTATGATCAAGAAAATCTCTCGCAGGAGTGCCCAGCAGTTTATGTTTCAGTTGAATCCAGATGTAGCCAAGTTGACAACCAAGATTAGCCACCATGAGTAGGAATATGTATATTTTCCATTCATGTCATCATCTTGAGAGAAATAGACCAGACAAGAGGAAGCTGAGGCCCAGGGAGACGGATGCCTTGCTCACTGCCTGCTTGATGGGCTCAGAACTTAACCCCAGGCTTCCTGACCCCCAATCCAAGGCCCCCTTTCATGCCATTGCTCCTGATGAGACTCATCCTCATCCAGCGTATGAATGATTGGTTCAAAGAGCTCCCGGGGTGTTCCTGGGAAACCCCTCAGTTTTATTTGGTTACTTTGTCCACCACTCCCTGTGGATAATATCATGACATCATGCAAGCTCCCTGGTCATGTTCTGAGCAAGTGTTTTTGGCGCCTGATTTCACTATAACCAAAAAGGGTACACTTGACCATGATCCTTGTGTTATATACAGCAATAGAGTCACAGGGTGAGGCAACTTGACCATACCCAGTGAGAAGCAGTAGAGTTGAGGAACTAACCAGGCTATTTGACTCTAGACCCCAGGGCCTGCTTTCATCTCTTGGGGCAATACTGTACCCATTACTGTAGTATGTGGCCTCACCAAACCTGTCCCTTCCAGAAAACAGACTCTCAGCCTGATGCTTTCTTTGGCTGTCCCAAGGTGGTAAGGCTGCTTTCTACTACCAAATCACCAAGGTCTTGCCCCAAACCATTAACCAGCACCTCCACCATCACCACACAGATATTTGTCCAGTCTCGGAGGTGCACAGATGACTATCTTCAGGTCACCCACCCTCTCCATCAGCACTGATGAAACAGTATCTCATGATTGCTTCTTTAGCCAGAGTTTGCATCTTTAACCATCTTAGTTCATTTTCTCAGCACCCTGGGATGGCTTCCTCGGGGTAGCTCACTTTTCTTGCCATCTTCTTGCCTTTGGATCCCTCTTGCAGAACCTGATCACAATACATTTAGCAGCCCTTAGGCAAAACCAGTTAGAGCTCCAGGTTGCTTTCTTAGTACTTGAATGTAATCTTTCTACAATTTCAATTTTGTTCCAGGCTGACGTTTCAGGTAACATGGCTCAGGGTGGGAACATACGAACTCTCTGGCCTTGCCTGTTAGATGGAGGAGGGTTTCTTGAAGGATTTTTTTTTTTAATTTTAAAAAACCTCAAAATGGAATGACATGTGTTAAACTCTTGAATTCCATTATGTTTTTGTTGAGCAACTTCTTATTTCATGTAACATATACATTTGTCAATTAAATATAAACCTCTTTGCAAGGCTTTTGACAAAAGTTGTTATCTCATGTGCATGAATTATATATAGTCTATAGTGTAAAAATCCACACATAGTTGCCAAGGTTGTGTACTTTCTTGAGCTAGCTGACTCATTGAGAAGCCATTTTTTTCATTGCATCCACATTCCCCCGCAAATGAGCACATTGACACATATGTGAGTGACCAGTAGCTCAACAAACACACCAACATATACATGCATGCATACTAACATACATACCAAGATGTAGCTAAAGTTTTCCTGCCTGGCCCATAGTCAGGACAAATCTCTATCACCTGCCAGTCCCACAGCCTCAGACCCGACCAAGTAAACACAGAGACTTATATTGGTTACAAACTGTATGGCCATGGCAGGCTTCTTGCTAACTGTTCTTACAGCTTAAATTAATCCATTTCCATTAATCTATACCTTGCCACATGGCTTGTGGCTTACCGGCATCTTCACATGCTGTTTGTCATCTGGCGGCTGGCAGTGTCTCTCTGACTTAGCCTTCCACTTCCCAGCTTTATTCTCCTCCTTGTCTCGCCTACACTTCCTGCCTAGCCAATGGCCAATCAGTGTTTTATTTATTGACTAATCAGCAACACATTTGACATACAGAACATCCCACAGCACCAAGACATACACCAACATGCACCTACACCCCAATGTATATCTACATGAAACATTCCAATATTTAAATATACACACTATGCACATGCTCCTCAGTTCATACAGAGACACACATGTGCACACACACAAGTTGAACAAGTACCCCCCAAAGTTTGGGAGGCAATTACTTACAAATCTCAAGTAGCTTTGCTTTCTACTGTGCTACCAAAGGAAATGGGTGGTATGTTCAGATATTTTAGATTCATACTTGAGGTGAGAAAATTCTAGAAAAGACAGAGAATTGTATATTAACATAGAGAGAAGCAGAAACTCAGAATGTTGTGGTGTGTTCTATTAGTGCTGGATTCTTCTGTGCTGAAGATTTCCTGCTCAAATTTAATAGTATTGAATCCATAGTCTACACAGAAATATGTTTTCTATTATATAGCTATAATTTGACCATGAACATAATATAGTAATGTAATAGAACATTTTACTGTCCATTTAGAGAGAATTTTATAGCTATTAAATTACAAACCCCCTTCTAGTCTCAAGGTATAAAAATAAATTCATTACTCGGGGCAGATACAAGCACAGAATACTACTTGAATAATGCAAGCCCTTAAGGATATATTTAATTAATCCTAAAATAAGTTTAGTATTGATAGGGATTGTTTTCATTTTTCAAATTTTGAGAATAATGCAAGGAATGTAAGTATAGAATCTAAACAAAGCAAGAGACAGGCCATTTACTTGTTATTAATTTTAATCCTCACATAATTATCTTGTTAGGAGGTGTTCTTGTTCATGTATATGCACACAGTTGTGTGTATGTGTGTGTATGTGTATGCAAACTGTGCTTGTAATGAGTGTGTCCTATGTGGGTGTAGAGAGGATTGTATATGTGTATGCACATCTGTATGCATTGGGCCTAGGCCTGCATGCATGGATGCATATGTGTGCATGGTATTTGTGCATACACATAGCTTCTCTGACAACAGACTGAGCTTCCCTGATCTTGCTGAAAAGTAGAAGCTCTGTAGCCTGGGGCTCCTGACTGCACGGGCTGTATTTTTCTTTCCTGATTCCTCATGTCACTGCTGGGAACACAGCATTAATATCCAAACCCTGAGAAAGAACTTTTAACGAGATGAATGCGCACACAGCTGTTTTAAGGTACAGGTGTTTTCTCTTGGTAGCCATCGACTTCCAGCTAGACATCCTGGAGAGACAAGGGGTGAAGAGGAAATGGGATACTAAGGAAGCAGGAACTGTCCCTAGTCAGCCTGCCCCTGTCCAGTCCTAGGCCAATCACACATCATTTGCATGGCTTTGTCTCTTGTCCTCAGGTCATGGGTCTTTATTTTCTGTCTTTTGTAATATTTTATGCCCCCCAGCCACAATTCCCATGACTCTTCAAATTTAGGGGCTTTCTCTAGATAAAATCTGTGCACAATCCCTGTGCAAAAGTCTACACAGTTTCTCTGGTCCAGTAGAGTACAAAGCCTGTGTATCAAGCACTTTGCCTGTGTTTTCTCAAGAGATCTCATGAGGCTACAAAAGAGGTGTGATTATTACTATTATTCTCTTGATCTCTCAGTTGTGTGTGTGGTATGTGTATGTACGTATTCATTTGGGTATGTGTACATGTGTATATACATGAGTGCAGAGGACAGATAAAGGTGTTGGGTGTCTTCCCCCATCTCTTCCATCCGATATTTTGAGACCAGGTCTTTTGATAAACCTGGAACTCACGGACTCAGCTAGCTGGCTGGGTGGCCAGTGAGGTCCAAGAACCCGCCTCTCTTCACTACCACAATGCTAGTGTTGCAGACCTGTGTAGCAATGCCCAGCTCTTACAGGGAAGCTGGGGATGCGAACTCAGGACTTCATGCTTGCAGGGCAGGCACTGTGCTGACCGAGCCGTCTCCACACTCCCTGCTGCTATTGTCTCAACGGGATTGCTGTAGAAAATAATGTTTAGGCGAACTCTTGGCCTAAGGTCATGGAGTACAGAGTAGAACATGACTTTTCAGCCCAGGCTGCATCTCCTGCCACAGCATTACCCGGCCTTCCCTCCTGTATTAGTTTGTTTTCTATTGCTCTGACAAATACATTAACCAAAAACAAACTGAGGAAGACAGGGTTTACTCCAGCACAGAGTCCACCATGAAGAGAAGTCGGGGAAGCTGCCTAGAGGTAGGAATTGATTCAGATGCTACTTGCTGGCTTGCTCCTCATGTCTTACTTGGTTTGCTTTTGTATACCACCCAGGACCACTTCCCGGGGACTTCACTGCCCACAGTGGGTTGAGCCCTCCACGTCAATTATTAATCAAGAAAATGCACCCCTCCCCTACTTACCTACAGGCCAATCTGTTAGAGGCAATTCCTCAACTAATATTCCCTCTTCCTAGATATGTCTAGGTATGTGTCAAGTTGACAAAAACTGATCAGCACACTTCCCCTCTGCATACAGTTTCTCACCACCCTGCCTCCCCTCCCTTCCCCTCTGCACAGATTTACCCTCTGCATAGAGATGTGTGTTTTCATTTTCAGCAAAGCAGACCGAGCCTTTCTAAGTTGGTAACCTAAAATGCTTCAGTATGTGACAATTTTGGAACACTGACATGGTGCCACAAGTGGAAAGTTCCACACCTGATCTCACCTGACCGTCACAGCCAAAACGCAGACACACCAAAAATACTGCTTGGAATTACTATCGGGATGTGTACGCAGATGAATAGGAAACATATATGAGTTTCATGTTTAGATTTGGTTCTCATTCCCCAAGACATCTCATTATATGCAAACAGTAAGGCATTTGCAAGCACTAGGCATCAGAGACGTTTCTGAGCTCATGCATTTTATACAAGGGTCACTCCACCTGAAGTGTTTCCAATCCCCCCCCTGCCCACCCCGTGATCAGAACCTGTCTGAAGACAGTGTGAACATTTCGTGTCTTAACTGTTGTTCATCACACTTTGAATTTCATCTATTATTTTATTTAGTTGCTGTATCCACACCTTTCTTTCTTGATTGTAAGCATGTACCTCCATGCCTAGTTTAAGAGTGCTTTGATTATCATTTCATTTCCGGAGGGTTTTCTCAATAGTGTGCTCTAGAGTAATAGAAAATGTCCCACTGTGTGAAGACGACCCGCTCTTCCTTCCACTACCACACAGAATCTGCTGTCTGACGGCTCTCTGGCCGGTGCTCTAGATTTTCTCAGCTGGTGCTTCTAAGGTCTTTCTCATTCTAACTAACATTGTTCCTTAATTTCAGAATGAAAAGTTATTGTCTCCCTCCTTTTTACCTGCTCGCTATACTGTCTTTCTTTTGCTTATAGATTCGTGACTTGAATTCTAGAAAACCACTTACGTATCTCCTGCTCTCTGTGCATCACTCCTTCCTAGACTCCGGTGAGACCCCCGGGCAGACTGTCCCATGTTCTCCTCCATCACTTGTACTGTCTCCCGTTCTTCTCTTTGCTCCATCAGAGTCATTTATTCACGTGGATCTCAGGGACAGGGTTAATTTTCTAGGAGATTCACTTTTTTTCGGCTCTGTGTCTTGTGATCTTGTGATTTCTTCCTTCCACTGAAATCTGTGAGTTTCTCTGGCATGAGTACATGTGTGAGGCTGGGAATGTGGAAACACACACAGCTGTTCTTACTTCAGTATCCAGGCATGTGAACGCTAGCCCAGATCCCTCCAGCCTGTGCAGCTCCTCAGAACTCTCAGGACACGATCCACATGACTGACTTTCAGCGACACCTCCCTGTTCATCCACAGACCCATCTGTTTCCACGAAGGTAACTACAATTGCCTCAAAATACCCAGTGGCCAGTCTCACAGGGAGCATGCTGCAATCCTCATCAGTGGTAATTTTCTCTCAGGAAATGTCAGGACAGAAAACAAGGTTTTCACAACCAGCTGCAATGTGATCGCTATTTCTATTCCTCCCTCAGCGAAAACAGTGACAATGCTTTTGTGGCTGTTTCAACTGCATGTGCTGGAACCAGGCGTTTGCCTGAAGATTAAAAATTGAAAATAGTGAAATAAAAATTTTAAATAAATTAAAAATGTATGTATTAATTATTATCGTGTGTGTGTGTGTGTGTGTGTGTGTGTGTGTGTGTGTGTGTGTGTGTATGCTACAGCGCATGTGTGCAAAGGCCAGAGGACAACTTGGTAGACCCCACACTTCCCACCGCTCATGCCGAGCAGAAACATAGTTTCTGTAGTCTTTGCTTTGTGGAGTTGCTGTGCTTGACTCAGGTCGCTGAGTCGCTTGGGTATTTCCTTCAGTCAAATCTGCACGTCTTTATTCAGCCAATGCGTTTGGCTGCGAGTGTTGGAGAGTGGGGCTGTGTCTTTTGGATTTTGCAGACACTGAAAACTCAGACACAATCTGATCTTGCCATCTTCAATCCTGCTCAGGAGCCCAGGGGACTACTATCTCTGGAGGGGCTGTGACCGTCTCTTCTCTCCTGACCTCTGGCCATCTGATAAGCCTGGACAACAATGTGCAGGGCCTCTTTCCAGAATTCAGACAAGGTCACTTACTCTCATGGTTTTCTTATTCTCTTGACATTGTAGGGAACAGAATCCCAGGAGTCACCAATGTTATGTAACCACCCTACCTCAGCTGCTACCCAGGTCCTATGGTTTCAATAACATGTTTACGCTATTGACTTCCAGATGGCCTAAATCTTGGTGCTACATTGCAAATGATGTACTGGCCTTCTTTACCTGGGTCTTTTAAAAAAAATTACGCCAAGTTTCCCAGGTTCACAGTCAGACTTATCTACTTCTTCAAATTGATGTCTCGTCTTAACTTCCGTCATCCTTTCAGAAGTCATGTCATCCTTCCAGGTTCTGGCAGGGAGTGTTGCAATCATTTAAAATTCTTATCTTTCTTCTAGCCTCTCAGTTTGGGATGATTTAGCTACTGGGTACAGCAAGAACAGTGCCTGGGGCTTGTGTAATTTCAGCAGCCCAAGAACATGTTTTAATTTCTTCTGAAATAGGAAGGAAAAACTTTACATCTTTTTTTGGATGTAAAACATTAATATAGCTGCATTAATAGCAACATGGTAATAATGGTGGGCAACATGTCTCTCTTCTTTCTGTGTATGGATGAAGGGACGTGTGAAGGTAGAGATGCCAAGCCCCCCGTGACCGGTCACCCTGCAGTTGTTGACTCCTCTGCTGTGGGAATCCTTCTCCCCACCAGCCTTTCTTCTGTGGCCCCCTCACCACAGCATCTCCTTGCATCACTTCTCAATATACTTCCACGTGCCTTTGGAGCGCTAAGTAATTCACAGATGCGAGCCAGTTAGATGGCTAAAAGCTAAGTGTATCTAATTCGGCCTCAAAGAAGCAAGTAAGAATGGAAAGGAGGTTGGACCTGAAGTCAAAAGAACAGAGGCTGTATTCTCGTGTGTGGAGTGTGTTCATATGTGTGAGGGCGCACCTGTGTGTGCACACATGTGAGTGAACGTACATCTGGAGGCCAGAGGACAGCCTTGCTGGCCAGGCGTCATCCAACTTGTTATGTTGAGATAGGACCTCTCACTGGCCTGAAGCTCACCCTGTAGGCTAGGTTGTCTGGCCACAGAACCCCAGGGGTTTGTCTGAATTTGCCTCCTTAGCGCTGGGATTCTGAGTGTGTGCCACCACACATGACCTTCTCACGTGGGCGATGGGATGGAATTCAGGTCCCTGTGCTTGCAAGACAAGTACTTATGTCATTCACTGACCAAGCCATCTCCCTAGACCAGTTGCTGTGCCCTGTGTCTTGATTTCCCTAGCTTTAAGTCATTTTAATATCTGTGCTCCCTTCTTTACAGTGTGGTTGTAGGGAGCCAACGAGAATACAGAGATGAGGTCATTGTCTGCACCCGGTACAGTGTAGTAGTTGGCTCTGCCTCCCTGATGGAGAGTCTTGGACCAAGAACATGAAGAGTGTGTGCTGCTCCATCATTGTTTCTCTTCCCACCACGTGCTGACTGACCCCTGGTTCCTTGAGCTCAGTCTTAACCTTCCTCTTCCATTCTGTTTCTCACCAGACTGTGTGAGAACCTCTCTGGCTTCAGTCCCTCTTGCAGCCACACCTCTGGTTCCAGCCACCCTGTCTTACCATCGTTAATGCCTTTCCTGACTGCTCCACATTCTGCTGCATGCTGCTGGCTGACTTGTGTCTATTTATCAACTACATCCCGTACTCCTCAGAGCCATATTTTACTGTTTACTCCACAGAGCCCAGAGCAATGCTTTGTGTCTATTTTATGTGATTGCTCAATTCTCATCCTTCACATGTATCGTTTCTCCCTCTGTTGGACTTTCCCCAGCCCTCTCATTTTCCCACTGATTTTCCAGAGTCTCACTCAGGGCCTGAACTCTTCATAAAGCCTTTCTACCCTGGGGACCTCTTCCTTCGCTGAACTTCTCTTGCACTTCCTGAATAGTTTAGCACCTGGTCACACAGCTTGCGCCTTTGTAGATGTGAAAGAAGAGAGTGAGCTCAGGCAAAAGCCTTCTGCGCATTGTTATGGGATTAAGGACACTGGGGACTGGGTTATTTGGAGTCCAGTGTGTATTTTGCATAACTGAAAATGACCAGTGCAAGGCTGTCTTCATCAACAAATGCAGCATAGAGGGGGTCTAGGTGTCCTAAATGCACATTCAGACGGTATTTTGCTATTTAGAGAACAGCGGCCCAGGGCTTAGAAAACCTCCTGAATAAAACTGTGAGCATCCAAACGTCTCATTTTTGCCTTCACTCTGCTGGGTGCCATGCATATGTGTGGTAACCCAGCTCTGCTCCCGGAAGCCTCAGGCTAGCCTGAGCTGGACACTTCCCTTTCCCGCCTAATTGCTGTGATTAATTTTTGCAGTGGAAACACAATGCTTGGCTCTGTGCTCTAATAGGGCCTTGGGTCTGAAGGAAGTTCAATTTCCAAATAACTGAGGACACCGGAGTGTGACCTGAAGGTGCTGAGTGAGTGTAAGAGCAGCTGGTGGTTTGTGTGGAAAGAGCCGTGTTTCAGGATTCCTGACTGCAGGTCTGCCGTGTGAACACTTTTCTGTGGTATGAGGGAAATAGCTAATGATGGCAAATTGCTTACTTTGGACCATTTCTGAACCTGGTTTTGCCATTAAAGAGAAAAACCACACCACATCTGCTACGTAGGAGCCAGACAAGGTGTCAGATTGCAGTCTGGAGTGCCCATAGCCCAACTCAGGCTGAGCCTGGGGGACAGTAGCGGCTAACTGTGAGCCACACTGCATGTGCTTCCAGGGCACACATGTTGTAGGTTTTGGAGTCATGGGGACTGGGAACTACAAAATAAAGTGGGGGGTGAAGGGAAGAGAGCCATGGGGTGAAATTGAAATGGCAATGGTTGATGGAGCTCTAGATGGCCATTTGTATACTGCACTCTTAGGGACACCTGGGCATTTTATAAGCAGGGCAGGACAGGACACTTGGGCGAATTGGGAGTATAGGAACACAGATGTTACTCCCTTACCTAGAAATACTTTCTAAAATAACTATGTAAAATACCAATGTAGCTCCATTGGCAGAGTGCTAAGGTAACAATCAGGAGCCGTTGCTTCAGCCTCCAGCACTGTATAAACAGGTGGTGGGTGGTACATGTCTGTGAGCTCAGCATTGGGAGGTAATGGCAAGAAGACCGGAAGTTCAAAACCATCAACTACGTTGTGGATTTGAGCAAGTCTTGCAGGATTTGGGGGTAGGGAGGAAGACAAGAAAGAAAGAGAGAAAAGGGAGAGAGAGAAAGACAGACAAACCAAAATCACCTCTTTTCTTTCCCCTCCCTCCTCCCCTCCCTCTGAACTTCCTCTTTCTCTTTTTCTCAATCTGTGATTCATCTACATGCTAAAGGCTTTGAGAAACTTCAGCCAAATATCTGCCAATAAGATTAGAACAAAATAAAATCAAACCACATTAAAAAAAGAGCAAAATCATGATAACAATCTTGAGGGAACTATGTACCCCAGCTGACAGACAACCCCTGGCCCTGAAAGGCACACCCATGAAGGTCTGCATTCAGATACCAGGAAGCATGTGGCGATGGGTTAGTGGGACTTGGGCTTTTCCTGTCTCCTGTGAGCCAGCAGTAGTTGGGTGTTCTTGCTTGGTCCCGCTGTGGTCTTTTCTTGACCTGGATGTAGGGAGGGGGTCTTCCTGCAGTTAGGGTGTCAGCAGTTCATAGTCCACAGCGAGCCTTGCCAGGTCTCGGCGGGGGAAACAGGAGACACCCATCTTCTGAACCACAGCTGAAGACAAAGGAGAAAGTGAAGGAGCCATGATCTGCCTCAAGCAAAACCAGTTGGTAGGGGGATGAGCGTCTGGTTCTGTCACCAAAATTGCAGCAGCAACAGCAGCAACAACCAACAACCAAACAGCAACCCATAAAAAGCCAGTTTGTACCAGCTCATGTCTTCTTTCTTCTCCTTTGGGAATCTGAGGCAGAGGCAAGCTTGCAACCTATTGGATAATACTACTCAGTACGGTGGCCCTATGAATGGAGGTAACGTGAAAAAGCCTATAGTCATGCATTAAAAACAATAACATGTAAAATGGTTGCATTCATTAAAAGAAAAAGTTAATTTAAGAAACAGCACAGTGGCTGGCTGGTGGTGGCATACCCCTTTAATCCCAGCACTCGGAAGGCAGAGCCAGGCAGATCTCTGTGAATTTGAGGCCAGCCTGGTCTATGGAGTGAGTTCCAGGAAAGGCTCCAAAGCTACACAGAGAAACCCTGTCTCAAAAAATCAAAGAAAGAAAAGAAAGAGCATAGTGAGTGGAGTCATGGAGTCACAGGACTGTAACTGAAGAGAATCAAGCCAGCAGCCAAGCACATAGCCCACCTGAAGAATCTGTGGGGAAAAAAAAGGGAAACGATAAAGGAATACAAATAGAGATGGTATTAGGCACCTTCACCCTGCATGCAGTCAGCGAGAGAGTGGCAGCTCACTGCTGAGACAGTTTAACCAAGATTAAAAACAGTGGCAGCAACAAACACAATGCTCCTTTTACAATCTTTTACTTGACAGATTAGGTTGCCATATTTATGCAGAATTGTGATGTTCTAGCACATCTGTATCTCGGTGTCCAAATCATGATAGGCATATTCCCTAGTTTTCTTGCTGTTAACTGTTTAAAACACTCTGACTAAAAGCCACTCAGAGGAGGAAAGGGTTTAGTTGGCTTACACTTGCAGGTCACAGTCATCATACAGAGAGGTCAGGGCAGGAACTCAAGGCAGGAACCTGTAGCAGAAACCATGGAGAAGGCTGCTTTCTGGCTCACGCTCTCTCACTTGCTCAACCAGCTTTCTGATACAGCCCAGGCACACCTGCCCAGGGGTGGTGCCACTCACAGTGGGCCAGGCCCTGTTGCATCAGCAACCATCAAGACAGTTGCCCATGGACATGCCTACAGGCCAATCTGATCTAAGCAATTTCTCTGTTGAGATTCACTTTTCAGATGACCTCCAGCTGTAGCAAGTTGACAATTAAAGCTAACTAGGACGACATTTACCACTTCTGTAGGTTGAAAACATTCAGAATTTTTTTGAAGAAAAGATTTTGTTTTTTTTTTTAATTTAAAATTAGCATTTGTTAGGCATAAATAATGAGTTTCATTATGACATTTTCATATGTATATAATGCATTTTGCCCATAGTTACCCACCTTCACTTGTTTATCCCCTTTTTCTTCTTGGCAAGTTTCTTCCCATTTTCCTGCCCCTGTTTTTTTTTTTTTTTTTTTTTTTTTTTTTGGTGAAGTTTCATTAGGGTCACTTACAAGAACATGGGTGACAGTTTATGTCAGGAGCATGGGCACCTTCCCAGTGGCTACTCCACTAGAGAAAATGTCTCTTCCCAGCAACTATTAATCCCCAGGGAAGGGTGGGCCTCTTGGGTCTCTCCTCATTTCATGGTGGAACATTGACAGGCCCAATGTTAAAGAAAACATTCTTGGCTTAAAGGAAATCTCCAACAAAAAATGTTCAAGCAGGGGATGTAGAGCACATGTGCTGTGGGATGGTCTGTATGTCAAATGTGTTGCTGATTGGTCAATAAATAAATCACTGATTGGCCAGTGGCCAGGCAGGAAGTATAGGCGGGACTAACAGAGAGAAGAATTGAGAGAACAGGAAGCTGGGTGAGGGAGACACTGCCAGCCACCACCATGACAAGCCGCATGTGAAGATCCTGGTAAGCCACGAGCCACGTGGCAAGGTATAGATTTATAGAAATGGATTAATTTAAGCTGTAAGAACAGTTAGCAAGAAGCCTGCCACGGCCATACAGTTTGTAACCGATATAAGTCTCTGTGTTTACTTGGTCGGGTCTGAGGCTGTGGGACTGGCAGGTGAGAGAGATTTGTCCTGACTGTGGGCCAGGCAGGAAAACTCTAGCTACACACATGGGCTTAGCGTGCACAAAGTACTGGGTTCGATTCTGATTGCTAATGTAAGTTCAATTGAAATCATTTCAGTAAAATTAATGAAGGGAGACCTTCCTAGAGATCCCACTGAACACTTTGTTAAAGATGAAAAAATTCACGTGTTCGTAGGAAGGAAAGTTGGTAGAGCACCAGATGTTCCTTAAAAAATATGATACCTGAGGAGCTCTTGGCCTCTGCAGAGAACACTGAGAGGTGAGGAGGACAGAGACTACTCCCTGTCCCCAGCATGCCCTCTCCCACTTTTCCGTTGGCTACAGTGGGACACAACCTCTCAGTGGAGGTCACATTTCACAGCCCTGTGCATCCGTCAGGGAAGCCATCTGACAATGTGCAGGCCTGGGGAGGGGTCTAACAAGAGCAATTTCAAATCTCTCCCCAGAGATGAAGCTACTTGGGATGAGGCTTTCCTTCCTTCACTGAGGTTGGAACATGGACTCAGTGTGGTAAGTCAGCCGTACCACATAGAGGAGGCTGTACCATGTAGAGGAGGCTGTACCTGAGGGTGTGATAGTGCTGCTCATTAAAGGGACCTGTGCCCTTGGGTGATTGTGCCATGGTGCTTCCTAGCATGTTCTGGTTGTCCCTGTTAAGGAGGACTTCTGGGAAGGAGCTGTGTCTGCAGGGACTGACTGGTTAGAATTGCAGTACAGTAGAGAGATTGGGATGTTACACGTCCAGAGGCTAATTACCTCATCTCAGGCTAGTTCCAGCCCTCCAGAACAGCCTTTCCATGCTGTTACTCTGTGTCAGAATTGACACCCTGTGATTAATACATAACACTTTTGGAATTTTTAACTTAGCACATCTACTGGCTTCCACCAAACCCCACACTAAGAATGTCATCAGATAGCATCTTGGGTCTGTAAAACAGCTTCCCCCATCTTGCTGAACCTGCCTCTCTGATGTATTATAATCCACTAATGTATTTTAAACTTGATTCATGACTTTCTTTGTTCTGTAAAACTATGAAATGTCATTAAACTGCTTTCATGCTGGAACATGGAATTTGGGGTAACCTAAATTCATATTTTTGGGCCATGGTCATTTAAAATGGCTCCAGAATAAACTATCTCTTATTTCCTTTAAGATGAGGGCTGGTGTGTGTGTGTGTGTGTGTGTGTGTGTGTGTGTGTGTGTGTGTGTGTGACTGTTTCATGTAAGGGAATGATACTTCTGCCTGTCAGCACACAGAACCTTGCTATAGCATCCCAGTACCTGCTTGGACTGAAACACTCCAACAATAGGGAAAGCTGCCTGAGTGACAATCAGCCAGTCAGCAAGCAAAGATGCTTTTGTTCTCTCTGCTCCTGAATGTGATGACTAGCTTTTTCTTGAGTTCCTGCCTTGATTTCTCCCCAATGTAACTGGAACCTGGAACTGTAAGTCAGATATGTTCTCTTGTAAGTTGCTTTTTATTGGGGTATTTGTCATGGAAACAGTGAACCCAGAGCAGTAATAATCTCTCCAAAATGGATAAAACAAAACAGTGATGGCGCTGAGTGTCTGCATTGCTGTGGAAGTTGCTGTGGGGTGTAAAGTGATCCACAGACATTCTGGAAAACATCCCGGCAGTTCTTGAAAATCTAAAGATGTGATTCCAAAACAAACGTGTATGTTTATATAAAAACATATATACCAATGTCCACAGCAGCTTTGTTAGAGGCCCAAATAGCTAGAAACAGTTCTGGTGCACTTTAATAGGCAAATGGTTAAATGGATGGTGGTATGTCCATACAAGAGAATATTGCTCAGCAATAAAAAGGACAAGGTATTTGTATACACTGCAGCTTGGATCATTCTTTGGGGAATTATGCTCAGTGATAGATAGCTTATTCCTCACATTTTTAAGGTTTTACTAATGCAAAACTTTTTCAATATGGAAATTTTAGAAATGGAGAACCAATTAGTGGTGTCAATTAGGGAGCGTGTACATTCATTCATTAATGTTAATTAATCAGGAGTCTCTAGAGCAGTGGTTCTCAACCTTCCTAATGCTACAGTCCTTTAATACCATTCCTCACATTGTGGTGACCCTCAACCATACTATTTTCATTGCTACTCCATAATTATAATTTTGCTACTATTATGAATTATAATGCAAATATCCATGTTTTCTGATGGTCTTAGGCAACCCTGTGAAAGGATCATTCCACCCCCCAAAGGGGTCGAAACCTACAGGTTGAGAACCACTAGAGAAACAAATCCAGGGGGAGATGTACTCTCATACCCACCCATCAGCCCCTGCCCCACCTTCCACTTATCATAGAGATGGTAGAGATTCTGGCACAGAACTGAAGGCCTGTGAACTAGAGACACAAAAGTTGGGAGACAATTCATTTCCCAGGTCCAGCAGTTATGAAAGGAGGGAGGGCATACTGTCCACATTTTTGCCTCCTCGGTCACTCTGAGGAGTGGATGATGACCACCCAGCTTGCTTGGTTCATCTATTCCAATGTCAGCTCCCCACAACACACAAATGAAAGGTAACCAGATGCCTGGGGGTTCTGTGATCCCTCACGTTGACACATGAAATTACACAGAACGTTCTGGAGATGGGTATGATTATAGAGGGAATCAACAGGCATTCTTGCTTGGTTGGAGCGGGTCAGTATTTGGATTGTGGTTGTGTTTATGCAGATCCACAAATGATAGAATTGTGTAGAGTGCATATACATGTACACATGCAGATACAAATGGCTGGGTCATCCAAGTAAAGTTGGTGGATTGTATCCACATGTGATAGAATTGTGTAGAGTGCATATGTGCATACATGCAGACACAAAGCTTTGGCCCTGGAATAAGGTTGGTGGAGTGTATCCTGGGTGTAATATGCTATAAATTTTGCAAAATGTTAGCACTTGGAGAAACTGAGGAAAGACAAGAATTACGTTATATTTTTCCTTTATAGATGCATTTAATGATCTACATTAAATCATTACAATGATCACTATAAAAATTTCACTGAAACATACAACAGCTCAGGAACAACCCAACTACTCTCTCTAGATAGAACAATGAATCTTTGAGAGGAACTTGTTCTATGGGTACAGCTGGTACCAAAATACCCTTCAAGGGGCAATGTCCCCAAGGGCCAGCTGACTTCTGTCTGTCTGTCTGTCCCTCACCCCCATCTAGGACAGAAGTCAACATTAGATATCTTCTTTGATTGCTCTTCACCATTTTTTTTCTTCTAGATGACGTCTTGCTGTGTAACCTTGGCTAGTCTCAAACTCACAGAGAACCACCAACCTCTGCCTCCAGAATGCTGGGATTAAAAGCTCACACCATCATGCCTGGCTTTATCACCTTAACTTTGCGGGGGCGGGGCGGGGGAATCTCTCAGTGAACCTGGAGCTCTTTGTTTCAGCTAGACTGTCTGGCCAGCAAGTTCCAGATCCTCCTGTCTGCCTCCTCAGTGCTGGGGTTACAGATGTGCACCTTGCCTGCCTTTTATGTGGGTGCCAGGGATCAAATTCAAGTTTTCGTGTTTGCATGGAAAGTACTCACTGATGGAATAGCTCCAAACTCATTTTGGATAAAATTTCTGTATCTGTGAAGGGAAAGAATGAGTTAAGTGATTGCCAAGTAAAGTCAAAATTCGAAGCATTCAGTTGTTCAATGATTGACTATCTTAATAAGGTTATTTTTCCATTTAATATTGCCAAGAGAAACTGGGTATTCCATGTGGGCTCCTAAGCATGTAAGCTCAAAGTTCCTTAGCTCACTGGACATTTCCCCCTAGGGCAATGTGCATGGTCAATCAAATCATCTAGTCCTAGGATCATCACAGTTTTAGGGGACCACGTGGGATATTTTGCTGTCATAATAGCTGAGATAGTCAGCTTGAAGGCTGACTATACAGTCACTTATTCTAGAAATTTCCCTCCTGTGATTTCCTCTCTGTCATGCTCAGGTTCCATTCATTTCTTCTTCCTTTTTTTTTTGTTTTTAAATGGATGTGAATGTGTGTGTATAAGTTCATGCATGTGTGTGCACATGTGTTTGTAAGCATGGGAGTGATGGCCCATCATTTACATGCACATGTGGGCAGGCTACAGGACAACCTCGAGTGACAGTCCTCAGGAGTATGTTGTTGTTTCATTCCTTGAGGTCATGTCTTACAATGCTCTCTGGAGCTTACCCATTCTGCTAGACTGACTGTCCACTGGGCTCCTGACATTCGGCTGTCTCTTCCATCCCTCTTCCGGCACCCAGTGCTGGCACCATGAGTATGAACCACTGTGCGTGGGAGAATTCTGAGTCTCATCTCAGGTCCTTGTGTTTGAGTGGCAAACCTTTACTAACTCAGCTATTTCTCCAATCCCTTCTCTCCCTTTTAGTAAGGACACAGAGGAAGTCAAATGGCAGAGCTGGGAAGTGTATATATAGGGGCAAGGAAAAGACTTCTGACAGAAGTTGGGAAGGATTTGTGCTGAAAACTAACAAAACCATGATGTCTCCCTGTCATTACAGATCTGTTATTAATCCAGAAATATTTTCTGGATTAGAAGGAGATAGAAGATTCTTGCTTCTCTTAATATTTATCTTTCGTTATCTTAATGTGTGTCAACTTCTGGACTCAACGGTAGATCTTTTGTACAATAACAATCTGAATAATTTGCCCAGAGTTTATTTGGGTTGTTTTACATTTCCATAATTAAATCATAGAAAGTGTCCAAATCTTCCAGTTTTTCTTGAAATGATTGTTAAAAACAACTCAAAATATATATAAAAACAATCAAAACTAAGAATCTGATTTTGTTTTATGTCTGATTGTATGGCTGTTAAACGGGAACCGAGCTGGAAAAATGAATGTAATACTAAGCTTATTAAGACCTTGGATGAGAATGCTTAAGAGGAAGCACGAAGATTGAAAGGGTTTGGATTAGATTTTCATAAATATTTGTTCAGGAACCACAATTCCAACATGCAGAAGCCATCAGGACAAAACGTCCCTCCTCTTTTCGTCCCCAGAATTCCTCAGCACACATTTATACCCCCTTCATTTACTGCTTAGCCGGGCAAGTTGTGAGGCAAAGGCAGAGCATCAAAGGCAAACTTTAAGCCATGGATGGCAGAGTTTGCACACGTGAAGTTATTGGAGGAATCAGTAAAATAACAGAGTTAAGTGTTGAGCGTCGGCTGCACTGTAACTTCGGCAGGAAGTGGTCACAACCTCATGAATTCCCGTGAAAGATACCAATATGGTTTGGTTAATAGGATAAAAATGAACTTTGCTTCACATTTGTACTTATTTTGCTTAAACGAACCGCAGTGCTTTCCCAGGTAGATTTATTGGGTAAAGCTGCTTCTGTTTGGGTTAAACTCTGTTGGTTTAGAAGTGTCCTGTGGATATCAGTTGGGCACGTGTTCTGCTTGGGGGTCATCTATGGGCTCAAACCAAGGTCACTGGGGTTGGAAGACCTGAGTCACAGGTTGGCTCAGATGCTCTGGAGTCTCTGATTTACTCTTAGGAAATGCAGTCTGGGTCTGGACCCTTGGTTCCTTACTTGAAAGATCAAGGGCTTGTAGCAGCCTGGAGCAGAGTCTTCTGACATCCCATGATCACCCCTTAGGTGGGCTGATCATGGCAGATTGGAGCTTCCACAGGAGGAAGATATAGTAGATGATGATTTTTGTTCCTGGGAGAACCTACACTTTTACTATGAATTAGTTTCTTCCGTTGTCAGAGTTTCTTTCAGAAACATGTCCTTGAAATTCTCACAAGTGTCTGTAACTGCCATCTTCTGCTTCAATCTTAGAGGAGAAGTATGACCTGGATGAACACTGACAGGTTAGTAGAAAACCCAGGCCACTCTGATGTTCTGGGTACTACAGCTTGTTGCTAAAGAGAGAAATAGTTTGTGGCAAACTGTGGTAAAGGTCAGGACTTTGGCATGAAATAGAGTTTGCAGACTCAAACAAAGGTGTTTGTGTTTAGTTCTGAATCCAACTGAGAGAAAACGAAATTGACTTCTCTGTTTATTTGTTGGTTTTTATCTCTGAGCTTTGCCCAGGTCAGGACATTTCACTCCCTTCAGCCTTGGAGAGCTCAGTGTTGTTTTTGTTTTTGTTTTGTTGTTGTTTGTTTGTTTTTGCTTTTTGTTGTTGTTGATGTTTCCATGTCATTCTCTAAGCCCTGAAAACTCAATCTATTTCAAAAGCTCTCCCAAGAAAATAGTTGAGGATTGGCACCTCCAAATCCCTTTCCTTCAACTTCAAATCTGATACAGAAATGCAATAGTGGGTGAGGAGTTTCCCTTACCCCAGTGCTTCTCAAGGGTTAAAAAAGCAGGTTTTTGCAGCTGGAGAGTTCACTCAGTGGTTAAGAGAACTGGTTTCTCTTCCAAGGGACCTGAGTTCTCTACTCAGCACCCAAGTTAGGAAGCTCACAACTGTCTGTAACTCTAGAGGATCTGATGTCCTCTTGCTGGCTTTTATAGGCGTCTGCACAAACACACATACCTACCCACAAACATACACATAAATTAAGAGACCTTTTATTTTATTTTAATATCAAGAGTTATAACAATATAATTACATCATTTCCTATCTTTCTTATCCTGCCTCCAACCCCTCCCATGACCTACCTGCCTTTCTCTCTCTCAAATTTATAGCCTCTTTTTCTTTAACTGTTGTTACACGCACACACACACACACACACACACACACCCTGAAATACGTAAATATAACTTGCTTCATCCATATAATGTTACCTGAATGCATATGATCTCAGAGCTGATCTCTTGGTATTGGATAACCAATTGAGGGGAGCGCTCTTCCCTGAGGAAGGACGGTTTTCTCATCTCAGAATTCTCCAGTTACCTGTCTTTATCTAGGGTAGATACCCCTGAGAGATTTCTCCCTTTCACATTAGCATGTCTATTGAAGTCATCATTGTGCTGGTCTTGTTTAGGCAGCCATGTTGATGAGATTTCATGGAAACAGACTCTTTGATGTTTCTAAAAGGCACAATCTCACTGCAAGCTTCCTGTTCTTCTAACTCTTGTAATCTTTCCACCCCCTCTTCTACAATGATCCCTGAGCCTTAGGTAAAAAAAACTGTTGTGTTGTTTTTCTGTCGGCTTAGTAGATACACCTGAATCTTCTATTGATATTTTAATTACTGTCTAAGTCCCAAGGTCCCCGTAGTCAGCACCTAGTTGCTCAGACTGAAGTCTGGCAGGATTTCCAGTCCCACTGGCACCAGCTTGGCCATGGCCACAGCCACCAAATGTAGGTTTTAACTGAGTCTCTATCATTCTATTTACCAGTAAAGACCTGGGAGTCAGATGTTGGGGTGAAAACCTGCTAGATCAGAGAAGCTGAGAAGCAACCTACTGACCTTCCTTTTTGGCTGGAGACCAAGCAAGAGAAGTGTCTCTCTATTCATCCTAAACCATAAAGGTGGTAAATTTCTAAGTCCCTCCCTACTCCTTCCTGTGCATCTCTCTATCAGTATTCCTGGCTTCTTCATCCTCTCTATGGCTAATTCCTGTCAACTAGTCACTCACTGGCTCCACCCCCTGATCAAAGGTTAATTTTACTAACACAGTCTCGAAGTTTCATGGTGTGATCAAATAGGCTGCAACAGTGTTGTAGATTATGGAGCTGGGACTGGACACCATACAGTTTCTTCTTCCAGGTTTTTGATTGGTTGTGGTTTTCCATAATAGTCTTCATCTGTTGCAAAGAGAAATTTCTTTGATGAAGAGTAAGAACTACACTTATCTGGGTATAAGGACATACATTTAGAATGTAGTTAGGAATTATGCTAGTTTAGTAAAGTGGTGGTTGTAGATTCTCCTTCAAGATTCATGACTTCACTAGCCACGGGTCATTGGCTAGTTTCTAGTACCTACAATCTTACTAATGCCCCCTCACCATCACTACCTTCCCTGTGTCCATTCCACTGGTTATCCACAATCTTACCAAGGCAACCTCACCATCACTACCTTCCCTGTGTCCATTCCTGCTGGTTACCTACAATCCTACCAAGGCAACCTCACCATCACCACCTTCCCTGTGTCCATTCCTGCTGGTTACCTACAATCTTACCAAGGCAACCTCACCATCACCACCTTCCTTGTGTCCATTCCTGCTGGTTACCTACAATCTTACCAAGGCAACCTCACCATCACCACCTTCCCTGTGTCCATTCCACTGATTACCCATAATCTTACCAAGGCAACCTCACTATCACCACCTTCCCTGTGCCCATTCCACTGGTTACCCACAATCTTACCAAGGCCACCTCACCATCACCACCTTCCCTGTGCCCATTCCACTGGTTACCCACAATCTTACCAAGGCAACCTCACTATCACCACCTTCCCTGTGCCCATTCCACTGGTTACCCACAATCTTACCAAGGCCACCTCACCATCACCACCTTTGCTCCACAAGACCAGATAACACCCTTCTGGAAATATCTGCCTCATTGGCCTTCCCACCTTCAATTTTTCTGAGTCTTCTTCTGGTCCTCAGAATTACTAGGGACCTAATTTCTAAGATCTAGGCAAATAACTAATCTCTTTCCCTATTCAAACCTAACTCTGCTGCCATCTGTCTGCTCGTACAACTGTCTTAGCCTTTTGGTTTTTCCTCAACACTGATACAGTTTGCCTAGCTATTGGGTCATCTAAATCTTCTTGCCCCTTTGGGCATTTCTTCAGGACTCAGAATGGTCTCTTTGCATCAATTAATCTGTCTGGTGAAGACCAGCTCCCAGAAAACCTTAAATAAACCAGATCAGGACTTAAATAAACACCCTTCAGGACTGACTTGATTCTTTGGCCACCATGGTACTCCAAAATCAAAGAGGATTTTGTTCATTGGTCACTCAGCCAGCTGCTGTCTTTTGATAGGAAATGGAAACTGTTAATACTGAAAGTTATTATTAAAGGGTGCATGTTGTTGAGTTTAGGTAGTGTTTGTATTCTCAGTAATAGTTTGTGTTTCAGTAATTATAGCTTTGTTTTTCTTTCTGCATTCTCTTTTCTATGTTCATTTGTCTGGTTAGCCTGAAATACCACGTCTTATGTTATGCTTAGATTTGGTCTGTTGGCTATAAATCTTTTAGGCTGTTTGTATCACGGGAAGTTTTCTTTTCTCCTTAAGCCATGGCAGATAGTTTTGCTGGATACATTAGTTGAGGTTGGTTGTCATTGGAACGCACTGCTCCAGGCTCTGTGGCTTAAATGCTTCCACCAAGAGATCAGCTGTTAGTCTGATGCATTTTCCTTCAAATCCTAGATTATCGTCATGATTGCTATCAGCCTTATGTTAGTGTTTTCTTGAGAATCACTCAGACCTTTTTTCTCTTTAATTTCATTGAGTTGTTTCTTCATGTCTTCTTTAAACGTCTTGAATTGATGAAGTTTATGACTGTTATTTAAAATGCTGTGTCCTGGGGTTTTTCTATGTAAATTTCATTGGTGAACATTTCTATAGGACTGGTGGGGTTTTTTTTTTGGGGGGGATACTCCCTTGATCTCTTGTATTGTTTGCGTTTTTGTGATAAGATCTGGTTCTGAGAATTTCTTAAGTTAGTTGTGTCTATTAGAGATAGAACACAGGCTGTGTGGGCAGGGTTAGGACTAAAGGTTGGCTACGGATTAGGTGGAATGAAGTAAGGTGAGTAGAAGGGACTGGACTGGTGGACAGGATGTGTATCCTTGTCTATGTCTGGAGTTCATGGTTAGATCCAGAGATCTAGGGTATGTGGAGGGCAGAATCGGGCAGACTCATCACACCAGAATCTGTTCAGAATTTGGGTGAGTGGAAAGGTTGGAGGTGGCATTGGAGGGGCCTGTAGGTAGCTGGCAGGCTGGGAAGATCCTTGTGGAAATCTATTGGCTGGGGACTGTACAAGCAAGAGTGGTCAGACTAGGTGTGCAGGGCACTGGATGTGGGGCCAGGAGTAGTTCTGGGAGTTTGGGGAGGATATGTATGGGGGAGGGGCAGACAGATGAGGCCAACTCACCTGATTAGATCCTGGTGAAAGATGTGCAGAATCTGGCTAGAAAGAAATGTTGGATAAGGTGTAGGCATGGCCTCTGAGTGGTGGACAGGCAGAGAGGGTCTTGTAGAAGCCTAGAGGTTGGGGGCAGTGCCAACAGGAACATCCAGACTAGGCCAGGGCACTGAATGGTTTGTGGGATTAGTGTGTGTGTGTGTGTGTGTGTGTGTGTGTGTGTGTGTGTGTGTGTGTTTGTGTGTGTGTATCTGACGTTACAGGGATACACCTAGATAGACTCTGCTGAAGAATGTGTATGGTCTGGCTGGCTATTGAGGTTGGAGCTAAAAGAAATCATAGGGAAAAAACATGTTTATGCTAATTTGTTTTCAGAATATAGTCTTTAAAATTGGGAAAAATCTCTTTGGTTTTTTAATTTGACTTTAAAAAGCCATTTTTCCATAAAAATTTACCCCTGATCTACTCTTAACCCTATTTGTTTGTTTGTTTGTTGAGATAGGGTCTCATGTCCAGGCTGGCTTTGAGCTCATTATGTTGCAGAGGTTGACCTTAACCTCAGAATGCATTCCCCAAGTAGTGGGATTATAAGTATGCACTACCACACATGGCTTATGAGGTGTTGTGGATTGAACCCAAGGCTTCATGCATGTTAGGCAAGCACCCTACCGACTGAGCTATGTTCCCAGTCTACCCTTAATGTACATATATCCTGTAGAATAAAAAATGATTCAACTTTTCAAGCAATCATAAACTAGGCAATGCTCAGCAGGTGTGAATAGGGAATACCCACCTCAAATGCTTTCAGCATGGAAATGTTTGATGCTATTAAGCAGCCTTGCTGCAAAAACTGGAGACCATTTCTAGTTTTCTACCTCAAGCAGGAAGCAAATAGTTTCTGTACAACTGTGAATCCACCTGCTGGTTCCCCATCCCCAGCTCTAACCCCTTCCCATTCACCACAGGCAGAATCTGGTTCTAAAGGAAATGCAGGTTTTTATGTTGCAGACCTCTGGTAGAGATGTCACGTATACAATATGGGTCCATGGCTAGAATTCTGCAAGATTATTAGAGGAAAGAGAAGAATTTTATAGAAACCCACGCTCAAGGGTTGGGATGTAGTTCAGTGGTAGAGTGCTTGCCTAGTAGGCATGAGGCCCTGGAGTCCAACCATAGTACTGAAAAAGAAAGGAAGAAGATATATATATCGAGAGAGAGAGAGAGAGAGAGAGAGAGAGAGAGAGAGAGAGAGAGAGAGGAAGGTAGAAAAGAAGGGAGGGAGGGAAGGAGGGAGGGAGGGAAGGAGGGAGGGAGAAAGGAAGGGTGGAAGGAAAGAAGAAATCCATATACAGAAGTCAACAATCAACACACAAGCACACATATAGCCCAGTATCAAATACTAGGCTCCTTAGATCAAGAATTAGACTTTCCGAAGAGCCTACAAGATGTAGAACTTGCCCTTGGATACCTAGAGAGATATCACAGGCTCTTTTCTGAGGAGAAATAGAGGCTGATATAAATCCTTTTGGGTGTCCTGGTCATAATTGTCATAGACTTTTATTTTTACATTTTATGCTGTAAGATCTGATGTAGCCCACAGTGGCCTTGAACTTGTTATGACCAAGGATGATCTTGAACTTCTGATCCTCATGTCTCTACCTCCCTCATGCTAGAAGTTCAGACCTTCACACCACACCCAGTTTATGTGGTATTGGGGATGAAACCCAGCACATTTTAGGCAAGTATGATACCAAGTTAATCATATCCCCAGCCCCATGAAATACACTTCATCCTGCCTAGGTTCCTGAATATGAGTCCAGTGATTTTCAACAAGTTTGACTTTCCTAAAAAATGCTTTCATATACCTACCAGTAGCTGCTGCAACAGATCCAAGATCCAGCAGGTAAACATACAGGTACCTACTCACAGCATGGGCCAATGAGGTGTTTGGCTGGCTGGGGCATTCACACTACATGGTGATTCAGGAGTCCAAGTACTCTGTTTTGTGGTGGAATTTACAGCCCAAGGCTGCACTGAGATGCTGGCTAAGAAGCCATATCTTACCTGGAGTGGCTGGTTGTTCATTGCCATAAGAACACTGGAGTGGATCGGATTGATTTTTTCTAGGTTGAAGAAGTCCTGTGAACCAGCATAGGCTCTGAGACCTGAAAGCAAATCTGGGAGGGGTCTCTGGAAAAGGTTTTCCTGAGAAAGCTTGAAGGGAGGGGCTCTTTCTGGATATCTTCCTCATGTTTGTGATGTGCTGGGAACTACAACCAGTTATAACCAGTACTGAGCATGGACAAAGGAGGTTTGTAAAGGAGCCCTGTTTCCAGCATCTTATCGGCTATTGAGTTCATTTGAAGGCTCCTTATTTCTAAATGCCTTTTTGAACATAAAAATTAATGGAGCAATTTTATTGTTTATAGCTACTTTGTATCAGTTTTCTATTACTTTCCATAAAAAACTCCTGATCTGTGTGTGCAAACTGTTTCTTCATAACGATGAACTATAAGTGACATTTAATTAAACAATTTTTGTTTGCAGTTGCTACATGGGCTGAGCTCAGTGGATCAGTCACAAGGAAGGTGACGTTTTCTGTTTCCATGAATATCTAGCCCATTTAGCTGAGCTATTCGGAGGAGGAAACCATTGGGAACACTCATGTTTTCAGAAGCCCTTACTTCTAGTTCCCATGAGCAAGTGTTTTGTGTATTTTGAGATCTGTATTCAACTTCATTCTTTTAGTTTACTACTGACTTTTCCTCACCCCCATTTCCTTTGCTTTTTTAAGACAGGATTGCACATACACCAGGCTTGCTTCAAATTTGGTATGTATCATAGAATAACCTTGAGTCCCTGTTCTTCCTGCCCTCATTTCCTGAGTACTGGGATGACAGTCATGCACCATTCTGTCTGGCATCCTCCAACCTCAAATATGAATGATAAGAAAATACATATTGATGGCTGGCAGTGGTAGCACACGCTTTTAATTCCAGCACTCAGGAGGCAGAGGCAGACAGATCTCCGTGAGTTCGAGGCCAACCTGGTCCACAGAGCTTGTTCTGGGACAGCCAAGACTACACAAAGAAACCCTGCCTTGAACACCACCACCACCCCCACACACAAAAAAATAAATAAAGAAAAAAGAAAAAAGAAAGAAAGAAAAAGAAAGAAAAGCAAATACATATTGGAAATGGAGCTGAAATGACTTAGGACTTTTGACAGTTTTCAAAAATGTCTTCTGGGATTGGAGAGATGGTTCAGTGGTTAAGAGGACTTTTTCCTTTTGCTGCGGTCCTGGAAAGGTTTAGTTCCCAGCATGCACATGGTGGCTCACAACTATCCACAACCCCAATTCCAGGAGATCTGACTTCATTACCTGACCTCCACATACACAAGCTGTGTGCAAAGCACATATACATACACGCAGGCAAAACACTCACACACATAAAAATAAAATAAATAATCTAAATTAGCAAGATTTAAATGTCTCTTACTGGAAATTGCTGGCTATGTGCCTGTTGCTTGTTTGAAATTCAACCGCTCTGAGCAGGCTGCTGGCTGCAGCACTCCAGCAGCTACTTTATCCTTGAAGTTGCTGCTTGACCAGAATGAGATATTTTGGCACATTTTTTTACCTTTGGAATTTTTTTTTTTGAGATAAATTTAGTCCAGTTCCCCTTTTCCCTGTTCCTACTCTGCTGGGAGTTGTTGTGTGTGCTGGAACTGGATATCTGAATTTACCGTATGTTTGGAACACATACATCTCCTGGGAGCAGATGTTTGCCTCTGGAATTCCATGAGCAATGTCAGGGCAGTCTTGTTCTGATTGTTGATGAACTTGGACAGTGTCATACCTCATTGCTTTTGTTGTATTTCTTATATATCTAGGGTGTGTGTGTGTGTGTGTGTGTGTGTGTGTGTGTGTGTGTTTTAGTGTGTGTGTATGTGTATGTGTGTGTGTATGTGTTTTAGTGTGTGTGTATGTGTGTGTGTGTGTGTGTGTGTGTGTGTGTTTTAGTGTGTGTGTATGTGTGTGTAGGCAGAGGTCAATTTCAGGCCTCCCTTATTTCTTGAGAACTGTGGTGGCTCAAATGCTATTGGGAGGTGTGACCTTGTTGGATTAGGTGTGGAGTTGTTGAAGGAAGTGTGTCATGGGGGGTTGGCTTTGGAGTTTCAGAAATGCAAGCCAGGCCCAGTGTCACTCTCTCTTCTTGCTGCCTGCCGATCCAGATGCAGAACTCTTGGTTCCTTCTCCAGCACCAAGTCTGCCTGTACTCCACCAGGCTTCCTGCCACATGATAATGGGCTAAACCTCTGAACCTGTAAGCCAGCCCAAATTAAATGTTTTCCTTTATAAAAGTTGCCATGGTCATGGTGTTTCTTCACAGCAATAACACCCCAACTAAGACTAAGACAGGTGCCACCCACTAGATCCTGAGCTCACCAAATAGGCTATGCTTTCTGGCCAATCAGCCATGGAGGTCTGCCAGTACTGGTGTTAGAAGTGCAGATTGCCATACCCAGATTTTTCATTTGAGTTCTGGGATCAAACTCGGGTCTTTATGCTTGCACAGTAAACAGCCAACTGAGCTAGCTATCTTCCAGCACTTGCCAACTTTCTTTGTAAAGTGGGCAGTGACCTTGGAGGTCCATGGGAAGTTGCTTTCAGAATGAATTTAGCATTGGCCGATGGCTACATGAACCAAAGCAGTTACTTTAATAACGATGAGAAAGCTTTGAATTCATGCATCACCATCTGGAAAATCACTGAAGTAAAAACTACGGTGGTCATTACCAACCTATAAAGAAATGTTTGTGGCACTCTACAAGGGGGTCTAGTCTAAGTCAGAACTTGGTGTGGTTCTTTTCTGTAGCCGTTTCCTCACAGTACTTAATGACATGGCAGTTTACCGGGCCTTTTCAGTACTCAGAGCACAGTGTTGGAGAAAAAAGTCAGTTAAGTCAGCTGCAGGAGCCCAACTATTTCCAAGAAACTACATTATAAACACTGTCATAGCAGAAGTCACTAGGATTCCCAACAAACACTGTCATGGTAGAAGTCACTAGGATTCACAAATGTTCGTCTTATCTGGGGTAGCTGGGTTACTAGTGTGTTTTCTGAATTTAGCAAAATATTACAGCATCTACAGGATTTATTTTTTAAGGTTTTCTCCTTCAGTGTAAGGAAATAAATAAATGCCTCACATTTTTGGCTTTACCATTGTTCCTTTGATTGAATCAAAGATAAGAACAGTTCTGTGCATTGACTTTTGCCTGCTTCTTTTCTCAGGATGTTTATGCTAAGGAATTTTCTGAACAGTAAAATTAAATCCTGGAAGGTGGGGTCCACTCATCCACTCATTGATTGACACATTCACGTGTTTGTTTATTTAATCAATCAATCAATCAATCAATCAATCAATCAATCAATCAATATTTGTTGATGGCCTGCAATGCCCCAGATGCCCTGCTAAGTTCCTCAAGGGACAAAAGCAGGCATGATCTGGAATCACAGAGTGTGTGGTTGGTACCTACAGGGAAGGTGCATCTGAAAAAAAAATCAGCCTAATTCACTACGATTCCCAGGAAAACAGAATTAAGTTAACCATCTAGGAATATCTAGAGAAATGACGGTTTCCAAAAGAAATCCACTAAGAGTAGGGCCATGGACTGGGGAGATGACCAGTGGCTAAAGTGCTTCATGTAGGCATGGGGATTGGAGTTTGATCCCTAGAATTCACATCAAGAAGCTGGGTGTGTAGTACCTATAAAGCCAGGGCCAGGCCAATGGCAGAGTTTGTATCAAAACATGAAGGGATGACATCTAAGGAGTGACATACGAGGGGCCCTCTGGCCTGCACAGGCATGCTCACACACATGCGTGCATGTCTCCCACACACTTACACCCTCACACACAGGAACATGCACCTCTTCCCACACACATATACATATACATAGAAAGAACTGGGTAGGAAGGATCTAAATAAAGGAAAGTCTGTGCTCCTCATTGATGATGGTCTAGTCCAGACCAGAGCAAAAAGGACTGAGATGTGAAAAGAGTCAGTGAGGGTGGCCTCAAGGAAGAGCCATGGGAAGATTTTATGGCCGAAAAGAGCTCTATCTGGTCACCTTTGGAAAGGTGTGTGTGAGCTGGCAGTGGACCTAAGGAAGGGATTAGAGACAAGGTGAGACTCCATGATTAGAGGAGAGATGCTTGGGTGTCAGGAGTGGGAGGCAGGTGCTGATGGTGCTGCTGACATGTAGGAGGTACAAGCAGGGTCTGTAGGGTCCTCCAGGCAGCCCCAGTGCCAGGGCACTGGGCAGGAAGTGTTCAGTGGTGCCAATGCTGAGAAAGCGATGTGACATCACACAACTCCCAAGACCGGTTGGTGTCTGTAGCTAGCACCTTCGTTAGGAATGCCAGGCACTTGACAGAGGCAGTGGAGATGTCCCTGCTGGGCAACCAAATTCTGCACCAGGGCTTAGGGGCTCCCAGGGTTATGGGCATCCATCCTTCTCAAGCTTTCTCCTCAAAGTCAAATTCTAAATTCTTATGCAAAACCACAAAGAACGAAGAGGTGTGGTCCACCTGTGCAGCAACTCCAGGCAGCTCCTTGGGCATTTCCAGAATCCTAGGACTGTGTTCAACAGTCTGAAAAGTTGGCTTGGCTGACAGGTTCTTAGTTGACCCAAAAGAGACTAGAACCTCAGAGAAGTTAAGCGATTTCTCTAAGATCACAAAGCTGGCAGAGATGGAACCAAGGTCCAGCTTAACGTTCCTTCAAAGCTGGGGGATACATGATTAAACACTCACTGCTTTATTTTCATTTCACCAAACTCTCTCTGTAAGGTCTATTGACACACACCGTAAAATCACATGCAGATGAATTTGCTTACATATATAAACATAAAGAATTTACCAATGGGCATATCGTACAATATTTAAAAGTAATAGGTTATGCAACTTATGATAATCTTATAATAGCTGTGTTTTATATGTACTGTAACAATGTATGTATCATGGATGTGTAGACTACAGCACAGATAATGTGTATATGTGTATGTGTGCATGTATGTGTAGATGTTTTGTAGGGCTGCCATGACGAAGTTTTAGACTTGGTGGCTTGCACTATAGACATTCACGTTCTCACAGTTCCAGAGAAGTTTACCTATGCCAGGCTGTCAACGGGCTGCTTCTCTCTGAGCCTTGTCTGGCTTGTGTGAGGCCACTTTCTCCTTCTGATTCATGTAATCTTGACTGTCTGCTTATTCAAGCTCAAATATCCTTATTTATTTAGTTTGTTTCTTGAGCCCAGTTAGTTATTTAGCTAGTTAGTTTTGTTGTTGTTGGTTTTAGTGATTTGCTATTCAGACAAGGATGACCTTGAACTACCTGGGATTATACCAGTACATGTCACTGTGCCCAGTTTGGATTTTCTCTTTCTATAAAGATACTGGTCAAGTTGGGTGAGGCCCACTTAGGACCTCATCGTACCACCATCATCTTCTTAAAGATCACATTTCTTAATACTGTTGCATCCTGAGTTCCTGAGGGTGAGGACTGTGACAGATGAGTTTGCCAGGGCAGGATGTAGGAGGACGTCCGTCTACAGCACTATGCTGACATGAATTCTATGCTTCCTAAAGGACTGTCAGACTCTCTGTGAACAGAAAGCAGGTGCTATGCCTCATTATGCAAAATGGTTCCTATTATAAAATAGGGTACAGTTTAGGACCCCTTTTTGACAGGTCCCCATGAGAGAAACAACAGAAAGAATTAGAAAATGCCAATACCAGAGATACTCCAATTGTGCTCAATGTGAGTGTCTTAATAAATCTTGCACCCTGGTGAGTCTGAATGACAGCCACAGGGCATTGCTGTTCTTGCCAGGAGCACCTTTATGATGATGTTGGAGGCCCCCTCCTGCACACTAGGAAACAGAACACTGACCTGAGGAAATGGGGTGGAGGGAGGGATTTGTCCACTTTTGAATTCAGGCACAATGTGAGCTTTGAGAGCTTACACCTGCTGCTTCTGTTTCACACTGGGCTCTGGTATCCAAACACCAGTTGAGAACTTCGGAGGATGATTTCTTGTCTTGGGCTTGAATTCTGAAGCCCAGAGATTTTGTGTAAAACATCTTTGTTCTGTGATACAGTGCGGGTTTATTTAAAGCAAATGCTGCTCTTAAATTTGGAGGGATTTGCACCTCTAGAATGGACAACTCTACCTGAGAGAAAGAAAATCTGGTGTCATTCTTTTATGTCTTGAAAGAAGGGCTATTAGGTTAAGATATATGTGTATGTTTGTGTGTGTTTGTATGTGTCCATATGCATATGTATATATGTGAGCATGATTGTGTATGTTTGTGAGCATGTATGTGTTTCTATGTGTGTTTGTACGTGTATGTGTTTTATGCTTGCATTTGCATGTGTGTGAGTTCATATGTATGTGTGTGTATATGTGTTAATGTGTGTGTATATCTGTGTGTATGTGTGCATTTGTGTATATGTGTGTGTTTACTGATGGAGCCATCTTCCAGAAGCTTTTGATTGCCAGAAATTTTTTATCTAAATAGACAAAAATGGCTCCTTGAGAAGCCATGATTTGGATGGTTCTCAGAGGAATTTGTCTCTGTAGCGTCCAGGTTGGCTCACTCTGTGTGCTCACTGTTCTGTTGGGGCCAGGCCCCACCTGCCAAAATCATTGCAGAAGCCCCCCCCACAAGACCCCACCAGAATTTCCACTCCAGGCACGGATGTTGTGTCCCCCTGGGGACCCTTTGGCTGACACTCAACTTGCAGAGACCTTTCCTGCTTGCTCTTCAAATTCTTCTGCTCCCAAGGCTTGCCACCCCCACCACTCCCTCGACCCCCTCCCCATCCACACTCCAATCTTATTCTCCTTGTCTCTGAACCCTGAGCCTGGCCCTGCTTTCCCACAGCTTTCCCCTCCTGTGTGCACTTGGCAGGTCTGTTTTGTGAGGTTTGGTCCTTCTCAGAGCCCATCTCAGAACACCTTTCCCAGGTGTCGACCTCACAGCTGAGCATTCACATGTGTGTCAGCTCTCTTCACAGGCTGAGGCTTAGGAGGGAACTGTGTCATCTGTGGGCCACGAGTCAGTGAATGCGATGGTTTATTGTTTTGGAAGTTTCCCCTAAGACTCCCGTTGGTTTTCATTTTAAAAATAGATTTCTATCTGGGTCTGTATGATCTTCTCCTTCTTCTTCTTCTTCTTCTTCTTCTTCTTCTTCTTCTTCTTCTTCTTCTTCTTCTTCTTCTTCTTCTTCTTCTTCTTCTCCTCCTCCTCCTCCTCCTCCTCCTCCTCCTCCTCCTCCTCTCTCTCTCTCTCTCTCTCTCTCTCTCTCTCTCTCTCTCTCTCTCTCTCTCTCTCTCTCTCTCTCTCTTCTGTAGTCTTTTAATAGTTGCCTTTATCCTTAATTTTTAAAATTGTAGCTGAGTTTTAACTTACGGACCATAAAATTCACGATTGTGACGTGTGCAGTGCAAAATTTGGGAGACTTTGCAGAGTTGGGCTGTCATCGCCTTAGACCCTTTCTGTCATTCCACTGTCCCTCCAGCATCTCTCCTGCTGTCCCTGTGCCTGCCCCACAGTCCGCAGAGCTGTTGATGTATGTGCTATGTCCCATAGACTTGCCTGTTCTAGACACTGCACCATTGTATCAATCAATATATTACTTTTGAGTTTCTGATTTCCTTTTTAGCATGTTTTTGCAATTCATCTATATTATACAGGTATTGATATTATGTTCCTTTCAATTTTCTTTTGAAAATATTCATTTATTTTATTTAACATGCATATGCGTGTGCCCGGTGTATGTATGTGTACTGTGTGTGTAGGAATCCAAGGAGTTCAGAAGAGGAACTGGAGTTATAGACAGTGGTGAGCTTCTAAGAATTGAATCCAGGCCCTATGTATGAGCCGCAAATTCTCTTAACTGCTGAGCGTCTCTCCAACCTTCTTTTTAAAAATCATTGTGCAGATAAATGGTGTTTTTTTTTTTTTCCCTGTGTTACATGATGGTCATTTGGAGTATTTCCTAGTCTTCGGCTTAATTAGGCTGCTGTGAGCATGGACAAATAGGACTTTGTATAAGCGTGTTTTTATTTATGTCGGTTATTTTTTTCTGGATTTCTGTTTTTTTTGTTTTTTGTTTTTTGTTTTTTGTTTTTTTGTTTTGTTTTGTTTTTTTTCGAGACAGGGTTTCTCTGTGTAGCTTTGGAGCCTGTCCTTGGACTCACTCTGTAGACCAGGCTGGCCTTGAACTCATAGAGATCCACCTGGCTTTGCCTCCCCGAATGCTGGGATTAAAGGCATGCACCACCACCACCCGGCAATTTTCTGGATTTCTTAGTGGAATTGCTAAATGATACAGTGATTAGTAATCAGTTTCTATACATTTCTGTACAGTCTCCCTGAGTGTTCGTGTGACTGTCCGTCCTCATGTCATTGACTGAGGTGTTTACTGTGTCCTCAGGAACTCTTGTCCCAGGGACTCTCTGTGTTCCCCAGAACTTCCTGCTGTGGATGACTTTTTCATATTCTTGTCAGTCAGTCATGTCTTCTGGTGAGATCTTCACTCAAGACTTGGCCATTTCAGATAGTTCTACACTGGGTTAGGGTTTTTTTTTATTATTATTTCTAGACAAAGTTCTAGGAGTTTTTTATTTGTGATTAGTCATTATTAGTTATATTTTAATGAGGGTCAGCTTGATGTTTCCAAATGTGTACAGCTCATGTTGGTCAGTCAACACCTATGATTTTAGAAGACTTTCCTCCAGTCTGTAGCTCGTCTTTTCAGTCACTTTGATCTTTATAAATGAAGCCTTTTTTAGTTTTAATGCAGCCCAATTGAGTGTTTTTAGTAACTTGTGTTTAAGAATCCTTTACTTACTCTGGTTACAAAGATATAAAGATAATAGTGCTTAATACTGTTAGTGCTTAATACTGATTAGTACTTACACAAACACACACACACACATATACATACATACATATATATGTGGTTTTTTTTAATGTGGGTTTTGGGGATCAAACTCAGGTCCTTGTATCTGCCAGGCAAGTACTTTACTGACATAACTATCTCTTCAGCTCTGAATCCCAAATTCCATTTCTTTGATCTCTGCCTATCCTAGGCCAATATCAAAACAACTTCGTGATTGTGATTTTGTACTGAGTTTGGAAACTGGGTGGTGCCCATCTTCCAAATTACCCTTTCTCAACATTGCAATGGTCCTGGACCTCTCAGTGTTTCCAGGCACATATTAGGAGGGATAGTCAAATTCTCCAAAAGGACTGGAGCACTGGGGGTGGGGCCTTCAGCAGGGGCTGTAGTGACTCTGTTGGTCAGCTGGGCAGGAAGTGACTGCAAGTGACCTTTTCCTTGTTTGTCCAGTGTGGCTTGTTGAGCTTCTTGGTCTGTAGGTTTCCATTTTCATCAAATTTAGAAACTTAGACTATCCCTTCAAATTTTTTTTTCTCCTTTTTTTTCTGAGCTAGTTACCAGTATCCACATTCTCTCAATGATAACCCGTGGACTCACAGGGTGTGATGGCTTCTTTCCACTTTTGTTCTCTCCTTTGATTAGACTGGATAATCTCTAATAATCTCTCTTTAAGTTACCAGTGTGTTTTAGGACACAGGGCCTATGTATGCCAGGCTGGCTTCAAACTTGGTGTGTATCAGAAGCCTTGAGCTTCGGAGCCTCCTAGCTCCACCTCCCATAGGCTGAGAGTACAGATGTGTGCCGCTATGATTGGTTATGCAGTGCTGGGGATGGAACTCAGGGAGTCCGGAATGTTTGACAAGCACTTGACCAACCGAGTTACATCCCAGCCCCACCAGAGGCAAATCTGTCACAGCGTTGCTCTGTGGATGCCTGTATCAGTTGCTGTAATTTTCATTTTTAGAGTTTCCTCTTGGTTCTTTTCTTAAAATATTCTCAATTTCCACACATTCTTATTTGCTCAGTCATTGTTATTATACTTTCCTTTACTCTTTAAACATGTCCCTAGTCCATGCATATATTTACAACAGCTGCTGTGAAGTCTTTGTCTACTGAGTCTATCATCTGACAGCAGGAATGGATGTTTCCATTGACTGACATTTCCCCTCGAGAAACACTTCTCTGTTTCCTTATATGTGAACTTTTAAAACAAAAGTAATTGAAACTTCTAAAGCAAATTTTAATCAGATCAACCAATATGCTTTCATTATTTGCTGTGCTCACCTTAACTTCTTGAAGCTTTTAAATGTTCATTAGGTTATTGAACAAACAGATGAAGGGCTGGGAAGATGGTTCAGATGGAATAGCATTCCAAGCATGAGGACGTCTGTTCTGTCCACAGAATTCACATAAAAGAAGAGATGGGCGTGCTTGGCATTGTGGAGAACACATTTAATCCCTGCACTGCAGAGGCAGGCATGTCTCTGTGAGTTCAAGACCAGAAAGATCCCTGGGGTTTGATGGCAAGCCAGGCTGCCCTAACTGGGGGAGATCTAGACTAGTGAGAGACTTTGTTCAAACAAAGGGTGGTACAAACCTGAGGAGCAATACTTGGGGTTCTCCTCCGGCCTCCATGTAACACACGCATCTGTGTGTAGATACACACAGACACACAAACAGATATTTGCACACACACACACACACAGACACATAGATATATGCACGCACACACACACACATACACACACACACACACACACACACCACACACACACACAGACAGAGAGTCAGAGAGAGAGAGAGATGATACCCAAACACACACACACACACACACACACACACACACACGCACACACACACGTACAGATACACACACTAAATGACACCAATTTTCCTGAATGTCTGGGAAGAACTGTGCTTGGATTTGAGGGACTGTTTGGCAGAAAATTCTACCAGATTAGGGTTCTTTTCATCAGCTCCTTTGCTCAGCTGTCCTTTGAAGTTGACCTGGTGTCTAGTTATTTTTCCTCAACGTGATTTGCCCTTTCTTGTCTGTGAACTTTAATTTTTCATTACCATTGTTCACTAAAATGTATCTCTGTGTCCAGTTTCCTTATTTCATCCTGTTAAGTGTGTGAGACACACGTTTGATTGTAGTATTCCTTTCTGGGAGGTTTTCGTCTCTCATTCCCCGGTGTTCCCTTTTCTCTCTGTACTTGTCCTTGAGTGTGTGCTAGAACACACGCTTAGCAGGGGACAGGGTTACTCACCAGGTGATACTGGGCAAAGTCTACAAACATCATCTTTGGTTCTGACAACTAGAAGATGCTACTGATATCCAGAGAGGAAAGGTCATGGATGCTGACGAAAATCCCAGGAGCCCAGGGCAGCTCCTGACACAGAGAAGCACTTTGTCCAACATGCCAACAGTGCCCAGCTGCTGCCCTCATCCAAAAGCCATACTCAGATGCCACAGTTTTATATATGCGCTCGCGCACGTGTGTGCGCGTGTACACACACACACACACACTCACACACACACGAGAGAGAGAGAGAGAGAGAGAGAGAGAGAGAGAGAGAGAGAGCACTCTACTACTGAATTTTACTCTTAGCCCTGATTTTTTTCAGATATTGTCTAAAACAATATTTCTTCCTCTCTTCCTCCATCCCTCTCATCCTTTCTCTTCCCTTCCTCCTTCTCTTCCCCTTATTTCCTCTCTTCCTTTTTTCTTCTCTTTCTTCGTTTATTTCCCCCATCTGTCTTTATTCTTTTGGCCCTTCCCTCCTCTTCTCTTCCTTTCCTTGTTTTTTCTTTTTCTTTTTTTTTTCTTTTGAGTCAAGGTCTCACTGTATTTAGCAGACTGGCCTGGAACTCATAGCCTGTTGCCTCAGATTCCAGAGACCCTGTCTCAAAATGAAAAGAATGAGCTGGAGCTGGAGCCCAGAGGAAGAAGTGCTTGCTTAGCACAGGAGACACTACCGTAAGTCCTAGCGCTCCAGCCGACAGCCAAGGACACCTGCTTGCCCCAGACGCCCTCTGTCTCCTCACACTGTGGTCTAGGCCCTTCCTCAGCGCTGCATTCTGACTTCTTTCACTTAGTATCTGTTCTCTAGTTACTTTTCTTTCTTTTTAAATTTGTGTATTACTGGTGTGTGTGTGTGTGTGTGTGTGTGTGTGTGTGTGTGTGTGTGTGTGACAGCACGAATGTGGAGGTCAGATGACAACTATCTGGAGTTGATTCTTTCTTTCTTCCTTTCCCTGGCTTCCAGAGATGGAACTCGGGTCTTCAGGCTGACATCATCGGACAGGAAGCACTCTTACCCACTGACCCATGCCAGCCTGAGTTTTCTTCCTGAAGTTTCCTTGATTAGGCTTATGAGATTTTATAAAGATTTTTATAACTATTCTCAAAGGACCCCCATCTGCAAATATCATCACACTGTGAATTTCAACACCCAAAATTTAGAAAACACATTTGGTATGTCACATCTCCACTGAAAAATATGGACAACTTATTATTTATGTTTGATTTTTAGAGATAATTTTTCAAATTTAGATTTTTTTTTTCCAGTTCATGTTAAGTGCTAAATTTTAGGTTCATCCCTCCCCCATTCTTGTTCTGTTCTCTGTCTTCTCTTCGTGCATGTCTCCTCCAGTGTTTTCTTCTGGGCTTTCTGGGCTCTAGTCCAGGCCAGGCTGTAGTGTATATGCTGCCCTGGGAATTCCCTTCCACATCCACATTAAGGATGTTGCATCTGAGGGCCTTGGATCCGCAGGTGGCTTGCTTAATTTCTAGTCATTCATCTGTGGCTCAGTTTTTGTGCTTTCTCAGCCTATGGCTGGCTCAGATCCCCGTGAGTTCAGGGGAAGCTCAGAGTTGTCCTCTTCCATACAATGCACCCCCATGTCTCAGGCCTCAAGCCTAACTCAGGTCAACCACGTGACACAGAGCGTTGTTCCATTGAACTCCTGTGGACCAGCCCCCAGTTCCCGTCACCTGCGGCCATGTGGTTTAACTTAGACTCACTGTTTGGTCTCTTTCCAGTGGCGTTCACTCTTCTTTCTAAAGCCCAATGCATTTTATTTCTAATGTCTGATGCGGTATGGATGTGTTTGTGTGTTGAAGTCCAGGTGCTGGATGCTGGGATACTGAGTTAGAGCCTTTTTGAGATGGGGCCTCATGGTGATTGGGTCCTTGCAAGAAATGAATGTAGTTCTTGAGAGATCCTGGTTAATTCCTGTGTGTAGCTAGAGTTTTCCTGCCTGGCCTACAGTCAGGGCAAATCTCTCTCACCCGCCAGTCCCACAGCTTCTCAGACCCGACCAAGTAAACACAGAGACTTATATTGGTTACAAACTGTATGGCCGTGGCAGGCTTCTTGCTAACTGTTCTTATATCTTAAATTAATCCATTTCCATTAATCTATACCTTGCCACATGGCTCGTGGCTTACCGGGATCTTCCCATGCGGCTTGTCATGGTGGCGGCTGGCAGTGTCTCCCTCTCAGCCTTCCATTTCCCAGAATTCTTCTCCTTGTCCCGCCTATACTTCCTGCCTAGCCAATGGCCAATCAGTGATTTATTTATTGACCAATCAGCAACACACTTGACATACAGACCATCCCACAGCATTTCCCCTTTTCTTTTCTTAAAAAGGAAGGTTTTAATCTTTACATATCTCTAAAGTCAGCTTGGTATATTTGGGAATTTGGGCGTAGTTTTTCTTACTACTTCCTGCTGGAGGGGGGCGCTGTATCTTATGGGGATACAAAGAAAATTTTAGAATTATGGAATAGTCCATGAGGGTATGTCGTCTGAGCCAGTTGCCTTGAAACCATTCTGGATGTTGGATCATCAGGGCCATGGTGTCATCGGAGACCTTTCAGGGGGTCTTGGCTGGTCAAACCTGATGTATCTTAATCTTGAATAAATCCATAGCCTCTGGCTTTCTGTGGAAACAAAATCAGAGCCTCCTTTCCAAAGCAACATAACCTTACATCCAAATTTTGAAGTCAAGGTACCTTTAAAATATACATTTTGGCATAACTCAACAGCTTTTGTAATCAAATGTTTTTCTTTAGTTACAAATATCAAAGAGAACATAATCCAGATTCTCTGTGTGGTAGCCATCTTTACGTGGCTTATTTTTTTATATTAGCTTGAGCCTATTGCTTTAAATTGCAGCCTTTTAAGCCTGAAATGGCGCTGGCATTATGGCTGTTGGCTCCGCCCATTTCAGCTTCCCAACATGGCGGCAGTACATTTTCCGCCAGCGTGAGTGTGAGTTATAAAGAGAAAGTTTGGACCCAGAATCTCTCTGTCTCACCATCTAATTTCTCAGTTTCCAAGCCACCTGACCTGGGACTTTCCATCTGCCAAACTACGTGCTGTTTGAACCTTTTTTTTTTTTTTTACACTGCACCCCCAGGTGTTTTTGTTATAGCAATAGGAAGTGGACCAATATAACTTATATATTTTATTTACCATTGTTCTGTTTTTGAAAAAGAGAGGATACTTTGAAGTGTGAATTCAGAACAAGAGTGTTATCAATAGAAAAAAAATTCAACCCTTCGATGTCCTATTATTTCTTCTGGTGATCTATAGATGTAGATCCAGATACTTCAACCTACATCGTTTTGGCCAAAATGGAAAGAGTGAAATGAGTGTTCTTAGTAGGATGCTTTTGTACTCTTTAAAAGTTAGAAAGTTGAGTTAGGATAAAGGGTAATGGATACATTCCCTTGTGTCGGGGAACAAATGGAGAAAGGCTGGCTTGCTGGAGCAGTGAGGAGCACACAGGGCTGACCTCCGGCTGGACTTGGACTCCTCACACCCAGTGTGGCAAGTGTTTCATGGCCCTGTGCCCAGCCACCTCCTTCCTGAGGCTTATCAAGCTAAGAGTAGAGCCGGATCATTGAAAAGGATGGGGCTACCTTTTTTTTTTTTTTTTTTTAAATCAAGGTATCTGAAGAACCAGGTGACACATGATACCTACCTGCTGGGAGTTTGCAGGTGAGGAGCCCAGACCTCAGAAAATAACAAGCAATGCTATAGCCTAGACCAGTGGGGGGGGGGAGAGAAAGAGAGAGAGAGAGAGAGAGAGAGAGAGAGAGAGAGAGAGAGAGAGAGAAAAGGGCTCATTTGGGGCCAGAGTTGGACCTGTGGCTGAGTGGCACAGTGACTTCTGGGGAGAAGGTGGGAGTAGAGGACAGACAGCAGTGAGGCCGTGGTCAGGCAGGGGGACCTGGAGTGGGAAGGAATCAGGAGTTACCGAGCCTCTCGAGAACACTGAAGACCCTGGGCAAACATTTTCGTCATTGAAATTAAAGGAGGTGTTCCCAATAGCTGACGCGGTTTTGATTGGGAGTCATTTCTGAAAGCACAGAGCCTATCGGGTCTCTCTGACTCACACTGGGTCTGGATCTCTGACTTCCTCCTAAGGGCACATCTCCAGTGTCAGTTGTGGAAACATCTACAAAAGATCCTGGGTCTAGAGAGACATTGCTAAGTAGAGAGCATGCAGAGACAAGGGCTTGCCCACTCACAGCTCTAGAGTCCGTAACTGTACTTAGATTTCTAGGCTACAGGACACACTTATTCTGCAGAATTCTAGCTTTCCGAAGAGCAGCTATTCCCTAGAGCAGGACACCTGGAAATGGAAGGAACTGGAACTTGTTCCTGCTGACAACAACCTCTGCTGGTATCCTGATGGCTATATCCCCTCCCACCGCAACCTCGGTGTCTGTGAGCAGTGGTAATGGTCTGCCTGTGCTTGGCTTGTTAACTAGCTTCTTGCTGAGAGGAAAGTGATTTATTATATATGTAGTTAGGGAACTGATTTCACAGTACCCACAGCAGAAGACTGGTTACTCACTTAAGACAGATCACTTCCTGAATATAACACCAGCAGCACAGACACTGAGAACAACAATTAATAAATGGGACCTCTTGAAACTGAGAAGCTTTTGTAGGACAAAAGACATGGTCAATAAGACAAAAAGACAGCCTACAGAATGGGAAAAGATCTTCACCCACTCCACATCTGACAGAGGACTGTTCTCCAAAGTATATAAAGAACTCAAAAAACCAGACATCAAAATACTGAACAATACAATTTAAAAAAAATGGGCTAAAGAGCTAAACAGAGAATTCTCAAAAGAATCTCAAATGGCTGAAAGACATTTAAAGAAATGCTCAACATCTTTAGTCATCAGAGAAATGCAAATCAAAACGACTGTGAGATACCACCTTACATCTGTCAGAATGGCTATGATCAAAAACACTAATGACAGTCTATGTTGGAGAGGATGCGGAGCAAAGGGAAGATTCCCACTGTTGGTGGGAATGCAAACTTGTACAACCACTGTGGAAATCAGTATGGCAGTTTCTCAGAAAATTAGGAATCAATCTACCTCAAGATCCAGCCATACCACTCTCGGGCATATATCCAAGGAATGCTCAATCATACCACAAAGATACATGCTCAACTATGTTCATAGCAGCACTATTTGTAATAGCCAGAACCTGGAAACAAACTAGATGCCCGTCAACTGAAGAATGGATTAAGAAAATGTGGTACATATACACAATGGAGTACTACTCAGCAGAGAAAAACAATGACAGCATGAAATTTGCAGGCAAATGGATGGAACTAGAAAATATCATCTTAAGCCGGGCGGTGGTGGCACACACCTTTAATCCCAGCACTCGGGAGGCAGAGCCAGGTGGATCTCTGTGAGTTCGAGGCCAGCCTGGGCTACCAAGTGAGTCCCAGGAAAGGCGCAAAGCTACACAGAGAAACCCTGTCTCGAAAAACCAAAAAAAAAAAAAAAAAGAAAAAAAGAAAATATCATCTTGAGTGAGGTAACCCAAACCCAGAAGGACAAACATGGTATGTACTCACTCATAAGTGGATACTAGATGTAAAGCAAAGAACAATCAGACTGTAACCCACAGAACCAGGGAGTCTACATAGCAGGGGGGACCCTAGGATGACTGTGGCTTCTAATAAGTTTTGGGTTTACTCAATCACTGGGCAAGCTTCAGTGAAACATTTCACTATTAGGATAAGAATTTGTATTGTATAAAGCTGATAATAGAAAAATAAATAAATAAATAAAAACGAAAAAAAAAAGACATTTGTCTCTTTCCTTTCTTCCCTTAGTACTGCTTTAAACTGTTAGATTTAGGCTTTTCTATGTGCGTGCGTGCGTGCATATGTGTGTGTGTGTGTGTGTGTGTGTGTGTGTGTGTGTGTGTGTGTGTTCCAACTTCAGGTCATTCCTCAGGTTAGGGAGAGTGGTAGGCCTGACCTCAGGTAGGCCTTGAGTCTCAGGGATCTGGCTGTCTCTACCTCCTTGGTGCTGGGATTACTAACAAGGGCCACCATATCTGCATTTTTTTTTTTAAATTATAGATTCTAGAGATTGGATCTAGGTCCCTATGCTTCTATGACAAATGCTTTAAACATCTCCCCAGTCCAAATATATGGTTTTTAATTGGCTCAGAGTGTGAAGTAAAGTACAAAAAGCACAGACCTCAGTTATTTGCTATGAAACAATCTGGGTGACACAACCAAAGTCTTTAGTTTTTTCTATTTCTTAAGGAACTGTCAGACTATGGCCAACTGGTTTTAATATCAACTTGTTTGATTTTCACATCTATATTAATTATTTTTATGTAGCTATGACAATTACTTGACGGTACCAATTTAGAAGCAGAAAGTTTTGTTTTGACTTACTGATTCAGGGCTTTCATTCCATCTTGGCAGCAAGAGTATAGCAGAACAGAGAGATTCTGCCAGGAGACACAGAAAAATACTTCAGAAAGGGGCCAGGCAAGGTATCCCAGCTTTAGTAACCTATATCCTCCATCTAGGCTGTATTGCCCCCCTTTTTAATACCTTGAAATAATACCATCATTATTAATCAAGGGCTAACTCGTTGATTAGGTATGAACAGAAAGACTTAAGTATCACAGACATACCCAGTTACTAATGTCCTGGGTATTTCTCTGTCCAAGCAATTCGATAGTCAGTACTAAGCATCACAATGCCTTAGAACTTTAAGGTTTCAAATAAAATAGAGAGGCTGAGTCTGCTCAAATCCTGTTTTACTGCAATCCAGGGCATCTTTAGAACAAGAAAAATTGATAGACGTTGACTGTCAGCCAATCAAGTGCTGCACTTTCAGGGATGTTGTTAAGTATGCCTGAAGCACTATAAATCTTACCATGTAGTCCTGCCCTTTGAAAAGTCACGGTGTGATGGTAAATCTTGATTGGCAGCTTGATTTGATTTGGAATCACCATGGCAACAAACCTCTGGGCATGTCTGTGAGAGAGTTCCTAGAAAAAGTTAATTGAGGTGAGAAGATCCATTCTAAATGTGGGCAGCAGCACCCCAGGACTGGGGGTCTTGGATTGGATATGAAGGAGAAAGCCAACCGATTGCCAGCTTTCATTGCTCTCTACTTCCTGACTGTGTATGCAGTGTGATGGCTGCCTGGTGCTCTTGCTGCAGTGACTTTCCCACCATGCTGAAGCATCTGGTTGCTACCGGTGGTGGTTGGAATAGTCATGACCCCCACAGGCTTTGAATGTTTGATCATTAGGAAGTGGTGCTGCTTGGCCAGGATTAGGAGATATCGCCTTGTTGGAGGACACCTGTCACTGGGGGTGGGCTTTGGGGTTTCAAATCCTCAAGCCAACCCAGTCTTTCTTCCCGCTGCCTGTGGATCTGGATATAACCTCTCAGCTCCTTCTCCAGCACCATGTCCACCTGCCTGCTGTCATGCTTCCCACCATGGTGACAATGGACTAAACTTCTGAAAATGTAAGCAAGCCCTAATTAAATGCTTTCCTTCATAAGACTTGCCACTGCCTAGGACCATGTCTGGGTTCATTGTCCTGCAGCGACTGGGGCCTGGGGTGATGTTCATGACTCCTGTTACCACAGAGAGCTCTGCAGATGCCCAGGCTCTGGCCAGTCACCTGAGACCATGTTGATGTCCCAGGGCTATGGTGCTATCAGGGCCATACTGATCTGGGTGGCTTGTGCCGCCACTGGGGCCATGGTGGCGTCTGGGCCCAAGCTGCTGCTGAGGGCCATGTCTGGGTCTATGGTCCTGTTGCAGCTGGGGTCTGTGATGATGCCCATAGCCTGCGTTAGGGGTCATTGGAACCATGGTGTGCTGAGCCAGCCCCCACCCTTCACTGGAATGGCTGGCCCTGCCCCTCTCTTGATACTGCAGCAAGAGAGCTGGTCCTGCCCCTCAGGGGAGAGCTGGTCCCTGCACTTGGGAAAGATGGCCCCATACCTCACCACAGGCATACACCTCACCTGGACAGCACACCAGAGCTGACCTTGTGGTTAGGGATACAGGTGAGCCGACCTTGAGGGCAGGAAAGCAGGAGAGCTGACCGCCCCCCATATGCCCCTACAGCAATGGAGAGAGAGGGCCCTTTACCTCACCTGGGCAAAACAGTAGATAGGCCCTGGTAGTGTGAGTGAGCTAGATCTGAGAACCTGAGAGAAGGAGAACTGCCCCTACCCCTCACTGCAGGCTGCACTGGGTGGGCTAGCCAAGGCAGTGCTGGAGAGCTCACCTGGGTAGTGATGATGAGGGCAAGCTGGGGAGCTGACCAACCCAGCTACCACCTAGGCCCCAAACAGGGCTATGAGTTAGCCCACCTCACCTATGAACTGTTGGAGCATGTGAAGGGACGGACCTACAGACCCAAACAGTAGGATCTCATGACACAGGTTAACAACAGGTTATCCGAGAGGATCCCATTAACAGTGGTGTAGCAGAAGCCAGAGCCTCGAGCCAGACCAATGACTCGTGGCAATGAACACTTGCAAGTAAAGGAAAATGGACTAAAGGGTAAACTGTGTGTCTCAATGGGTCACACTACAGCTTCCATGAACAGATTCTTTTCTTTAGTTTTTTGTTTTTTTCTTTTGCATTTTTTTTTTTTTTTGTGTGTGTGGGTGGTTGCAAGGGCAAAGGGCAGATGCAAGGGGGTGGGGAGATAAGTGGAATCGGAATGCATGATGTGAAATCCACAAAGAATCAATAAAAGTTAAAAAAAAAAAAAGAGTTGCCGTGGCCATGGTGTCTCTTCCCAGAATAGAACACTGACTAAAGTATTACCTTTTCCAGGAAAAATCACTAAGGGCTGTACCTCCATTCTGTTCCCTCTATTCCCTTGATGAGCTTTGTAGGGTGTCCAGCCTCCCCCCACCCCTGTACCCTATTTCTGCTGTTCCCCAGGCTTATTATTTATTCTAAAATATTTTAGAGGTATGTGTTATATATTGAGCATACCCACCCTTTCCCTCCCAACTCAGTCCCCTTTGCTGGACATTGTCATCTGTCTACTTTTATGGCATATATATGTGTGATTTCATTTGGTTACATAAAATCTAGGAACCACAAATGAGAGAAAACATAATATTACCCTTTTTGAGACTGGCTTGATGTGTTTAACATTGTCTCCAGTTGCCCCCATTTGTCCAGAAATAACACACCTTCATTCTCCTGACAAACACTGTGTGAATAGAGAGACACATGATTATTAAGGTGCTGAGAATAAGTGACAGTTGAGTGCTTAAGGCATTTATACCATTCCCTAGAAGTCTTAGGAATCATCACAGAAGACTGTAAGAGCCAGAAGTTGGGGGAAAAGGCTGTGAAATGCTGTAATTTGGACATGACCCAGTCAGTGCCATCATGACCTCACAGCAGTGACAGCTGCCTGCAATGGGACCGCCAGCACAGGACTGGGCCAGTCAACAGTTGATCATGGATCAGGAAGGGGCTCATGGAGCCTTACCCCTCCCCTGTTAAACTATTGACTGCAGATGGATTCCAGGGGAGAAGCAGCCATTCTTCATTCAGGAGGGCACTTAGAAGCCCACCAGGCTCCAGTGGATGGTTCCAAACCTATGGTCACACAGAGAGACCTGGTTCAACTCAGTGAGTCACAAAATAAAACAAAGAGGCATAAATGTGTGAACAGGACTTGTATAAAGGAGTAGGGATGTGAAAACGATGTGGGGATGTTAAGGAGTAGGAGTGGGAGTTATCAGAATGCGCTACATACATACATACATTTTCAAAGAACAAATTGAATAAAGTAATAAGAATTCCATTGTGTATGTTCATCATGTTATCCCTTCCTCTATTGTTGGACACCTAGGCTGGTCTCGTGACTTAGCCACTGTGAACAGTGTTTCCAAAATGTACATGTACACGTACCACTGGTATGGTGAGTTTGGTTCTTTTAGCTAAATAGACAGGACTGGGAGAGTTGGGTTACGTGGAAGATCCATGGTTAGTTTTTGAGACAAGTTCATAGTGGCTAGACCAGTTTATCCTACCACCAGCCATATGTAAGGGTTTTTTTGCCAACATCCATTGTTTGTTTTGTAAGTATTTCAGTAGTATCTCACTGAGGTCTCCTGAAAGCTGCCTTTCCCTGATGTTTTCTCATGTTACAGAGTGGTCTCATCATTCTTCACTTTTCCGTTCTGGTGTCTTCTAGTTGGTGACACCAAAATTTTAGATTTATGCAAATATGAACAAACTTGACTATGGATGACTGTCTCTTTAGCCACTGTCTTTTCTCACAGAGGAACATCATGTCATGTGGCCTGACCACATTCTTTTTGTCTTGGCCTCTCATGTTGTCACACTGTATGTGCTAAATGTGGTTTGAATCTTAGTGGCCCCATAGTGGCTCAGATATTTGAATACTTGGTGCCTAGTTGGTAGAATTATTTGGAAAGGATTAGGTGTGCCTTGTTGAAGGGGGTATGTCACTGGGGGTTGGGTTTTGAGGTTTCATTTCCAATCTCTCTGTCTCTCTTTTTCTCTCTCTCTTACTTGCAGGTAAGGATGTAAGCTCTCAGCTACTGCTCTAGTACCATGCCTGCCTTCCTGCTGCCATGCTCCTCACCATGATGATCATGGGCTCACCTTCCGAAACTATAAAGCCCTCTGTTTTAGTTAGGGTTTCTATTGCTGTGAAGAGACACCAAGACCATGACAACTCTTATAAAGGAAAACTTTTAATTGTGGTAATTTGCTTACAGTTCAGAGGTTTGGTCCATTATCATTATGGTGGGATATGGTGGCATGCAGGCAGACATGGTGCTGGAGAAGGAGCAGCTACATGTTGATATGTAGACAACAGGAAATAGACTGATGCACTGAGCATGGCTTGGGCATATATGTAAGACCTCAAAGCCCATCCACATCCTCCAACAAGGTCATACCTACTCCAACAAAGCCACACCTCCTAATAGTGCCACTTCCTATGAGCTTATGGGGCCAATTACATTCAAACTACCACACACTCCACAGACTGTTTCATGTATAAGTAGCCTTGGTCACGATGTTTAAGAACAGCAATAGAAAGATTACTAAGACACTAACCTTGGACATGGCCCCAAGATGACAGAGAACTTTGGCTTTGTCAATGAGCCCAGGGGTTGGCATTCAAAGACATTTGTAGCTAGAGTTTTCCTGCCTGGCCCACAGTCAGGGCAAATCTCTTTCACCTGCCAGTCCCACAGCCTCTCAGACCCGACCAAGTAAACACAGAGACTTATGTTGCTTTCAAACTGTATGGCCGTGGCAGGCTTCTTGCTAACTGTTCTTACAGCTTAAATTAATCCATTTACATTAATCTATGCCTTGCCACATGGCTCGTGGCTTACCGGCATCTTCACAAGCTGTTTCTCATCGTGGCGGCTGGCAGTGTCTCTCTGACTCAGCCTTCCACTTCCCAGCTTTATTCTCCTCCTTGCCCCGCCTATACTTCCTGCCTAGCCAACGGCCAATCAGTGTTTTATTGATTAATTAGCAACACATTTGCCATACATCCCACAGCACTCCCCCCCCCTTTTTTTTTTTCAAAAAGGAAGGTTTTAACCTTAACAAAGTAAAATTACATATAATTTGGGAATTTGGGCGTAGCTTCTCTTACTACTTCCTGCTGGAGGGGGGCGCTGTATCTTATGGGGAAACAAAGAAAATTTTAGAATTATGGAATAGTCCATGAGGCTGTATCGTCTGAGCCAGATGCCTTCAAACCATTCTGGATGTTGGATCATCTGGGCCATGGTGTCATCAGAGACCTTCAGGGGGTCTTGGCTGGTCAAACCTGATGTATCTTAATCTTGAACAAATCCATAGCCTCTGGCTTTCTGTGGAAACAAAAGAAACTCTTTTCCAAAGCAACATATCCTTATATCCAAATTTTGAAGTCAAGGTATCTTTAAAGTATACATATTGGTTTAACTCAGCTTCCTTTGCAATCAAATATCTCTCTGCAGTTAAGAATCCCAAAGACAACACAATCCAGATTCTCTGTGTAATATCCATTTTTACGTGGCTTATTTTTTATACTACCTTTACTGTCTCTTTAATGACTTTATTTTTTAAAACTATGTATTTCTTTATATAACTGTATATACCACCTTTTTTGTCTCTTTCAAGCCTACGTATTTTTTACACACATTGTAAACTATTACATCTGAATCTGTCTTATTGTGAATCTCTTGCCTTAAACTGCAGCAGCTGTGGCTGCTGGCTCTGCCCACCTCAGCTTCCCAACATGGCTACATTTACCACCAGCTCTGGGAGCTATCATGGGTCTATGCTTTTATCCAAGCAGCGTGTAGCCCAGAAACCTCTTTTTTTTTTGTTTTTTTTTTTTGTTTTGTATTAGCAAAGTCTAAATCCACCATGCAGCTTAATGTGCCACTTGCAGAGGCCTCATTCCCACCATACTGCAGGTCGAGCACACACGCTAGGAACCCACCAGTAGCTCAAACTGGCAGCTGCCACTCATTTGAAAGAGACAATTAGGAAGCTGTTTTTAGCTCCGTTTTAGAATCTTTTTTCTCAGTTTTTAGGTGGAAACTCTTGCCACCACGTTGGACGCCATTTGTAGCTAGAGTTTTCCTGCCTGGCCCACAGTCAGGATATATCTCTTTCACCTGCCAGTCCCACAGCCTCTCAGACCCGACCAAGTAAACACAGAGACTTATGTTGCTTTCAAACTGTATGGCCGTGGCAGGCTTCTTGCTAACTGTTCTTACAGCTTAAATTAATCCATTTACATTAATCTATGCCTTGCCACATGGCTCGTGGCTTACCGGCATCTTCACAAGCTGTTTCTCATCGTGGCGGCTGGCAGTGTCTCTCTGACTCAGCCTTCCACTTCCCAGCTTTATTCTCCTCCTTGCCCCGCCTATACTTCCTGCCTAGCCAACGGCCAATCAGTGTTTTATTGATTAATTAGCAACACATTTGCCATACATCCCACAGCAGACATTGCTGTAAGAAGGATGCCCAATGGCTTCGTAAGTTACCATTTTCTGTGTGATTTAATTTTATTGTTTTTGTTTCTTCTACCTTTACAGTCATTTTTTTAAAATTAGATCAGTGTATTAAATTCCATGTTCAAAATCCAGTGTTCCTAGGTTTCTGGACCACTGTCCTGGCTTCCCAGTGTTCTAGTCTCCTGGTTCTCTTTCCCTGTAGCATGCTCAAGGGTCATCATTAGATTCTATGGTTTCTGACTGCCAAATTTAACAACAGTTACATATTTTCCTTTTACCTTAGGCCAGTGGCATAGGCTAGTAATCCTAACTATTTGGGAGAGCAGGGTGGGAGGACTATTATTTCAAAGCCAGCCTGGGTAGCTTAGTAGGACACTGGTTCAAATAAAAAGTGAAAAGGGGATGGGATATCAAAATGCAGTGTATATGTATGTATTGAAAACAGAACAGTGATTCCTATTGGAATGGTGGGTGTGGGGATCATACGACCATATCTCACATTCCAGCAATGTGTAATTAAAATTTGCACCAACTCAAGGATTTATTGTAGTTTTGTGCTGGGAATCCTCAAGCTCCCTAACTAAATTAAAATATATAAACATAAAATAAATTGATGTAAATAGTGGGCACCCCACTGGACCATGAAATTCTTGAATTTAGTATTTCAGTACCCAGTGTCCAGGCTCTCTCTCTCTCTCCTCTCTTCTCTCCTTCCGCCCTCCCCAGCCCCCACTCACCACTAATCTCCTTCCTAATGTGGGTTGATTTGCATTTGCTGGTTTCCCAGATGTTGTCACCTGCCTGTTGCCTATGTTGTGAGTATGCCTACTCAGGTTGGTTGCCACTTTTAACTGGATTCTTTTATTCCCATCATGCTGCCTGAGTTCTTTATATATTCTGGATATTGGTTTTTTGTCAGGTTAATAGTTTGCAGGTATCTCTCTCTATTCTGTAGATTGTCTGTTCTGTCTGCTGTCTCCTTTGCTGTGTGAAAACATCATTTAGTCCCATTTGCCTGTTTTTGCTGTGCTAATCTATGTAGTGGGAGTCTTTTCCAAAAAGCTATTGGTCACATCAAGTCTTGGAGTATTCTCCCATACAGGCATCATTGGAAATTGACAAAGGCTTCATACAGGGTTTACATGTGAGCCTAGGGCCCAAAATCTCTCCTCCCCTTTCCCTCCTCCTTTCCTTCCTTCCTTCTGCAGTCTCTCATAGTCTTCTTAAATACAGAAATGCAAGTTACCTTTTTAACTCAGATCCAGACTTTTAAATCTAACTTAATTTTGGATTAGCATGCGATTTTAATGAAACAAAATCTTAGTGCAAATCCTGTGCCTAGAGGCTGGAGAGATAGTTTAGTCAGTAAAGTGCTTTCCTTGAAAACATGAGGACCATGAGGACCCGAGTTCAATCCTCATACCCACATCAAAAAGCTGGGCCTGGTGGTGGATGCTTGTAATACCAATGCTGGGTAACAGGGGCAAGAGAAGATATCTGGGCTTCCTCACCAGCCTGACCCAATCTGCACCCCATCAGGCTCAGAGAGAAAGAAAGAACTTTCTTTTCATAATGTGGTAGACAACATTTTTGAAGATGACACATGATGTTGTCCTCAGGCTTCCATGCCCCACAAAGGTACATATGTATATACCTGCACACACATGCACACACACAGACACACGCACATGTCATACACAAAACAAAAACAAATCCCCCAGTGGTGCCTGGTACTGTCCCTTTGTGCTATAGCATTTTCCAGCTCCCCTGGAGTCCGGTTCTTCAGTTCAGGAAGGCTGAGTGGGCACCGGCATGCCCTGTCTGCGGCCCTCCACACAGAGCTTCAGTCTCTCTCATACAGGCTCCAGACTGGCTCCTTCTGTTTTCATTTGGACTCTCCAGTAATCACAGTTTGAATAAAAGTTAAAGTTGCTTGGTTGAGAGGGACTTTCGGTCGCTCCCTGCTGCTGTGCACGCTGGCTGCCTCTGCTGTAAGGGAAACCAGTGGTCTCAGGAAACAGCCCAGCCAGTTTCTCTAATTGCAGCACCTCCCAAGGGACATATATGATTGTTCCTTGGCAGAATCTGAACCTGAACTTCGCTCACAATGTGTGGAATCCAGTTCTAATGGAGGCTCACTGCAATCTCCACCTCGATCTTGGCTGTCCCCCCTTTCTGTGGACGCCAGCTCCACTGCGGGTGAGCTGTCCTCCTCTCGGGCCCCAGTGGCAGCTGGTTCTGAAGCCGAGTTTCAACTCTTCCCGCTCAGACCTGGTTGGCCTGGCTCTTCATATCCGAGTTGCTGATAAATGAGCAGTAAACTCATCTGACAACTCAGCCGAGATTCTTTTTTCTCCCTTTTTATTTTTTACTGTTTTGGGTGTGTGTGGCATGTGTGTGTTTGTATGTACACACACTTTAGAGGACTGACATTTGGTGTCCTTCTTACACGAGGTCCCGCTCTTCGTGGGGAGGGTGTTGTGGGATATTGTTCTCATTGACACTCTGAGATTGACAATAAAGTTTACCTTGAATCAGAGGGCGGAATCAGCGATTGGCTGACCACAATTAGTCACAGAGGTTTGGGAGGACCTGGGGTATAGAGAGACACAGGAAGTAGTAGGGAGGGGCTTAGAAAGATTCATGGGCCCTTTGGGATCAGAGGAGGAGAGAGAGAGGAGGCCACTGGTCGATCCTCCACCGCTTCTCTGATCAATCAGGTTTTTACCCCAATATCTGACTCCCGAGTTTTATTTAATAATAGAACCATATAAGTAAATGCTTCAGTGATGCAGTCTTTCACTCAATCTAGACTTCATAAATCTGGCTAGAGTGACTGGCCAGTAAGACCAGAGACCTGCCTGTCTCCGCCCCCTACCCAGCACTGGGGTTATGGGAGTGCTGCTGTGGGTGCTGGGGATCTCATGCTGGCACAGTAAGCGCGTGGAACCAGCTCTTCAGCCCCTACACTCCCTGTGGGGACAACACTAGTATAACAGTGAAAATGACCGAGGAATGCAAATAGGGAAACTCCAAGAAATGACAGATCTAGGAAGGAAAGAGCATAAAGGCATGATGACCACAGTCAGGTTCTCAGAAGCATCCCTCCGACAGTAGGTACTCAGTTAATGATACTGTCATCCCCAGAGAGAAGAAGGAGTGTAGGAACAGAATAGTCATGTTAATTAGAAGCCCAGGAACTCAAGTACCCGAAAGGCATTTATTTTATGAGAAGTTACATTCTTTCTCTACTCCTCCAGGCCATGCCCAAATTACCTCACTTTCAAAATCCTACAAGACTCAAACCAGATCCCACAGCACCACACACAATGAACTCTTCAGCTTCCATTGCTCTTATCTCTAAGGCACTGGCAACATCTGTCACTCCGGCAACATGTGCCAATAATCCTGACGGATGAGAGCAGGTCATGTGGCTGGGTCTGAATCTGACCAGCTTTGGGACATGCACCTGCAGACCCAGAATGACAGATTAGGGCATCCAGAGTCCAAATCCCGTGCAGTAAATCACTGCTAACTCCAACCAAAACAACGGAGTAACTGACCTCCAGAGATAGAAGGGAGTAAGTTTCTAAATGCTGGGGTGAGGGGAGGTGAACTTTGTAGACCCATTGCTGTGGCTCCTATTACCTTTAGCCCTGTGGTTCTTTTATATCCAAAGCAGCAATAAAAAATGGTTCCAATGAGGGATAGGACTTAAAGCAAATCAGGATAGCTCTTTCTTGGATAATTTGTCATGATGTATAATTTTTTTTTTTTTTTACCTAATTTTGGACTTTTTTTTTCTGAATTTGAACTTACCTAACAAGTAAAAATCATTAGTAAAATTTTTATGTGCACCGCCCCCCACATACACTTAGGCTCACACATATGAGTATGCATGCAGATTACCATGTGCACACAAACACAATTAAAAAAAAACCTACATCAATCACTGTCAAAATAGAAGTGCATTTAAACTTTCTTAATTCAAAAGATATTTCTGCTAGTTTAGAAATGCTTTTCATCTGACATGTTTAGAGTGTTAAGAATGTTCTCAGCTTTAGTTAGAAATTTTCCTGTTGAGAGGGACAATAGAAACTTTAGAATTCTTGTTCTGATTCAAGGTTTGGATGTATTATCGTGCTGTTTCTAATGAGTGCCACTTCACAGAGCCATGCAGGTTCCTCTGTAGGGGTTCCCAAGGCTCCAGAGTCAAGGCTCTTAGCCCATAAGTCAGTTTGCAAAAATCGGAAATGTGGAATTAGTGTCTAGCTATTCCTATTCAACACTGTCTTAGGTTTCTATGGCTGTGAGAAAGCACCACCATCAGAAGTGACTAGGGGAGAAAGGGTCTGGTTTGTGTGTTCTGATCACAGTCTATCACAGGTAAGTCGAGGCAGGAACCGAAGGCAGAAATCTGGAGGGATGAACTGCAGAATTGAAGCAGAGGCCATGGAGGAATGCTGTTTACTGGGTTGTTCCTCCTGACTTGCTCAGTTTGCTTTTTTATAAACCCCAGGACCACCTGTCCAGTCATGGCACTGCTCACAGTGAGCTGGGCCCTTATACATCAATTAGTGATAAAAAATGCCCTACAGGCTTGCCAACATGCCAGTCTAATGGGGGCACTTTCTTAACTGAGGTTCCCTCTTCTGAGATGACTCTAGCTTGTGTCAAGCTGACACAGAAACTAACTCAAACAGGTAATGAAGAAACCCCAGTCAGGCACCATAGCTATACCCCCGCCCTTGGTATGAGTCTGTGAGCTAATAGTTATGAAAAGATACTTTGATTAACTGACATTAGGGATTTTTGTGTAATTTCATATAGTTCTTATTTCACAGAATGAAAGATATAGGCAAAAAAAACCCCCCACCAAATCCATGTTTCTTTTTAAAGAGCAAGAAAACTTAGAATTCCTAGTCTCAGTGATGGATTAGAAAGGGAAAAAATATATAAATCAGAAAATACAAAGTTGAGTCACCTTATTATTGGGGGAAAGGAATTCATAGACCCCCTTTTCTGTCCTTGTGTATGTTCATGTCTTTGCAAGTGCCCCTGCATGCATATATGGGTGCTTGAATGTGTGTGGTGGTCAGAGGTCAACCTTGGGTGTCAGTCCTCGGGAGCCAACCACCTTATTCTTTTGAGACAAGCTCTGGCACTGAGGCGTGGGGCATACCAATTAGAGTGGGCTGGGTGACCAGCAAGTTCCTGGAATCCATTTGTCTCTGCCTCCCCAAAGCTGGGACTATGGGCATTTTCCACTGCACCGGTATTCTGTTTCATTTTTTTGTTATTGTAATAAAGTACTCTGATTAAAAAGTAACTTAGGAGAGAAAGGGGTTTATTTCACATCACAATAATTCCATATCACAGTCATTGTGTGGAAGTCAAGGGAAGGAACTTCACACAGATAATCACATCATACCCACAGTCAAGAACAGAGACATGCAAGCCTGCTTGCTTGCTCCTCTCTTCTACAGTTCTGGGTCCCCTTTCTAGGGAATGGTAATGCCCGAAGTGGCCTTCGTCTTCCCAGGTCAGTTAACAGTCAAGACAATCCCTCACAGACATGCTCACCAGCCAACTGATCTAGATAATTCCTCAATCAATACTCTCTTCCCAAACGATTGCAGGTTGTGTCAAGTTGATAGTCAAAACTTATCCTCAGAGCTGGCTTTTAAACCTGAGTTCTGGGGACCAAACTCAGGTCCTCCTTCTTTTGAGGCAAGTGCTTTATGGACTGAGCTATCTTCCCAGCCAGCCCACTGTCCTGCCTTGATGGTGATCTTTTCAATCTGTGACTGAAAGTTCAGTTCATTTGCTTCTAGTTTAGGAAAAGTACTCTATGGAATATGGAAAGACCGTTAGCACCCCATCCTAAGTTTTGGGAAAAGAACAAAGATGGCAGAGTTCATAAAAGCAAGCCCTGCACATCCTAACAGATGTGAACACACTGTGAATGAAAAACACTGAATACAACTAGATGTTTGTGATTTTTAAACTTAGGATATTTACTATTAAGATTGCTTCCTTGTAGTTTTTTTTCTCTCAAGTAACTTAATAGCTTTTAGATCTACTTTCCCTTTTGTTGATGTTAAATTTAGAAACCCTATTTGAAGGCATTTTTTTCTCTACTCATCAATCCCATGAAAGAAGTATTTCTTCCACACTCAAGGACAAGCTGAAGGAGATTATTCCTCTTTCCTCTTTTCTGGTTCTCTTTGACAAATCAGAATTCTGGGAGCAGGTGATTATTACTTGAACATCATGCACTTAGTTTCAGGAATTACTGTTGAATCTTGCATTCTCTGACCATATAAGCCACACTTGAAATTCACTTTTGTGTCTTTTACAGAAGTTCATTCTTTTTTTTCCCTCTGTGCTAGCACAATGTGTGTGTGTGGGTGTGTGTGTGTGTGAGTGTAAGCCTGAAGGTGACATTGGATATCTCATTTTCTTGTTCTCCATTTTATTCTTTGAGGCAGAGTCTCTTGATTCAAGCACATTTCTCCCTCCAGACTGCTAGGATCGTAGTCACCTGCCATGACTATTTGACTTTTACTTATGTGTTCTGGGGATAAAAACTCCAGGCCCAGGTGTATGACAAGTGCTTTATCCCACTAAGCCATCTCTTCAACCAGCATTTCCATTCACAAGGTATTTTATGTTTGTCCATGTTTTTTTGCTACAAGTTTTTCTAATCTTGACTTGCATTATTTTATGCATCTTTTTAGATGCCAGCCTTTGAAATTGTTTGTGTGTATGTGTGTTGGGTTTTTATCATTCTTGCATATGAATAATACTTTCAGGAGTCTACAAGCCTTGTCTGGCATCATTGCATCAAGGCCTTGCTTGGTGTAGTGAGTTTGGGGGCAGAAAGCATGTCACTCATGCATGCTCTTTATCACTATAGTCTCTCCCCTCAGGAGCAATGTGTCCGCTTTATAGCCCTCTCATTCTACTGAGTCCACCCCTGTCCTTGTGAGGCTCTGACACCTCTGTGACCCTGACAATATAAGGACAAAGTCATAGCCAGTGTCTCATGACTGCACATTCCTCAATCTCCCATGATATCATCATATAACTAAAAATTATTTTGGATGACTAGAGGATACAATGAAATAGAAAAAAAAATTTCATAAGCAATCGGCTTAGTGTAGTGTTCCATAGCAGAAAGAGAATAGCAAAGGGTCAGAGGTCAGCATTTTTAAGGAATATCTGCATTGCCTTCCCTTGATCCTGGCTCTTCTGCCTTTATGCTCTGCGTTACCGATTCTTCTCCTGAGCCCTTCCTTCTACCCTGCCTGGTGCACATGTCACATCTAAACGTCGTAATTGAGTCCCAGCACTTAGTGTTAAGTTGATGTATACTTGATAGTTGCATTCATAAAGTGAATCTTAAGGGTAAATCAGATGGATGGCTTGGGGCACTTTGGCACACTCCCGAATTCATAGCCACACAATACAAGGTCAGGCAGACACAGGGGCTTGGCATGCACTCTGCCCTGCTGCAGTTTTGGTTTCTGGTTTCAGCAAAATGGCCTAGGTTGTGCTTTGCACTTCAAGGGTGAGTTCTCTTAAAGCCTCTATTGATGTAGAAGGAAGAGGTGCAGGACCTTCTGGTGTGTAGTGAGGTAATAATTTAGAGAGGCTGTTTGGAAACTTAAAAAAGTTCAGAGTAGGCTGGCGAGGGAGATGACTTAGTTGGTAGTGTGCGTGGCTTGCATGAGGACCAGAGTTTAAGATTCACATAAAAAACCACCGTGTGGAGGTGTGTGCTTGTAAGTTCTGTGCTGGGGAGGTGAAGATTGGAAAACCCAGAGGTTTGCTGGCCAGCCAGCCCAGCAGAGTCAGGGAGCTTCAGGCTCAGCTGGAGACTAAGGCCAAAAAGAACCGCCTTTGACCCAGGATGGCAGCGTCTTTCCTACTGGGTAGTTTCACAGTGCCAGAAGCCACTGTGCAGGCAGCTGGGGGGGGGGGGAGAGTCAGCAATGGTCTTTTTCAGCTTCAGATCTTGCCAGGAAAGAAGTCCTTATAGATATGATAATGACATGACTATTACTACCTGATTTCCTGTTGGATCCGAGGCCTGCTCCTCGGGAGGGAGTTTCACACCTGGGACTGTGGACCTGGTCCAAGGCTTGTGGCTGGGGAGTTCATAAGTACCAGTGATGAACCCGTCACTTTCCTTTTGCTAGAGGAATATGTTGTCAAAGTGCCTGTTAATGAACTCTGGAGTTAATGCAGGGTTTTGCGGCTGGCCTAGGTGCGGAGAACAAGTAACTGTTATGGGCTTATCATTGAACAGGACACTCATATCACCACTTCCAGTGCTCAGAGGCCATCACGGAAAAGGGGATAGAAAGAAGGTAAGAGCCAGATGATGGGGAGAAGGACACGAAACCCTGTTTTATGGGAATAACAAGGCCAGGGCGCTGTGAACGCTCAGCAGTTACAGTTGCCTGCATAAGGCCTGCACAAGACACGGCCAGCAAGCATGGAGCCATAGACTGGGGAGGGGCTTATCCGTCTCCGGATGCTGGAGGAGAGGAAGTCATTGTTTTCAGTGATGCAGCCACCGATGAGTTATCCTCGCTCCAGTGGATATGGCTCCACGCTCACACCTAAGAGTGCAGGCCTGCTTCAACCCAGTAGGTTACAATACAACAACAAAAAGCATCAGCGTGGGAGTCGATGGGAGGAGAAGAGATAACAGAAGGTAGGGAGGATGAGAGGGGCCAGAATACATCACGCACAAAGAATAACTTAATGCTGTCTGCTCTAGCTGTGGCCATGGAGCACCCAAGAAATGGGCAGGGACGCCTTCATTTTGCCTCACTTAAGTTCAGCTCAGATTGGGCAGTTTCTCTAGTTGCAGCAAGAACAAGAGCTGTGTGTACTTCTCTGTGTGGGCAGAACCAGCTCCAGCACAGCAGGAGCACTCTGCCAGGATGTCTGGGTCCCATGCTTCCTCCAGGCTCCTGGCCACCCGTGAACTACAATTGTGCACCTGGGAGCTCTCTTTATCCTCTTAATATTTTCTTCATCCTCCCATGCCAGGTTCCCCTCCCGGGGTATTGCTTACTGCAGTGGACATTTTGCTTTTGAGACTGTTTCTGGCCTTCTCTCATTGATCCTAGACTGAGTTCTTTTGGGGGAAATCGTGCCTCACTGACTAGGGCAGTCTATCTGGAATACTGCCTTCTTTTGGCTGAGGAATGTGAGTTCCCACATTGGGATTTAAATTTGGAGTACTATGATAAAATGAACCATGCAGCCGACCTTAGTGACCTGCATACCTTTTCTCAGTGATTGTATGGGGATAAGATGAACCTGCAAAGCAGGCGTGCACCCCTGACCTAGGCAGGCATCCTGCTTCTGCCTCAGTCTCAGCCTGAAGCTGCAGCTCCATGAGCCTGCCAACAGTTTCCCTTTGGGCTTCAGTAAAGCCAAGCTGGTTCCTGGAAACATTTAAATTAACCTGAGCCATTTCTGGGGAGCTCAAGTAACGGAAGTGTATGTGTAAGTCCACCTTCCTTAGAGTCAGCCTTCTTGTTGTTATTTTTATAGTGTGTTTTCCTTTCACCGAGTTTGCCTTACACACACACACACACACACACACACACACACACACACACAGAGAGAGAGAGAGAGAGAGAGAGAGAGAGAGAGAGAGAGAGAGAGAGAGAGAAAGCTTGTCAGCTTCCAAAATATTTGAAGGTTACTGTTATGTGTCCATGATAGCCAGTCCTGACACCCCTTATTGTTTTATTCATTTAGGGGAAACAAGCTGAATTTCTTCCTGGTTGCCTCAGGCTCTCTCCATTCTTCTGATGCGTGTGTCTGCTGTCTTTTCTCAAATGCTCTCTCCGTTTTCATTCTCGCACACTAAGTTCAACAGAATTTTGCTCAAAACTCCATGTCCTTTTGGAAGGCAGTCCTGTTCTTTGCAGGAAGGACAAACTCCCTCCTTCTGCTCTTTATATGGGCATCCCTCAGCCTGGATTTCCTTCAGTCTGTTAGCATGAGTCTTTTTTCCAGTGTTCTGTCATGCAGGGTCTGTCTTGCAGGGTCTGCCTGTGCTTTGTTTAGTTTGCACAGTGCCTATGTCTCCAACAAATCGGAAGACCGAATGACTGTAAGAATAGGTAAGGTTCACCTCATCCCTTTTGTGGAGTAGTGTGGACTCACTGGGCATCAGAATCCTACCCTGCTGCTGGTTTCTGGCACATGCTAAGTATACTGATTGTTCTTTGTGTGACTTTCCTTGGCTGGGTGTAGATAATGAGAAACAAACATTATCTTCTGGATGATGGGTAGTCTCCACCCATTTATCTAGCCTACAAACTAGGATAGTTAGTTAATATTTATTAAATACATCATATACACAAGGAAATATTTTTTCTAGGAAGTTTAGAGAGTTATGTCAAAAAGGACTTCCTCTAAAAGTCTTCCAATCTAGTCAAGAAATAAGATACAGAGGTTGGAAAAAAGGGCCCAGTGGCTAAGAGCACTGACTGCTCTTCCAGATAGGTTTGACTCCCAGCACCCACATGACAACTTACAACCATCTATACTCCCGTCCAGTGAATATGGTTAAAATCCTTTATATATATTTGAAAGCATCATCATAAAACTACACCTTTATACAATTAGTGCCTGCTAATAATAATAATAATAATAATAATAAGCAGAAAGTGGCAGTCAACATTTCCACATGGTGTTATGGATGCTTTGTTAAGGAACCACTGCTCAGAGGAACCCAGGAGACCTGGGTTCTGGACACTGTGAACACCATCCCAGCCCTGAGGCCAGGATCAGCTGAGATGATGTTGGGAGGGTGGTGGGTGTGTCTGTCTCACAGGGGAGATGAGGGGGCATCAAGAGAGGAAGCCCACAGAGCAGAAACCCTTCCAGTGCCTGTAGCTGTAGAGCAAGCCCCTGGACACTGTAGAGGCTCTATGGGAGGGCAAGATGGTAGTGGGAATACAGTGATCTAGTTCATCTTGTTAGCATGCCATGCAAAACAGAACAAAACACAAGCTAAAAGGGAGATGTGATTTCCCTTTAACCTACACGGTTACTAATTTTCATTTTAGCCTACTAGGTAGCTTATTAAAGATAAAATTGGAGATTGGAGGTTGTAGAATTCAAGGCTATCAGCAAATTTATAGTGATCCCCTTTCCTGGGGAAGAAAAACAGTAAGGAATAGTTACTGTCTTGGGTCCCCTCCATCCCTGAGAGCTGTTAATTGTCCTGGGTGATGTGGTTGTTGATCTCACAGGTGGCACGTTTAAAAAATTTTTTAAATTATTTTTTTACTTTAATTTTATGTGTATGTGTACGGGTGTCGGGCCTGCAGGTATGTATCTGTACCATTTGCTTACAGGAGACTCGGGAGGTCAGAAGAGGACATTGGGTCCCTTGGAACTCGAGTTACATGTGGTTTTGAGTTGCCATCGGTGCTGGCAAGTGAACCCTGGTCCTCTGCAAGAGCAGTTAGTGCTGTTAGCTACTGAGCACCTCTCTAACCCAGTGCTTTATAGTTTGACAAGTCAAAGTTACTGATTTTTGTTTTTTCTTTTCTGGAAAAAAAAAGAAAAAGAGAAATGAGAGAAGAAAAAAGAGAAAAGAAAAGGAAGAAAGAACAAAGTAAAGAACCTGCAAGTGAGCCCAAACAAAACAGAATTGCTTATGATAGCGCTGAGGTGTGGCTCAGTGTGTAGAGTACTTACCTTGCATGCACTAAGCCCTGGGTTTGATCCCCAGCACCGCATAAACTGAGTATGATGGTATAAACTTATAATCTCAGCATTTGTGGAGGCAGGAGAATTAGAAGTTAAATATTATCCTTGGCTACTACTAAGTTTGAGGCCTAGCCTACGGCACATGAGACCTCACCTCAGAAAGTATAATTGATAAAAAATTTTACATACTGTTGGTGAACTGTAACAAAAGATACTCCTCCTAAGCTATCTTCCCAATGTGCTCTGCCCTGGAGTAGATGCTGGATGGAGGCCATGGCATCCTGGGGCTTGAGGGTACTGGGGAGAGAGGACTGGGAAGTCTGGGTGCCTTTCTGTGTTCATGTTTTCCATGGGGTGTCAGAACTGAGGGGAGAGAGTCAGGAAGAGCCTTTCTTAAGCAGACAAGTCCTTACTTCCTCTTAAACAAAACCAGACAGAAGAGAAGGAAGTTTTAGAAGAGGGGCCAAGGGTCTGCACAGGTTCCTGGGAAGCACCAAGGGCCACCTGTAGGACGGAAAGAGGCCACTAAGTGGCTTGGTAGAAGTCAACGCAAGTGCTCAGAGGCTGGCTGTCTAGCGGGAGTCGGCAGTGGCGGGGTTCACCAAGCTGGCTTTCCTCTTAGGTCAAATCAAGTGGGTTTCCACTGTGGGTCTGCAGCCGTTTATTTTTTTATTTTATTTTTGGATGGAATTCCCTCCACATCCAGTCTCAGTGGACTCTGAGATCTTGTGACTTTCCAAGCAGCTTTTCAGAATTGTTTCAGTCTTAATACAGTAGGTAGACTTCTGGCATTTTCATTTTTTAAAAAGGCTGTGATTATCAGTCATTTTTTTCCAGTTTTGTTCAAATAGTAATGAAAAAAAGAAATTAGGAATAAAAATTCATGGAAACTCTCATACCATTAAGAGGTCATTAAATTTGGCAAGAATGGCTGTATTCACAATTTTGGCCCCATTCCTTGGTCTTGGGATTAAATTTAGGAAAACAGTGATTACATAAATTTTAACAAAATAAATGATGCTTGGCTACATTGCAATTTGTATTCTTTAGGGAAAAGAAGACATGAATTTCTAATCATTCATACTGTTATGAATTGAATTTTTAACAAGTAGAAATGGATTTAAGTTTTGAGGGGCCTGAAGCTGGTGCAAGTTTGGAGGGTCTCTTTAAAGTATAACTAAATATGAAACAGGGTTTACAGAGAGTGAAAAGGAAGCAGCAAAGATTCACAAATGCTGACAAACTCCCCAGACATGACCATGCAGAAGCCACAGCACCCTTTTAGACCATCTGTACACCGCTAAACTTTTCCCTGTATTTCCTTGATTTATACATTTTCATATTAGACACTTTGGATGATTCCCTACAGTCTAGCTTATTCTGACTCCTTCTATTGTAAACATTGACTCTCCTAACGTTTCGCTCCACAAGACTCATTCTCCTGGCCTGGAATCTTCTATCATGATGCCAAGTGAGTTGGCCAGGATGGACAGTAAGATTATTCCTGGAAGCCCCTCCCACCGGTCTATGGCCAGCAATAACCGTACGTGGAAATGACTCCATGCTGTGTAAACATGTTTTTCTGAACTCAAACAAAAATGCACACTCAGCTCGTCTCCTTAGATTCCATAAACGTCTGGGGCCCCTGAAAGTCTGCCCAACAGTAGAGGAAGTTGGAGTGGGAAAGACAGAGCCTCCATCAATGGCAGCAGTCAAAACACCTTTCTTCTGCAGGCTACACAAGAGTTTGTGCCTTCGAGACTGAGTGCGCCACGAGTATCTTCCTGGAACCAAGTCGCCTCTGCTAGACATTTGCTTTTTTAATTGACTCTTTTTCTTCTTAAGGCAAAAGTAAAGTCAGACACTGGAAGGTCGTGTCCTGCTCCTTCCCAGCTAACAAAGCGTTTGACTTTTAAACCAAATAATTTCCCTGTCTACCTCTCTCAGCTCAATGCTGAGGACTTCCAGGTGGGTCTTCCCTCACAGACTGCTGGAGGAAACCTCATGTGAGATGCACACTTAATGTGTGGCTTTGTTTTTATTTTCCAGATTGTTTCTGATTCTCTGGATCCAGCTATCATTATTTTATGACTTCTGGAATCTGACCACAGTTTCTTGCATTTCTCCTTTTAGCCTACCATAGTTTGTTTCTTCTGTGTGTGTGTGTGTGTGTGTGTGTGTGTGTGTGTGTGTGTGTGCATGCCTGTGAAGACTAGAGGTCCACATAAGCTGTTGTTCCAGGGAAGCTGTCCATCATTCTTGAGACAAAGTCTCTCACTGGGACCTAGGCTGTCTGCCCACGGAACCCCAGGGACCCATCTGTCTTTGCCTCAGCAGGCCTGGGATTAGAAGAGAATACCACCATGACTAGCTTTTTACACAGGGGCGGAGAAATCAGGTCTTTGTGTTCGTGTAGCGAGCACTTTACCAACTGAACCACTTCTCCCAGTATCTTAGTCTTTTTGGTCATGTTTTAAGATATCCTGTGACCTTGAGCCCTTTACTTCCCAGTTTAGCAACCCTTCGCCCTTAATCATTTCCACTGAGTTACATCTGGAATCTTGTCTCCTGGCTGACCTCAGAGTCTAGTTCTCCTTCAGAGGTTCCAGATCAATTATTGCTCCCTTCCCACCCATCCCTTCTGTCTCCTGAGCCCCATTGACCTCCTGTGTCTGTCCTCAACTCACTCTGCTGTACTACCTACCAACCATTACCCTCAATCTAGCTATGTCCAGAGGGGGCTCATCCCTATCTAGAGCTTATTCTGGCTAAAGTAGCTCAAACTCTTAAATGACAAGTCACGTGAACAGTTTACTAAATTATGAAGCGTATCAGGACTTAAAAAAATACAGATAACAATAAGGTATACTTCCATATGCCTCACAGCCAGAAATAAAAATTCTGCATTTTTCATAATATATAAAGTTGCTTAATGGGCTGTTTTGAAGTTGGCATTTATTCAGTATGTGTCATTTTCCTATGTGCTTTGAAAATTCACAAAAAGTTGGGCATTGTGACCCATGCCTGTCACCTCAGCTCTTGGTAGGGCGAGAAGGTAGAGAGGAAGATCAGAAGTTCAAGGTTATCTATGGCTGCTTTTCTGTTGCTGTGATAAAAAATCATGACCGAAAGCAATGTAATGAAGAGTTTACTTTGGTTTACAGTTCTAGAAGGCTAGACATCCATATTGTCAGGGAAGGCATGGTGTTGGGAACAGGAAGCTGAGAGACTACATGTCAAGCACACACAGGAAGCAGAGAGAGTGCACTGGAAGTATGGTGAGACTAAAAACTCTCTAAGCCCTCCCGCACTGGCAGGCTTCCTTCAGCAAGGCTCCACCTCCCCAAACAACATCACCACCTAGAAACCAAGTGTTTTAATGTATGAGCTTGTGGGGGACATTTCTCATTTGGACCACTTCAGTTATATAGCAAGTTTGAGAGCATCCTAGGCTACATGAGACCCTATCTCAAACAAATAAAACCCTACAAATAGCAATGGACTTATGTCAAAGGAAAATTCCACAATGATGTACTAATAGTGCATTGTTATGTAATTTATGTTTCTCATTCAAATTAATGCTGCAACATTTATCTATATCCATATAACTATGTTATTTTAATTTTTCTCAATGGACTTTATGAGATACTTTGATTCTTCCTTTTACTGACAGACTTTGGGTTGTTTCCACTTGGCTCACGTTTCATACTGCTGATGGAAAGGCTGTGGTCCATGCCTCTGTGCTTTGCCACCATTTTCCTGAGTCCTGGAACTACCTAAATGTCCTTTCCTGGATGCCACAAATTTATTTTCAAAGAGGGTCACCGACACAGTTATCTTTTGACATTAGGCTGTTTCTATCTCCCCACGTAGCATCCTACTAGTATACAGCTTTCTTAATGTCATGGATAGGAAATGGCACCTTATTTCAGTCTACAGTTACCTCAGTATTAGTGTTGATGCATTTTTTTATAAACTCTTTTGCAAGTTCATCTATTGCTTTGTAGTGAGTTCATCTATTGCTCTGTAGCGTGAGTTCATCTATTGCTCTGTAGCATGAGTTCATCTATTGCTCTGTAGCGTGAGTTCATCTATTGCTCTGTAGCATGAGTTCATCTATTGCTCTGTAGCATGAGTTCATCTATTGCTCTGTAGCGTGAGTTCATCTATTGCTCTGTAGCGTGAGTTCCTCTGTTGCTCTGTAGTGTGAGTTCATCTGTTGCTCTGTAGTGTGAGTTCATCTATTTCTCTGTAGTGTGAGTTCATCTATTGCTCTGTAGTGTGAGTTCATCTATTGCTCTGTAGTGTGAGTTCATTTATTGCTCTGTAGCGTGAGTTCATCTATTGCTCTGTAGTGTGAGTTCATTTATTGCTCTGTAGCGTGAGTTCATCTATTGCTCTGTAGTGTGAGTTCATCTATTTCTCTGTAGTGTGAGTTCATCTATTTCTCTGTAGTGTGAGTTCATCTATTGCTCTGTAGTGTGAGTTCATCTATTGCTCTGTAGTGTGAGTTCATCTATTGCTCTGTAGCGTGGAGTTCCTCTGTTGCTCTGTAGCATGAGTCTTTATACCAACTTTGCTTCTTTTTCTTTCACCTTTCTTTTCTTTCCTTGCCTTCCTTTTTATATTTTCCTGTTTCTCTCCCCTCTTTCCCTTCTTCCTTCCTCTTTCCTCCTTTCTCTTCTTCCCTCCCTCCCCTTTTTCTTATACTTTTTTTTAATCTCTCCTCACCTTTCTCTCCTTTCTTTGTTTTGACTTAAGGTCTCTACATAGCCTAGACTCTCACTGAACCCACGATCCTCCTGCTTCAACCTCTCAAGTGCTGGGATTAGTGACCAGCATCACTGTACCTTATACTCTTGCATTCTTTAAATATGTTGTGTTTTACTCTCTTTCTCTTTCTAAAATGTTTGCCTGTGCTTGCTGCATATATAAAGAGCAGAAGATGTTTTCAAGTCAGGTTTACAAGGGCATCCTCACTAGATGTTCTGAATTTATTTTCCTGCTCATGCTTCAGGGGTTCTCAAACTAGACTATTTATTGTGCAAAAGCTGAGAGTTGGAGAAAAGAGGTAAGACAGAAAAACTGCCCATTCCTGGAATAGTTACTTGATAATGTTTTGGCATATTTTTTCTTATTTACTTCAGTTTTCATTGTATTTTTTTTTAGTTTGTGATACATACATATATATATATATATATATATATATATATATATATATATATATATGTTTAAACTAGTGGACATAGGCTACTTTTTGTTTTTGCTTCAATGCATTCTTATTTATTTATGTATTTATTTGATTTTTTTTCGAGACAGGGTTTCTCTGTATAGTTTTGATGCCTGTCCTAGATCTCGCTCTGTAGACCAGGCTGGCCTCAAACTCAAAGAGATCTGCCTGGCTTTGCCTCCTGAGTGCTGGGATTAAAGGCATGTGCCACCGCTGCCCAGCTTAATGCGTTTTTATTTATAGAGATATTTTATGAGAGACAGAAAGACAGCTCTTCCTATTCTTATTCTTAGGAGTAGCAGCACTTTGTTTTGAGAAGAAATATGTGGTTCATCTTTATTAGTTCACTTACTCTTTTTAAATTTTAAATTTTCATTTATTTATTTACTTTGTGCATGTCTGGGTACACATGTGCCATGGCAAACTTGTGGAGGTTGGAGGAAAGCCTGTGGAAGTTGATTCTTTCTGTCTACTAGGAGTGTGCCAGGGACTGAATTCAGGCTATCAGGCTTGGTGGCACCATCCTGGTTAGAGGAAAGTATGGAAAGAAAGGGAGGAACAAGAGAGGGTAATAGAAGGAGGGGAAAAATAAATACGGTATGTCCTCTCTCTTAAGCAGAACCCAGGTTTAAATATGCACACGGCATGAGAAAAGAAAGGGGGAGCGGACTACTTGGGGCAAAGACATGGGCCAGCAGGAGGGGTCACAGAGGGGAGGTAAGTACATAAGCAAAGTACAACAATATCCACAAACCCATTATCTTTTAGGCTTAGTTAAAAAAAAAAAAATTAAAAAGCACTAGCCTGCCCTTCAGAGTCAGAAATGCATGCCCTTAGAATAAAAATATGTGGGAGTGGGGAGGGCAGGTAGGAGGAGTGGAGGAGAGGGAACTGTGGTTGGGATGTATTATATGAGAGAAGGACCTATTTTCAATTAAAAAATGAAAAACAGCAACAAAAAATAGAATAAAAACATGTAAAGATATAGATCAAGAAAATTTGGTGTTTACCTTTTGGGTTATTTTCTCAAGTATGAAAACTGTCAGCACTTACCCCCTTCCTCTCTGAAATAAAGCGTTTGTGAACCTGTCTAGTCAAGCCAGAGTCCTTTTTAAGACTAGATGATTCAAAGGACTGAAAATATTGGCCTTTCTTTCAGTAAAGGAGCCAGAGGTTTGAAAGATTGTCTCCAAAGCCTTGGTAAGGAAATGTGGCAGAAATGTAGCAAGTCTCTCTTCAGCTGAGGGGTGCCTCAGTTAGACATTTCATTAGCTTGTCCCTGGGAGAAGTTAGCTCACAACCCTTCTGTTGACACATTCTTCTCTTGTCTGGGAATGCGCATCTATCTCAGCAATATGCTGAGCTGACCCCGGGGAGGTTGGTGAATTTTCAGCACTCAAGTGCTTTGGGGAAAGCTTTATGTTTGTTTTTAATTATAGCAAAAATAAAGAACTTCAGTAATTAGTTGAGAGTCTGCACAAGAATGGACCCTTCAACAGTCAAGGATGAATTGGTGTGCAGGGTGCTATGCTCAGGAGGCCCCCACTGCTCAATTATCCGCTGCTGATTGATTCCGGGAGTGGAGGAGGTGGGGGAAACCATTGCTTTTAGTTGTGTACTTATTAATGACTCCACCAGGCTCCAGGAAGAGTTCCAATCCAATGCTCACACAGGTGGCCCTAAGTAGGTCACAAAAACCAAACCTAAAGTCATGAACCTGGGAAAGGGAATGAAAGAGAGGAAGGAGTGGGGGGGGGGTGTTGGTAGAGATGAGGGAGAGAAGAGAAGGGGGGCAGAACCAGAATGCACTGCACACATGTCTGAAATACTCAAATAACAAAATTAATCAGTGAAGGAATTTAAAAAAAGAATGCATGCAATTAGTTGAAACAGAAATGCAATTCAAAGTCTGTGTAGCCATTGTGTGAGTTTACTGGTTGCTTTTCATGCATAAACACCCCAGGCCCATAGTCACTTTCCCATTCAGCCTGGGCATCAGGAAGTTTGGGAAAGAACCTGCAGAGGTTGAGTAGTCCCGTCGTCTCTTACTACCCGTTACTGGTGATCCCCAACAGAGGCTCACTGGAATCCTAAATAGAACTCAATAACCGTGTTTCGGAGAAACATTGACTAGAGATGCCTCAGACGAGCTTCCCAAGCATCAAGGCTGAGTTTGGGTTACAGCTTTCTTCTGGGGTCACACACGGGGCCTTCTGTGAGTTTTCCTGGAGTTCCCTGCCCGCCACAGTCCCTTTGGGCCATTTTGTTAATATATACGATTCCTTTTCCGAAGGTGATTCATTTGCAGCCTGGTGACAAATGCGATTCTGTGTGATTGATGAGGGGTTTGCATTTCAGCTGCTTCTGCTCTCCTATAGTAAGGGCAAGGAAGTGTGGTCATTCCAGGGAGGATCAGACGGTCAGAATCTATACTAAGAGCCTTTGTGTTTCCTGAGGTTTCAGGAAGCTGTGGCAGCTTTACTTAGCATGGCAGTTAAGACTGATTGCTGTGTAACTAAGTCAGTCCTGTGTAGATGTAACCAACTTTCTTATTAAATAAGAAACACAGAACCAATGCAAAGAAGAAAGCCAAGAGGTCAGAGCTAAGAGCTAAAACCTTACCCTTCCTACTGCAGTGGTCCTACCTCTCCGAATCAGAGCTACCCCTGTGTTAAAGTCTTTATATAGAGTTCCTGTTCTGCCTTCTCATTGGTTGTAAACCCAACCACATGACCGCCACGTCATGGCCTGTCTGTATAGGTCTCCAGGTTTTCCATGATTGGTATTGAGATTAAAGGCATGTGTATCCAATAATGGCTGTATCCCTGAACACACAGAGGCTTACCCAGCTCTGCCTACCAAGTGCTGGGATTACAAGCGTATGCCACCACTGCCCTGCTTTCCTATGGCTTGCTAATAGCTCTGACCCCTGGGCAACTTTATTTATTAACATACAAATAACATTTTAATACAAATAAAATATCACCATAGTCCTGTGTGTCTACCTTTCCCAAGCATGGAACCCTCCCTGGTTCTGACAGTGCTGTGAGGTCCTGCCTGGAGGAGAGCAGCTCCATTCTAAACCTGTAACATTTTTAACTAGGCATGGCTAACCAGTTAACCTCTGACCTTTCTCAAATTTATCAGGAAATAGACTTTAGTATTCTGAATGGTTAATGGTGGGTTTGTGGTATAATTACACACTAGCAAAATAGAGCCTATTAACAGGAAACGTGCATGAGAGGCAATCCATAGACGCAGAAATAAACCTTTGACTCACCTCCAGTTTTATTAGAACTTCCCTTTCAGTCAATAAAATTAAAACTGCTCGTTAAACCTTGTGTAAGGCTTTTGGGAAGTAGGTTGCGGGTCCTCTATTTCATTTCTTCCAGGGTACTGTTCTGAACCTACCTGATCATAAGGAACATTTCTCAGGAACGTTCAGGGGAACCATTTGCATAGGCTGTTTGCACCGTTTAGAATGCTATGATGTAAATCAGAAATAGGGCTATGACTGGACTGAACCGAAAAAGTCTTTTTACCTTTTTGCTAAAGGTACAAATCAATCTCTCCATTCCCTTTTACAAATATGTGTGTGTGTGTGTGTGTGTGTGTGTGTGTGTGTGTCTGTCTGTCTGTCTGTCTGTGTTCAAGCATGTGTGTGCTCATGCCCGTGGAGGCTAGAAGAAGCTATTAGAATCCCTGAAGCTGGGGTTGCAGATGGTTTTGAACTTCTTGATGTGGGTGCTGGAAACAGAACTGTGGTCTTCTGGAAGAATAGAAAGTGCTCTTAACTGCCTTACCTCCAGCCTCATTTCTTTCCTTTTTATTAAAACAAACAAACAAATGATAACAGTGTCCCACAACATAGCCCAGAATGGTCTCAAACTCATAATCATCCCCCTGAATGCTGGGACAGACTTGCACTGCTATGCCCAGTTGGATCCAGTTTTGATGAGGCAAGATTCTCTCCAAAGGCATGTTTTCAATGTGTGATTGTGATGGGCTATGTAATAGATACAAAAATAAAACAGAGAAATAAAAATACAGCCTGCATTATTGAAAGAAAGAAACAGAAAGAAAGAGGGGACCTTCTCCTGTAGAGCTCCTAATGGGCCTGTTTCTGACTCTGCTCTCTGACAGGTAAGACCGAGGCCATTAACTATCTCTTTGCTTTTTCTTTCCTAAAATGAAAGTAAAATAATGGGTTTCAAAAGAAGCACTTCATAACTATAAAGACAAAGAAATTATTTCAAGTCCTACCTTCTGCAATTAGAGGCCAGTGTGAACCCTGTTTAGCAGATAACTCTGCTTCAGACCATTGTTTCCCACCCTCTCTCCCCCCTAGACTCTTCCTCTCCCTTTTACCTAACTTGCTCCCTGCCCCTTTCCTTCTCCCTTGGGCTCTGACAGGGTCTTGCTCTGTAGTCCAGGTTGGCCCCTAACCTAAGGCCTTCTTCTCATGGCGCGCTGTGGGCTGGGATCTCAACACACACCCCTACTTTGCTTCTCCCAACTGATTCCTCATCCACAGAAGACAGAAGTGCAGTGTGTCACCTGCTCACACGGTCACAGGGAGGGTCAGATGAGAGGGTGTGTGTGCCCACTCAGAAAAGCGTGTGAGACCCGTGGGTTATGTGCCCCGGGGTAGTTTATGGTGGTGGTAGAGACTGGAGCACTGCCGTGTGGATGAGGTTCTTCATAGCCGTATCTGATAAGTAGCCACTATGCCTCAAGTTTGTGGTGCTTCTCTGGACTGTAACCTCCATCCTCCAGAGGAGCCGAGGAAGGTAAGGAAGCCTTTCTTCCTGTCCCCTTCTCCTTAGGAAGCTGAGGTCTTATAAACTAAGTTTGAGGTGCCTCTACGGAATAGCAGGGCTAGCGGTATCCAGTCCCCAGGCTGTCCTGGGTCCCTCTTCCCCTCCCCCAGGCCTAGCACTTCCACTGGTGCATTCCTGGATGGCTGACACTCTCAGCTGACTGTCACCTAAGGCGTTGGTTGATAACCAAGCTAGGAACTGATAAGGCTTAAGACCTTCATGGAGTATTTTAAAAGGCCAGGAAGCCTTCCCGTGCTAAAGAAGTAGTGAGGTCTTGACAAGGATTTGCTGTGTTTGTGTCTGAACATGCATGTTTATGAATTTGTGTATGAGTATGTGTTTCTGTGTGTGTGTGTATGTGTGTGTGTGCTTGTATTTGCTGGTATGTGTGCATGTGTTTTTGTGTGGTGATTACTTTTTTGTGTATGTGTCTAATCTGAGGCCAGACACCTTGTCATGGAACACGCCTGCAGATGGGGCCATGAAAGTCACAGTGAAATCTCTACAGTATGTGCTTTGCTCTATCACATACCCAGGCTATCATGCCACAGTGTCCTGCCCTACAGTGTTAATTCATCGTGGACCTAAATTGCTGAAACAGTGAGCCTTTCTTTGTGCCCAGTTGCTGGGGAGCTGATTGACACACTAGTAAAGTCTACCCTTTACTGACTGGAGGTCATGTTGATTGCCTGTAAGTTTGACACACACACACCACACACACACACACACACACACACACACACACACACACACACACACACACACATCTCCATAAAAATCCATATGCAGGCTTATGGGGACATAGTTTTAAACTATGTAAATAAAAAGTAATGAGATTGCTGGGTGGTGTGTTAGATCATGCTTAATTTTGTAATGTACTGTTTACTGTTTCCACCAGCTGTGATGAGAGTTCCTCTTGCTTCACACCCTTGCCAGTGTTGGTGATGTCAACATGCTGGACCAGACTATGCTGTTAAGTGTACAGTACCACATCATTGTTTCTCACCAACATCGGTGGTGGTGGTGAGTTGAGCCTTGGCCATGCTGGTAGACATGCTGCTCGTTGTTTTAGCACCCACCCCCTGCCCTCAGCATCAATGATGTCAGCACATTGGACTTGGGCCCTGTTGGTAGGTGTGCAGTGCCACCTCACCCTTTCCAGTCTTCATTTCCAGAGCAATGGTTTGTTGGGTTATATTTTGAATGGCAAAAGAACGGCAATCCCAAAGGGGAAGGACACCTTCTGTGTATCCAGGAACTTTATGAAGACTTTTCCAAGTCCATGGGACAATGGCGTGAGTGAGGAGAAGTTTGCGAGGATGTCGCACAATTCCAAAGTCAAATACTTTGTTTAAAGGGAATCTGGTAGTAAGGTGTCAGTGCCTATCATGAAGCACAAAACAAGTGCAGAGATAAAGCCTGTAGACAAGACGACCTTGGATTTCATTCCTCAGGTACAGCTTACCTTGTGTTTTGAGAAAGAACCTGGAACTCAGCAGGTTCAGGTGGTTCAGGTGGCTGGCCAAAGAGCCCAAAGGTCCACCTCCCATCTTGCCATCACCAGGATCACAAGTATGCAGTTCTACACCCAGCTTTTTTTTTTTAAATGGGTTCTGGGGCTGCAACTCAATTCGCTGTGCTTGCAAAGCTACATTTTATCCACCCAGCCCTACCTCCCTCTGCCTGGATTTCATTATCTGTAGAACACCTCACCAGATCTCTGTGGATACAGAGATGGTGTGAAATAATCCACATTGCATGTTTAGAATAGGGCCTGGCATGCCATAAATGTAAGCATACAGAAACCTCTATCATCATCGTTATCATCATCCTTGTCACCACCCCGCATGCTGGCTCATTCTCCCAGTATGCTATGACCTGGCTGTCCTAGTTTGCTTTTCTGTTGCCCTGATAAAACCCTGACCAAATCTAACTCAGGGAGGAAAGGGTTCATTCACCTTACAGGGAGGCCAAGGCAGGAACGTGGATGTAGGAACTGAAGCAGAGACCATGAAGGATGCTGCTAACTGGCTTGCACCTCTGGCCTGCTCAGTCACTTTTCTCATACAGTCCAGACCTACCTGGCCAGAGATGGCATCATGCTCAGTGGGCTGGGCCCTTCTACATTAATTGACAGTTAAGAAGATGACCTGCAGACGTGCTCTCAGGCCAATTTGATGGAGACTGTTCCTCAGTTGAGATTTTCCCGTCCCAGATACATCCAGATTTGTGTCAAATAGACAAAACCAATTGACTCTGGATGAGTGAGTGCTACATTTCAGGCTCACAAAAGGGTAGGTGGATGACACACACATTGTTTAAGTTCAGAATATTTCCTAGAGGTGCATATTATGATTTGTATTCTATGCATGAATAAATTGAAAGCCAGAAAGCTTCGATGTCAGAGCAAACAGTTCATAGATGGCAGGGGCTGATCAAGCCCAGAGGTGTCTGGATTTAGCATGTGTCTCCTATGTCTTTGCTTGGTCCGTTTGAAGATGAGCCATCATGTACCATAGGCTCTGCATGGAGGCAGCTGGCAGCTGAAGGGCTCTCTGGTCACAAGATCAGTAGGTAGCCTTTGTTTCTCCAAAACTGGCTGTAAGCAGTGATGGAAGATCAACTTCTTCACTCATTACACATGCATGTTCTCTCTCACAAGATTAAACACTCCCAAACAATAGAACAAATAGTTGTTTCCCTTCCGTCCCCTCCTCTTCACCCACCTCTTCCTTCCTTCCTGGGTACAGAACCCAGAGTTTTGAATATGCTACTTAAGCTCTCTACCACTTTGTAGCTCTCTTGATTTCATTTGTAGATGCTTATGGGCCTCTGCATGTGTGTCTACAGGAACACATGCACATGGGTGTGGAAAACAGAGGTCAGCCTGGAGTGCCACTCTTCAAAACACCACCCAATGTGGGTTTTATTTTTTGTGGGAGGAGGATGGGTAGTGTCTCTCAGTTGTTACCCAGAACCTCTGATTTAGCTAGGCAGGCTTGCCAGCAATCCCCAAAGATCTGCTTATTTCCAGACCATCCCACCACGTAAGTTCTGGAGAGGAAACCCAGGTCCTCATGCCTGTACAGCGAGCATTTTACTGAGCTATTTCTCCAGTCCCCTCTTTTGCTTTTAACTTTAAGACAGTATCTTACTGAGTTGCTCTGGCTGGACTCACTCTGTAACCCAGTCAGACTCTAAACTTCCAGTCCTCCTGCCTCAGTCTCCAGAGTTGCTGGCATTGCAGACCTGTGCTACCAGACTCGGTGAGACTGTTCTTTTTAAAAGCAGAGGTATTCAATACCAAAAAGACATGTTCTTGGCTGGCATATGAATTAGGAGTGCGGGTTGGGGATTTAGCTCAGTGGTAGAGCGCTTGCCTAGCAAGCGCAAAGCCCTGGGTTCAGTCCTCAGCTCTGAAAAAAAATGAATTAGGAATGCTTCTGAGAGGGAGGTATGATGACAGGTGTCTTCTGCTCTTGGGATGGGAGTATGTATGCAGGGCTGTGTATCTTCTGTGCCTACCTAGATGCTCCTGAAAAGTTCTGTTGGTAGAAGGTGGCTTTGAGAGGGGAGTGAACTCTCCAGGCACTCATACATCCATATGCAGCCAGGTGGAAACTGTGGACAACTCTGCTTCTCCAGCCAGTTGTGGGGATAGGTAGCAGTCCACTGGGAATAGCTCGAGGTTCTGTTTCACCAAGTTTCCTAACAAGGTCTAAGAGAGCAATGCTACTTTTGAATTCCAGTTTCCCAGGTGAGTACATGGGTTCCCACGGTCTCTCCATGAATGTCCATACTTTGTTGTTTTGGCATGGCGTGGAACAGATCGATCCCCTTCACACACCTCTGAGGCTTCAGGAAGCTCCGAGAAATGGTCATTTACAGATAAACCACTTGGGGGATAGACATAAAAACCTTTCAGGGGAGTTATGCCAACATTTCACTATTGACACTTTAGTGTGCCAGTGAGATAACTGAACTTCAAAGATGACAATGTGATGTCAGCTCAGGTGTAGAGTGCCTGCCTAGCATGCACGAATCCCTGGGCTTGATCCTCAGCACCTCAAAAAACTCAACAGAGTAGTGTACATCTGTCATCTCAGCACTGGGGAGGCAGAGGCAGGAGGGTCAGAAGTCCAAGGTAATCTTGGACTATCTATGGAGTTAGAAGCCTGGCTAGGGCACATGAGACTATCTCAAAACAAAGACAAAAACAAACAAACAAACAACAAACCATGAACTCTGAGCTTAGCTCTTTGGGGGACTGCGCCCATCAGCTTTTTGTTGCTACACTAAAATATGTAAGATTATCAATTTGCAATGAGGAAAAGATATTGGTGGAAGTATTAAGGCAACTGCACATAGTTAAAAGGGAGGTTTATTTGGGGGTTTTACTTACAAGAGGTAAAGGGATAGTTTACAGGATCCTGGAGAGGTGAAGTGCAGTCCAGCGGTGTTCTCTGGAGAACTCTGGTCAGTCTACCATCCAACATCCAGGATTACCAGGAACCAAGAGACCAGGCACATCCGAACCTCAGGTCTTAAGGGCTCCTGTCTTGGCCAGCCTCAGAGGCAGGCCATAGGTAGGCGTGACAGTTACTGGAAGCCTCACTGGGGGTAGTGCTTCCAGGTCAAAGCTGGAACAGCTACCCACTACAGAAAGGTTTGTTTTTGCTCATAGTTTCATGGGTTTTAGTTCACCACTGGCTGGTCCTGAAGCTTCTGAACCTATAGTTAGGCTGCATTCCTTGGTTGGAGTTTGTGGTAGAGCAAAGCCTCCATGAAATAGGATGCCAGCCTCTAGCTTCACCCTTAGTATTGAAACCCCCAGTTCTTGCCATCTTGAGGCTAATAATCTCCAACTTCACCAAACATGACAGTCCATCACTCTTAATTTCAACAGTCTCTTGACTTCAGTACATTTAATTCTTTTTCAATTTTTCATTTAGCAATGTTGGGAAAATATTGGAAATTCCATGATGAAATGTATCCAGTTCTGGAAAAGATAATTTTTATCCCCAAAGAGATTTTTTTTTTCATAGCAAGGAGATCTGTGGTACTCTCTTGTTAGCTGTGTGAGATGGTGTTTCAGGAGGGTGTTCAGTAAATGTTGCCCTGAGGATAGAAAGAACTAGATGCTTTTTTTTTTTTTTAACTAGAAGAGCAGATGAAGGGCAGAATATCAGGTTAAAAACAGCAGACTTGAGGTTTGATAGTTTAGTAGCTTTACAGTATTGAAGCCAGAGGAAGGTCAACTACCTACTCCCAGGGCAGCAGTGGCCGGGAGGGTCCTTGAAGTGATAGTGTTGGCTTTCTTGTTGTTGTTGTTGTTTGTTTTTAAGATGACAAAAATAAGGTGCACACTGGGTGATTAGCAGGCATGTTCAAACCCTTTGTCCCTGCAACACAACATTGTTATCTACAAAGTTTATACTCAAGAACCATGCAATCAAGTTGTGTGTGTGTGTGTGTGTGTGTGTGTGTGTGTGTGTGTGTGTGTGCGCACGTGTGCTCTTGTAGAAAAAATATATGAAGAGAAAAAAAACCCTTATGGCTTTGCATCTTGCTCGCTTTCATAGTGCTGGAAAGTTCTATTTATAATACTAAAGGAGAAAAATACTCAACACTCTTACCCAAATGCAAACCTGTGAGGTATAATAACGAATAGCCTGGCAAGATAAGCTCACTGGTATAGTAGTAGCATGGATATTATGAGAATAACCAAGCACTTTCTGATTGGATTAAAGCCCACTCCACAAGATGGACTTCATGCCTGGTACTATTAACTGGGCCAAAACCCTGTGACTGATTAGGTCATAGGTCCTCAGCAAGAACCCAATACTATTATCCCCTCTACAAATACACACACAGATTAATGCGTCTCTCATGCCTCATCAGGGAAGCTTCTTTTTGTAGCAGGTGGTGATTAATACTGGTCAAAACATAGAGAATAAGAAATCAAAGAGGGTTCAACAGTGAATGGGACATCTTAATCTGTAGCCATACCACCCTAAACGTGTCCAGTCTCATTTAAATGGAACATCTATATCACATGCTTCTCCTGCAAAACCTGGGGATCATTGTGGAAGAGAGAACAGAAAGATTAAGAGCCAGAGATAGTGGACATCTGCAGCAAAGAGTTATTTGCTGGGCATGACAGGGTCTTTGCACACGTGAACTTGTAGTGTCTATGACTGCACACACAAGGTCAACACAAGAGCATACCAGCCCAAATCCTAGTATGGATGGGATAGGGTTCATGAAGTCCCACCCCTATCCCAGGAACTATTGATAACTGATAGTTGCTGAGGGAAGGAGAGTCAGTTTTCTTCAGGGATGCAGGCCTTAGAGGCTTCCCATACTCCAGTAGATGATCCTACACCCATGCATCTACAGGAAGCACTGAATGGACTCTGGGTTTAAAAAGAAAGAACAATCACATGAAGTTGGGTGGGAATAGTGGTGGAGGGAATAAGGGATAGATTTGATCAAAACAAATTATGCAATTCTCAATTAAAAATTAAATAAAACCAAATAGTTCTTCAAAGAATCTCATACTTTAAGTTTACAAATTTGTGTTGGGTTGCATCCTTAGCTATTCTGCCATTCATGAGGCCCACACGTTGGAGATGTCTGACAGACATTTGCTGTCCCACTATGTTTTCTGCCATTCATGAGGCCCACACGTTGGAGATGTCTGACAGACATTTGCTGTCCCACTATGTTTGAGGCCTCCTGGTCTCAAGCTGCAGACAGGGTCCTATCTTTTAACACCTTAAAGGTGACTCTTTCTGGGTATTTCTGTGGTTCTGTTGACAGCCATCACTTGGGGGCATGCAGCCACATCTCTCAAGTTTCTGCTTCTGGTGCCACAAACCTTCTCTCCATTCTTTTGTGTATGTGACCACTTTCATTTTCTTTCCCCTCCTTTGGACCAAAGGCCATCCTTATGATTCCATCTGAATGACTTATACATAGACCATTTCCAAACAGAGCCACATTATGAGGGTCTCAGGATTAGGACTTCATTTTATCTTCCTCCTGTGTGTAGAGATGCTGTAGATTTTGATTTACAATTCCTGGTTCTGGAGAACGGAGAATATAATGCTCCTCTGATGATTGCAGTGGTCCAGCAGAGTTCCCAAGGGTGATCACTGTGGTGAGATACTGAGACTCTGGCTAGCCCTGGGTCCTATGCTTTACAGAATGTTCTGGATCTTGAAACCTTTCTTATTCCTCCTGCACAACCATGACTCTCAAGTGCCTCTGATGTGATAGTCTGTGTCTATGGACTGTCCTGCATGTCTGTGCTGTTAGTTCCTCCTTGTGTCCAGGTGGCTTGAAGTCAGTCCCCATTTCCCAGTGTTAGAGGTCTTCTAGAGAATGCCTTCTGGTGGCTGTCTCACTGGGACCTGTAGTGGAACTCGGTCCTCCCACACCTCTCACATCTCCTTTCTCCCACTTGGAACCACCGTCATCAGATCCTGCACAACTGTACTGGAAAGCTCTTCATCCACCATCCCTTACAAACATTTTAAATGCCCTGTCCTGTCCGTCTGCCATTGTCCTGAACTAACGCCCTGTCCTAATAGAGGGCTTGGGAATCTGGGGAAGTAGGGTCATGGGATGACTCTTTGCCACAGAATTTACCTTTATTGATTTGAGTCAGAGTCACAAAGTTGAAAATAAACAACTGAAATCTTTTTCTGTCAATGCTGAGTGAACGTCGGTAGAACCAAGAGTCATAGCATCATAGCTTATGACCATCAAACGTGCCCAGTGGCTCCAGTCCATGCATGAGGAACATCCTGTCAGGTTCTTGAGAAGACTGTCTCATTCTGTTCAGCAGCAGAAAGAGAGAAGACACCTACATTGGAGGATTTGAGTTTCTAGTCCTTCGACTTGAAGTCAGATTTAAATGCAAACACAGTACATAATGCTATGAAAATTATCATCCATCAGTACCTAAGCACAGATGCTTTTGAAAGGTGACTCAAACAGCTGATGAGTACTCTTTGACAAAGAGTGTGGGTCTTAGAGGAAGGATGGAGGTGGGTGGAGGTTGATCGCGGCATCAGGAGTGTGAAAGCTGATGAGGGAGAGTGACAAGAGAGGAGCTAGAGGTGAGTGGTTGAGCCCTAAGACAGATGGGCTGCCTTTTGAAACGTTTGCTGCAAGAAGCTCGTGTGCAAAGCTTACATGGTCTTAACCGGTCCAGTACCTCAGGAATAAAGAATTCTTCAGGGTTCTCAATATCGAAAGGTGTTAGCATCCCAGGCAAACTGCTACTCTCTTCACAAGATCTGCTGTGCCTATGCATGAACGTACCTTAAACTCAAACCTTCAGATTGTTGACATTCTCTCCTAGAAGGAATGGACAGGAGGGTCCTTGGACCCTCACCAGAGAATATGGCCACTCCTTCTAACCATTTGTATGCACTTCTGCCTTGTGGACTGGGCTAGGGCTCAGCTGATCAAGTGCTCACCTTAGCATTCTTGAATCCCCTAATCCGTCTGCAATTCTGTGTGCAAATTTGCATGAGGTTCTGTCCTCTGGGTGTTGGGGAAGGTCTAGAGTATACATGTCGGGAAAACTGAGGAAAGAGGCTCCATCCATGTGGCTATGAGGGAGTCAATGCTGAGTCAAGACTTCTTGACACAGCTGCCTTGAGCTCCCCCAGGCTTCTGCCAGCACCCCCTCATCCACGTGGTGTAAGCAAGCCCAATAAATGCATTGGTTCTCTAGTGGGAGCTGTGGTAGAATCATATTTCACTCTGTCATTAGGACCTGAAGAAGTGGGGTAGACATTATTCACGTCTCCCCCAGGAAAGGAATTCTCAAAACACTCAGAAAGGAGAAACAAAGAGGAAACTCTGTGTTTTAACTGAATTTTCCTGATCTGCTTGCTGTGGGGTATGGTTCTTATCCTCAACGATGCTTTGATTTGTGCACTAGTCAATAAAAACTCAATAAAAGCTTATTTAAAAAATTCCTTAAGAGATATTCTGACTTAAGGAAATGTCAGATGAGCACCCTATGCTTTTGTTTGTTTTGTTTTTTGTTTTGTTTTGTTTTTTGTTTTGTTCTGAGATGGTTTCCTTTATTTCAGGCAAGTCCCAAATTCATTATATGGTTGAGGATGACTTTGAACCCCTGATTCTCCTGGATGGTAGGATTGTAGACATGTACCACCACACCAGGTTTATGCAGTGCTGGGGACGGATTAAGGGCTTCAAGAATGCTAAGGTGAGCACTTGATCAGCTGAGCCCTAGCCCAGTCCAAGCAAACAACCTCCCTCCCGCCCCCCCATATTACTGTGTAGCTCCACATCTGCCTTTAACTCCGGTGCCTTCACCCAGCACACCTGCCACCTGCATTGATTGGCTCCCGGGAGTGCCCAGGACTGTTGTGGACGTGCTGGGTGTGGTAACTTAAGCAGGTCAAAGAAGGCTGACCTGCTCTCTGGTTTCTTAACTAATCACAGAGAACTGCCGCCTGCCCGACCAAATAAGCGAGTGCAGCAGGCAGAAGAAATCATCTACCCCGCTTCTGTGTGAAAATGCACGTACAGAGGTACAGAGCTGGAGGGGCACCCTGTGCCACCTACCCCATCCCAACAGAGGTACAGAGCTGGTGGGACACTCTGTGCCACCTACCCCATCCCAACAGAGGTACAGAGCTGGTGGGACACCCTGTGCCACCTACCCCATCCCAACAGAGGTACAGAGCTGGTGAGACACCCTGTGCCACCTACCCCATCCCAACAGAGGTACAGAGCTGGTGGGCACCCTGTGCCACCTACCCCATCCCAGGCCTGACCGTTTACATAAACTCTGGGGAAGATTCTTAAGGGACTTTGTTTCCCATCTCACTTGCTGATGCCACTGGAGACACTGCATTGTGCACAGGGCAGGGACAGGTCTGTATCCATTCCTGTTTCCTCACTGGATGCTCTCCTGCTTCAGTAACAGCAGGTCTGGTGGAAGACACGGGCAGATGCTGTGGCTTGAAAGAACCCCCTTGATTCTTTCTTTGACTCAACATTGCCGAGAAAGGGTATTTTTTTTTTTTTGGCGGGGGTGGGGCAGAGAATAGCTTGAAGGCGTTGATTGCTAATCTTTAACTTGAGACCATTAAAGCCAGGAAACGGAGGTGAATTTAAAAGTTTTGCTGGCTGCCACTCTATAATTCTTATAATTCCTTCCCTTCCTCTCCTTCTTTTCCTTTGCCCCCACAAAGAGGGTGCCAGATTTGGTGGGGGGGGGAGGTCAAGATCAAGGTTTAATACTGCAGTTCAGAATTCTCCTTAACCTAACTTTGCATGCAGGCTTTCTTGGTTGGTAAATTCAAGCCACCTTTGTTGGAAACGTTTGGGAAGTGAGCCTTTCTCTTCCCTTGCTCCTTTATTCTTCCAGGTGTATTTAAATCTGGAGCTCTCCCCCTTCTCAGGGGCTGAGGTGAAGAGAGGGAAGGCTTCTACACAGTATACTTCGGGCTCCACCAAGCCCCTAATCTCCATTCCCAGGGCAGCAAACAATGAATCAGCATTCATTGCAAAATGACTCATGAGCAACCGCGGCCATTTGCAGTGAAAAAGACAATGATCAGTTTCATGGGCCCATATGTAATCGTGACTACTTGCAGGGACTTAACAATGATCAATTACCCATTCCCTGATTAATTAAGGGCTTAATCCTCCCACCCATATCATGTGAACAATGGCACACTGTTCCAAGCTGCCTATTACGTTTCCTAGGAACAAAGGCAAGAGCAAGTGGTAATGTGAGCCGCAGGCCCATCGCTCTGGATTTCTAGCCTCCCCGGCTGAATACAGTAGGCACAGTTTCATATTAATGGAGTCTCACATCAGCCCTGAGCCAGGGTAGAGGCCCTCTCCATAGAGCCGATAGTTAACATGTCATGTCTTTTTGCCTGGCTTCTTTTCATATCCTTACAAATAGTGAATAAAGCAGTCTGCTGAGTGGGTAGCGATGTGTCAAATGGGACCAAGTTTCTTGGTGCACTGCGGAATACATCATGTCTCCCGCCGCCGCCGCCTCCTCAAACACAGCTTTTATACACTACTCGCCTCCTCTAGGTGTGCCTATGGATGCCGTGTGCTCTACTCTTCCTTCTCTTGTCTTTTCCACACCCCTCCCCCACCCCCAACACACACACACACACACACACACACACACACACACACACACACTTCTTTCCCCTTCTGCTCTTCCAGAACTCCTGGTTCTGAATGTCATGCCCGTCCAGCTGTTCACAGCCTTTTCTTAGTTGCACTCTGCCCAGGTGGGCTGGCTCCCTCTCTGGTCTTTCCACCTCACTGCTAACACAGATGTGGACTAATCTCTCAGTTCTTGAATTCTCCGAAGATCTCCTTCTAGATTCGTTCTTAGCCTTTCCTCCCACGGTCACAGCCTATAACAGTCGCATGGTTGGGCCCACAACAAGCATGCCTGCCTCCTGTGCTGGCCTCAGTTCCTGGCTGCTCACATCCTCGGCTACCCTGCCCTCAACGGTACTGAGGCCCAACAGCATCTTCGCTCTACTGCCCCTTTGCTGTCTCATTCTCTGTCTTTCTTACCTCTATACTCAGCCTGGAGTCCAGCTTTAAAGTTTTTCAAATTTACATATGCACGTATATATATGTTCATACTTGAATGTGTGTGTATAGAGGCCATGGGTCCATATTGAGTGTCTTCTTCATTTTCTATCTTGTTTTTGAGACTGGCTCTCTCACTAAACCTGGGATCACCTATTCAGCTAGACTGGTTAGTCCTAGAGGTCCTTCAGCCTCTGCCTCCCCAGGGCTGGGATTACAGCTGCACACTGCCATGCCCATCTTTTCACACAGACCCTGGGGTTCACACCCAACCTGTGAGGGCTGTAAGGGAAGTTCTTTACCAGCTGAGCCATCTCCTAAGCCCCACTGTCACCTTATCACCATGTCCTTGAGTCGTGTTCCATTCCTTCCCCCACCTCTCTTCATTCAACTTAGCTTGCAAAACTGAACGCTGGTAAAGTCCACCCTCTACTCCGTGCTTGCATTGTATCACCAGAGAAAGCCATGGGCCTGGCTGAGCCTGGCTGGGCCTGCACTGGTTTTTGGCCATAGTATTCAAAGGTAGAGGTCTATATTTCCTTTTTCTATTTTTAAAACTTTTATTTGACATGGTAATTTCCTGTATTTATGTAATCTCATATGAAATTTCATTGCGTGCATTTAGGGTGTGGTTGGAATACATTTCTCTTTTTCATTGAATCCTCCTGGCTCTTGCTCATGGCCCCTTTTCTTTCTTCCTACAGGGACCCTCTCCATTTGGTGACCTTGTGTCATACGTCACTGAGAAAGTAAAGGCAACAGGAAGTATGTGACTCCATAGTGGTTTTGCCTTGTCTCCTACCGGCCTATATAATCGTTGGCATACTACATCTTTCCTCCTGTTAGAATAAGCAACTGGTAGACTCTTGAGGCCCAGGCAGTAGGATGTCTTGGAAACCAGGTGGGCCTAAGGATGAGACCTGCTGAGCCACATCCCAGCAGAGGCAGCACAGGTGCTGTAGAATGTGTGGGTTTTAACACCTCTATCTCCTGTGCAGACCCAGCCTTGGAGAGTTAAATGGCTGGACTTTTATCCAAAGGGATGGTGTTGTCCACAAGAGAAAATCATGACCAGTACCAATAGGGAAATGGGTCTTACTATTTATTTTTTGACAAGGGCTGTCTTTGTAGTCCTGGATGAGCTCCTGCCTCAGTCCTCTGACTGCTAGGATCACAAGATAGGTGCCACCATGTGTACTCTAATAAAATTTGCCTGAAGACCAGAGAAAGAATAAAACACTAGATTAAACATAGAGGCCAGGCAGTGGTGGCACACTCCTTTAATCCTAGCAACTGGGAGGCAGAGATCCATTTGGATCTCTGTGAGTTCAAAGCCACCCTGAACTACATGAGATTGACCCAGTCTAGGAGAGAAAACAGAGCCAGGCAGTGGTGGCACACATCTGTAATCCCAGTACTGGGAAGCACACACACCTTTAATTCCAGGAAGTGATGGCTGGGTGGAGAAAGGTATATAAGGCCTGAGGAGACAGGGACTAAAGGCTTTTTGGCAGAAATGTCCCTTTCAGCTAGAGGCTTTTTCAGCTGGAGCCTTTCCGGTGAGGACTCGGAGGATTTCAGTCAGAGGATTTGTGGAGTTGGTGAGGTGAGACGTGGCAGTGGCTTGCTCCTTTGTCTCTCTGATCTTCAGGCAAATTTTATTAGGGTATAACAATATATCACCCACCACTATATCTGGCTAGAAGTTTAATCTTGAATGAACTGAAGAACAATTGAACAAATGAAGACTGTAGTCTTCATTTCTTCTTCTTTCCAAGCAGGAAGCTTGTTTCTCTGTTGGCCCAAGAGGACTCGTGAATTGTGAGGAAGAACAAAAGCTTCACTTCCTGTCACACTGTAGGAGTTGACATGTCGCCAGGTCTGCCCCTCTTCCTGGGCCTCAAGTTACCCTATCCTCTGCCCCTACTCAAGTGGCATCCATCGACACTGCATACCTCCTTCTTGTCTCATCTGATGGAGTCTGCCCTGGCCATGCTGTCAGCCCAGTCTCCACTTGTTTTACTCCAGTGTGCTGCCATCAGGAATGATCACGAATCTGGTGGCTTGTAGTTCTAGAGTTGAGCAAACTCAGAATTCTAGGCAGATAATTTATCCCATGCCTTCTGAGTCTTTGTAAGTGACAAGGAATGAAGTGGCTCTATCGTAAAGGCACCAATCCCTTTCTTAAAGGTACCACCCTCATGAACAGATTTCCTCCCCAAGTTCCACTTCCTAATATAATGCATTAGTGATAGGTTTTTCAATGGCTAGCTGAATTTGGAGTTCATAGCATCCATTCCTTTTTGGCAGCCTAGCAAAATCTGCTCCTGGTGTTTAGGGTCAAGACTCAAGTGTCAGGGATCACATGTAATAATACTATAGAGACTGATAATGTAGCTGAAGTTTTCTCTAGTCCTGCCTGGCCCATGGTCAGGACAACTCTCTCTCACCCGCCAGTCCCGCAGCTGCTCAGACCCAACTGAGTAAACACACAGAGACTTATATTGCTTACAAACTGTATGCCAGTGGCAGGCTTCTTGTTATCTAGTTCTTATATCTTAAATCAACCCATTTCTGTTAATCTATATGTCACCATGTGTTCCGTGGCTTTACCTGCTGCCTTTATATGCTGCTCCTTGGATGGCAGGCTAGCGTCTCCTCTCCTCTGCCTTCTTGTTCTCCCAATTCTCCTTTCTGCTAGTCTTGCCTATACTTCCTGCCTGGCTACTGGCCAATCAGTGTTTTATTTATCAATCAATCATCCACAGCACTGGTACCACATCTTTTGCCCTTGGCTTATCCACTGCATGGCCAGACACAGGATGCTTCAGGGCAATCATCTTTCCTTTGGCATTAGCTCATCTGTTAGGTTATACAACTGTGTAACAAGCCCCAGGGACCTACCTTCTTCCATAGTCCCGGGGCTGGTATCACAGACACAAGCCTGGGTTTTTACAGAGATGCTCATACTTTTATAGCAATCACTTACCAGCTGATCCATCCTCCCAGTCCCTTGGCCCCTTTGACACAGGATCTTACTATACAGACCAGACTGACCTTAAATTCACAGTGGCCCTCTTGTCTCGTTCTCCTGAGTGCTGAGATCACGGCCATGAACCATCATGCTAGGCTTCCCTGTCATTTTTCAGGTAGAACTTTCAGGATAGTGATGTTTCTCTTTCTTAGCAAGTTGATTTTGGGAACAGAAGCTATCTTAGTCAGCTGTCGTAGTTCTATTGCTATGAAGAGATAACATGACCATGGAAACTCTTATAAAGGGAAGCATTTAATTGGGGCTTGCTTACAGTTTCAGAGGTTTAGTCCATTATTGTCATGGCAGGAGGCATGGTGGCACATAGGCAGATATGATGCTGGAGAGGTAGCTGAGCGTTCTACATCTGGATTGGCAGGCAGCAGAAAGAGAAGGACACTGGGCCTGGTTTGAGCTTTTGAAACCCCAGAGCCCGCCACTAGTGCCTTAGTTAAAGTTTCATTGCTGTGAAGAGACACCATGACCACAGCAACTGTTATAAAGGAAACCATTTAATTGTCATGGCTTACAGTTTCAGAGGTTTAGTTCATTATCATCATTGTGAGAAGCATAGCATCAGGCAGACATAGTGCTGGAGAAGGAGCTGAGAGTTCTACATCTTGATCCATAGGCAACAGAAAGTGAACTATGTCCCACACTGGGCATACCTTGAGCATATGAGACCTCAAAGCCCACTCTCCAAGGGACACATGTCCTCCAACAAGGCCATACCTCCCAATCTCTATAAAGTAGTGCCACTCAAATACATGAGACTATTGGGGTCATTCTTATCGAAACTACCACAGCAGCATATTTAGAATGACCAATAAGGAGCATTGACTGACCCCTGGCAGCTGCAAAGCTCCTTTTTTTCTCCCCTGTATTTTTCAGTATGTTCACAAATGGAAAGGGATGTGCAGATCTGTGGAGCTGAAAGTCACTTTCACCATCTCAGGCAGCCATTGTAACTTGAGGGTATCCTCGTCCTGCTCAGTTTAATTCTGCACTTTGCATTCCCTCGGGCATCCGCCAAATGCTTTCCTAGTCCTGGTCCACATCATGTTGAAGCTGTCCTGGGAGGATGGACATACGGAGGACGTGGTAGCACAAGCAGTTGGTGGGCTTTGGTTAAATTTGGAACTCTTTTCTTTCTAAACTACAATATAAGCTTGATTCAGTTATATTCATCTGGATGGTTTCTTACTCACTTATTCATAAGCTCAAGTCTTGTAAACACTGAATCCAACATGAGCTATAAATAATTAAACTTATCTTAGTTGGGGTTTCCCCTCATAAGATGCTAGAACCCTGAAGATGAACTGGGGGAAGAAGCATGTGACTAACCAACTGCCACAGAGTGGGCTGGATCTCCACTTTTCTGGATTCTGGGATTGCTGGTGGTCATCAAACCCCATGGAAGGGGATGGAAGAACACAAGAGGCCAGAGACACTCTGGGGATTTTCTATCACTGCCTGTGAAAACACTGCTCATGGGAAGACTGTTCGTAACCCACTCTGATTTCTATTCCAGTGAGGTCCTGCACCATGTGAGTAAACACGTTTATCACCAGGGTGAGTGGGACACTGCCTTCCCTTTATCACTTTGGCAGCAAAGCTGCTCATTCTGAGCTCTGTTCACTTCACAGTGGGAAATGCAAAGCTCACCAGATCAGACTCAAACTCCCTACTTCTGTAATGGTGCTTAACCAGGGTCTCCATGCAGGATAAGAACTCCTGATGTCTTCTGTGTATCCTTTGATAAATCTAGTTACTGGGTCCAACAAGAGCTCCTGCAAGACACTCTCCCAAACAGCTAAGATTACATGGGTGACAATGGCCTTGAAAAATGGAGTTATTTCCAGGGAGCATGTCCTTTTTTTTTTTCTAGAGAGTGGCAAAAAGACCTCAGTGTCTGTGTGTGAGGAATGAAACTGCCGTTGCCCTGTATATAGAAACCAACTCCAAATGATCAGAAGGGTCAAGGATGTGTCCACAGTAGGATGCCAAGTCACAGGCAAGGCTGGTTGTTAAGGGAATTCTTCCTGGTGGCTGCAAGTCTCAAAGGGATCCAGAAGATAGATACTTAATAAGAGATACTGTGGCAAAATCCATACCTCATAAGTATAGCTGGATTTTTCTTTGGGCCGCCAACTCACAAACAATGACACAAAGACTTATTAATTATGAAAGTTCAGCCTATAGCTTAGGCTTGTTTCTAACTAGTTCTTATAACTTAACCTGTTTCTATTCATCTATGTGCTGCCACATGGCTTGTGGCTTTTACCTCTCCTCTTGCATGTCTTGCTCCCTCTGTGGCTGACTGGTGACTCCACCTCTTTTCTTCCCCAAGATCTCTCTATCCTCAGAAGTCCTGCCTAATCTCTTGCTGTCTAGCTATTGGACACTCAGCTCTTTATTAAACCAATCATAGTGACACATCTTCACACAGTGTAAAGGAATATTCCACAACACATAAGTCTACAAACAAAGCAAAAGCTGCTTGGAATGTCAAATTCCATGAAAGGAAGGAATGAGGGAAGGGGGTAAGTGGGAGCCTACAAACAGGCCTGGGAAGAAAGTACAGGTCAACAGCTCAAGGTGAACTCCCAATGGTACTCTCAAGTTTGTGTGAACCAATGATGACAACTGAGCATTCTCTGCAGTGCGTCCTGCAATGCCAGCCGGAAACTTGCACACTCGTGAGTGTTCTGCAACTCTTCTTGGAGAGATGTGAAAACATGTTTATGCATCTCCGATAGCGAACAAATGACAGACCAAAGTAATGATCCCACCAAAGCTGGGCTCAGTGAAACCATGAGCAGGGATGACCCAAGGGTGCTGTGTCACTGGAAAGCCAACCCCAGCATGGGCAATGGCTCGCAAAAGCGACACACCTGGGGTTCTTTGTGAGTGGCAGGCAGCTGCGTTGGTGGACAGGTTCTTCTCCCCACAGTTGGTGAGGGGTTTTACGAGTCTTGGAAGGAGAGAACTTTTCAATTCAGAGGAAAGTACTACACAATAACAAAAAGCCCAATCTTCAAATGAGAGGTCTGTGGCTTCAGGTTGGGCACCAGTGAGAACGAGGATTGGGTGACTGTAACAAGTCTTTCTCTGTCCCACCAGCTCCCAAAGAATGACATGGAGATTTCTTATTAATTATGAAAGCTCAGCCTATAGCTTAGGCTTGTTCCTAACCAGCTCTTACAACTAAAATTAACCTATTTATATTAATCTACATTCTGCCATATGGCTCTTGGCTGTTGCCTGTCCTCCTGCACATTCTGCTTGCCCTGTTTCTCCTGGATCTTTGCCTTTCTTCTTCCCAGAGTCCTCTCTGTCCCCAGAAGTCCCGCTTAAACTTTTCCTACCTAGCTATTGGCCATTTAGCTCTATATTAAACCAATCAGAAGGCATCTTGGCAAAGACACATCTTCACAGTGTAAACAAATATTTTGCAACAGGTGACTCTCTAAGAGGCTGTTTCCCAGAAGCCCTACTGACACCAGGCAACTTGCTCCATGACTGACCCACCCAGGAGAGGTGGCTTCTCTGTCCTCTGCATGGACAGTCTTGAGAGATGGAGACTACAAACATTGTATCTCTTTTCAGTGATTAATCTTGTTGGGTAAATTTTTTTTCCTTAGCTTTAATTGACAATTGTTCCAACTCTTTTCATTTCACTGTGGGGTAGGAGTTGTTCCTTAGTTCCAAAGCACGTTCTTCTATTTGGCATGATGAAAAAGTCATAGTGTAACCACTCTGAGCAGGCCCTTTCTGTTTTTCTTTTCTTTCTTTCTTTCTTTCTTTCTTTCTTTCTTTCTTTCTTTCTTTCTTTCTTTCTTTCTCTTTCTTTCCTTCTTCTTCTTCTTCTTCTTCTTCTTCTTCTTCTTCTTCTTCTTCTTCTTCTTCTTCTTGTTCCTTCAAATCAAGACAGTGTATACCAACTGAAATTCAGGCTATGTGGTAGTGGGCAGCATTTCAACACATCTGTGTTTCCATTCTTCAAATTAAAATCCGTTTACTGAGTGTCTTCTCTGTGCAGTTATTCTCTTCCTAGATCACTTAGGGGTGGCAAAGTGCTCTTACATAAGTGTCTGTGCATCTTCTTGAGATATAAAATGTGATGACATTCTAGAATTATCCCAAGAATTTGATGTTTTGAACATAAAATATCAATTATGTGTTAGATAATAAGGTTTGGCTTCATTTATTTGAAACAAATTGGTCTCAGTAAGTATCCCTGGCTGGTTTAGAACTTGAGAGATAGTCCTATTGCCTCTGCCTCCCGAGTGATGGATTGCAGATGTGTACCTCTATTTCTGGTTTCTCAGTAAGTTTCACATTTGAACTCAGGGTATACAAGGGACCCAAAGGTTTAAAAAAAAAAAGGGTTCTTTAGGTCTCATACACCAAGACACATTGTGGTGGTGGCAGGGATGAGAGAGAGCTTTGAAGAAGACAGACTGTGAATCAACTCATCTGGGTGCTCAGGACAAAACATTCCTGATGAGGATGAGGAGGTGGTGACAGGTGTAGGTGGTGGACCCCTACATGTCCTGTCTGAAACAGAGAGGCTGGTGGCTATTGGGACTGGACAGCTTTATGGATCTGGAAAATGCCCTGTTAGCCACCAGTCTAGGTGATTGCACGCAGGACAAAGCCTGTCCAGACCACCCTCAGCAGGAGGACAGCAGACAACAGAGTCGGGTCTAGAGTCTGGTCAGTCACCTCCTGCACGAGGTGTGGGCCCCTCAGTCCCTGGAAGGCGCTGTGCTTGGGGACTCTGAATGTTGTAGGAAGGATTGTTTGGAAGCAAACTCTGCTTGCTTTCACGGCTGCTGTTCTTTGCTTCTTCTAGACTAGACAGAGGTCCTTTTCAGTGGAGGGAGAAGATCTGTTTTCAGCTTCAAGCATGACCCAAGGTATCCTAGTTAGCTTCAGCTGTCAACTTGATACAACCCAGAGTCACTGGGGAAGGGGGGATCTCAATTGGAGAATTGCCTCAATGAAATTGGCCTGTGGGCATTTTCTTAATTGCTAATTGATAAAGGAGGGCCCAGCCCACAGTGGGCACACCATCTTTAGGTAGGTGGTCCTGGGCTATGTAAGAAAGCTAGCTGAGCAAGCCAGAGAGAATGAGCCAATGAATAAACAGCCTTCCGTCATGCTCCAGGTTCCTGCTTTGAGTTCCTGCCCTGACTTCTCTGGGCTGTCACTGTTCCCAGGAATGGAAACCAAATATACCATTTCCTTGTAAGTTGCTTCAGGTCATGGTGTTTAGCACAGCAATGGAAAGCAAACCAGAACACAACACTGCTGAGGTGAGTGGCTTTTCAGAGAAGGTCTGCTTGTCACCTAGCCAGTCTGGGCAGGCTCTGATCTCACCAAGGCAGCTTGCACATGGATAGAGGAGACCCAAGAGACAAACACTGGATACAGTGGAAGAATGCCTCAGGCCAATGGCCCAGACTCCACAAAGGCTCCCTTCCCCAGAGAGCAACACCTTGCCACACTCATTCAAAGGTCTAGTTCAGATCATCAGAATATCCTAGGCCAATCTGGGTGGTTCCCTGTGCTGGTCCAGTTTGCCAGAGGGTGGTCAGCCTGTAAATGACATTCAGTATGAATGGTCTACATGTGGTCCACATTACCTGGCTTTTAGCCCCTTCACAGAAGGAAAAGAATGAGGCTAATAATTTCTGTTGTGTGCTGTTTTCTCTCTGATCTTGTGTTACCGTGGCTCACCATGAAGGCAATGAGACTCAGTTACGTGTATTGTACAGGGCAAATACTGAATTGGGGGGAAGGGAGAGAGTTGCCTAGACACATGGCCCTTGGTGGTGCTTGACGCCAGCAGGTACTGGCTCCTTTATTCAAATAGGAAACCTGCTCATGTTACCAGGAGCTTCCTTCGAGGAAAATACCACCAGCTTCATGGAGGCTATATAACCAACCTGTGATTGAGCCAATAGAGAGCAATCGCTGCTCTGGGCTGAGGGAGTCCTTCTCTTCAATGTCCACCAGACCTGAAAGACGGCTTATGACCGTCATGATAGACACGCGCACACTGGCTCAGAAAGCATACGAGCTTTAATTTCTGGGCTGCAGAGGTAGCTCAGTGGGTAAGATGCTTTCCACGCAAGGAGGAAGACCTGGATTCACTCCTCAGAACCTACAGAAAGACACCAAGCATGATGTCTTATAGTCCCAGCCCTGGGGAGGCAGAGACAGGAAAACCCCTGGGGCTTGCTCACCGGCTAGCCTATTCTACTTGGTGAGTTCTGGGCCAGTGTGAGTCCCTGTCTCAAAGAGCAAAGTGGACAGCAGCTGAGGAACAACACCCGAGGCTGATCTCAGGCCTCCCCATGCCTGTGCCCATACATGGAAACATCGATCTGCCCAAGATTGGAGAGAGGATTTGAGCATAGGTCTGCTAAAGTGCAGAAAACTTGTGTTTTCTCCACCATATCAAGGTTCTCTGTGTCATTTAAAAACGTTGAACCTGTGGCTAAGTCACAGCTATGTTTTCTTACATTTGAGGTGCTCAAGACTCTTTTGGGTTACACTCCTACCGGCCTACAGACCTTCTGTTGAAGGGGCCCGGCCACCTCCCACGGCCCACCTCACCTAAGCCCCTCCTTCTCTTCTCCTCTAATCAGAGTCAGGCCTGACTAACCAGCTCTGTACTGTTGGTCTGTACGTTCCCTGCAGTAGCCTTGCACCCGCTCTCCATGTTTCTCCTTCGTTCTGCAGGCTTTGGAGAAAGTGACTGTCTCTTACATATTCACTTCTACAGAGCTCGCTGATGAATTAAAAATAATCTCCCAACACTGTTGTGGCCTGAAGGAGTGAGGCAGCAGCGGGAATGAGTCGATTCCTAATAGTGCGAGGCCTCTGAGAAACAGCTCTGTGCCACTGAAAGGCGGGGAACTTGCTGGAACTCTTCCGCCCTGCAGAGCTTGCTGCCTCTCAGGGTCTGAAGTGACAGTGTTTGTTCCCCCTGCTGTCACGTTCCACATCCCAGAGTCTCTGTGGATGGTTCCTCTCGGTTTTTCCCCCGCAGCAATGATGGAAATGTGTCACAGATGTCAAAGTCAGTGGCTCCAGCAGCTGCAAGCAAAACTTGTTGACTCCTACTACATCTCACTCACCACCTGATGATGACTTGACTGCACCGTATTTAGGGCATATATATACTCTCTCTCTCTCTCTCTCTCTCTCTCTCTCTCTCTCTCTCCCCTAAGGAAGATAGATACTTTTGCTGTGCTTTGAAACCCCAAGCCTATAATTCATTAGGAGTAAATATAACTTATTATCATCTGCTGGTATGATACTGGAAAGGGCATTTTCCCTTTTTTCCAGAATAAACTCTGAGTCCACCTTGTACATTTGTCAAGTGCATGTTCCTCCACATGAATAGAGTAGACTGAGCGTATTCAGTAACTCCAGCAAAGGTACAAGTTAATCTGCATGTACTTTACGAAGCTCTGTGGCTCAGGTGAGACTTCGGGTAACTGCTCAGTTTTCGGCCACTTAGTTTTCCTATTTCCCAAACAAACAAACAAAACAAAACAAAACCACACAAAAAAAAAAACCTCAAGAGAGAAGATAAACTGAAAAATTATTCCAACAAAATTACCTAGCTTAGATTCTGAATTTTTTTTCACTTTATATGAGTAAAATGATGAAGGAGGCAGTTTCAATTCTGGTAGTCGATTGTTCACCCCATGACCTTTATAAACGTTAAAACGTACAAGTCACCATACTTTCCGCTGGCATCTTCATTTCTCCAAGCTTACTTAGTTAATCTGTGAAGATGAAGGTGGCTTAGACCGTCCAGTCTTCACCTGCAGATGGGGATGGGGGCTCCAGGACCACACCGCCTGAGCTGGATTAGCTAATTAATTAATTAATGTAGAGGAACCGGAAGTAGAGCAATGATCTCCGCCTACAGCAGTCCATCTTCCTAGCACCTGCTGACTTTGATGGAGGCGGGGGTGGGGGGTGGAGAGGAGCTTTCATTCTTGTCTAGACCTGCTTGTTGTTGTAATACTTACATTCAGACAGACCTCAAGCTGTTAGTGCATGAATCTTTCTCCCATTCTTTTGTTTCCTGAAGGTGACCGTAGATTCCCAGTTCCAGGTCCCACAAGAACTGGAAGAGTCGGGGCTTTGTACACCTACCAAGCTCCTACTGCTTAGAAGAGCCTGGTGACGAAGTGACTAGGCTTTATTTGTCACCGTCAGCTCAAGACAAAACAGTTCTAGGATCCTATACTGCAGTAGACACACCAGGTGGGAGACGGACCCAAAGGAGAGACCCAGGCTCTTGGCAATGCAGTGGGACACCGTATGAAAAACTGGGATCAGGAAGGCCCTAAAGTTCAGACATTTTGAAAAGCTGTTTCTTCTTGCTCTCAAGTTTGTGAGTTTAGGGGCAGAAACAAGACTCATCCATGGCCTGTACCATGAAGTAGTTAAAGTTTACAAAGGAAAGCCCCATGTCTCCTCAGTCCCATGTGCTTGTTCTGCATTTAGAGGTCATACGTGCATTGGTCGCATTCCAACTCCCTGATTACCTGCTCAGAGGTAGACAAGGTCACTGTGCTTCCAAAGGCCTCTTTCTATGAGGACATTAGTCTCTGTCTCTCCTTCCATTTCTCTGTAGTGGGATTGGGTGTTGTGGAATGCTCCAGGAGTCCATGCTCAGTTGGAGGAAAAGACAGATCCTCCAAGCCTAAGCTGAGTGCTCTAGGCTGGGTACAGTCCCAGCCTTGGGTGTGGATTCAGATCCAGATGGCCACGAATTGCCCTTGGATAGAGCTCCTTCTTAGAGCACAGCCATTAAAATGGACCAGGGCTGCCAGGCAGGTGGTGGTGCATGCACACCTTATATCCTAGGACTCTGTAGATAGAGGCAGATGGATCTCTGAGTTTGAGGCCAGCCTGGTCTATAGAGCAAGTTCCAGGACAGCCAGGGCAACACAGAGAAACCCTGTATCAAAAAACCAATAAAAACAAACAAACAAACAATGGACCAGGAGGAATCCAGGTGCATTTTTCCCTGGAACAAATTTCTAGTCCTACCAACCCTGAGAGCCTGTGGCACTGTTGAAGCAGGCAGAGGGCCACAGGACTGAGAACCTTTACAAGTGGCATCTTCAGCATTAGCCAAAGGCAGATTGGTATATCCAGGGGTGTGGTCTGAGTGTGAGATGTCCCCTACAGGCTCGTGTATTTGAACCCATGGCTCCCGATAGTGGTGCTGTTTGCGGTGGGTGTGGGAACTTTAGCCTGTGGAGCCTCATCAGAGGAAGTGGGCCTTGGGAGTGGGCCTTTTACAACCCCACTCCCCATTGACTCTCTGCTTCCTGAGTGCGGATGCAACGAGAAAAACTGTCCCCTGCTTCTGCTATGGTGGCTTCCCCTCCACCATGGACTGTTTCCCTTGAACTCGAAGCCAAAATAAACCCTTCTCCAGATTGCTTCTTGTCAGGTGTTTAGTCATGTAAATAAGGAGAGTACCTAACGCACCAGGAAAGACTTGGGAGTCACTTCTCTTCCAGGGCGCGCGCGGGGTCATGCGATCCCTAGTCAGTTTTTTCCAACATACGAATGACAGACAGCTGGTGGTCAGTTGACAGGACTTGAGTTGGAATAAAACAGCCCCCGAGTCTGATTTAGCACAGGTGTGCATCATAGGAAACTATCCTTGAGACTGGAAGTAACCAGTCTGAACAAAACTGAATGGAATTTTCACTCTGGGAAGCGAGGCGGAGGACTAGAGCAGCAAGTAGAGGACCAAAGGTCTTTGAAAGGCCCGAGGAATTCGGGAGGTCCTGCTTGGGATCGGGATGCCACTAAAGGCTTCCTCTCAGTGGTGCCTTTAGGATTGGTGGGTACCAGAGGAATTTTGACAAGTGACATGGGGGAATGGGGGGTGGGAGGGTGGGGCTTGTGTTGGTGACTTTCTATGGGCCAGGGAATGGAAGTGGGGAGAGAATGCAGGACTGGAGGGGAGGAGGCTGCTGGAATGGCTCTTGGGTGGATGACAAAGGATGTAGTTTGGTTTTTAGGCAGGAAACAACACGGTCAAGATGAGCTCTGGCACATGGTTTCCTACCGGAAGTTAGTTGGTAGCTTGAACCATCTGTTTGATAAAAATATCCCCTCTACTTGCTCATAGTGGCTTGAGTCTCCCATCTAAGGCTTGTCTAAATACTGCAACTAGAAATATCTCATTTTCTTTACATTTTTGACCATACTATTCACTTGAAGCTAATTGCCTGGAGCTGTAGCCTACGTGAGGGTATCTATGGCTGCACATGTCTCGTTTCTCCCAGCAGACATTTATCTTTGGGAATGAGAAGGCACACTGCAAACCCGCTTCTCCTGGGTGCCTCACCACACAGGAGATGCTTAACGAGCGTTTGCCAGGAGCCTGATATATAGAAAGCTCTGCTCGTGATCCCGACTCTCAATTTAATGCTATTGATGGGAAACCAAACCTTCAGATCCTAATGATGTGTTCCATAGTCATTTTAATGGAGAATTCACTTACTTTTCAATACCTGTTTTCACTTCTCCAATATACTAACTCATGTGAGTGTTTTGAAGAGTAATGAATAAACAAAAGTTGCTGACCAATTATGACTATGAGGCTGTGTCTTTAAATTAAGGCAATGTTAAGAGAGAAGTGTGCAACCAGTAGTGAAACCCTTGTAGTGAAGTCAAGGTTTGCTTTTAAGTTTTTTTTCCACGTATAGTTTTGTGAACCAAAGTTTTAGTCACGAAGTGGAAAGTGATCTAGATAACCTACACAGGATTATGTAGGTGTTTTTGAGACAGCAGAGAATTTGTAAAAACTCTGAAGACATGTTAAGATTCTCTGACTGTAACTGTATTTAGCCTCTAAATACTGAAAAACTAAAGCACAGGTATTAACTTAAAAAAAAAAACAAAACTTAAATCAGAGGCTGGAGATGTAGGTCCGTCAGTGGAGTACTTGTCTAGCATGCCGGAAACCTGCCTAGCATTGCCAGTGATGCATAAGCTGGGCATGGTAACACCCACCTGTAATCGTGGCGCTGGGGAGGTGGAGGCAGAAGGAGCCGAAGTTTCAGCTCACACACAGCTATAAAGTGGGGTTGAGACCAGCCTGGGATACTTGTGGCCATGTCTCAGAAAAATGTCATCCATGTTTTCGTGAATTAATGAACCCGACTGGGTCAAAATTTCAATGAAGTCCTTTTTCCACTGTCTCCCACGTCCTGGTTCCCCTCCCCAGACAAAACAACTTTGTATTTGGTCTTGTCTTCTTCAGAGGTCCACTTACTGACGTCCAGTCCTCTGTTACTGCGGCAACACATCCGAAAGCCCTCACTCCGTGGTTACTGGCCCTGGTGCCATTGGGCTTTGCTGAGGGAGAACATCATGACGGGGTGTGCACAGCAGGTGTGTTCACAGCATGGGTTCTGGGAAGGGAGAGCTCTAAAGACATGTCTCCAGGTGTCTTCATTTCTTCTGGTAAGATCACCTCTTGAAATTTCCACCATTTTCCAAAGTACCATAGGCTGGGGGTCTAGCCTTCATTACCTTCATCACGTAGGTGCTTAGGAGATGTTTGTGCTAATCACACACTCCTTGTAGATAAAAATGCTTCCAATCATGTCTTTGACCTTTTCAATATAACTAATGCCATGCTGTGTTTACATTCTGTGATGATTCTGCAGTGTTATCTTTTCCATTGATCAATATGTCTAGAAGTTATTCTATATCCATGCCCGTCTTTTTGCTATAGCACCGCAAGGACTACATCATAGGTGGAACATAGATTATTCTCAGCTTCCTGTCTTATGACTCATAGAATTCAGATTTTTTTTATTTTTGATGGGCTGGTTCTTCTGATCGGATCTGTCTTTGGATGCCCCATGTGGATTATGACTGGAACTTTATGGTCATATTGTTGTTTAAAGAATTTCACACTGTAACGTTCACAACTACATTCCCCAGAGGTTCCCTTCCACGCGTCTATTTTGATGGTTTACCCAGGCCTTCTCTTTGCACCATCAGCAGCCTTGGGCTCTTTCTGGAGACACTCATCTCCTTAGCAATGGCCTTGCTGGCTCCCTCTGCTTTCGGTTCTGTGAACTGTTGGTGACGCTGTGATCCCGATCCTTCAGTCCTTTCCTCTTTCTCCCCCCAATTCCTGGCCTGCCTTCCAACCTTCACACAGCATGGGGTTTATCTCTCTAGCATCCAACCTAGGAGACACTTGTGTGTTCACTGGGTATGTTTGAGCACAACAAATCTCCTCTTCTTCTCAGAACTTTGCTCCTTCTCTTCCCGTGACGTCATCTGTCCTTCTTCCTTCCCTCCACCTTTATTTCCCCTTTTCCTTCTCTGGGTGCTTGTCTGATGTCCTCTTTCTAGTATTTCTTCTCTTTCTTGCCTTTACCACAGTGGTCAACTTTTCCCAAATCTGTCTTGAGATGACTTTATCTAAACCAGGGCTGTTCGATCTTTCCTGGCAATGGCTAGATAGCTAATATTTAAGTGGTGCGGGCTATGTGCTTCCTGTTCCCACCACTCATCTTTGTCACAGCGACAAGAAGACAGCAGTGGGTGGCGTGAAAATGAGTGATTTTTGGCTGTGTTTCCATAAAACTTTATTTTAAAAACACAGAGGCTGGCTTGGGCTGGCAGGACAGAGTTTTCTGACTTCTCTTTTTAGCTCCTGGCTTCAGTTCTGCATGATAGCATTTTTCTGTTCCATAGACTGGTGCCTCCACACAGGGCTTTAATATTTGCAAACATTAAAGACTCAGGGCCCACTTGTGGCTGCTTCTTGTTCAGAACCTTGGCAGGAGGCTGGTCTCCAAATAACATTCCTGTCCTTGTGACTAGCAGTAGGGAGTGAGTGCCAGGGTTCATCTTTGATAGGAGGGGCTATGCTATGTTGAAGTTGAGTCAACATGGACTCTGGAGCCTGACTGTGTGGCTTGAAATGTTGGCTCCTCCAGTCACTACTTCTAGCATTTGAGAAAATGATGCTTTGACCCTCGGCACCTTCGGCTGTCAGAGGGAGACACATAACTTAGCCTTTATGATAAATACTGCCAAGTGACTTGACACATGGTAGGTGTCATATAAATAATTGTGTGCCTGTTGTGCTTGTTATTACCTCTTTCCCTTCCACTAACAGACAATCAACGCAGGAGTCTTGCAGTTTGTCCTACTAGACAGCTCTTTAATTTTTCCATTTATTTATTTTGTGTGTATGAGTGTTTCACCTGCATGTATATATGTATACCATGTATGTGACTGGTACCCAAGTGTGTGCCTAGTGCTCATGGAGCTAAGAAGAGGGCATTAGATTCCCTGGAACTGGAGTTAAGGATGGTTTTGAACCATTGTGTAGGTGCCAGGAATTGAACCAGGGTCCTCTGTAAGAGCAACTTGTGCTCTTAACCACTGTCCCATAATATCCTGCTTGTCAGGTAGCACTTGAGTGTGCCTATTTACTTTATTTTCTTTGCCAACTTGTCCTTCATGAGGCTCCTATGTGTTCTTGTTCTCTTGCAATCCACTCTCCACAGGGGTCCTAGATGAATCTTCCAGGAAAGCAAGTCTGTTGATATGACTTGCCTTTAAAAAACCTTTGTTTGTTTTTTTTTTTGTGTGTGTGTATGTGTGTGCACCTGTGTATGCACGTCTCCCATGTGTATGCAGAAGCCCAAGTAGGTCAGAAGAGTCATTGGAACCAGAGTCATACGTGGTTGTAAGAGATCATTTGGGTGCTGGGAACTAAACTTGGATCCTCTATAAGAGCAGTCACTGCCATTAACTGCTGAGAAATCTCTGTAACCCCATGACCTGCATTTTGGGGATACTTCAGGTTCCCATCAAGCCCACTGTAGCCAAGCACCTGCTAGAGGTGATAACTGGCGTGCTGTGCTGTGAAATCCAAAAGCCATGCAATCTGCTTTATACGAGAAACAGAAAGCAAAGCACAGGACAATATACTCTCAGGAGGGTTTTGTTTAGCTCATGTGCGAGTGTTATGTGCTATCATATGCTATAGCCTTTTGCAAATGTAGGCTTTAGCAGTTCTTGAACAATAGGAGTCAGTTGGGGCAGATGGAGTTTTACTTCACTACAAAATATCCTTTGAGTGCATACCATATTCCAAACCTTCCTGTAGGGATAGGCACGTACAGCGGCGAATAAAGCAGCCATTTTCCTGGTTTTATGGAAGGTGAGGATGGAGAAGGAGGAAGCCACACTCCACTAACAGAATCCTATGCCGATACCTGCGTTATACAGTATAGTGGCAACCAACTATCCATTAAAGTCAAGTCAGACACAATAGCAAAAATGCGTGCAGTTCCTTAGTTATGCCAGCTGCATTTCAAGTTCTCATGAGCCCCATGGGATGATGGTTGCCATACGGGAACTGCAGACACAGAACTGTATCACTATAGAAAGTTCTGGATATTGCTGGCTTAGATGGTGCTATTTAGGCTGAAATCTTTCTTTAAAATGAATAAGCTAGTCTCGGTCTGGGTTCGGGGAAACAGATGAGAGCCTTGGTGAGGGAGCTTTGCCAAAGCAGAGGCTGTGGGGATGTAGATAGTTTGGGTAGTAGGAAGGATGGGCAGTCACTTCCAAAGATGGTAGTAGGAAGAAAGAACAGTTGATGACCACTCTGAGCTCTATCTTAAGGGGGCAGAGGAGGAAGTCACCTTAGACAGGTTAAGAAGATGTGTTACATTGTCACTGTTGTGACAAGAGGGCTTTGCTTTGCTTCATGATCTCAGACGTCTCAGTCAGTGGTTGCTCGGCCACAGCACTTGGGCAGAATTGAGCATGGTGGTAGGAGCCTGTGGGAGGGAAGTATCTTCACCCTGTGCAGGAAGGATGAAGGAGGGAGAAAGGAGAGAGGAGAGAGAAAGAGAAGAGAGGATCAGGTATAATCTAAGAACAAGCTCTTTAGTCACCTACTTCTTCTAGCTAGGCTCCACCTCCTGAACCCTACTGGTTTCTGAACTTTTCAACAGTACCACTAGCTAGAAGCCCCCCATTCTACACATGAGCCAGGGGAGGTTACTGTGGTGATACATTGTGTACTCTAATAAACTTGCCTGAGGATCAGAGAACAGAGCCAGCCACTAGATTAGACATAGAGGCCAGAAAATGATGGCACACACCCTTAATCCTATCACTCTGGAGGCAGAGATCCATCCCCGTCTGGATCTCTGTGAGTTCAAGACCACACTGGAAACAGAACCAGGCAGTGGTGGTACACACCTTTAATCCCAGTACTGGGAAGCAAACAAGCCTTTAATGCCAGGAAGTGATGGCTGGGCAAAGAAAGGTATATAAGGCCTGAGGAAACAGGAACTAAAGCAGTTCAGCTGAGACCCTTTCCGGTAAGGACTCAGAGGCTTTCAGCCTGAGGAAACAGGATTAGCTGAGGAGTTGGCAAGGTGAGGTTGGTTGTGGCTTGCTCTGCTTCTCTGATCTTTCAGCTTTTACTTCAATATCTGGCTTTGGGTATTTATTGATTGATTGATTGATTGAATGAGTGAGTGAGTGAGTGAGTGATTGAGACAGGGTTTCTCTGTGTAGTTTTGGTGCCTATCCTGGATCTCACTCTATTGACCCGGCTGGCCTCGAACTCACAGAGATCTGCCTGGCTCCGCCTCCCAAGTGCTGGGATTAAAGGCATGTGCCACAGCCACCTGGCACTTTGGGTTTTTTATTAAAAGACCATTTAAGATTCAAACAACAGGATACTTCACACGAAAACTAGGACAGAGGTTGTGTTGCTATTTCTTCCTAAGACTCAAGAAGAAACAAAATTTGCAAATCTTAGGCATCTCCTGAAACTTACAAGATCCACAGCCCCTTCCGCAAGGTTATGTATGCAGTAGCAATGACTGGGCAGAGGAGACTGAAGGCTAGGTGAGACAGTGTTGCCTGAAAGCTGTGCAGGAGCCCCAGGGATGCAGTTTTCACCCATGCTCAGTAGGCTTTCCAGGGGCGCAGCTGCTTTTGAGTCATCTATGCTGCTGTAGGAAACCCCTCACTTGTCCATTTATAAATAACCCTAATAAATTCACTGGCTCATTAAGTTAGACTTGGGTGACTTTGTTTCTTTGATATGTCTTTAGTGCCCTATCTGAAATGTTAGATAGATACATAGACAGACAGACAGATAGATAGATAGATAGATAGATAGATAGATAGATAGATAGATAGATAGATAGATGGATGGATGGATGGATGGATGGATGGATGGATAGATCGATAGATCGATAGATCGATAGATAGATAGATAATGTTCATACCTGTGCAGGAAAAGTCACACAACACAAAGAAAGAATGGTTTTAGGGAGGTTCTGTTTAAAAACAAAGGAAAGTCAGGTCTAGTGGCACATGTCTGTAATCTCAGGTCTCAGGATGCCAAGGCATGAGGAGAGAGAGTTTGGGGCTGGCTAGTCTATATATTAAGCTCTTGTCCATTGGACTATGAATGGAAAAAGAAATTGTGGTCTACGTATACAATGGGGTTTTATTCAACCACAGAGAAGAGAAAAACTGGGTCATTCACAGGAAAAAGGATGGTACCAGAGAGCATCATGTTAAGTAAAATAAGCCAGATTCAGAAAGATGAATAGAACATGATTTCTCTGATATGTGGAATCTAGATTATTTTTTAAAAGGCATGAAAATAGAATAAGAACTGCTTGGGCAGAAGAAGAGTGCCTGAGTGTATGGGGGAGGGGAGGGCAGTGAGCAAATGATATGATACAGACATGTGAAAATACCACAATGAGCCCTATCATCTTGTGCAAAGAATACACATACACTAACAAAAACAGCAACTTGGCAAAGCAAATAAAGTAAAGAGAGTTCAGTGACATATAGTAGACTGTAGAAGATGAGAGGGTGCAAGATGGAGAGATAGGAAAAGATGGGAGGGACACAAAGAGAGGGTGGGATTCCATAGGAAGGGAGAGGAGAGAAGAGACAGAGGGGAAAGAGAGGGAGAGGAAGCAAAGTGAAGAGACCAGTGGGAAAGAAGAGGGGAGCCATTTTGTCTGGATAATCTGCTCCCTTTGGGCTAGAGAAGCATTAGGGTTACCTGTGTCATCTTTAGCCTGACATACTTTGTTTTCCAGTGTTAATGCATGTGGGATTTGAACTGTTTAGTGTCCTTTTGTTTTTAGAAAATGCTTAGTGATGAAAGCTGAAAGTCATAATTAAAATGATATTTTTGAGTTCTCGTTAGGCATGTCCCTAAGGGCCCCCACACCACCCCTTGTGCCAAGGGTAGCCCCTACCTGGTGGCTTTTCTTAAGCATGTATTGATTCCCAAGGAGCAGCTGATAACGTGGCTTGACACCACACCAAGTGTATCTGTGTCCAGCAGCATGAGATGCATTCTCTTTCCAATCAGGAGAGCAGTAGAGATAGAGAGGTGGCTGTGAGCTGAGGCCAGTGAGCCAGGGATAGTGACCTAGAGCCAGTGAGCATGGCTTCTATGACCCCGGTAAGGTGATCTGCTTACCTGCTCCTTTCCCATCTATGAGCTGAGAAGGCTGCCCTGACTCTATGGTCTTTTCCATCTAGAGGCTGAGATGCAAACACTCAGGCCCAGGAATGCTCTCCTGTCCCCTTTTAGAAGATCAGCAACTAGATTGTCAACTGTTGTGGAATATTATTTTAAGATGTGTTACATTTGTTTATGCTGTGGAATATTTGTTTAATGATGCAAAGATGTGTTGCATTCCTTTATGTTGCCTTTGTTTAACTCTGTGAAGCTGTGTTACTTTACCTGTCTAAAACACCTGATGGTATAATAAAGAGCGGAATGGCTAATAGTGAGGCAGGAGAAAGGATAGGCAGGGCTGGCAAGCAGAGAGAATAAATAGGAGAATCTGGAAGAAAAAATATCAAGGAGCAAGAACAAGGAGAGGAGGACGCTAGAGGCCAGCCACCCAGCCACCCAGCCAGCCATGGAGTAAGAGTGAAAGTAAGATTGTAGAAGTAAGAAAAGGAAAAAGCCCAAAGGTAAAAGATAAACAGGATAATTTAAGTTAAGAAAAGCTGGCAAGAAACAAGCCAAGCTAAGGTCAGGCATTCATAAGTAAGAATAAGCCTCTGTGTATGATTTATTTGGGAGCTGGTGGCAGGCCCCCCCCAAAAGAACAAAGAGCCAAAAGAGAGAAAAACAACAACAACAACAACAACAGTCAACCTTAGAGTTGTGTCTGAGAAACAGGAGCCATGCTGATTATACCTTGAACTGTACCAAATAAATAAAGATCGTGGAGCTGGGGAGATGGCTCAGTGGGTAAACTGCCTGCTGTGTAAGCATGAAATTTTGAATTAGATCTCCAGAACCCACAAAAAGGGGCAGTCATGGCAGTGTGCTTCTAACCCTAGCACTGGGGAGGCAAAGACAGGAGGATCCTTGGCACTCACCAGTGCGCCAGAACAACCTACTTGGTTATCTCCAAGCCAAGTGATGTCTCAAAAAGTAAGATGGACAGCGCTTGAAGAATGAAACCTGAGGTTATCCTCTGGCCTCCACATGTATGCATGTGCACACGTAGGTACACCTTACACACACACACACACACACACACTCTCTCTCTCTCTCTCTCTCTTAAGAAGTAAAGTCTTCGTCTTGGCCAGACATGGAACTCCCAGTTTGGAGACTGAAGAAGGCATTTGGCTTCAGTACAGTCAGGACTGTGACACAGCTGTTGGCTGGACGGGCTGGGAAGACACCGTGGTGGATGACAAGGACATAGGTGGAGTGATGCGGCCTGGTAAAGAAGACTCCAACAAAGGAAATGAAGGAGCTACAGCTTGGGCTGCTGCCTTCCCACAGAGGCACAGGACACTTCCATCCTGAACCCAGGAATCCAAAAACGACTGGGGAGATGGTGAGAAAAAAAGATTGCATTTTGATGAAAATCCAATTAAAGGAACAATTAACTGGGCGCTTACTCACACAACACCGTGCTTGATGAGTTCCAGGGGCCTGCTGGATGGGATGGGCCTGTACATTGAAGGAGTTTGTAGTGTGGGGGTGGAGCAGGTGGTGGAGGGGTACCAAGTAAACAAGCAGGGGTGAGGTGAGGCTGTGCCTGCTGCTGTGGTGGCATGTCAGTTTCTTGTGCCTGAGGATTAAAAAGAAATCCACAAAGGGCAGTCCCTGTGACCCCCCCTCCAGCTCCTCCAACAGCCCCTGTGCCCTCAAATGCCCTGCTGCAGGAAAGGAACTGAAAACCTTTGGTAAATAGTGACTTTCCTTCGTAAATCATATTTAAATGAGACAGCTGTATTTTTGTACTTAGTGCTTAGCCAAATCCTATTTAATTAACCTACTTAGACTTGTTGATTGAGGTTAATTAGACCCTGGGATTGATGTTAATTGCCATTGTAAACCGCCAATGTTATAGGCAGCACATTTTGGATTTGGCAAAAAAGAAAAAAAATATTAAGGTAGAGATCTATTTTTTCTAGCAGGCTTATCTTTTGTTTTATTCTTCCCATCCCTTCACAGATAGGAAAGCATTCCCTTATCCCCAATTGCCTTTGCTTTTGTTTGGGCAGTGGCTTATTAAAAGCTATGATTCCATTTGGGTCCCTAATTGCTTAGGTATGACTATAGATGGCTTTTTATTATTCCCTCTTTTTCCCACCTCTTTTCTCTTTCTGCCCCCAGCACATGCACATAACATGCAGGCATACACCAACACACACACAGATGCATGCATGCACACATGTATAAGTGCACACTCATGCACATAGGCACATACACAGTGCACAAATATGCACACATACATGCACACACACAGGTACATACTCTGCAATCTGTTTCTTCTAGGTGTATTCTCTGAAGCGTTGCAGCTTTTTCCCCTGGCAGATGTGTGCTGCTTACAGAACACTCTGGATTTATAAAGAAAAAAAAGGTCACTCTGGTAAAATGTGTGAGCTTGGATGTGGTCTGAGAGGACACAAGGGTAGAGAGATAAATACAAGACAAAAGTTCACACTCACAGTAACAACGTGCAGGGGTACCACTGTGCTTCCCTTTTTTCTTTAGAGCCAAGTTTAAATTTAGGAGGAGAGGAAGGAGGAGAGAAGTGAGAGGATGCCAATGCAGCATAGTCTTAAAATTCTGTTAAGCTGATCACAGCACCGTTCCCGTCTGCACTGGTGAAACAGGAAAGCTAAGGGCCTTCTAAGTAGAAAACAATTTTTCACAGAATGTTCTTTTAATTTAGGAAATTTGATTAAAATTATATTTTCTTTGAAGCTGATTAAACCTCAGTGGGAGCTTTAAAATACCCAATGCTGGACTAAATGTCACACAAACTCCTTCTCCCGCTCCTTCTCCCCGCTCCCCCTCCCCCAGTACCAGCTGCTCTTCTACTCAGTTCAGTTCAAGAAGCCTGTTGTGTTAAGATGCCCCTGTTCACATGTACACGGAGATGTATCTAGGTGAGTGCAATTCTGGGTACACTCATGTAAAATATCTAAATGAACATGTACTTGGACCTCAGCTAGGCTCTGTGGGTGTAAAATGCTCACCTCCTTCTGGTTACCACTTCCCCTTGCTCTTCATTAGTGACATATGACTCTCCCAGTTTGTTCCTGGGAGCAAATGCAGCAGCCCGCCAATGACATGCAGTCAGCGAGGTGACAGAATCATTGTGGATTTGTGGACTTGAACCCCTCCGGAGCCTTGTAGTTGTGGGATCTCAACAAAGCAACAGAGGGCAGTGGGTGTGTACGTGGGTGGGCAGGTCATCCTTTTGAATTGTGTGTATTTATGTGTGTGTATTTATGTGTGTGTTTGTGTGTTTCTGTTGAAATCCTGTCTTCCAGTTTCAAAAGTCTGGGTAATAAGCAGAATCCTAACATTTCAATCACCTATTTTGTGACCTAGAACTTCAGAGTGTCCTTGTTGCTGTAACAACACACCCCATACCCAAGATGGAGTGATTTGTAAGTAACCGAAGTTTATTTGCTGGGGGATCTGAAGTCTGGGAAGTTCAAAGTACTGGAAGGTCTGCTGCCTGTTTCCCCCCAGGATGGCTCCTGACCACTGTGCCTTTGTTTTCCAGTATGGAGAAAGGCTGCACCCTCACGTGACAGAGGGCGAAGGGTAGAGAATAAGAGCGGAAAGGGGGTGGGATGGGGAAGTGAGGTGTTGGTAGAGGTGTAACCAAAGTGAAGATAAGCTATGTGGAAACCTTCCAACCCAAGAACGATTTCCATTATAATGTATAATAGAAGACAAGTGACATGAAAGGTGAGTGATGGAATTCTTGAGGTTAATGATTAACTGGAGATAGGGGTTTGGGAGAAGGGGGTGCTAGTGGGCAGGTTAGCTAAAACTAAGGATGCATGAAGAAGCCTAAGGGAAGTCCATTAGCTAGTAAGCTAATTAAAATACATAGAATATATAAAAATAAAAATAAATTTGAACTGTGTATAGGTAGACAATGCCCGTCCCAAAATGCTGGCACCCAAAACAATACAAGCAATTGCCATGGCTTTTGGTTGCCCACTACAACTAGATGGCTAGACTCTGTTACTACAGACAACCTCACTTTGGATGCAGGGTTGAAGAATCAACTTCCAGCTTTCCAGGAAATCCCCTCCATGCTACCTGGCTAATATGGCCCCAGAAGGTGCTGTAAAGGATATGGCAGGTAGAAAAGGCAATGGTAGTCTTACCAATTATTTAATACTCACCTACAGACTAGATGTGCCTATTGATGCAATAGAGGGAGAACTGTTATAACTAACAGATCTTTTATAGTATTTGGGAACCTGCTTTACACAAGGTATTTTATGCTCAGTACTGTAACCTGTTTAAAAGCTATGACTGGGAAGTTAATAGGCCCTGGGGTGGGGTGAGGACCTACTACTGGTGTTTGCTAAGTGGCCATTCTGTCAAACGACATGGCTGCCATGAATCACTGCAGTTGTGGTCACCTACACAAGACCTGTGCAAGACAATGCCATTCAAACTCCCAGCATGGATGGGATCTTGTGACAGCTGGAGGAGCTATATCGGCAGTTGATGGCTATAGAGGGAAGAGAGTCACTAGCCTTTGGGGACTTGGACTCTGGTATGTTGTTCAAGCCTGAATGGAAAGCTACACACTCATGGACATGTGGGCAGCACTTAGTGGATTCGGGAGGTTTCTATAATAACAGACAAAGAAAAGGTGAAGTTAGGCGGGATATGGGGAGGGGGGGACTAGGGGGAGGGGGGGACTAGGAGGAGTTGGAGGAAGGTAGTGGTAGATGGACATGATCAATTTATATTATAAATATGAATAACATTTTCAAAGAATAAAAATAGTATTAAAAAGAAAAACTATGTGAGGGCTGGACTCTCCTTTTACAGAGGCTTTGGTCCTACCTGTGGAGGTTGTCAACTCTTTCTGTCACAGTCATGTGGCAATGTCCAAAACACACTTCACTCTTTCCCTGAAGCCTTGTGTTGAAGTTCCCCTTGATAAGCTAGTTAATGTTGAGGTGTTTGTGGGTAATCTTACATTGGCCTTCAGAATAAAGTTGGCCAATGTGAGATATCTTAAAGCTCTCACTAAAGTGGGTTCATTCAGTCTCAAAGGATCCATCAGGAGTATTCAGGAGTATTCCCATTAATTTGTGAAGAAGTGCTATTTATTTATTTATTTATTTATTTATTTATTTATTTATTTATTTATTTATTTATTTATTTAGAGACAGGCTAGCTCAGCCGGCCTCTAACTCATAGAGTAGCTGAAGATGACCTTGAACTCCAGATCTTCCTGTTTGTATTTCTTGAGTGCTGGGATTACAGGTGTGCACTCCCAAGCTCAGTCAATTCAGTGCTGGGCAAGCACTCTACCAACTGCACTACTTCCCCATTTCCATTTTCATAACACTTTCTAAACATCCTGTAAAAAAAAAAAAAAACCAGGCATATTCTACTTAGAGGGCTCTTATGTTGTCTTTTTCAGATTGTGTGGATGGGGACAGCACTGTGGTCATCTGTGTACTGCTTAATATTCAGGCCAAGTCTCCTGACTGGTATGTTAACACCTTATAAAAGGCTTGTTTATTTCTGTGTGTATTAACTTAATGGTTTAAGTCCTAAAAGCAGATTTTCAGTTTCTGATCTATAATCTTCACAAAGTAGGTTCTTACTATTCATAGAAGGGCTGCAAGTATGTCCATGTTTATCCTGTCAACCTTCTGCATCATTATTCTGTGCAAGGCCCTATGCTCGAGGATGGATTTTCAGAGAAGAGACTGGCCTCTGACCTCAGCAAGCTCGCCGGTCTCAGCAGGGAGAGCTCAGGGTTATGGTAGTCTGCTGGAGACAGCACAGGAGTGACAGCTTAGCTGGGAGTCTAGGGAGTTAGCTGCAGTGTTTCCCTTTCTTACCTTTAAAAATGTGAGTGCATGTGTGTGTTCATGTGTGCATGTGTGTGTGTGTGTGTGTGTGTGTGTGTGTGAACTCGAGCACATGCATGTGTGCATGAGGTTGTGTGCATATGCATGCATGTGTCAGAGGTAAATCTCAGATGTCATTCTTTGGTAGCCACAATCTTGATTTCTGAGAAAGGGTCTTTCACTGGCCTGAAGCTCACCAATTTAGCTTGGCCAGTCAATGGCGTTTCCATCCCACCATACTGTGCTTGCAAGTCTATCTCACCATACTTGGCTCTTTAACCTGAAGATGGAACTCGGGTCCTCAGGCTTGTGTAGAAACTGAGCCATCTCCCCAACTCCAAAGCAGCAAAGTTTCTTGGACATGATAACTCTAGAGGATTATCTAAGTAGTAAGTAGGGATCAGATGAGGATTGGGCTTTGATTTAGGGAGACTCTTAAATTACAGTCATTGTTCTCATGCTTACCAATCTTACTATGCCATGTTTATTAAAGGCCCCAAGTTGATTAAGTGGGATGGGTAGCTTTAATTGTCAAGTTGGTCTTAACAACCAGAATCACCTAGAAAAAGAATCTTATCAAGGGATTGTCTACTTGGGTTGGTCTGTGGGTGTTTCTATGGGGGAGCTTTTAATTACATTAACTGATGTGGGAAGATCCAGCTCATTGTGGGTGGCACCATTCCCTAAGGCAGGGGGTCCTGAACTGCATAAGGCTGGAGACACCAAGCTGAGTATAAACAAGGAGGTGGTGAGTATAGATGTGTTCATTCATTTCTCTTTGCTCTTGGTTGTGGACGTGGTGTGACTAGCTGTCTCAAGTTCCCACCTTGGCTTTCTGACAATGATGGGTGGAACCTGGAGTTTTAAGATGAAATAAAGGCCCTCTCTCTAAGTTCCCCCTTTTCCCCTAAGTTGCTTCTTATCAGGATATTTTATCATAGCAACAGAAATGAAACTAGAAAAAAATGTTAACAAGGTATGCTTATATCTAATTGGTGTTTTTTCTACTTGCAGGTAATGCTTGACTTGATGACTGTGCTGTACATTCATGTGTTGCATGTCTGCATTGCTATCCACTAGGAAAATTTCATTTGAATGACAACTAACCACTGTAGACTGAGAAGGACGAATAGAGTTAAAATTATAGGTAATCTAGTTGTTTGTTTGCTTTGTATTTCATTACTAAATTTACCTTTAAATAGCCAACAGAGAGGTGTTTATAACCTTTTGGCCTAACAAAATAAAATGAAGAATTTCACAGAGAGAAACAGATTTCTTGATAGTGAATGTATGTGTGGACTGCTCTTTGAAGGGTTTGCTGTGGGTACTTTCTGAATCATGGCTGGTTCTGTGACCTTTGACCAATAGTGGGCACTTCAAGCCTGGCAAGATGGTTTTTGGCAAGATGAGCATGTCATGGTTTCTGTGGTTGACTGAGAGACTTCATAGTTTGTCATACATCAGATATCTGGATAGCAAAGCTAGACCTTCCTTGTGAGGGCCAAGGAGCTTTAGCTGAATACTTCTTGACTGGGGATTATTGATTGATAAATAAAACGCTGATTGGCCAGTAGCCAGGCAGGAAGTATAGGCAGGACAAAGAGAGAGGAGAAGTCTGGGAAGTGAAAGGCTGAGGCAGAGAGATGCTGCCAGCCGCTGCCATGACAAGCGAGATGTAAGGTACCAGTAAGCCACGAGCCACATGGCAACTTATAGACTAATAGATATGGGTTAATTTGAGACATAGGAACTAGATAGCAAGAATCCTGAGCCATTAGGCCAAATAGTTTAAATAATATAAGTGTCTGTGTGTTTATTTTATAAGTGGGCTACGGGACTGCCGGAGCTTGGTGGGAGCTGGAGAGAAACTCTCCAGCTACACTTCTTGGCTGGGGATGTCATTGTAGTCCCAGACTGGACTTGGCTAGGGGTTCTTTAGCTCTGATTCTGTAATTAAAGATCACTGATCCATGCTGTGGAGCATAGAGGAGGTGTCTTGTCTGGGAAATGTGGACAGCAGGTATTCACCAGCTGGCCAGGTTCGGTATGGGAAAACCATGCCAGGATTCTTGCCGTACACTTGGTTTTGAGTGCTCACACCTTACTACACTGGCCTTAGCTACACTGTGCACCAGCACACAACAAAAGCAGCCTCTAGGGAGGAGTATGGAGATGGTGTGTTCATGGTTTTCAGTAGGCTGTTCTTTTCATGGTAATTAGAGGTAAGGACTAGTGCTTTCCTTCAAACCATTTCATGTTCGCTGTAGTAAAAGCACATTTATAATCCATCTAAAATCTGTATTAAATTGTTCAGAAACTGGGGCTGGGGAGAGGGCTAAGTGGGCAAAGTGCTCACTGCACAAACAAATACGAGGACCTGAGTTCAGCTGGTCTACACCCTGTAGAAGTCTGGTGTGATGACGCATGCTTATAAACCCAATGGGTGGGTTCGAGATAGTCAGAGCCAGTATGCCTTGGCCAGCCAGCCTAGCCAAAGCAGCAAGCTTTAGGTTCAATGGGAGGCCCTGTCTTAAAAATGTAAGGTGAGAGCAATAGAGAAAGATATCTGGATTCCACCTCTGACCTCCACATGCACAGATAGGTACACACACACACACATAGACACACACACATACCCACACACACCCACACACACACACACACCACCACCACCACCACCACCACCACCACCATCACACCAAATAAGCAATAAATATTATTTATAAATAGAGGGAGAAGGAGGCTAGAGAAGAGCGGTGTCATCTCCCACCATCGAGGTTACGACTGAATGTGTTAGAAAATCACTGCCGCCGACTCAGATCACTAGACGAGCAGCATATTATGACCAAGCTGTGCGGGGACATCAAAAGCCGAGACTCCATGTCAGGGTGTATACTCCGACCTGTTGACAGCTCCTACCTATGAAGTCAAAACTTACCATGGACCAGCTATCGTGACAACTTAGCATTGTGCTGCTGCTGCTGCTGCTGCTGCTGCTGCTGCTGCTGCTGCGGTAAAAGGTGAGAGAGGGCACACGGGCTGGAATGCGGCCCTTGAATATTGCATGCACAAGAGAAACTCACTTGCAGACCTCCTTCCTGCAAACATCTCCTGTTGAAGAGGGGGCATCACGCGTACACTTGAATCTCTCGGCAGCTGTAGAGTCGAGTGGGCCCAGGGTCGTCTTTGACAGGGTCACTCACCGATGATCACAGAGTAGGAACTGAGAACTTCCGTGGTTTAGTCATGAACATGTGGGAAGTAAGCAGGAAACCTGAAATTTAGACGTGGATTTCTGCCTCCAGATTGAGTTCTCTTTTTAGGCGTTGGAGATGGAACTCATTTCAAAAAGCTGAGGGAAATTTTGAATGAATTTAAAAGTAAATGAATGGAAAACACTCACCTAAGTGTTAAATTGCTGGTCATTATGCAACATTCACAGACTGCAGAATCAGCTTGAATTTAGAGGGAATACAACTGAAGGAGCCTTCTGAGTGAAATAAATGTAAGTAGACATTGATCTAATTTGTGTGGGGGGAATCTTTAAGCTGCTGTGAAAAATCCTGAATGTTCCCAACACAAAGATAAAAATGCCTAAAGTGACAGATATACCTTTTAGTCACTCCTGATTGTTACATATCATATGCATGTTTTGAAATACCACACTGTATCGTATAGTACTTACAGTCACTATGTGTCAACAAAAATAAGGGAATTTTAAAAAAATTATCCTTGCACTTGTGAGGCTGGGGTAGGACGATGGTGAATCTGAGGGTCAGTTTGTACTTCTTAGTAAGACCATGTGTCAAACAAACAAAAAAATCGTATTTTTTACCCAAGGATAAAAGAAAGAGAGCCTTGGGTGCTTGGCTCTAAGAAGTGCTTTTTCAGAAGCTGTTCAAGACTTCTGCTCAGAAAACATGGTGCCCAGGGACTGGGTCTCCAGGGAATGCAGGGGTCGTCAAACATATGGAAAGAAGTCTATTTGATGGCTTTCGTTTAAACTCTCTGTGCCCTCCATGCCAACAATTCTGGAGATGTTTGGTGACATCATTGAAGTTCAGCAACCAGCCAGCTGTGCCACAAAAGGACAGTGTCACAAAGGGACAGTGTGCTCTTTTCCCCAAGATGCCCTGACAGGGTGACCACTGTGTGGACGTGTGAAGAGCGGATAGTTAAAACCCCTGCCCTCTTCCCAGAGCCCCTCCCTGCTCAGACTTTGCCTGAGCATCCTCTGGGTTCCCAGCTGGTGCCAGAAGACCAGGGGCCGTGTGTCTGTCTGTCTGGATGGCCAGTTCACCCTTAGGAACATAGAGGACCGCCTCCCACCCCCCAATTACTCATTTCCCCAACTCCTGCTAGGATGAGCTGTCACAATTTGAAGAACTACAAGCATCGGGTCGCTTTATACTTTAATCCATAAATAAACATTTCTGCCTTTGAACTTCATTAAATTTGGACATGTTTTCATTTTGAAGCTGTCTGGCATCCCTATCATTCAGACATATAAAACTATAAAACTAGCAATTAATTTAGGTCTATTGGAGTACTGGTGGTCTAGCAGCAGTGAGTTTATGCCAACAAAAGCAGATGGAAACCTCAGACGTGGAGACATAACACTTAAATAAGAAAATTACCAAGTGTTCTGAGCAAGAAAGAGGGGAGGTTATCTTCTTGTTCCTGGTGGGATCCATCAGCCTTTCCAACTTGTTTAAAGAATTTTAGAGACAAGGACTCCCCAAAATTTATTTCCTCCAAATTTATTCATGTGAATAAAACAATCATTTGATGAAAACTTAAAATCTAAACTGTGAACTGGCTGATCACAGATACATTGACAATATTTGGCCATATGTGGTAGTGCACATATATAACCTCAGCACTGGATAGGTTGAGAGGGAAAAACTGTGAGCTCAAGGCCAGCTTGCTCCAGCCCTGTATATGTGTGTGGGGATGTGAATGTGTATGTGAGAGTGTGTATGTGTGTGTGTGTGGGGGGTATGTGTGTATATGTATGAGTATGTGCATGCAGGTGTGTGTATATGTGTGCATGTACATACATTTATGTGTGTGTGTGTGTGTGGGAAGATCTAGGAGACTATAAGTCCTAAAAGCAGGGTAGGCCATCTTTTTAGCACATAAACCCATGACAACAGACCGGGGATATGTCCCAGTCAGGAAAATGCTTGCCTCACCAACATGAGGACCTGAGCTCAATCCTCAGAATGTGTGCAAAAAGCCATGTGTGGTGGCATACACCTGTAATGCTAATCATAGAAGAATAGAAAGCTGAGACAGAGATTTCTGGAAGCTCACAGGCTGGCTCGCCTGCTCTGGGTGGTAATATTCCAAGCCACTGTCTCAAATAAAAGGCGGACAGTACCTGAAGACCAATTTGTATCGGCATCTGAGGGTGTCTTCTGACCTCTACGTGAACAAAGAGCCTGTGCACATTCACCTTCCTGCCCCCAATATAGCCCTGAAGATGACAGTTAACTGAGAAATGATTATCTACCGACTGTGAAAGCCATACTCCTAGACACTGTTTAGGCTTCCCTCTAACCGATCATAAATAGCATTGCAACTTCTCTCTTGGTCCTCTGGACTCCCTTTTTGGAAGGAGAGAGCCAGTTTTCTGTGGAAGAATGTTCTAGCAGTCCTCCAGGGAGGCCTAACCAGCAGTCAGCAGGATCTTGCCAGTGTGGTGTGTGAGGTCCCAAGGAAGTGGCTCCTCCAGCCCGGTGGCTTTTTCAGATTCCTGGTGGCTCCAGCTGGCATCTGCTGCCACTCAAGAGAGAGCCAGTGCCAGAACCATCACACAGACTGTTCTCAGTTCCTGTGATTTGTGATTATTTTTGGTTTTAGCAGCTAAGTTTAGGGAGTGGTTTTCTGCATGATGGCAGATAACAAATACATTGAGTATGTGGTACATGTCACATGCTAGTTAAAATGGTTAGCAAGAGTGGCCATGCCTTTGACTTCCCACAGTTCATATACTGTCAAGGAGAGAGTGAGGGACCATAGAAATGTGGGGCCAGATTTACTATTTTGAGCAACAATTTAGGCTAAAGCCAGTAAAGATGGAAGACAGAGAAGTCCAAGCTCATGCCTCTAATTCCAGCGCTGGGATTACTACTTCATGTGTGTGCAGGTGAAAGTACATGTACACACACATGTGCGTGGCTGTGGAGGTCAGAGGTCAGAGGTCAGAGGTCAGCCTTTGGTTATCATTTCTTGCTACCTACCAGTTTTTTGAGCTGGAGTCTCTCAGTTGCAATTAGGCAAGGGTGGCTGGCCAGTGAGCCCCTGAGATCTCTCTGTTTCTATCTCCACAGTGCTGGGATTGCAAGTGAGCTCCACCGTGCCCCCCATTTTAAAAATGTGCGTTCTTGGGCCAAGTGTGATAGCTAACGCCTTTAATCCCACCACATGGGAAGCAGTGGCAGGCAGATCTCTGTGAGTTCAAGGCTAGCCTTATCTACATAGTTCCAGGACAGCCAGGGCTAAGTAGAGAGACCCTGTCTCAAAAACAAAACAAAGCAAAACAGTGGTTCTTGGGATAAGGCACAGTTCCTCATACTTACAAATCAAGTATTTTGCCAACTGAGCTATCTCCCAAACCCTCATAAGCATATCTTAATCACCCATGTGATTTATCCATTTTACTGGGCACTGTGAGGTCCAAGCTGCCCTGGAGTCCGGGGAATAGGGTTTCACTGTGTATACAAAATACGCATAAATGACCTCCAGAGCTACTTACTATCTGTCCATGCTGTGCAGCAGGAGGGGGGTGATTGAACAATTGGAGGGTGAGGGGTTAGTGATCACATTAAAGCTTGACTTTTTGCTTGCCATGTGCTTACCATGTGCTAAGTTGAGGACTGTACATATTTTTGTGTGCATGTACATATGTGTATGTGTGAAGGCCAAAAGTCAACCTTGAGTCTTGTTTCTCAGTAGTCACACACCGTATTTTTATAGGGCAGGGTCTCTCATTGAGACCCTGGGCTTGCCAATTAGGCTAACCAGTGGCCATCAGTTTTTGTTTCTGTTGTTTATTTGTAGGTGATTGGGATCAAACACTGATCCCCAAACTTGTCCATGCACTTTACATATTGAATTTCATCCCTGATTCCCAATATGACCCACGTCTTAATTCGACTAGTACAGCATGTACCTAGGTAGGCAATAACGGCATTTGTCTTTCACAAATAGGCAACAGACACACAGGAACTAAAGTAGATACATACCTTATATTGCTCAACACAGGTCCATATTCATACCTTACAATGCTAAACATGGGTTTACATATATACCTCATAATGCAAAACACAGGTTAAGTCCTGTTGATTTTATTTTTTGTAGTTGTATCTTACAATAATTGTCTGAAGAAGACCAAAACGTCCAGGCTGAACTGGGAAAGTTCTGGAACGACACAGTCAGTCCTGTCTACTGTTTTCTTTCTATCACCATGTTTTGAAAGCCAGAGTGCGGGAAACATTGCCTAAAACTGAGGCTGGCTTCAGTTCAAGGCCTATTTCTAGACCATAGTGGTTTTGGACCAGGTTGAAGGAGATTCTGGATGTTTGGATGCAGAGGCAAAACTAAACCTCAGCAAACTGAGAAATGACAAACAAACCCAAGATTTTCAAATTATGGGATGGCTTTGGAGGCGTGGGCAGAAGTCCAGGCAGCCAGGATGTGATTCCCAGGCTTGTTTTTCTGTTTTGTTTTTAGCCTCAGTCTAGAGGCACAGTTTTTGTCTTTCCTTATTCTCCTCTGAAGTACAATTCCTACCTGCCTGGGTCTGTCAGCAGTAGCAATTAGAACAACTTATTTTTGTCAGTTTCCTGTTAAAATGCTACTTAAAAATGCTGACCCAGGCTTTCAGTAGCTGTGCTATGGAAAGCATCCTTCTTTTGTACTTGTGTGGGAGAGCACACATGTGGGGTACATGTGGGAACAGAGATCGAGCTTGGGTATTGTTCTTCATGGTGCCATCCACCTTGTTTTTTCATACAAAAGCTCTACATTGGCACAGACTTTGCCCATTAGGCTAGTCTGGCTGGCCAGGGAGCCCCCAGGAATCCTCCTGTATGGCTAGCAATGGGGTTATAGACATGCACCAGCCTGCCCACCCTTTTATAAGGTCCTCATGCTTGCAATCAGCACTTCACTGACTGGGACAGATCCAACCCGTGTTTCTTATACATTCAAAAGCTATAATGGTTTAGGGTTACCAATCATCATACTTGAAATAACTATCATACAAATTAATCAGTGATTAAAATAATTGAATGTAGTGTAATCAGAAATACTGCATCAAATTTTTCTTCAGTACCACTTGTGCATCAGATTCGCATTGAGCACTGGGGACAGAGGTGGTTCTCACATGGGTCTTGTTCTTAGGGTGCTTATAGTATTTGAGGGGAAGAAGGGAACTGACAAGCTGAACCCCTAATGCTTGGGGTCTCTGGTGCTGCTGAGAGCAGGGGAGAGATGACGGGTGTTGTCAAATCCATCTCCCCGCAGTTCCCTACCCTGGCCACTATTGCTCTGCGTGTGTTTCACAGAAGCGGAAACTGAGGTTCCTGAGACAGAAATGGCAGTCTGTGACCCGAGTGCTAATGTCTGTCCTCAGGCTTCCCCACTTGCCTTGCTCCCAGATGTGTTCCTGTGAGCTAACTCTTCTTATCTGAAAACCACAGCAAAGCTGGGCTTTCCACCCAGAAGGCCCATGTGGGGGCCAGCAAGAGTTCTGGATGCTTTCTGCACTTGGCAATGTAGTCTTGGAAATAGGAAGGTGATGGAGGATGGTGGGCCAAGCCCCTTCCTCAGGCTGCTGGTTGGGGTTTAGGGAAGGCTTCATGTGCACCCAGGGCTACCTCTGTCCTGTGCAAAGAGATGACTGGAGACTAATATGTGTCATGGATTTTTAATGACTTGGATTTGAAAAGTCCCTTCTGAAGGTAAGGAAAATACCCCATTAATTGAGTCCCGCTGCTCAGCTTCCTTTCCAATGTGGTCCTCAAGTGAAATATGGCTGAAATATCAGCTGTCAGATGATGAATATTTAAATAAAATTCTATTATGCACCCAAGGTTCACTCAGCTCAGTAATGAGAGTAATGAGGATAGTTACCTTTAGGGAAAGGAAGTGAGATCACTCTTGCCACTTACCAAGGCTGGTGACAGGCATCTGCACAGAACAGGGGCCATGTCTCGGGAGCTCACAGCTTCCTGTCTCAACTTCACCTGGTTGGAAAAAGAACCCTTCAGTCCTTGAGAGTGCTACCTGTGGCAGAGAACTGCCCGATGTTATTTTTATTTCCTTGGCTGATTGTTGAAGTAGAATCAGTCAATGATGGATGAGGTTTAAATAAACAAACAAAAAATAAAAATGGACCCCAATTCTATGTGTGTTCTCCATCCAAGCTCCTCGTTGCCTGAACAGGGGGCATCACAAGGACAGGAGAGGGGCCGTCAGACAGATACCTTTCCTCTTCAGCATGGATGCTCTGGGCATGTCTGATGAGACAAAGATCACTTCAGAGAGGTGATCAGAGAGCAAAGATCATCCTGCCTGGGGAGGAACACCAATGTGAGCCTGCAAGGATGCTTGTTCCCAGGCCTCTTAGAGTTTGACTCAGGCTGCTAAACTTTCCCTTGAGTTTAGAGTGCAGATTTGGGGACCAGGGATGGAAACACACAGCTTTATGAGGCTCCAGGGAATCGGCAGAAAACACAAAACACATTCTTACAAAAGAGGAAAGCAGACTAGCCATTTGCCCTCAGCCATGGTCATGAAGGCATCGCTGCTAACCCTGCAGCTGTGGCTGGCCAGGCTAAACAGAAACGCTGCTGGGTTTCCTCCGAGCTCATATAGCTGTTGACTGGGGTGGCTACAGAGTGATCATAACCGATCCCAGGTCAAAGGCACTCCGTGGCCTTGTCTCTCATGTTACATCCCTTGTCCCATATGTGCTTGTGAGGCGTAGTTCCCAGGTTGTGATGCCAGTGTGAGACACATGTGGGTGTCAAAACAGCAGAAGGAGGAACTGGGATGTTAGTGACCTCTGGGAAAAGCTCAGGGAACGCTTTTCATTTTTATTTAGACAGGGGCTCACTAAATAGCTGAGGTTGTCCTTGAACTTGCAGTCTTCTTGCTGAGCTCTTCCAAGTGCCTGGATCACAAGTAGATACCTCCACATCTGTCTTGGTGCATTGTAAACTTGACACAGAGAGTGTGCATTGTGGGTACCTGTGAGGCACGTTATAGAAGATTTAATTCTCAGTGCAATCAAAGACAAGTGATTATTTTATAAGTAAAGTCAATGGTCTCCAGGAAGGTAAAGCCACACAGCTTTAAAAGCAGCAGCTGGGTTGGGACAGATCACTTAGTTGTCAGATGGCTGGGGCTTCTATATTTCTATAGCACCTCCTTTGTGTCCCTTCTCTACACTCTGTCTTGGTGGCAGAAGGTTTGGTATTGTCTCTCTGGGTATTTCAAGATCCTTCCATGTGGCCCTTTGTCTTCCTCTTCCCTTACACAGGCATGTCTGGACATTAAGTCTAGCAAACCCTGGGGAGAGGGCCTTGTCTGGAACTCCGGTCCTGTTTTCTCCTAATCCTTTCCTGGAATGTGGAGGGAAAATGGTCCTTGGGGTCCAGAAGAGGAAGCAAGGAAGGGAGGAGAAAACACACTCCAATTCCTGCTTCCAGATAATGTGTGTGGGAACTGGCCAAGGAGAAGCCATTCTTAAGCCAGGGGTCCCGGAAAGGATTGTTTGACCTGAAAATGTACTTAATGTGAAGAAAATGGCTGCCAAGTTCTGCCTGGGAAGTCAGATTTAGAGCTCAAGAAGAGAGGTCCCAGGAATGAGGGATTTTGAAAAAAAAAATTTCATAGCTGAATCTGTTTCTCCACAGTTTTTACCTGAACTTTGGTAGATGTTTGAAGCTGGGGGAGCTGCCTGTTGTTACTTCCATTATGCTTTCTCTACCACGGAGATATACAGTATACCATATAATAATACCATAGTAAACACAGTCATTAGGAACCGCACATCCACCACGCGCAGCAGTTTTATGTGCTTCTCAAGCAAGGGAAGCCCACTCCTGGCCTGTTAGAAGGTCTTGTTCCCTGAGCTCTTCCTCAGTACGTCCCATGGCGCCGTGGGGTGGGATTCTGAAGTCCCAGTGTACCCTGCCCTGACCAGGGTCAGGCCAGTTACCCTACTGGCTCTCAGTACTGGTCCAATGCTCGCTCACGTCCAGTTCATTTGAAGCTAGGAATGCGCTAAGCAATTTTAGTAAAGCTGCATGTTCTGAGTACCTTTAATTTCACCATGAAAAGACTTTCAAATATTTATATTACTTAAAACTCAGTAGTTTGGGGCCTTAAGAGATAGCTCAGTTGCTTGTAATCCCAGCACTGGGAAGGCAGAGAGAAGTAGATCCTTGGAGCTCTCAGGCTACCCAACCTAGCCCTCTTGGTGAGTCCCAGACCAGTGAGAGACCCTGCCTCAAACAAGCAGGAGAGAGGGCACCTGAGGAACAATGCCTGAGGTTGACCTCTGGACTCCATATGCAACCACTCACAGGTACATGTGCATGGTTTCACCAATGGAAATGATTTTTGGCACAGTATTAGTGAGGTTTCTATTGCTGTGATAAAAAATAACATGGCTAAGACAACTTATAGAGCAAAGGTTTATTTGGGCTGATGGTTCCAGAGGGTCAAGAGTCCATCACTATCATGGTAGGGAAGCATGGTTGCAGGTATGAGTGGTGTTGGAGTAATGAATTGAGATCTCACATTTTAAACTGCAAGCAGGAAGCAGAGATCAAACCAGAAATGGTGTAAGGTTTTAGAGAACTCCAAGTCCATCCCATACCTCCCCTGGTGACATAATTCCTCCAGAAAAGACTACATGTTCTAAGCCTCCCTCAATAGTGCCACCAACTGGGGACCAAACATTCAAAGATCTGAGACTATGCGGGGGGGCATTTATCATTCAAACCACCAGATACTATATATATATATATATTTGCAGAATGCCAATTTTGTTATGATTTTTATTTTGTTTTTTTTTTTTTTTTTTTTTTTGACAGAGGGTTTCTCTGTGTAGCCCTAGCTGTCCTGGAGCTTGCTCTGTAGACCAGGCTGGCCTCAAACTCACAGAGATCAGCCTGCCTCTGCCTCCTAAGGGCTGGAGTAAAGGAGAGCACCGCCATCACTTAGCATTGTTATGATTTTTTAAATTGTGGCAAAGTTCACTCCATTTAGCATCATAACTATCTTAGGCATTTAGTTAGATGGATTATGTATACACTGTGTGTGAGCATCACCACCACCTATTTCCAAAATGCTCTTCATCTCTCACAGTACAAGCATTGTGCCCGTGGAATACCAATTCCCCAAGTTTTCCTCTCCTGAGCTTCTGGTGACCATCTTACCTGTAGGAACTGGGCTGCTTTAAAGGTGGAACCATACATTTGTCTTGTTGTGACCTGATTCACTTTGCATGAAGTCCTCAAGGTTCCTGAACATCACGGCATGTATCAGAATTTTTCACTTTCCCCAGATGGGAACATGTTCAATTGCACATATATACTTTATTCATCCTTGGGCGTACACAGGTGCCTTCCACCCTTTGTAAGCAACACTACAACACACAAATGTTAAAATGTCCTTCCAAGATCCACCCTTAAATTATTTAGGATGTACAGTTGGAATTTGGATTGCAGAATTATGTGCTAATTTATTTTTAATTATTTAAAAAGCCATAGTACTATTATACAAAATATTAAGTGTGTGTTTATGTATATGTACTTGTCTGTGAGGGTGCACATATGAATGTGGGTGTGTGCATGCATTCATTACCTGCAAATATTATTTTTCAGGTGCCTTTCACCTTTGTTTGTGACCTGGTCTCTCACTGGCCTAGAACTTCACTATGTAGACCAGGCAACCCATTCCACAGCCTTTTAGAGAGCTGGATTACAGATACGCTCCACTTCTGCCCAACTCTGTGTGTGTGTGTGTGTGTGTGTGTGTGTGTGTGTGTGTGTGTGTGCACAGGCACGCGGATAAGTATCTAAACTCTGGTCCTCATACTTTCAAGGCAATTGCTTTACTCACTGAGCTATTTCCCCAGCCCAAGATGTTTAGTTAAGTTATTGATGGTGAAGAATTTGTGTTTGCTGCCTCAATGTGTGGTCCCCGCCATGGAGTACTGCTGATTGCTGGCTTCTCTGGGCTATACATTCCCAAGAACTCTGAGGGGCCAGCCTTGTGCAGAATGAGAGTGTAAGGTCACAGCTCTCCCCCCGCCCCACAGTAATTATACTCAGATCTCAGCACTTGGAACTCTCAGCTATGTGGCATCCTGGATTTTAAAACAGAATAGGAAGCTCTTGTACTACCCACATCTAGCTTGCATAGTTTCTTATTTTCTTTTGCTTCATGCTAGTTACTCACTTGAAAAAGTCAAGGGATAGGAAAGAGTGGAAGGGAGACCTGGTACCGGGTACAGCATCTTGTCTTTGTCCTACAAGACAACCCTGAACAAACGTACTGCTTTTTCAGTCTTTGCACTGTGAGGCTCCTATTGGCATCCTTTGAAATGCCAGCACTCAGAAGCTGAGGCAGGAGGATTTTGAGTTTGATGGTTACATAGTAAGAACATGTACTAAATAAACACACACTATCCCCCCCAGTAACTTCACTAGTGTTTGTGTGGCTCAAATAGAATAAGATGGCATGGGGAAGCCCATATATATACCTTTTCTACACAGATACTATCCTTTGGTGGTATGTGTGTTTTTGTTAAAAGGAAAAATGGAGCTTTGTGTGTATATATGTACCTGTGCATGCATGTACACATCTCTGTAGAGGCCGGAAGTTAATTCCTTAGGAGCCATGTATCTTGGGTTTGTTTGTTTGTTTGTTTTTGTTTTGTTTTTGAGACAGAGTCTCTCATTGGAGTGGGGCTTACCAATTAGCCTAGACTGTCTGGCCAGAGAGTCCCAGGAGCTGTCTCTGTCTCCCCAGCTGTAGGGATTACATGCACACACCACCTCTCCCGGCTGCTGAATGTGGGTAATGGGCATCAAACCTAGGTCTTCATGCTTGCAAGGCAAACACTTCCCAACTGAGCTGTCTCCCGAGCTCAGGACGGTACCTGACTTGTGATTTGTATGCAGATTATATTATCCCCGGGTCCAGGATCCTATTTCTTTAAATGTGGTCGTGTGATTTGATTGGAGGAAGGAGAGAAGAGCAGAGGACTGGAAGGCAGGCAGAAAAGCTTTTTTCTTTTGCAATTTTGAAATGGCTGATTGAAGTGGAATGGCTCGTTAGTCTCAATTAACCAGGGTATGTTGCCAGTGGCTGAGCTCGATTGTATCAAGTGGTAGATACTTGAACCCAGCCTGCTGGGCAGGCTCAGGGCCACATGGGGTCTGCATGCAGGGATATTGGTTAGGTGTTTCTGCACAGGGGGGTGGGGAAGGCAGTTCATCATTTTCTTTAATTAATACAGCCACCAGGTTTGTGTTCTAACATGTCACACTCAGAAAATCAAAGAAGCCCTTGTGTAAATAATGAGAAAACAGGACCTGACTATTAGTAGTGGTGAGAATTTTCTGGAGCATTTGACAGATCTGAGAAGATTGCCACTTCCTTCAGGTGAAATAACTCAAAAGTCAAAATTTTATATTTGTCTAGGCCCTTTCACGATAGGATAATAAGACCTTATTTTAACAGTGTTTGGGGTCAAAAGAAAAGGAAAATGTATGGAAGAGAACCGTATCTAGGTTATAACAAAAGTTTTTGATTTGACAAAATGAGGTTGAGAACTTTTTTCTCATTGCTTTAGTTTGGCTGTAATCTTCTGGAGGTTTGTGGAGAGTGGGTTGTTCTGCAAGTTCCATGGACAAGGGATAACTCGACCTCATTCCACCTGTCAGAGTTGAATCCTGCATGACAGCCGGCTGCCTGACTGAACGACCCCCAGCAGTTTGCTGTGTAGAGTGTTGTCTCAGACATGGAATCCCAATTCTAATCCCAATTCTGTTGTATAATATTTAGCTGTGCCAAAATTTAGGAAATGTTTTGGCTCTAGTGTGCTATCTTAAACTGCTATTCTCAGTGCAAAAACAAAACAACAACTGCATCAAACCAAACCAACCAACCAACCAACAACCAACTAACCAACCAACAACCAACCAACCGACCAACAAACCACCAACCAACCAACCAACCATCAACCAACCAACCAACGAACCAACAAACCACCAACCAACCAACAACCAACCAACCAACCAACCAACCGACCAACAAACCACCAACCAACCAACCAACCATCAACCAACCAACCAACGAACCAACAAACCACCAACCAACCACCAACCAACCAACCAACCAACCAACCAACAACCAGCCAACCAACCAACCAACCACCAACCAACCAACCATCAACCAACCAACCGACCAACAAACCACCAACCAACCAACCAACCAACAACCAACCAACAACCAACCAACCAACAACCAGCCAACCAACCAACCAACCAACCAACAACCAACAACCAACAACCAACAACCAACCAACAACCAACCAACCAACCACCAACCAACCGACCACCAACCAACCAACAACCAACCAACAACCAGCCAAACAACCAACCAACAACCAACCAACCATCTACCAACCAACCAACCAATCAACAACCAGCTAACCAACCAACCAACCAACAACCAACCAACCAACAACCAGCCAACCAACCAACAACCAACCAACCAACCGACCGACCAAACACACAACAGCAGAAAACCATCTCTAGGCCTGACTGAGGAAGCTGGGAGCTGCCTCAAGTTGCAATGGGACCTGGTGTGCTAGAGAACATTCTACTGCTGTGATGAAATACCTGAGATAATCAACTATCAAAGGAGGAAAGGTCTACCTTAACTCATGGTTTCTGACCTTTCAGTTCCTCATCAGATGGCCTCATTGCTTTGGCCAGTGGTGGTATAGGACATGATGACTGCACTGTGTAGCAGAGAGGGCCTGATCCCCTCATGGCAGCTGGGAAGATCTGGGAGGAGGAGGTTGGAGCCACATCCCCTTCAAAGGCAAGCCTTCAAGAACCCCATTTCCATCATCTGGGATTTACTTTTAACAGGCTCTCTCACTTCTCTGATGCCCCATAGCTGGCAACCAAACTTTCAACACATAACCTTTGGGGTTGGATTTTATATCTAAACTATAGCATGTGGGCACATCTGGCCCTGCCACATCTGGGAGTCTGAGTTTCTTACCTGCAACTCCCCCCTCCCTCCCTTCAGCAAATGGAACAAAGCTGGCAACAGGGCCATCAATCAAGTCAGAAGGCCTCTGAAATGTCATGATTTGTGCAGTACTGTGCACTGCTCTAGATGTCGTGATTTGTGCAGTACTGTGCACACTCTGGATGTGATGATTTGTGCAGTACTGTGCACTGCTCTGGATGTGATGATTTGTGCAGTACTGTGCACTGCTCTGGATGTCATGATTTGTGCAGTACTGTGCACTGCTCTGGAATGTCATGATTTGTACAGTACTGTGCACACTCTGGATGTCATGATTTGTGCAGTACTGTGCACTGCTCTGGGTGTCATGATTTGTGCAGTACTGTGCACTGCTCTGGAATGCCATGATTTGTGCAGTACTGTGCACTGTACACTGCTCTGGATGTCATGATTTGTGCAGTACTGTGCACTGCTCTGGATGTGATGATTTGTGCAGTACTGTGCACTGCTCTGGATGTCATGATTTGTGCAGTACTGTGCACTGCTCTGGAATGTCATGATTTGTACAGTACTGTGCACACTCTGGATGTCATGATTTGTGCAGTACTGTGCACTGCTCTGGGTGTCATGATTTGTGCAGTACTGTGCACTGCTCTGGAATGCCATGATTTGTGCAGTACTGTGCACTGTACACTGCTCTGGATGTCATGATTTGTGCAGTACTGTGCACTGCTCTGGAATATCATGATCTGTACAGTACTGTGCACTGCTCTGGGTGTCATGATTTGTACAGTACTGTGCACTGCTCTGGAATGTCATGATTTGTGCAGTACTGTGCACTCTGCACACTCTGGATGTCATGATTTGTGCAGTACTGTGCACTGTGCACTGCTCTGGATGTCATGATTTGTGCAGTACTGTGCACACTCTGGATGTCATGATTTGTGCAGTACTGTGCACTGCTCTGGGTGTCGTGATTTGTGCAGTACTGTGCACTGCTCTGGATGTCGTGATTTGTACAGTACTGTGCACACACTGGATGTCATGATTTGTGCAGTACTGTGCACTGTGCACTGCTCTGGATATCATGATTTGTGCAGTACTGTGCACTGCTCTGGATGTCATGATTTATAAAATACTGTGCACTGCTCTGGAATGTCATGATTTGTGCAGTACTGTGCACTGCTCTGGGTGTCATGATTTGTGCAGTATTGTGCACAGCTCTGGAATGTCATGATTTGTGCAGTACTGTGCACAGCTCTGGAATGTCATGATGTGTGCAGTACTGTGCACAGCTCTGGAATGTCATGATTTGTGCAGTACTGTGCACTGCCATGCTCATTGTAGCCACCACAGCATGTCACAGGGGCAGTGAGTGTTTTCATTATTCTGACAGTTTCTTCCAGGGATGGACGGAACCCAGGGCTCCAATCATGCCAGTCAAGCCCTTTCCCACTGAGATGCATTCCCAACCATGTGTGCATTCATGTGTATGTGTGGACAGGAGCACATTAATGTGTTTACACATGTGCGTGGGGGCCAGAGATCAACCTTGGGTATCTTTCTTCAGGAGTTATCTGTCTTGTTTTTGAGTTAGTGTCTCAGGAAACTTGGGGTTCACTGATTAGGCTAGGCTAGCTGATCAGCATGCCCCGGGGATCCACTCCTTTCTATGTTCCTATCTCTCTAGTGCTGCCACTATAGGTGCAGGCTGTTGTTCCAAGGTCTTTTAGTGTGCATTCTGAGTATTGGATTTGGCCCTCATGCCAACAAAGCAAGCCCTCTACTGCCTGAGCCATCTCCCTACAACAGCCCCAGTCCCCAGCCCTTTTCTGTCATCACTGTACAGCTGGAAGACTACTGTGGAGGTCACAGGCTGCGCATTGCAGGAAGAAAGATCTTCCAGCTCTCAGTCTGGACTGGACATGTGGCTTGCTGTTGGAAATGAATGTCAGCAGATATGGATACATTTATGATTCCTATGGAAACAACAGGCTCAGGTTAGAATATGGATCTCACTTCTTCCTACTGGTTTGGCATGTGCATATAAACCCTCTTACCTGCATTCCATTTTGCACATGAAAGAGACTACTGCTTCTTCATAGGAAAGCCAGGGGCATTGAGTTAAAACTACATGATGATGCCTCACAAAGAACTCTGTACCCTTCAGTGACCCAAAACAGCCACTCAATATTTGGAACCCAGTAGGATGTGGTGGCATACTCTTGTAATCTTAGCACTTGGGAGTTCGAAACAGGAGGATCAGGGATTCAGAAGCAGTCCTGGTTACATATTGAGTTCAAAGCCATGCTGGGCTACGTCATGAGAAACAAATAAATGAACAAAATCCATTCTGAACCTGGCTGTAATTTGCTTTTGATGTTTATTCCTTGGGTACTCTGTATGAGGTGGTGCTGTGGAAGGGTGGAGGGAGGACAGGAGCTCAGAGAACATTCTGCCTTGGTCCTCACCGTCATAGTGGTACTAGAGCGATACTGTGCAAAGGAGACACAGACTTCCCACTGTATCAGTTCTGACTGCCGAGGTGGCAGTGGATGATTTAAAAAAAGCCACAACTGCTTTGCCTGAGTGTGAGTTCACTGATTCACCAACAGGTACTTTCTGATTGGAAAGGATCCCCCGCAAGTTAAACATGGGGCAGATGCTCCTGCTTGAGATCTCCCCTCCAGCAGAGAGACAATGAAGAAGTCATGAAGCCATACTCTGGACCTGGCCTGGATGGTGCAGCAGCAGCAGGGGTCAGCAGGCATGTGGGTGATCTGTGTCAGTGGAGAGAGAGACCTCGGAGGTGAATGTTTTATTAACTGAGACAAGCTTTCCTTAAATCTGTTCGTGAAGATACACCTGAGGTAGTCTAGTCCTCTCTGAGCAGCGGCTCTCACATCTTAGGAGCTCAGATCCAGACTGTAGCTCCCGTCCTGCCTGGGAAAGTGAAGAAGGAATGGAAGGGGATCTGTTGAGTAACAGGTTCATCCACAGTCCCCACCCTGTTATGTGGAGACTCTTGTACCACAACCGCCTGTGTTTGCTTCCTGACAGGACTGCTCGTTTAGAAAGCTCTTGTACAGGACTACCCTTGGAGCCAAACCGTCGCCATCTTCAGGAGTTCTGCTGAGGCCTGCTCACAAAACGTCGGCACATGTGGGTCTGTTGTTTCCTCAGAGAAGGAGCAGTTAGAGAGGGTCATGGACCCTCACCTGAGAATCCAACCATCACTTCCAACTAATTGTGTGCAGGTCTTCCCTAATTGCACACAGTCTCTGGGTCTCTGGGTGGTGCTGGAGAATACAGATGGAGGAAGATGATGGGAGGTCTTCCATTTGGGCAATCACAGGGAACCAGCATCCCTGCTGGGTGCAGGCCTTCCACCGAGGCTGTTGTAAAGTCACCTAGGTTCTTGATCATAATCTCTCAGGAATTGCTCTGTGAGGAAGCCCAGTAAGTGCAGTGGTTCCTTGGGTAAACCTTTGTGGAATGTACCTCAGTTTGTCATTGGGACCCTAGGAAGAGTGAATAGGTTGTTTATCTCTCCAAGAGAAGGAATTTTAGTAGCAAAAGCAAAGGACAGGGAGGAACTGAAGAAGTAACTTAGGTGGAATCTGGCTGGAAAAATCCATCAAACAAAGCCTGATGAATGCAGCTGAGGCAGGGGGATTTGTTTGTTTTTGTTTTTATCCCTTTTATTAAACATAGATTCTTTCCCGATATAGTATATCCTGATTACAGTTTCCCGTCTCTCTACTCTTCCCAGTTCCTCCCCACCTCCTCTCCAATCCAGATCCACTCCCTTTCTGTCTTTCATTTGAAAAGAACAGGCTTCTAAGAGGTAACAATAAAACATAACAAAATAAAATGTAGTAAGATAAAACAAAAAACATCACTTTGAGGCTGGACAAGATAAGCCAACAGAAAAATAAGAGTCCCAAGAGAAGGCCCAAGAATCAGAGACTCACTCATTTTCACATTCAGAAGACCCATAAAAGTACTAAACTGAAAGCCACAGTATAGATGCCGAGGACCTGGTGCAGATCTGTGTAGGCTCTGTGCTTGCTGCTTCCATCTCCATGAGTTCATACGAGCCCCAGTTGTTTTAGAGGGCCTGTTCTCCTGGTGTCCTTCATCCCTACCTCCCCCGTTCCTCTGTCTTCTCTTCTTCAGGATTCCCTGAGCTCTGAGGGGAGGCATTTGATGGAGACACCTCATTTAGAGCTGTGTGTTTCAAGGTGCTGCATAATATCTGTTTGGGGGCCTCTGCATTTGTCCTCACTACAGCAGAGTGATTCTGTGACACTGAAAATCAATGGCTCCGGTAAAATGGGTGATATGGAACGCAGAGGGCAGGGCATCTGAAAGTGCACTGAGGAGCTTGGGTTCCATGAGATGGCCAATGCAGAGATGCATCAGTGCTTGGAGATGGGGAGATGGCCAGTGCAGAAGTGTGTCTGCTTGGAGACAGGGAGATGGCCAGTGTAGAGATGCATCAGTGCTTGGAGACGGGGAGATGGCCAGTGTAGAGATGCATCAGTGCTTGGAGACAGGGAGATGGCCAGTGCAGAAGTGTGTCTGCTTGGAGGCAGGGAGATGGCCAGTGCAGAAGTGTGTCAGTGCCTGGAGGAGGGTTTCCTGGAAAGAAGAAATGCAAACACGTGTCTCTTAGAGGAACTGAGTAGTTGTGCTCACTTTCTCTAATCCCTTCACCTCTCTCATCCCTCGGCCAGCAATCTGCTCTGTCTGGAATACTGAACTTCTCTACTTGACTGTGCTTCACCTTTCAAATGTAACTAATCCTTCCTTTGAGTCCAGGTTTATAATGCAAAGGTCGCCATGACAACTGCATAAGAGAAATAACCCATAGAATTTAAAGCTAGCTGTTCCAGAAAGGGCTGTGGTTCAGAATGCCCATACACTTGCAGAATCAGGAGCAGAGAGAAGTCCCAATCAGATAATACAGAGAGCAGGGAACCAAAGGCCAGCTTTCTCGGAGGACAGAGACCTGACATCTGACTTGGTGGATGCTCTCACTGAAAGGTAAGCCTTGCTCTGTTCTGTCTCTCACTTGAAGTCTTTCCCCTGTGTTGTATCTGTTTTGTAAGGCAGCCTCTTGTATAGCCTAGGTGGACCTGGAACGTTCTATGTAGCCAAGGCTGGCCTCAAACTGTTTCTGCTTCCTAAGTACCAAGATTGCAGGTGTCCCCCACCACATCTGGCTTGCAGCCTTGACTCTGTTCTCTTTATATACACTACCTTATGTGCACTGCCTTATATACAGTGTGCATATTCCTTTCTTTCTATTGGCTGATCACCACACAATTCTTCCTGGATGAAATCCAGTCCTGATGAATTTCCAAGTCTCCTCTAATCTCCAGCGGAGACAGAGAGGGGTAACTGGACCTCCTGAGTCTTTGTCCTTATCTGTGCTTCTCTTAGGAAAGGTGTATTTGAACCTTGAAGGTGAAACATAGACTAAAGAAAAAATAATTAACTATAATTATCCCTTTCTAATCACTGAAAATCCTGTTTATTTTCTCTGTCATTCATTCATAAAAGCCAGTGGCTTGCTTTTCAAGTATTTTTTGCCTGAGTGGTTCTATTTAGGAATGTGGGGCTGTGGGGTGAGTTCTTTAAAGAAGTGGGGAGGGACACACCCGTATTCTCCTATCTGCTGTGTTCCCTGTGCAACTGTTGTTACCTGCCACTCTGGTGGAGAGGAAGATGTGGCACCAACGGATGCTGAGACTCCCAGCAGCTACTGAGGAGTAGATCATGTCCAGCATCTCAGCATCAGACTCAGTGCCTGGCCCCTGTGAGGATCAGAGCCACTCCCTACAGCAGTGAGCACCAGAAGGATCAGGGATTTGATTGCTGCCTACTCACAAGGAGAGTGAACTCGGTGAACTCCACTGCACTCCAGAATGACCTAATCACATACCAGGCATTTTAGTTCCTTAATCTCCAGCAAGACAGAATTCCAAAAGAGGCAGGTTGCATACCCCTTTCACCTCCTCTGTGAGCTCTGCCCCCTCCACCTCCAATTTCAATGTCGTCTGTGTCCCGTGTTCCAATCCTGCCTAAATCTGTCTATACAGAGAATGAGGATTCATGGATGATTTCAATAAGTTGTTGAATTTGTGTTCTGAGTCATGTGACCAACCAACTCATCCAGCAGTGAGTTGATCTGCCAGAGCATTGGTTGTACTCTACAAAGAGTGTAGCAATGATAATAACAAACAAGGAAACGGGAGTTGGGAAGATGGCTCAGTTGCTGAAGCTCTTGCCACATAGGTATGAGTACTGAGTTCAGTTCCCGAGAACCCAGGTAAAAAAGCTGAGCGTATGGCGCAGGTCTGTAATTCCAGCAATGGCAGAAAGGGAGGTGGAGATAAATTCATGGGTCAGCTAGCCTGGCCTACATGGCAAAATCTCAAGCCAATGAGAAATCTTGTCTCAAACAAAAGTTAGGAGGATCCTAGGGACTGTCCACAAGAGCAGCGTGAACAGTATATCTTTACATGTGTACTCACAGAGGAACAAATACATGCACATATACAAGAAAGAAAAAAGAAGAGGGATGAGAGGGAGCAGGGAGAAAATGAGGGAGGGAGGGAGGGAGGGAGGGAGGGAGGGAGAGAGAGAGAGAGAGAGAAAGAGAGAACAAATTTGTTCTGATCATTGGTATGTTAGCAATAGTAAAACGTTAACATTTCAAGTGTCCAACAGCAGAGGTGGGACCATCTGACATGATATGTAATATCTCCATCTAACAAATAATATTACAGTCATGAAAAAGGAACAAGAAGTATCTTTACACACTATCAGGAATTAACTCTGAGGATGTTTAGTAAAAATAGTAAGATTAAAAAAGAAATCTACCTTAAGCAGCATTTGGCAGGAAATACTGGGAGAAGTTGAGAGAGAGAGAATGGAGGGAGAATATAATAGAAATACATTTTATATACATATGTGTGTATATACGTAATTCTTAAAGAATAAATAAAAATATATTAAAACAACAAAAGTAATCAATAAAGAAACTACCTTTTGATCTTGAGAGAATACTACAAAAGTATGCATGTATATGTAGTATAACTTACATGTGCTATTTATGTAAGAATATAGATATGCATGCATTACATAAAATGCATACAATGCATATTTACACATGTAATAAATATGCACAACTATATATAATAAACCAAGACCTAACAAAATTCTTCCACAGCACGGGGGGACGGGTGGAATGAAGGAGATAGACAACAAAGCTCAACTTCCCTAATGACTTTGCTTTGTAATTGCAATTAGAAATTATCTTTTGCCAAATAATGTAACACACTTAAATGAAGCCGTTGCTGAATAGAAAAGAAGAAAGACAAGCAGAGTAAACAAGTGAGTTTAACCATAGACGAGACCAGTGTTTAACCATAGAAGAGAGGTGTTTCAAGTCTCTAGACAGGGTCATCTGTTCATGCATCATGAAAAGGTGTGACGTTTCCCCAGACTCTGGAAAGTGCTTCCTGTACTGCCTGGAGTCTCCACGGTGTTGGTAGTTCCTGTGCTGCTGGTCCAGGGCTGCAGTGACATCAGCTAGAGCAGAGGTGGGCTCTGTTCATTTCCTGAGAAGGTGTGAGAGATAATTTCAAAAGAGAGGCGGGGTGGAGTAAGATGGTGGCTGAACTTGGTCTGCCAGCTGTGGTCTCCCCACAGACACACCACAGAGGACAACTCTTCGGATACTGAACTAAATTTATGAGACGGTAGGCAATCAAGTGAGAGAACACAGCATCTAGATTCACACAACAACAGGAAGCCAATGTGAAGCAGACGGAAAGGAAATGGATACCTGCACCCCTCCCCCACTCTACCCCTGGAAGGGAGGATACTTGTGGAGAGAGAGGCCCGGAAATAGAACCTGAGCTTTGTCAAGTATCTAAGACTTATTGCCTGTTTTATGAAATACAACAGCACCGTAAAGGTGAAATCAGTGAAATCTGGAATTTGAGACATTTTATAGAACACAAGGTTGCTTTTCAATGAAAGCATTGCAAATAAAAATTAAAAAGGGAGTGTCAAATATATAGATTTAAAAATTAAGGCAGGGACACATCAAACATGTCAAGGATGTTCCTTGTTTAAATTGTGATTCCTAAGAATCACCAAAAAAATGTAATTTGGTAACAGGAGAAGTTTGAACACAGTATCTTTGGTAACGCCAAGGAATTGTACAAATTTTATAGTAATAAACTTCACTGCTTAGAAGTATTAGATTAACAATGAAACAGGCTGAAGGGTTCAAAGGTTGGCTCTCTAATAAAAACACTTGCTACCCAGCCCAGCGATTTGTGTTTGATCCCTGGAACCCACATGGTAGAGGGAGAGAACCAGCTCAGAAGCAAGTTGGCTTCTGACTACCACATGCAATACCTTGGCATACACATACATAAGAAAAATAAAATGTTAAAAAATGAAATAAAATTGTAAAGTTAAAAAAATAGCAGGAAGCACACAGGATTTCCACACCCAACACATGTAAACTATCCCCCTAGTACTAAACCCAGGTACCCAGGTACCTTTGTTGCAGTTATGAACCTGTGGTGATGCCCCATCACCACCAGAGTCTATGGGTCACATTATTTCACTGTCTGTGTTGTTCTGTGTTTGGGGCTTGACAAGCATTTAATGGTAGATGTTTTTCATTGGCATATCCTACAGAATAGCATTATCATAGAATCCCTCTGTTTCTTCTTATCATTCTTTCTCCCTTGACACGTGTCAAATATTTTTATTTTTATTGTACCCATTAGCTTGCCTAATCCATAATGTCATTTAGTGGGAGATTTTTATAACATATAGCCTTTCCAGGTTAGCTTCTTTCACTTAACTATATACATTTAAATTTCTTCCATGTCTTTGAATAGTTTGATACATCATTTTTATAAAATTAAATGATATTTCATTATCTTGACCTGCCACAGTTTACCTGTTCATCTACATCTTGGTTGCTTCTAAGTCTTGGCAACTGTGGATGAAGCTGTTAGAAACACCTTGTGTGCTCTTTAAGTATATACAAAGGAGGAGGGTTTCTGGTTTGCACAGTGAGAATACCACCACCTTCGCTAGACCCTGCCAAGCTCTTTCTTGAAGTGGCTATGCCATTCTGTATTCCCACCAACTATGAATTAGATTTCCATTCCTTACTTCTCCAGCTGTGTCTGGATTTGGTGTTCTCAGTGGTTTGGATTTTGTTAATTCTGATAGCTTTAGTGATGTGATCCGTTGGCTATTTTGTCTGTTTTTTTAATTGGATTTTTTTCTCTTGTTGAGTTGGAGTTCTTTTTACATTATGAATAACAGCCCTTCCTCAGGTGTGCCTCTGTTAGCATTTTCTCTAGTCTAGGGCATGTCTTGTCACTCTTTGACCTCATCTTTTGCAGGGAAATTTATAATTTTAATGACATGCAGTTTATCAATTATTTCTTTTATGGATCATGACCTTGGTTTTGTACCCAAAACATTTCTCTGCATTTGCACTTATATAAATTTTTCCTGGTGTTTAGGAGTTTTGAGTTTTGTATTTTAAGGCTGATTCATTTTGACTTAGTTCTTGTGGAGGATGTAAGACCTGTGTGTGTGTGTGTGTGTGTGTGTGTGTGTGTGTGTGTGTGTGTGTATTTGCATACAGTTGCCTAGCTGTCTCAGTACCATTTGTTGAAAAGACTATTTTTGCTCTAGGCTATTTCTTCTATTCTTTTGTCAAGAACCAGTTGACTGCACTTACATGGAGCTATTTCAAGTCTCTCTATTCTGTTTAATTTACCAATTTGACTATTACAAACTATATTGATTACTGACATTTTATAATAGTTCTTGAAGCTAAATAGCGTCAGCTCTCTAACTTTGTTCTTTGATAATACTGACTTGATTATTTTATGTCTTCTGATTCTCATGTGAACCTTAGAATCAATCTGTTGTTTTCTGTAAACTAACCGTGGCATTTTCGTGGTGCTTGTGTGGAATCCTCAGCCCAGAAGAGCTGGCATTCACAGAGCCTTCCTATCTGTGTATTCTTCTGTGTAGTTCTTTATATCTTCGATAAAAAACATTGCTGTTGGATTTATATTGGAATATTTAGATTCACAGGATGTTGATAGAAATAGTATTGTATTTTAAATTTCTGATTCTATTTGTTCATTGCTGATATATAGAAAAATTACTGACTTTTGTATTTTACCCTTGTATCTAGCAACCTGTCTATAATCACTTGTGAGTTCCAAAATTCCTTTGTCAATTCTTTAAGATACTCTACAGAGACCGTCTTTCCTTCCTTCCTTCCTTCCTTCCTTCCTTCCTTCCTTCCTTCCTTCCTTCCTTCTCTCCCTCCCTCCCTTTCTCTTTTCTTCCCTCCCTTCCTTCTTTCTTTCTATTTTGGCTTTTTGAGACACAGTACTGCTATGTGGCTTTAGCTAGTCTAGTACTTGCTATATAGATCAAGCTGGTCTTGAACTCATGGCAATCCTTGTACCTCAGCCTCCTGGGTACAAGGGTTATAGGCATTTCCACCATACCAGGCTAGTTTTATTTCTTTATTTATAAGCTATAGTTTTCATTTCTTTTTCTTGCCTTATTGCATTTTCTAGGACTTCCAGTTAGATGTCAGTAGTGAAGGAGACCACCATTCCTCATTTCTGATCATAACAGGAAAGCTTTTAGTTATTTACTGTTAAGTTTCATATTAGCTGTAGCGTTTTTTTTTGGTAGACATTCTTTTCTATAAAGTGGAAGTTCCCCTCTGTTGCTAATTTCTTGAGGATCATTTTTATGAATGGATGTTGACTTTTGTAAAATGCTCTGAATTTGTGATATGATCATTCCTTATTTAGCTCATTGTGGTAGATTATGTTAATCTATTTTAAAATATTGAATAATCTTAAATACTGAGAATAAATACTACATTTGTGATATGTAGTTCTTTTATACTTGCTGGATTTAATTTGCTAATATCTGGTAGTAGTTTTCACATCTAAGCTTATAAAAAAAATGTTATTTAGCTGGGAGTTTCCACTGCTCTAGGTTTCTAGCTCATCCCAGAGGTGTCCCCAGATTCTAGTTGTCTCTCCCAGTACTCTCTCCCTCCATCCTCCCCTCATCTGACCCCTCCTGTTCCCATACCCACTCACTTCCACACCCCTCCACCCTGTCCACTGGCAATGTCAACTCTACTTCCCCTCACAGTGAGATTCATGCATCCCCCCAACACACACACACATACACACACACACACACACACACACACACACACACACACACACACACACACCTCCTGGAACCTTTCTTGTTACTTAGCTTCTCTGGGTCTGTGGATTGTAGCATGGTTCTCCCTTTTTATGGCTAATATTCACTTATGAGTGAGTACATACCCATGCTTGTCTTTCTGAGTTTTGGTTACCTCACTCAGGATGACCTTTTCTGGTCCCATCCATTTGTCAGCAAATTTCATGATGTTATTGCTTTTAACAGCTGAGTAATGCTCCATTGTGTAAACGTACCACATTTTCTTTATCCATTCTTCAGTTGAGGGACATCTAGGTGGTTTCTAGCTTCTGACTATTGTGAATAATACTGTTGTGAACATAGTTGAGCAGGTGTTCTTGTGATATGGTGGACCATCCTTTGGATATATGCTCAGCAGTGATATAGCTGGGTCTTGAGGTAGGTTGATTCCCAACCTTCTAAGAAACTGACATATTGATTTCCAAATGTGGGTAACCCTAGCTAAGACTCCTAGCAATAGGGGATATGGAGCCTGACCAGCCATCTCCTGTAACCAGGCCAGATTTCCATTGGATGGACTGGGACACCAACCCAGCCACAAACCCTTCAACCTACAATTTGTCCTGCCTACAAGATGTGCTGGGGTAAAGATGATACAGAACTTGTGAGTGTGATCAACTGATGACTGTCCCAGTTGGAGACTCATGGATCTCTTTGAAAAGGAGCTCATCCCTGAAGGCCAGGACTCAGAGGTGGGATACCCCAGAGACCTGGGATAGAACCAAACATGACTGGCAAAAACAAAAACAAGAACAAAAACCAGGCAGTGAAATGATTCCTAATGATATTCGGCTATACTCACAGATAGGTGACTAGCCCAGCTGTCATCAAAGAGGCTTCACCCAGCAACCAATAGAAACAAAAGCGGAGAAACACAGCCAAACATTAGGTGGGGTCGAGGAATCCTGTGGAAGCGGGGAGGAAGAATTGTAGGAGCCAGTGGGATCAAGGGCACCACAAGAAAACCCACAGAACCAACTAACCTGGGTTCACTGGGACCCACAGAGACTGAACCAACAACCAGGGAGTCTTCCTCAGACTGACCTTGGCACTCTGCATATATGTTATAATTGTGTAGCTTGATCTTCTTATAAGACTCCTAACAGTGACAGCAGGGGTTGTCTCTGACTCTGTTACCTGCTTTTGGGACCCTTTCCTCCTTCTGGATTGCCTCATCCAGCCTTAATAGAAGAGGAGGTAGCTAGTCTCAATGCAACCTGACATTGGATAGATGGCTGATATAGGTGGGAAGTCTGTCCCTGTATCTGAAGAGAAACAGAGGAAGAGGGGATGGGGTGGGGTGGGGGGAAACTGGGAGGAGAGGAGGGAGGAGAAACTTTGTTTGGGATGTAAAAACAAACAAACAAAAACAAAAACGTTTCTTACTCTCTTATCTTACAATGTATTTGTTTGATTTGGGACACTTCCAGAGTAATTCTGATCTTGTAAAATAAGTTAGAAATTATTTTCTCTGCTTCTGGAAGAGGCTGTGGAGGAATAGTATAATTTATTTCTTCAATATTTGGTAGAGTTCACCAGTGAGCCTATCTGGACCTGGTACTTTCGGTTTTATAGTGGCATTCATTTACTGACTCGATTTAGTTAGTAGACATGCTCCTGTTTAAATTGTCTATTTCCCCTTGTGTAGATTTTGATAGATTTATCTTTGAAGGAATCGATCCATTTTTGCCTTGGTTATCAAACCTGGGAGCATAGAGCGTTTCAGTGTCTACTCTTCTAAACATTTCATGTCTGTGTGGTCTGTATTTCTACCACTTCTTCCCTTCATAGCACTGTTAATTTGGATTTTCTCTGTTTTTCTTGTTTAATCTGGACAGAGAATTGTTGATTTTATTAGTCTTTTTCAATGACCAGCTTTAGTTTTTGTGGATTTTTCCCATTGGTCTGTTACTTTGGACTTCCTTGATTTGTGATCCATTTTTAAATTGTTTCTTCTTTTAGTTTGAACTTAATTTTCTCTTTGTTTTTTTTGTGTGTGTTCAACTTACAGTAAATGCTTACTATTGATGACAAACTAAACTTTAAAATAAAAAGATCCATAATTATCTGTAGCAGGAATCTTAAATGGTCTTATTAATAAGAACAACCTGAGCCAGGTATTGGGGTGAACGCTGGAAGATCAGAGAAACAGAAGAAGCCACAGCTTCCTCAGCTCGCCAATTCCTCAGCTGATCCTGATTCCTCAGACTGGAAGCTTCTGTGTCCTCATCCCAATGGCTCTCATCTGAACTGCTGCTCAAAGGCCTGAATGCTTAACCAGCCAAAAGCTTCTAGTTTCTGGTCTTCACACCTTATATATCTTTCTGCTATCTGCCATCACTCCCTGGGATTAAAGGCTCACTTCTTGGGATTAAAGGTGTGTGTCACCATGCCTGGCTGTTTCCAATGTGGCCTTGAACTCACAGAGATTCAGAGAGATTTCTGCCTCTGTTATGCTAGGATTAAAGGTGTGAGTGCCACCATTTTCTAGCCTCTGTATCTAGTGGCTGTTCTGTTCTCTGACCCCAGATAAGTTTATTAGGGTGTACAATATTTTGGGGAACACAATACCACCACAGTTGTCTTGTGACTTGGGAGTAACAAGGGATAAAAATGTGAGGAATTTGCCAGTTTTTACAAGGCAAGGCTACGGGCCACCAAGTTCCTTAATTTTTTTTGTTTGTATGAAAAAGACCCTCATTTCTTTTTCACTTTGAAAGGTGAGTTTCAGGAGGAACAGAGTTCTGAGTAGGTGTTTGTTGTTCTTAATCTCTCTGAACACTTTGCTCCATTCTCCTCTCTCCATGAGGTTTGTTTTTTTTCATGAACTGGCTACAGTTCTTAGCTCTGGGCTTCTACAGAAAGATCTTATTGCCTCCTTCTAATTTTTTTCAAAATTTGCTATTAATTTTCTATGGTTTTCTGAAGTTTGAATTTCATATGCCTCCATAGTACCTGCCCCCCAATATTCTATTAATTGCTATTCTCTGAGCTTCCTGGATCTGCATTGAGTGTGTGAGATCAATCAAGAGAGATTCTAGATTCTTGCTCAGTATGGTTTTGCCGACTTCTCTCCCTTTTCTCTTCCTGCCCTTTTCTTACCGTGCGCCTTTTGACCCTCTTACATGATCCTTGTGTATTCTGTCTGTCCTTTTCAGTATCTTCTCTTTGTTTTTAGGTTTTAGGAATTTCAATTGTCAGAACCTCAAGTTTAGAGACTGTCCTCAGCCAAGTCTAGTGCACGAATAAGTGTCTTGTTTAGTTAAGTTTTCATGTGATATTAGTGCAGGGTGTTCCACAAAGGAGTTGTTTAGAGATTCAAACAGGAGGATTTACAAATGAAATCATATTATTATGTCTAGCACTTGCCCCGTGTTAACCTAGTGTAGCTGGGGCAGGGACAGTCACACATAAATACATTTGGCCATGAGCTAGTAGATGAATTAGGGTGACAAATCTATGGGAATTTATTTAACCAACCTCACTGATTTTTTCATAGTTTTTTTTTTTTCATGATAAAACAGTTGAAAAGAGGTTCAGAGAGAGGGGGAAACAAGTTCAGATTTTTGAGGTGCCAGGGAAGAATGATTCCTAAGCCCCCTAAAAGCCTTTACAGACGAGGCAAGTGCCCACCTGTCCAGTGTTCTGCTTAGGAGCTCTGCCTTCTGCTCCTCTTGCCTGGGTTAGCTCAGTGCATTCCCCTTCTCTGGAAGTAGCTGTCTGTGGCTGCCTGCACAGCTCAGGGACAGTCCCTGGTGTGCTGTTAATCAACTTGGCTAAACTGCCACAAAGTCTAGAGGTCACTGATCCTTCCCCACTCTGCAGAGTGCTATTGATTCCTGCCTGCTGCTCCATGGTCGTGTGACCTCTCTGAGTGCCCCGTGGCCTGTGCTTCCTGTCCCTCAGGATGTGTTGGCCTGCACCTCTGTTACCCTTGCTGCAGGGACTACAGTGAGGTGCCTGCTAAGACTTCCAGAGCCACGGTTAGGTTCAAGGTTGGCGCTTCTCACAGAGGGCTTCATTGCCCCTCTCCACACAGTGCTTAGACTGACTAGCTGGATTTCTTCAGAGCCCCGGATTTGGGGGCTGTCGCTCTGAAGCCTGACTCCAGCCTCAGAGATGACCTTTCTACGGGCTGCATTATTTATGCTTGTCCTAAAGCCTCCCGAGGGAAGTGTGCTTTGGCCCCTGACAAAGACAACGACCTCCTAGCTGACCTCAAAACATTTCCCTCCACATCTCCCCACTGAGATAATTTGCTGAAGTTTGCCTTTTATTTTAGTTGCTTGAGATGGTTTCATTTTTGAGGGACCAGAAAGAAACACCTCTTTGGGGATTTACGGTATCCATTTTAAATAGGTTAAAAAATATGCCCTACAGACAGCAAGTATAATTTTCAAAGACAGGTTCCCGAAGACTTGGGGGCAATGAATTACAGCCTTTCCCAAGATAAAGAAGACAGATTGCATCAAGGAACTGGAACTCATGGAGAATGAATGAGAGCCTGGCCACAACTGGGCTGAGGTGGGTTTACACCTCAGCTCTAACCGTTTGTGAATGTTAGGTTTAACTTGCCATTAATTAACAAATGCTAGTTGTGTGCACTTAGAAGGTGCAGTGTGATGTTGTGGCCCATCTGAATTTTATGCAGAGGTTAAATGGAGCCAGCAAAAGCATCCATCACCTCACATACTTGTCATTTTACGTTGGTGAGGGAGTGTGACATCACTCTAAAGCAAATTCCTAGTAGACACAACATTTCTTGTTGAGCTGTATCATGATCGGTGCAGTTGGTCTCAACAGGGCGTTCCCTCTGTGTAACTGGAGCTTCATAGCTGTGGCCAGTGTCTCCAGGGTCCATCCCTGGCACCTCTGAACCTTCTGTTGTACCTGGACATTGGTCTCCCCAATGACTACATGGGAAGGCTTGCCTCCTAGGGTGGTACTACCAGAGGCAGTGGAGTCCCTAAGAGTTGGAGCCTTGTTGAGAACCTTAGAGGCTGTAGATGTGCCTCAAAGGGGAGGTGGCTCTTGTTCTCTTGTTCCCTCCTCATGAGTAGCTTTGCTCTGCCACAGGCTCTTCTCTTCACACATGCGTGTGCCCTCCTTGCCAGAAACTCAAAGAATTGGGGCAGAGACATGTGGATCTCTGAGTTCTAGGCCAGCCTGATCTACATAGCCAGTTCTGGCCTCCTAGGAATACATACTGATTCTCTCTCTTGCACATGCACACACATGTGCCTGCGCGTGCACGCGCGCGCACACGCGCGCGCACACACACACACACACACAGAGTAAATAAGTAAACTTATTCTCAAATCTCCAAGTTTCTCGGGAATTTCTTGGTTAAGTCATTCTCCTTTTATGAAATCATAAGATCCTTGTCATCTGGGTGCTAGAGCTGAGTCTGACATGATTTACAGAGTGGCCCAGACTGTGCATTATAGTTCTCTGTAGGAGCCCAGCTCAGGCCGAAAACAGATACCTGCCCACCATGAAGTGGCTGCAACAACAGGGACAGGGAGAAAACAAAACAGTACTCGTATAACTTCGCTCCAGGTATATGGAAGGTGCATAGACAGCCATCTCCACCTGTCCTGTCCTCTACAAGCATAGCAGCTTCTGGGGAAAGTCAAATCTGCTATCATTTTGCTCACTATATATGTACATCTTTTAACACATTTACACGAACATACATTCCTCCCCCATAAAATACACAATCACGCACACAAATAAACATTGCCACATAGAAACACACATCCACAAAACCACACACACACACACACACACACACACACACACACACACAAATACACCTGTATAAACACAGACATCTCCCCACACAAACACATAGCATCATACACTTACCGTATACATAAACACACATGTGAATAAATACACATGCACATACACATAAGCCACGTGTGTACAGAGAAATGCATGCAAACATATGCATGCAAATAAATTCACATAAAGTATATGTAGACACAAAGGCACATTCACAGACACACATGTATACACACACACACACACACACACACACACACACACACACACACACCCCTACACCTGCCAGCTATCACATAACAATAACATGGAGGTTTCATCTTCTCCAGCAGCAGGAAATTGGTGGTGTCCATCATCATCCTGTCAAGGGAGGAATGTCACCATGGGGCATAGACCAGGCTTTGGGGCTGCTTCCTGAAGATGTGGGCCAGCATCTTCTGGTTGAGACAGACCACCCTGCTGAAGCCCATACAGGTCCCCACTTCTTTCCTATCCATATTGCCTGGTTAGTTTATGTTCCTTCTAGGTTTTCAACAGAAACACTCCTAGTGTCTGTGAACTGTATTCTAGCACTGACTTTCTCCTTTAGCGGAACTGAAGCAATTTGTGTGCCCTGTGCCCATCCAGCTGCTTGGAAAGGCAGTTCCCTTCTACAGGGAACACCAGAAGTGGGTCACCTTGCCCCTGAACAATTGGAAGGAAGTTTCTTTTTGCTGCCACCTGCCTCCTCTCTCTGCCCGTCCTGATTTCCTGTTCAGTTCCTCAGGCTCTAGCCTGTGTCCAATTCCCCAGGGCCTCATTGCTGTCAGTTAATAATACCTTTCAATGCAGTTATTCTCAGGCTTTTTGCATTTTAATAGGACCCCCAGGGATTAAAATGCCCCAGAACCAAAAGAATGAATCTCTAATGGTGAAAGTCTAGGTACCAGTGACAGGTATTGTGGGGGACTTTATGAGGAGGGTTCTCTCAGAAGACAAGCACCAGGACAGCCTTCAGCTCCGCTGCCTTGGTATGGGAGGCTCATCCTCAGCTTAGGAGTGTGAATTAATCAGCATTGAAACAGGGAAAATCCTAACCTCTGCCGATTCCAACTTCACATTTTTATAGCTTTACCCACTGTCAATGGCTATGTGGGAATATTGGTAGTGTTTCCATGCTGGGAAAATTTTGCCCTATCTTCTGAGTGACTATGTGACAGAGGCTGTGGGGTTGGAAATACTTGATACTTGGGGGTCAGGTCTTATCCTGTTCTGAGGGGACACAGGAGAATGGCTGGATTCAGCTTGGGATGATGACACATTGAGCTGTTATTTCCAGACACATTTTGTGCACGGACCAAAAAAAAAAAATGCAAGGAGGCAGTCTATTCTCCTCACTATTGTTCAGCTTGAAGGATGTCAGATCTCTGCTCTGTATCTGGAACTCTCTATCGCTCTTCTTTTTTTTTCTACCCTTGCTAAGTAAACAGCAGAGCTTCATCCATTATTCAGCTATCAGGGGCTTGTCAGGGTTTTCTGGCCGTGGAACTTGGGAGTTCTTACATTTCTTTAAAACTGTGGAAAAAAATGTATTTGCCAAAAGCCTGGAAAGGGAAATGAAGAAAGATATCAACTCCTACAATATAATTAATCCTCTGTGCCTCTCACCCCAGAGGGCTAACTCCAGTCTTTCTTTAGTAGTGGGAATTTAGTTTCATTTCTGGTTTTGGTTGTCATTATTCACACTTAAGTACCTGTGGCAAGTACTATGGAAGAGAATGATACTTGTAAACAGGTTTGGGGCACACAGGAAGGAAGAAGGGCTTTGAACTGTGCCTGTGAGAAAAGGCCAGGGGCTGCTGTGCCTAGCTCCCTGGTAAGGCTTGCAGACACTGTCTTCTCCATACACCGAGTGGTCCAGATCCTGCTTTGGAGAGCTCTTGGGAGGCTTTCTGCAATATTCCCATGTTATTACATGCTACAGTTAAAAGTCATCTTCTGGAAAAGATTTTTCTAGTTTAAAAGTTACATGTCAAAAAAGAAAAAGAGGTTTTGAAGGCACATGAAAGTCTTACACACACAAATATATGCATTTGACTGCTTTTATCTTTTGTGCCAAGGAGAGTTGACCTTTGCCTTTGGAAGGACAGAACAAATGAGAATATAGAAAGGTGAGTTGACAGCTGCTTGGCCTCTGCACATCACTTCTGACTACTGACAACAGCATCTATGAGCCTCTAAGATGCCACCCAATGAACGGGACTCTGGCTCCTCCTGCCACGGTGTGTATATGTAATGGGCTCTAGATACAGAAATGAAGCGTTCAAGTTCAGCAACTACATTCACTATGACATTTAAAGCTGACCCCCTCAAGCATGAAGTTTGGGGTTCCTCAGATTTCTGAAAGGTTTTTAAATTGTAAAACATCATTGGAATATAAAGCGCTAGAATAATGTGCTGTTTTATGAGATCCATAATAACTGATATTAAACTGAAGCTATTATTATTAAATGCACCAGAGAAAAGAGAATAGCTTATCTCCATGAGCCTGAATTAATGGATTAAGAAAAGGAAACAAACTCTATTCTTTTTAAAATTTATTTGCTTTTGAATGTGATTCCTGTTAGAGTAGTAGAGGACTATAAACTTGATGTAATCATAATTCTAAAAGCCACTTAAAATATCCTTTTCTGGTAGATACTTGGGAAGCCCTTGCTGTCTGTAGGAAGGGATGCTGAGAGGGATGTGGTTGGAGACTTGTACAGCGCATGCACAGCCGTACATCCCAGGAGTGTGTGTGTCGCCACAAAGAAGAGAACATCTTGGGAGAAAGCCACAGAGCCTCTTGCATTTCAATGTATTTGTCAATGGTTGTTTGAAGAGAAAGAAGGTACCTGCACAGGTCCAGGAAGACAGACAATACAATTGATGCTACTATCAGGATTCCACACGGAGTCCAATAAAAACAAATGTCTGCACACTCACAGTTCAGAGGCTGGGCTGAGAACATAAACAGATCACGGGTTCGCACAGTTTAGCTGGGAGAGATATGTAGAGGCAAACTAAGGTGCAATGAAAGGATATTCCCTGAATCCAGCCCGCTTTAATTTAAATTTGTATTAGTGAGTGACAATCATCTGCAGGGACCTCCACCTCCCTACCTAGGAGGTGGGACTGTGTAAGTAGCACACCTACAATGGGCCTTACTGGAACAATGTGCAGAAGTGCTCAACACAGAAGCACTTCATGTTTCAGGCACGATGCTGTTACTATCATCATAGTAGTGAGTATGGTAATAGATCTGGTTCTCGCCCCACCCCCACCCCCTTCTCTGTGTGTGTGTGTGTGTGTGTGTGTGTGTGTGTGTGTGTGTGTATGTGTGTGTGTGTGAGTAAGATATCAGGACACAATCTGTAGTTCCAGGAGAAAAACTAGGATCCAAAGGGAGAAGCTTAAGGAAGGGCAATGTTAGGAGGAAGAATAAATCATTCAATGAAAATGGAGCTATCAGAGGCTGGGAATGTGGCTCAGCTAATGGAATGATGACCTAGAATACGTAGGTCCTTGGGTTCAATGTCCAGAACTACATAACACCGAGTGTGGTAGCACAGCCAATCCCAACACTCGGGAGATGATCAGAAGGAGGTGTATGGTGGGTGAGAAGTTCAAGGTCATTCTCAGCTCTGTGGCAAGCTTTGAGCAAGCCTGAGCACCATGAGACCTTGTTTCAAAATCAAAAACAAAAACAAAAGGAAGAAAATAGTGCTATCTTGAAAGTAGACTGGATGTCTTTGTCTGACCCTAGAGTAGTTTTGTGCTGGGAGAACCATATATTTCATGCTTTAATTACTGCGAGGCTGGGATAAGGCCCAATGTGTAGATTATGAACATCCATGACTAATGGTGCGCCTTGTGTAGGAAGAAAAATGAAGGGCAGTTGTCTTTCATCATTCTCTTAACTTCTTAGAAGGAGGAACTTAAAAAGAATAAAATTAGGTACTGGGAATAAGTAACTTTCTTATTCGTGCAGAGTTATAATAAACTGGGACCCTGACAAGAAAGATTTGGACCCAAGCCACCACAAAATAACCCCTCTCTTAGGGCCAAGTGGCCACATGCCTAAGTTAAAAAACAATGGGCTGACCTTAAATTCTCTTGAGAAACTGGGAGCTGCAGAGTTTGTATTGGCAGAGTCTTTGTATGACATCATTCCTCTAAGTACCAAACTCTTGCTTGGCCTTCTCCACTGGTACCTTCTTTCCCTGTGTCTTGGGACCATCTTTTAGGACTAGTCTACTTAGGTTCATCAGTTTAAGTCTTCTTAGCACCTGGTATGGTTAATTTAAAAGAAAATAGCCCCCAAAGGGAGTGGCACTGTTAGGAGGTGTGGCCTTGTTGGAGTAGGTGTGGCCTTGTTGGAGGAAGTGTGTTGTTGTGGGGGGCGGGCTTTGAGGTCTCTTCTCAAGCTTCACTCAGTGTGACAGTCAGTTGACTTCCTGCTACCTTCTGGTCAAGACGTAGCACTCTCAGGTCCAGTACTACATCTGCCTGCATGCTGCCATGCTCCCCATCATGATGAAAATGGGCCGGACCTCTGAAATAGTAAGCAAGCTACCCCAATGAAATGTTTTCTTTATAAGAGTTGTTGTGGTCATGGTGTCTCTTCACAGCAATAAAGTCCCAAACTAAGACACTGGCGAAGTATGAAAGGTTCCTAAGAGATTTGTACTGGGATTTTTATTTCCTCTATGATAAAACAGAGGAGCTGTCACAACTTTCCTCCTTATCCTAAGATTCTCTGATGGTAGTTTTCTTGGCTGTAATGAAGTCTTGTGAGCTACTCTGCACATGACAATGGGCCATGTGCTTCTTAGAGTCAGCCTAAGTCATGAGTGAGCTGTACCCCCTTGTTGTGTACCCAAAGAAGCTAAGATCCTGACCAAATAGCTTGTCCAAGATCATGCAGTTAACAAGAGAGAAAATAAATCAGACAAATCTAAGTCTGCCCATAAGGTTTCCTGTCTTATTACAGCAGACTCTATTGCAGTGTCAGCTGGAGCATAAGAGCTTTCAGAAGAGGTGAGAATCTTGTGGGGCCATTGCACTCTGGCCTAGAAGTCTTGTCAAGGTAGTTGAGAACTTACAATGATGACTGTAGCTCCTCCTTGGCATCCTTTTGGAGTAAGTAGCTTTTTCTGCTAATGGGAGGAAAGCTGTGCTTGAAAACTCATGGGATAGTTTAATCTCATTTTCATTTAATTGAGTTTTTTTTCTTTGTAAGTTCATATCATCGTGGGGTGGTGCCTACAATTCTACTTCAGAAGAAAAGAGGATTGACTTTCACTCACAAAATTCTGTTTTGGTATGGAAGCATAGATACCTGCCTTGTTTTTAAAGTCTGAGCCCATGATGACTTTCTTTGGATTATTCTTTCCCCCCACCCCTCTTTCATTTATTTCTTGCTTTCAGCTGTGAAGACTGAAAATCTTGGACATGAAGATGAAACCCTCTGTGAGGGTCACTGAACTCTTTTCTCCAGTGCTAGAAAATGAGATGTTTCCTTCTCTATGACACCTCCATGCTCAGAAAACAATGTCTAAGATTCATCTTCCTTCTGAATGACCTATCTCTATTTTCTTACTTCTTTTTTAACACAGTCTTACATACCTCAGGCTGTCCTCTGACTCACTCTGCAGCTAGGAACGACCTTGAACTTCCTGCATGCACGTCCTGAAGGCTGAGGTTACAGCCATGTGCCACCACAGTTTTTTCATTCAGTGTTGGGGCTCTCAGCCAAGGGCTTCTTGCGTGCTTGGCAATCACTCTGCTAACCCAAGCTGCACCCAAAGCCCTCCATTTATGTTTAACGATCACGTGGTGACTGCGACTGAAAAGATGTCATTGAGCGTGTTATTGCCGTGAAAACTAGACTCTGCTTGTGTTAAAATGAACAAATCGACTGCACGGGGCGTGATTTGCTCCTAGTTTCATAGAGCTCTGTCTGGGTTGTGCTGTGGACTGGCAGTGTTTACACTCCGACAACTGTCTGACTTGAATCCTGTGGATAGTGGATACTAACCAAACTGCTAAAATTTTGTGTGGCCCTCTGTTCAGAATTAAAATCTGGAGGGGAAATTAGAGGACACCTACCCTGAGGAGACCTACAGTCTGAGAACTCCTCTGAGGCCTCAGCAGGCAGGTCTACTCTCTCGGGGTGGCCTTGATTTTTCAAGCATCTGAATACAAGTGTTTCATACCCAGCTTCCACAATAGAGTTGTGAAAATGGATTTTCAGGTGAATCTGTGGGGCTGCAGATGGCACACGTGTGACATAGTTTGGAAGGGAGCGGGTAACTGAATGATGTGGTCAGGGAAATGACGGGGCACATAAGCTTTTAGATTCCATAACTATTGTGAGGAGTGCCTCACTTTTCTAACCTGTGAAATGGACTGATAATCTTCTCCTACCTCACAGGTCTTGTAAGGATTCAGGGAGTGAATTACTGCATGTGAAGTATTTGGCCTTATGCTTGCCTTGTAGCTGAGGCCACTAAATGTTACTCTTGACATCCACTGTTACGTTTCTTAATTTCAAAACATAAAATAGAGTTTCCTTTTTTTTTCTTTTCTGGGCTTGAAACAGGGTCTCACTCTGTAGCTCAAACTGCCCTGGAGCTTTCTATGCAGCTAAACTTCCTGACTGGCTTTGAACTCTGAGGAGTCTCCTGAGTATTGCCATTATAGATGTAAGTCACCCACCCAGGGTTCTACAACAGATTGTAGTCCTTCAGGAATATCGTCCTTCTGATAGGTATTTACAGAGTTAGTATGAGGCGATGGCACTCATAGACACATGGCATGGATGTTAGGGCTGGAGGTGCACTGTCCAGTAGATCTGGTGGGTGTTTTCTTGATCCATGTTGAGGAAACTCTGCTTGACCCACTTCGTTCCCCTTGCTGAAGTAGTGCCTGGAGTTAGCATCATAGAGCTCCTTCTCCCCTTTTACTACACGGACACACTGTTCAACGTGGTGTTACAGTAACATGAAAATCACACATACCCCCAAGAGGCCAGATTATCAGGAGCTCTCCATCACTTCCTGAAACTGAGCTCCTGTTGAAAGTATATGCCACAGACCCATCATTACAGATGACAAAATGGTGGAGATGGAGCACAGGGCAGTGGGAGCCAGTGGCCAGGTCCTTTCACTTTGAGTTTGAAGGGACCAGTGTTACCTGAGGTGGAAATGTGCTTTGCTTTTTCTCCTTCTCTTCTCTAGGCCTGGCGCTCCAACCTCATTAGCCCTACCTAGCAATTCCTAAGGGTTAGGTGGATCCCTCCATCTCCCCCCAACCCCCAGCTCCTCCCTTGTCTTTCTCCTTCTGTTAGTCCAACAATTGGGCACACATTGTGTGTCCAGTCTCGCTTTAGATTAAGTTGTGAATAGAACATTTTCTTTGCTTTCATGAGATTTCCTGAGCAAAATTTTAAAAACTACCAGGTAACTGATGTTAATATTTATAAGGTCAATGAAGGAGAAGTTTATTGGCTATGAGAGTTGGTATCAGGGAATCTAGACTTTTTTTTCCTTTTTTTTCTGATGGCTTAGAAAGAAAAATGGCACCTTCAGTTTGATGTTTGAGCTTGGAGTGGAAGAGGGGGCAGTTGGGTAATGGGGTGGAGGGGCTTATTATCAAAGAAAACATAGATTACAGAAAAGCCCTGAGGAGACAAGTGAAGGGACCAGGTCACAGAAAGTGGCGAGAGGAGCTGATGGTGGCCAAGGTAGGGACTTCTTTCTTTCTCAGCTCCACATGGTTTGATGGAATTTGAATTATTTGGACACTGCATTGGTTGCTTTCTTAAAGTCAACACCACAGTACAGCTTCCCTTGGAGCTCTGTCCACATCTTCGACAGCTATCCAAAAGACTGATACCCACCTCTACATTTAGGCTCTCTCTGAAATTCCCACCCAACTTTATGAAGCCATAAGCCACATACAATACTGTTTTGCAAAGTTTAAAACTTTATATAATTATTGCATACTCTGTGACTTTGCAACTTGCTTTTCTAACAAAACTTTGTTTTTGAGATTTTATAAATTTTGATATATCAGATTATTTGTATACATACATAACTTGACAGGTAGGTAGGTAGATAAAGTATGTATAATGGTTTTAGACAAGCTCTCACTATGTAGCCTAGTGAACCTCCTGCCTTAGCCTCTCAAGTAGATACGTGGACCACCATATCTGATATCTGAGTCAGGCTATTTGTTTTTGACACATACATTGAATTTGTACACACACACACACACACACACACACACACACACACACACATACTGTGTGTCTAGAAAGTGAATCTAAGCTCCATACATGCTATACAGCTATGCAACTCTACGTCGTTAGCCCAAACTTTTATAATATTTATCTGTATGAATATAGCACAAATACACTAGGTTATTTAGACAGTTCCCACTAATAGACCCAAAGATTTTTTCTGATCTAGACAATGCTCCTATGAAAATTCTGTTTTGAAACTTTCTGGTACTAAGGATTAAACATAGGGCTGCCCATATGATGAGCACACACTCTACCATGGCACTATACCCTGGCCCTGTAGGAATTTTCTTGTACCAATCAGCAGGAGCATTCTAGGCAATATTCCATGAAGGAAAATTGCAAGGTTCAATGAGATGCACAGTTTCTAGCAAATTGCCTTCCTCTATCCATTTGTTAATCTCATTAATATACAACAAGCACCATAACTCAGTGATAATTTTTAATAATTCTATGGTTTGCTTTTTAAAGTAGTCTTCCACAGGAATTAAAAGATTGGCTTGACAAAGATTTGATTTTTCCTGCTCTTTGTCTCATGTCCACTTACTAAGGTATGGTTTTCTGCACATGCTCACTTTATCATCTGTACACATAGGAACAATAACTTCTCTAGACCAACCATGGTCACTGGGTTCACACCTATTTATGATGTTGAGTTGTTTTATTTTCATGTTTTTGATCAAGAGTAATTTTAAATATTAATTGAGTTAAGATATTCTATATATTCCAATTATAGTGTACTGTCAAACTTAAGTATTCATTACCTGTGAAAAAGTTTTAGAATATTTTCCCATATTGATTTCTAAAATTTTAAAAGTCTGACTTCATGTTTAGGTCTTTGGGCTAGAATTTATTTTTGTGCATGTCGTTTCATTCTTTCTTATCCATTTTCTTATATTGTTTTGCCTCATATTAAACTTTCTGTAGTAAGTTTATATATATATATATATATATACACACTGTATATTTTATATATAAAACAGTATGTGATATATATTTATATAAACAGTATATTATATATAAATGCATATTCTTTCAATTAAAATTCCCAATCTTGTACTACTCTTGATTTTTCTCCTATCAGTAGTATATAGGAGTGATTTTAAAGAGGTTGAGGTGTGTGTATGTGCACATATGTGTGTGTCTGTCTGTGTACACATACACAGGTGTACAGGAGGAAGCCAGAGGACAACCTTAGGTGTTAGTCCTGACAAACTATCCACTTTGATTTTTGAGACAGGCTCTTTGATTGGGACCTGGGTTCATCTGATCAGGCCAAGTTGGCTGGGTGTTGAGCTTCAAGGGTTCTCTTGTCTCTGCCTCCTCAGCGCTGAAATCACAAATGCAGCTCACCACACTGGCTTCTGACACGGTACTAAGGATGGAACACAGGTGCGTGTGCTGGCAAGGCAAGCCCTTTACCAAATGAGCCATCTCCCTAACCCCAATGGGGAACTTTTACTTACAAAATAACTTCTTATTTTAATAAAAGGGTAAATCCATTTATAATTATCTACAGATAATTTGAATTTTTCTATATACTACCCACTTTACCTGAGTTTCTTCTGTTCTAGGTTGAATTGCAACAGCTCTGTGGACAGTCTTTCTGGTCTTTAGTGATCGGGAAGCAGTATTAGTTACTTTTCTGTTGTAACCAAATACTTGACAAGCGGCAACAACTTAATGGTGAAAGGACTTATTCCAGGACACCCCTCAGGAGACCTAGTCTGCCTTAGTGGGGAAGGCACGTGAGTGGGAGACTAGTCAGGAAACAGAGAGCAGACAGGAAGTGGAGCATGAAGATAAAACCTCAAGGTCCACTTCAGTGTCTAATTTACCCCAACAAAGTTCCACTTACTAAAGGGTCCACAGTCTTCCACAACAGCGCCACCAGCTGGAGACCAAGTGTTTAAACACATGAGCCTGTGAGGGACTTTCCTCATTCATGACACAGAAGCTTCACACTGTATTTCCTTCCATTTGATCCCATCACTTAGTCTTAAACTTTATTTTATGGAGTATTTGCACGCATATGTGCATGCTTGTGTGTATGTGTGTGTGTGTGTGTGTGTGTGTGTGTGTGTGTTTATGTCTGTGTGTGTGCACGCATGTGTGCACGTGCATGTAGAGGTCAGAGGACAACTTTGTGGAGTTGATTCCATCTTTCCACCTTTATGTAGGTTCCAGGAATGAAACTGAAATTGTCAGGTTTGTATAGCAAGCACCATGAGCCATCTCACTAGCTCTTTGGTCGGTTCTTTCTTTCTTTCTTTCTTTCTTTCTTTCTTTCTTTCTTTCTTTCTTTCTTTCCTTCCTTCCTTCCTTCCTTCCTTCCTTCTTTCTTTCTTTCTTTCTTTCTTTCTTTCTTTCTTTCTTTCTTTCTTTCTTTCTTTCTTCCTTTCTCTCTCTCTGTCTTTCTTTTTTCTTTCTTTCTTTCTTTCTTAAAGAAAAACTATTATTTAGTTTTAATGAAGTGTGTGTGTGTGTGTGTGTGTGTGTGTGTGTGTGTGTGTGTGTGTCTTGGAACTGAACTTGGGTCCAAAACAAAATCTATTTAACATGAAGGAAGGCAGACTACCCAGCCAGCTTCTGCATAGCCCTCACCCTGCTGTGTCATGTCTGGGTGGATGACATCAATTATAAGGGGATTTGACTGTTGAGTGTGCTTGTGTGCATGTGTGTGCACAGAGGCCAACCTCATGTGTGATTCCTCAGGAAGGCCATCCATCTGGACCACTTTAAGGTAGGAGTTTTCATTGGCCTGGCATTCACCAGTAAGGCTAGTCTGGTCACTGCCACATCGAGCATTTTACCATGGGTTCTGGGCTCAAACTTGAGTCTTCTTGCTTGCAAAGCAGGTGTTTTAGAGACTGGGCCATCCCCAGCTCTCTTCTGCTTTTAAACTCAGTATCTTTGTATATTTTCATTTATAGCTGTTGTTATTTAAGAATCTCTCACACCTTAAAGTGGAAGTTGTTCTTATATCTCTTGGGCAACCAGACACAGCCTTTCAAAAAGGTCTTTCGAGACAACTCCGCAGCTCCATTTCCTCAGGGTGTATTCAGATATTGAATTTTGTTGGCTGCCTTCTTTGCTGTTAGATTTCTTTTGCTTCGCAGGTTTACTTTGAGGGGGCTCCTTTTGTTCTTGTTTTTTTGCTCTCTGTTTCCTCCTATGTTCAGCTACTCTAGGCCCGTGGTTTCTGGTCACCTCTGTCCAGCTCCTCAGGACACCTCCCCGCCTTTAACTTGCTGGCCAGCAGACTCAGGTTTCACAGGGACATACTAGCTCCGTCCTCCCTTGACAGGAGACCACCTTTCTTCTGTCTCCCTTCTGGTCCTGTAGCTTGCTGAAGCCCCGTCCCTGAGGATGGTTAGCTATGATTTGAATTTTCATGTATAGTTGAGTATTAGAATTGGGGACCAGAGACGGGCAGTGGATCTGGCCCCAGCTACAGTGTTGAAGTGAGGGTAGGTAGGTGTGTGTGTGTGTGTGTGTGTGTGTGTGTGTGTGTGTGTGTATGTGTGTGTACACATAAAAGGCAGAGAACAACTTTATTGTTCCTCAGGACTCCTATCAGCCTTGTTTTCTGAGACAGGGTCCCTCCCTGGCCTGGAGCTAAGTAATCATGTTAGACCAGCTTGCCAGTGAGAAGCTCATCAATCCTCCTGTCTCCACCTCCTCTGTTAGGAGATTATAAATTCACTGCACCATACCTGTCTATTTTTGGCTGGGTCCTGGGGATTGAACTCATGTCTTCGTGTTTGCACGACAAGCACCTTATCAGCTGATCTAGCTCCCTAGATCGAAGCAGCAGTAGTTTTTATTCTCTGCTTTGCCTCATGGTACTCAAGCTATAGCCAGCCACAGCACTCTTCCAGGACCCGCACCCGGGAGGCCCCCAGCTCCGGCAGGGCCATCGGCTAGGTGTACATTCCACTTCTGGCTTGTGGAGGGGTTCGAACCTCATTATGCCTTTGGTGTTTTGTCTGCTTTATCTGGCTTTGCTCTCTATTCGGACTGGAGATGGTGTGGCCACTGTTAGACTTCCTGTCAACTTAACCCGAGCCCCAGTTATTTAGGAAGAAGAACCACAGTTGAGGAAATACCTCCTCAGAAAATGAGACTGTCTGTAGGCAAGTCCATGGAGTCCTTTCTTTTTTGAATAATGACTGATGTGGGAGGGCCCAGCCCACTGGGAGTGTAGCCACCCCTGGGCAGGGTTATGTAAGAAAGCAAGCTGAGCAAGCCATAGGGAGCAAGGCAGTAAGCAGCATTCCGCCATGGCTTCTGTTTCATTTGGTTCCTGCTCTGACTTCTTTCATAGTGGATTGTGACCTCAAAGTATAAGGTAAAAAACCCTTTCTTCCCAGAAGGGTTTGGTCATGGTGTTTTACTGCATCAATAAAAACCTAAGACCACCACTAGCTAATCTCCATCAGGGAGGGATAGTGATAAGAGTATGTGTGTAAAAGGCTTTCTCTTTGTCTAACCCAGACATTCCTCTTTGGAGCAGGTCATTAGTTATTGGTTCAGTGGTTTTTTACCTGCAATTAAAGCTGGTGCAAATCACAACAGCTTGCTGACACAACTTGTATGTTGCTTCTAGGAATGTTGGGGGTCTGTCATGTGAGAATGAGGTGGGGTCTATCTTCCACACACTGGCTTGACACACTCCTACCACACCACCACTGTCCTGGGTGTTCTACTTTTCATGTGCTCATATTACTTGGCTTCTTGCAGGATTTCCTCTTTGTTTGTTGAGACAAGGTCTCGTGTAGTTCATGCTGGCCTTGGAATCACTAGGTATCTGAAGATGATCTTGAACTTCTGATCCTACCAATTCTATTTCCTAATTTTTGGCATCAGAGGTGTACAACATATGGCTCGGTTATGGCATGGCGGAGATCAAAGTTAGGGCTTTATGTGCACTAGGCAAACACTCTGAGCCTTAGCCCTAGCTCTTCACTCATTAACTCTAAATATCCCTCCTCCATTCTTCCTCTTTGCTAATATTCCTATCAGCAGCTGTCCGATGCCATTGGAGCCCTAGGTGTGTGTATAGGAGCTCATCCGGACAATATCATATTGGACAAGGTCATTGTGGGGAGGGTCTCTGGAGCAACTGTGTCCAATCTCCTAATGTCACAGGGGCTTAGAAAGTCTTCTCTCCCAGCCCCCCCCCACTTCTTTGCTGTCTGAAGCCAAATGACCTTCTCAGCTGCTGATGGAAGTCGGGGTAACTAAAAGGCGGAGAACAGAAACTTCCTGGGCTCCTTTTAAAAACCTTATGCTTACTGGAGCCAGAGGGTCTCCTTTGGGATGTCTGTAATGGATGATGATATCTTCCTCTTTTAATCCAAAACATGACTTCCTCTCCAAATATTCCAGTCAAGGAGTGTACGGGGTAAGAACTCCATCTCAACTCAGGGACTTCAAAGCAAATGCAACTGATTCATGTTGGGAGCAGAACAATGAGGAGATAGGTGTTCTGGAGTAGGATTAACCTGAGCATTGGACCCAGACTATCCTCACCCGCCTATAGATCCCCAGAGGATGAATTAAGTTCAGGAAAAAAGTTTTGGAGAAAATTGGAATTATAGTGTATAGCCTAACTTATTATGATGTCCCAAACTTTTACCAGATTTAAATAGACTAGGTAACACTTAGTCAAGTAGCAGTATCTATTTACCAAGTCTTTTTATGTGCTGTTGCCTGGAATTGCCAGAGGACCCTCAGAAGGAAGCAAGGGCACGTGCCGACATTTCGTTTCTAAGAACTTGAGACTATATGGCTTAGTGAAGGATGCAGAGTCACAGAACTAGTGTATATGTGTGTGAATGTGTATGTGTGTGAGTGTGTGTATAGGTGTGTGAGTGTGTGTGAATGTGTGTTATGTGTGAGAGTGAATATGAGTATGTATAAGAGTGTGTGTGTATGAGTGTGTGTGAGTGTGTGAGTGTGTGTGAGAGTAGTGTGTATGAATGTGAGTATGTGTGTCAGTTGTGTATGTGTGTCCCCTCTGCTCCCCAGTGTCTCGCTGATGGATCTCATGTTTTAGACAGACTTAGATAAGCTACATTTGGGAGTATTGGATGAGTGACAGCAGTTCCAATTTTTCTTTACATGAAATCTGAGCAAACAGTTTAGTATCAAGAAATGAACACTCAAGTTCAAAGAGACACAGAGACACATCACTACCTCCTCTGTGTCTTTGTGGTCAGGCCGCAGTGTTGTCTAGCCCGTAGCTCCCTTGGCTATGAAGTGTGACTTCACATGAAGTAGTGTAGCTGAATATGGAAGCTGTACAAATTCGACGACAGTAAAGGGCTTCTACCCAGCAGAATGACCAAACATTAACTCAAGATCCAATGTGTAAGAAATCCAAATTGTCTCTGACAGGGCTCACCTATGTCTTCCCTTGTGACGTCACTTCAGCCTTGGTTCTGAACTTACAGTATGAGCGTCACACACTTCACACAGTCACTTCACATAGTGCCCGTGATTGGTGATACCGCGTGTGGGAGTCTTTGTATTAGATACACAATTTTCTACTGTTACAGAAACAAGATAGTTTAATTACAGAAACAAAGACTTTTAATATTTTCCTACAACCATTCCTCAGCATTTAAGTATCAACTTAATATACCTTTGGATTTTAGTATGTTAGAATGATTTTTAAATTAGTTTTTATTTACTTATTTAATCGTTCAATGAATCTTGGCTTGGTTTTAAAATAAAATTTCCTACAATTTCTGAAGCAGCCCTAAATATGCATCTATTTTGCTGTACACATTTATGTACAGTTGAAGTTCCAAGCATTAATGGTTTTAAAATCAAAATATTGATCAACCCTGAGAAATTTTGAAGATTCTTTGTGTTCTGTAGTACCAAATACTCTTCCAAGATTTAGTTCTTCTAAAATCAGGCAAACATATCCACAGCTTCACTCTTTGCCAATGTTCCATCCAAGTAAAAATCATAGCACAGGGGGACGAAGGAGAAGGAGACATAGAGATCAAAACAGGGGAGAACAGGGGACCCTCCTGGGGGCTCTGTGGGTCTGGGAGGCAGACACAGAGGCGGACAGAACCAGTAAGTGCCTGTGATGATGAGGGCAGCCTCCCTCACAAATTGGACAAGGGCAGGGTTTCCAAACCAGCTAAACTTGGTCTCTTCACATAAACCAAAAGAGTGTTTGAGAATGACCTGGCATGATAAGCCCCCGGAAATGGCTAGTTCTACTGTGTGCAGCGTGTTCTCATCTGACCTCCAAAGACGTCTACAGCAGTGTCCCCAGGGCATCAGGACACCATGATTTCTACATACGGCTTCAGTCTACACCTGAACTCTTAGTGTAGCATCTGCTCTTGCCTTTCATGAACCATGGAAAAATGTGTGCTGTGCGTTGTAGTGGGTAGCTGTTCCAGCTTTGACCCAGAAGTACTACCAATAGTGAAGCTTCTGGTAACTGCCCCTGGGGCATGGCCAGGACAGGAGCCCTTAAGACCAGAGATCCGGACACACCTGCCCTTTTTGGTTCCTGGTGATCTTGGATGCTGGATGGCAGACCTAGTCAGAGTTCTTCAGAGGACCCTACTGGACTGCACCTCACCTCTCCTGGATCCTGTAACCAACCCCTTTACTGGCTGTAAGTTACCCCCAAATAAACCTCCTTTTGAACTCCGTGGAGTTGCCGTGATAAATCCCCACAACAGTGCGTCCTGTCTTTTTTCCTTTCTCGTCGTCACTAACTCTTGCCCTGGGTCAGGTCCTCCTCTCGCCTTCTCCTTTGTTGTTTCCTTCTACGGCTTGGATGAATGTATCTGCTGCTCCCTTCCCCCTTCTTAGTCAGGGAACGGTTTTGGCCATGAGTGACAAGAAGGCTTTCCCAAGCTGATTTAAAACACAGAGCATTCCCAGGGGCAGAGGACAGTGTTCCCTTACCAAAGTGCTGGCTTTGTAAGTGTGAGGACCTGAGTTCAAACCCCAGAACCCATGTGAAGAAGCCAGGTGTGGTGGTGTGTACTTGTAATCCCAGCAGTGAGGAGGTAGAAACAGGTGGGTTCCTGGGCCCTGCCAGCCAGCAGTCTACAAAGTCAGAGACGACTGGGTCCAATGAAAGATTTTGTTTGAGAAAATAAAACAAGGTTTATGGAACCTGAGGGATAACACCTGAGGTTGACTTCCAGCCTCCACAAGCACCTTCCCACACATAATGTGCACTTGCATGCACATAGACACCCACACATATGCTCACACGCACACAGATGCGGTTTTTCCTCCCAAAGGGACCCAGGTGGTACGAAGGGGAAAGGAGACCTATGGGGAGGGAAATCTACATGGAGAGACAGATGAGAGGTTAGAGTAGAGGGGAATCACTAACACCAAGGATGTTTGGAAAAGCTATATGGAAACCTACTATTTTATAAAAAGAGTTAAGTTGAAGTTATCCTACCCAGGGATAATGCTCTTCCCAAAAGCCATAGGTTGTCAGTTAAAAAGGCCATTGCTGAGTGAGGGATACTGCCGCTTGAGTTGTTGGTAAGGAGTGTCCAGGAGATCCCCTCAAACCATACAGCCTCTTGCCATTGCTTTTGGCTGCCCATCAGAATTTAATGATACGATCCGATTGCTGAAGACACCACATACTTGGGTCACAGAAAATGGAGGAATCAGGTTGGTAGTGACTAGGAAGTTTCCTCCCTACTTTCAGACTTTAGACGGTGCTGTGCAGGCTGCAGAGGTATGGTGGTCATCAACAGTCTTACCCAACTGGAAACACTGTGAGCTATGATACTGACTGATGCGGCAGTAGTGGATGGAGTTGAAGGTTACGGGGGTGACTAACTGCTTCTGATTGGATTTTAGTTGTACTCTGCAGAAGGAAACACATGCCTGATACTGTAAATCTGGCCAAGAACCTACGGTTTGGGAGCCCACAGGCCCTGGGAGTGAACCTGATCCTGTTATTTTGCTAAACTGACATAGTATTCAACTGTCCCATATGCCCAAGCTAGTGAAGCTCTCAGACCTTATAAGAGGACAGCCACTTCTTTGTTCAGTGGACAGCCACTAAACAGAAATTCACAGATAGTCCAAGTGCCAGTAGAATGCTGAGTCACAGATAGGCCAGCTACAGCATCCCACGTCTCTCCAAGGCTCAGGGACCATTGAGGAATGAGGAGGTCAGTGTGACATCCAGAGATTGCAGAGGAGTAGGGGGAAAACAATGTCTTCTGAGCGTGACAGGGATGCACTCACAACAGCTATGGTTGTTTGCACAAGACATACACATGGTCAAGCCAATCAACATTCCAACATGGAATGGGGAGAACCTCATGAGCTTCCACCCCTAACTGAGGGGCTATTGACAGCTCATGGCTTCTGAATGAGTGGGAGTCAGCTTTGTTTAAACATGTGGTTTCTGACAGGTTGACCACGTTCCAATGGGTGGCTGCATCCCATGAGTGCCCCTGTATACCCATGAGTGCACATGCACACCCATGAGTATGTGGGCAATACAAATTGGACTTGAAGTTATGAAACAGAGGTGATGTGGGGGTAGTTCTGAGGTGGGTTGGGGGAGGGATAGTAGTGGATATAAGTGGTAGTGAATATAAGGTAGTGAATATCAGTGAATATAAGCAAAATACATTACAGGCATGTCTGGTATTCTCAAAGAATTTTTTAAAAAATTAAAATAAAAAAGAACACAGTATTTCCTGATGGTTGAGGATATTGAGCACTGTTTCATGCATTTGTTGACGATCTGTGCTTCTTCTGAAAGCTGTACACTCAATTCATTTCCCATAGTTTTGATTGGATGGGTTTGGGGGCAATAATTTTTTATGATACTTTTTTGAGTTCTTAGAATGAATATACTAGCAGAAAACAGCTAACAACAAATGTTGGTGAGGATACAGGGGAAGAGAAACACTTATATATTGGTGGTGAAAACATAAATTAGTTGCAACCCTATGGAAAACAAGGTTGAGGTTTCTCTGAAAACTGAGGCTGAACTGCCATATGACCAAACTTTTATATTCCCGTTACTTACCCAAAGAAACATGAGTGGACATACCACAGAGATCTTAATGCAACACTAGTCACAACAGCTAAGATACAGAACCAGCCTAGATGTCCATCAACAGATGAATGTATAAAGAAAATATGGCACGTGTACACAATAGAATTCTATTCTAATGAAGACTGAAATTGTGTCCATTTCAAGAAAGTGGATGAGCTAGAGATCATCATGATAAATGGAACAAGCTGGATTCAGAAAGACAGACATTACATGTTTTACATATGTGTGTGTGTGTGTGTGTGTGTGTGTGTGTGTGTGTATTATTAAAGGTGAATTGTGGATAAGGAGCGGAGATGGTAGAGGATGGGGAGGAGGGAGCAAGAGGTGGTAACAGAGTGAATATGAGCAAAGCACATGATGTGTGTATGAAGATAGCAGGATGAAGAGATTGCTTCCTGTGCTACTTTTGAAACAAGCATTGGATGCTGAGACTGTCAAATAACAGTCTGAAGGTAGAAATCCTGCAAGGAGATGAGTAGCTAAGGGTTGACATGAAGAACCCGGGCATGCCTAGTCCTTCCTTCTGCTCTTCTAAAGACTACCTTCCTCGGAGAGCCGCGGCAGCGGATCTACATCTCAGAAAAAGAAAGGGAGGAAGAGAGAGGAGAGGACAGAGAGCACAGAATGTGCACCCTTTAGTCCAGGCTCATTGCTCCAATTAAGCTTTCATCAGTCCCAGAATGAAGGGCCTTGTCAAAAGAATGTTTATTGGCTTGGGCTAATCTGGAGTGCCCTTTGGAACTGGGAGGGGGCAGGACAGAGTTTCTACAAGAACCAGATGGCATCTCAGTTCCAGATGAATTAGATAAAGGGACAAATGACTGTGGGACAGGCAAATTAACCGAGTCGTGTGTGTGTGTGTGTGTGTGTGTGTGTGTGTGTGTGTGAGAGAGAGAGAGAGAGAGAGAGGGAGAGAGAGAGAGAGAGAGAGAGAGAGAGAGAGAGACAGAGAGAGAGAGAGAGAGAGAGAGAGAGAGAGAGAGAGAGAGAGAGAGAGAGAGAGAAGGTAAAGCTACCTCCCAGTACTGTGGGAAGCCCTCCAACGCAGAATCTGAGGCTTACCACATGCTGGGGACAGTGGTGCTGAACTGTATGCAAGCTCACACTTCCAGGAAATAAATCCTAAAAGAGTGTTGAGTAGTAGTATACAAAACAAAAGGTGAGATGTAATTTTACTTGGACATCAGAATCTAGTCATGACACTTTTGAATAGCAAAGACAAACGAGATGCAAGTGAAGACACCAGCCACTGCTGCTACAGAGTGGTGGCGGAGAACACGGTTAGCCTTGGTGTTAACTTCAACTTGACGCCTGCTGCCCTCCCCTGAGAAGTGAAAAGGGGAGTTGGCCACTTCCATTTCAACCAAACCCTTGACATAAATATTGTATAACATGGAAAGGCCTGTTTTAAAATTCAGTTTCAGTCTGTGGTTGGTTGGCTCTACTGGGGTAGAACTACTCACCTCCTGGGCAGTGGGGAAGCAAAGAAAGAGAAAGGTCGTTGGGTCCCATCATCCTCTCCTGGGCCACATCCCAGTGAACAACTACTAGTCTCTACTCTCTGGGTGTTTCCCTGGCTCCCGATAGTGCCTGAGGCCTTCGAGGATGGTTAGTCAAAGCACAGCAAAGACTGAATCAGTTCTGCCCTTCACAGTGGCTCAGAGGAGCCAACCAGGCTTCCACGTGGTTGCGTCACCAGTCTTCCTCTCCGCCATCTTTCCCACAGTGCTTGTGTGTTCTCCTTTCCTGACTCCAATCACTCACGTGCCGTCTTTGTTCTTGCTTTGTGCATCGAGATAATTCTCTGATGATTAATTTTGATTGCTAACTTGATGTGATTATAATCACCATGGAAACAAACCTCTGAGCACATTTATGGAGAAGTTTCTAGAATGGGTTCATTGAGGTGGGCAGATCCATCCTGAAGGTTGACAGCGTCATCCCATGGGCTGGGGTACCAAACTGAATAAAAAGGAGAGAGAGAGAGAGAGAGAGAGAGAGAGAGAGAGAGAGAGAGAGAGAGAGAGAGAGAGACTGAGCTCTCTCTGAACACAGTGGTCCAGCTGCCTCACACTCTCGCCACGGTGCTTTCTCTGCCGCCGTGGAATGCCCTGGAACTCTAGGCCCAAATTAACCCTGGCTTCTTTAATTGCTTTTGTCTGGTACCCTGTCATGGTGATGGGACAAATAAAGACTGCATTCTGTTTAGGGTTCGCCAGTCATCCCATTCAGGGTGAAACTGGTTAGTTAGTTCAGAAGTCCTGTCCCATTTCAGAGTAAGGTTGAGAACATGGGTCAAGAGCAAGTGGTTCCAACTCTGACATATTTAAACGAGGCCATTCCCCTGCTCCTCCACTCTCCCTCCGTGCATATACATAAATATTCCAAGTGTGCAATGATGGGCAGTTTTAGTATCTGTGGTCCCAGTGCAGTAATAAATCTGCAGAGAGCTGCACAGTGCATTTACATAATTGCACAAATTAGAGATACCTCGAAATGAAAGCTTTCCTGGTGATTTTCCTCCACACTTGCATTTGCTAGTTACATAATTATGAGCACTCCCGCAGCGTGGAAGATCTCCTGTCCCTGGGCCCTGGGCAGTGAAGAATTGGCCTGCTACTGTCTGGAAATGTTTTCAGGTAGGGTGTCAGGGGTTCAGCTGAGAGGATGGGAGGCCAATAGCTAGTCCTGCTGTCCCAGCAGCTTCTCCATTTCAAGTGGCTCCAAGTGAGCTGGGCTACCCTCGCTCCTGGTGGGACTCACCGCAGCCTCCCTTAACTCTTAGGTTAAGACAATTCTTAAGCTACCCTGTTTGTTACGCAGCAGCTAAGCTTCTCCTCCCTGTGACCATAAAATGTCCTTTAAAGCTCACTCATTGGCAGGTCCTGGGTGTGCTCTTTATCACTGAAAACAAACCAAGCCAACAAACAGAAAGCAAGGGCATGGGAAGAAGAGATGCTCTTGAAATGGCTTGCTGTGAGCACTCCAGCAGCTTGGAATCCGTTCATTTTGGAAAGTTACTCCAGCAGGCTGACTAGACAAGAGAGTTGACTCCATCTAGTCTACTCTACTTTCTGAAGTGTTACCTGGGTTAGCCAAGGCAGCTAGACCAAGAGCTCAGACTTAGTTTTCATTGATTTCTTGCCACTGACCAGCCCTGACCTCTCATCGGCCCTTGGTGACTAACTGGTTTTCTCACTTGGCAAACCTAAAACTATAATGCCTGGTCCACGGGCATTATGAATATAGTATGCTGATGCTCCAGGGGGCTAACTCCATGTTAGCAATAAAAATAACTTTAGGAATTGCGATGACTCAGTAGATAAAGGCGTTTGCTGCCAAGCCTAATGACCTGAGTTTGATCCTGGGAACTCACGTGATGGAAAGAGAGGACCAAATCCACAAAGCTATCCTCTGAACTCCTCACATGTATTGTGGCAATGTGTGCACTTGCATGTACACACACACACACACACGCAAATATTAATGCAAATAAATAAATACACACACACACATACATACATACATACATACATACATACAAACAAACATTAAAAGCTGGGCATGGTAGCTTACACCTATAATCTCAACACTTGAGAGGCTGAGGCAGGGGTATTGTTGTAAGCTCAAGGCCAGCCTGAGCTACATAGTGAGTTCTAAGCAAGCCTGAGCTATAGAGTGAGACCCTGTCTCAAAACACAGCAAGATAATGAGCCTAAACAACCTAAAATTAGTTTTGACATCAGAAAGAACTTCATATTTGCATAAATGTAGAAAATAGTATGGTAAGAAGAGAATGTAGTTTAGTCAGGAACATGGATTTGAATAAGTTGGCTCTGTTCAGGTCGTTTTTGTAAATACATCCCACCTTACATTCAAAACTGAGAAAGCGGTAAATCAGTAGGATACTTACTAGGTTGGTCTCCCCCACCCTGCTCTGTTTTGTTTTTTATTTATCTATTTATTTAGTTTAATCTTAGTACATAGGGTTACATAAGGCCATTTTCATGCAAGTGTACAATGTACTCTGAGTGTACCCCCCCACACACGGAGATCACTGTCCCTCCAACTTTACACTTCTCCCCAGTTAGTCCCATTTGCTGCCCAGTTTGCTTTGTTCCGTCTGCACCCTTATGATTTTATGTGTCTAGGAAACCTAGAAAGCGCAGTGGAGGGTAAGCATGATCTTTGTCTTTCTCAAGGTGGTTACTGCAAGTCGCGGCAGCTTGTTTTAGTAACAACAGCAAGGGCAGAGGGAGGCATTTCTCAGAGGTGGGAACCTTAGGCTTGACTGTACTTGCAACAGACACTGAACAGTAGCTTCTCAAAAGGCCTGAGCAGGAGAGACAGGTCAGCAAGCTCAGCCCCGCCTCCTTGGGAACCACCACAAGGCTTGGGTATAACTACCAGCTCCCGCCAGTAGTGTGGATAGGATTCTCACCATAAATCAACGTCTGTGGTGAATGAATTGATCACTTACAGGACTCCCACTTTAGGGCAGAGGGTGATGTGTACTTTCTGCTCTCTTTGGTCTTCTGAAAGGAGGAGAGAAGGGCAAATAAAGTGTAGGAAATTGGACATGGTGCTCCACAACACTCAGGAGCTCAAGACAGAGAATTTAAGAGTTCAAGGTGACAGAGAATTTCAAACCAGCTTGGGCTACACAATAAATTCCAGACCAGGCTGGGCTACAGTCTGAGACTTTGTCTCAAAAAATAAATAAGTGTATAGATACATACATGCTAGAATGTATCTGTTAAACTATATCTCAAAACCAAATGAAACAATCAACATGTGTTACATGGGCAAACCTGGGGAAAGTTTCTGTCATAGCTAGCTACCCATCTACATTGATGTTATTACTATGTGTTTATTCACTTGTTTTTTTTTTTTGGGGGGGGGCTTTAGTGTTCTGGTCTCTTGCTATTAGTAACTATTAAAGAGAAACTGGTTGCTTCTCCCATTATGCTTGCCCTGGGACTGATAGCTTCTGTGGATAATCAATCTGATTTTCTTCTTAACTAGATTCTGCACTGAGAAGACCGAAGACCGCACACAGGATGGTTGATGGTATGAATAATTCGTTCAGTCGAAGTGATTTATGCTCTGGGTGCCAGTCAACCAATCTGCCAACCAGTAATCAATGACTGATTAAACACTATAGCATTCTTTGAGTTAAGAATGTTCTCACTTAGAGTTTCAACCTCAGTGGGGAAATAGTTTTGAGTGGAGGGCAGGGTGAGTGAAGGGATATAAATTGCTCCTTGGGGCCAGATGAGCAAAAATGACTCTCAGAACAGCAGAAATCCCTCGTACCAAGAGGTGCTGTTCAATCAGATAGTTTCTGACCCTAGAAAATGACAGTGGTGAGCAGGTAGAATCAGTGAGAACCCCAAGTCTATAACATGAGCATTGAGTTCCAGACTTGCAGGGAGGAATCCGACCAACTCTGATCATGTCTGGTATGGAGCATCACTGGAAGAAGAATTCCAGTCAGGGTAGGGCATGTTCAAGATGGTGGGGTGCAGGTGTGACCCCACAAGACACAACTGCGAATTTAACTGTTGCCTCCAAACTTGGGTCAAGCCTATCTATTTTCCTTCAGAGTGCAAGGCTTCTGGCTTCCAAGAAGGATTTATGTATTACAACTAGGGGTAAATTATTGAATTGCAACTGATTTCCTCTGTTGGGTGAGCTTGATTCAGGGAGTGCCCAGTGCCCAGTGCCCTGTGCCCAGTGCACTCACTGCAGTGATCCTGCCCACCTTCAGTAGCTGCCTCTTGCTTTTGAACTATAGAAAACACCCACAGACTTAGAAGTTAAGAGCTATGTTCTCCCTTGATCAGGGTTTGGGTTTGATAGATGCTTTATGCCTCTTGTCAATGAAACAAAACAAAACAAAACCCGTTCTCAATTTAATTGTCTCTGAAGATTCTTCCCAGAGAAAGCTTCGGTGTTATATAGAGACTTTCAGACAGTCCTCATCTGATCTAATTTCTAACCAAGGGTGGCTACCTTATTTTATGAGTGTTTGAGTGAATACCTTTTGTATTCCCATGAGCAGACACTTCTGATGACCTCAGGATGGATGTTCCCTGTGGTTCCTATGTTTCCACAACAGGATAACCTTTCTGTTCCTTACAGACCCATAATGGAAGCCTCTTTTGATGCCTATGACCTAATGATGGAATGATATGCTTTCTGGTCTCCTATGGTCCCATTATGGGATGTCTCCTATCATACTGTGATGGGATGTCCCTTCTTAGCCATCTATTGATCCATCGTGGGATGCCCTTCTGGAGCCCATGGTCTCACAATGGGATGTCCCTGCTAGTCCTTTGTGGCCTCCCAATGAGATGAGCCCTCTGGTTCCTCACGATTTCTGACATAATCTATGGTCCCATGAGCTGATTCTATCTGAGCTTCCCACTAACAGTCCTGGCCTCACCATTCTTTGTTCTGCACGTGGTGGTACAGAACACTTTTGCTTTCTAATTCAAGCTCTCCTTACCAGAAAACTTCAGCAGTAAGGGAAACCATCAGAAAAAAGTTGCCTTAAACTGAAGAGAGAAGGGAGGAGACAAAAGCGTAAGCCCCTCAAAGTCAAAGGATGGCACAGCTCTAGAGTTCTTGGAGAAATGGGTGCTCATGGCCTCTGTCAAAGCAGCTGATGTCGGCTCCCATCCTTTCCTAAAAATTTGTATGTGATAGATTCCTGCCTGGCTCTGTGTTCATTCTTCCTAGGAGTGGTCCTCTAACTTCAGTGGCATCACACTTTCCTGGGGAGGGTTCCCATGCCTCACTCTCAAATTTTCTGCATCACAAGCTTGAGAACTTGAGTTTTGTCAGATTTCCTGGTGATGTTGATATGACGCCACCTTCGAGAACCACAGCTGTAGGCTGCCATCCCTTGCGCAGTCTCCTTCCAGTCTCTTTACTTACGGAATGGTCACACATACATTACCTTGCAGCTAATTCCGGCTCAACTTCATACTGCCAACAGGTGGAAGAGCTGCCTCTCCAGCCAGGGCTTCACAGGCTAGGCTTTCCCCTACTGAATGCACAGCTGTGATGTCATCTGCAGTTTCTCTAGGCCCTAACCCACCACCACCACCACCACCACCACCACCACCACCACCACCACCTGAAAGGCTGCTTGTGTGTTGGGCTGTGGTGGGCCACTTGCATAGGTGCACATTTGTGTGGAGACAAGGGATAAAGCTCAAGTATGGTTCCTCAGAACGCATCCACCTTTTGTCTTGAGACAGCATCTTCCTCTGGTTTGGAACTGACCAAGTAGGCTGGGTGAGTTGGCCAGGGGGCCGCAGGGATCTGCTTGTCTCTGCCTTTCCAGCATTGAGATTGCAAGCACGCACACCACACACAGATTTATGTGTGGGTTTCTGGGGCGTAAACTCAGGTCCTTGTGTTTGCACAGCAAACACTTGACTGGCTGAGCTCTTTTTTCCTAACCGTTTTGCTCTGTTTTGGACTAAGGCACACTGCTTTTAGTGGCCGGTGGAGGAAGATAAATGGCATGTTTTAGCGCGTTAGCAATAGGAGTGTTATAAGCAATTTGGAGCTCTAAATAATCCCCCAGCCCACGTCGTCTCAATATATTAGGCTCCCAGTAGGTTGTTCTAGAACACATCCCTCAATCTTGAAAACAGATAGCAAAAACAGCAGCTGTACAGGGAATGTTTATTTATTTAATCACTCATGTACACACAGCTAGGAGAAGGCTGGATAGTCACCAGGCCTGTCAACATGACTGCTCCTGCAGAGACCTTGTCCTCATCTGAGCCCTCCGGGCTCTTCCTGTGCCTGCAAACAGTGGCAGGGTGGAAACAGAGGGAAACAGGAGAGAGGAAATGGTGTTGGTTGCAAAACACGGATAGAACAATCGGCTTTGCCATTCCCAGGACAAACAGGATCCCCCCAGCCTGTGGGAGCATCCCTGGCACTTTTCGAAGAAGACTTGGGTCCATCTTGCTCCTGGGGAGGCTATTTACAGTTTTGCACAGTGGGGTAGTTTTATGAGCTGGCTCTCTCATTTTTATGAGGGTTCCTGGGGTAAAGCAGTTACACAATCTTAGACTAGCACACCAACTGCAGGGAAGTACAAACATCATAAAGTAGGCCATCCAGACCCATAAAGCCAGCAACACCGAGCCGTCGTGATTTAGTTCGGCTCTGGGCTGACCTGGCCCCTTACGATAAGATAGAGGAATGAACAGCGCCTGCCCAGGGAGAGAGCTGGAGCGAGCTAGTGGGAAATAAATAATTCATCCGGCTCTTTCCAGAAGCCAGGAGTTGAAGGGACAGAAATACTGTTATCGGAAAAAGGACCAAAAATTCAATTGCTGGGATGTTCTTTTAAATTACTTCTCCGATTTGTTGGTCGAAGGAAATGACACCACCTTCAGCCAAATATTTGGTCAGCAATCCATCAGCAACACAGAGTGGCTCTGAGATCTTAATAAGGCTTCTGGTGACAAACCAACTTTCTCCCCAGTGAACCTGTCAGGAGAGAGGTCCTGGGTGTTCTTGTGTTTGCAAGTGTGGTTGCTAAGCCTAGGTTTCAGAGGGAGGCGGGGTTAATTATGGACTAGGCTGCAGAGCTTCAGTCCATCAGTGGGTTCAGTAGAGGGAGACTGCCCGGATCAGAGCCAGCTTGGAGGAAATGAATGGGGGAGTTATTTACATTTAGAGTGACGCTGGTTTCCTAATCACCTCAAAGCATTTAAAAATTAACTTGACTCCCAGCAGCTCAGCATTGACGACTTCCTGCTCTAGAGTGGGCCTGGTCTTTACTTTATTCTTTGTTCATTTGCTAGGTCCTGGGAAATGCCTTTTGGATTTGTTTTTGAGAATGTGTTGTTTGTTTGGTAAGCATCCTGACACAGCACTTTTCTAAAGGCTTACTGTAAGAACTAGTGACCACCTGGGTAGTCTGGGGTATATGCACACTGAGGCAGAAGTACTTCTGACACACTTTCCTTAATAGAAATACTTGAAAGTGTCACCAATCACAGGTATAGTTTGGACCTTCAGTATCCTCGCCTGCGGTGCTATTGGAAGGCATTGGAACCTTTGGGAGGTGCAGTCTACTGGGAGGAAGTTAGGTCATTGGATAGACCTGATCCTCAGATCTCTCTCTCTCTCTCTCTCTCTCTCTCTCTCTCTCTCTCTCTCTCTCTCTCTCTCTCTCTCGTGTGTGTGTGTGTGTGTGTGTGTGTGTGTGTGTGTGTTTCTGTGTGTATGTGCCCATCCTTTCTATCTGTGTTGTCCATGAAATGAATAGTTTCCCTTTTGCTACATGTTCTTACCATGATGTGCTGTGTAACCACACCCTCAAAGAAACAAGGACATAGGGACAAGTGACTGTGGAGTGTAACCTGCAACAAGAGACAAAGTGAAACTTTTCACTGTCGATCATTTCAAGTTGTTCCACACAGTGACAGAAAATGTTCTACCATGCAGCTTCTACGTGCTGGACCAAAGCTCTGACTCAGGAACCCAGGTTGATACAGCTTCCATGGGACACCTGGTCATTTTTAATCAGACCCAAATAGATACGTTTTTGAGAAGAAATTTCTAGTTACCCGACAGAAATGATCAGCGTGGTTACACTGGCGTGTGTGTGTGCATCGGTGGCACTTTCAGGCATATTTTAACACACCCTCCAATGTAAGTTGAAGGTTTTCAGAGATAAACTTACAAGTTTTTCACAGCTTTGAATTTAGTAGAGGACAGCAAACTTTGCTATTTGGATGTAAGTGTTGGTCTTGGCCTCCCTTAAAGAATTGTTTTAAAGATTCATTCATATTTTGTCAACTGAAAGGACCAGTGTAAACATAAGATATCCTAATATGCATTAATTTGTATTTTGGGCTGTATAAAAAATTTCAGTACCTATTATTTGTGTTTTAGCTTCAAAAAGTGAAATTATTCAAAATATCATCTACTTAAAAGCATTACATTTTTTATGCCATAAGTGCACTGTGTATGAGAACCATCATGGCATGAACATGGGTGGCCAGGAGATTCTTGCTCAACTGTCATGGTTGAGGGTCAAGGCTAAGTTCTGAAGGTTTCAGCTCTGACCCACAGATGCAGAGGTGTCCGCGGCAGCAAACAATGGGACACTTGGGTTCTTGAAAACGGTCAGAAGGCAGGGACTCCATTCTGTGTCTTTATCACAAGCAGAGTATCCTGGGCTTCCCACACTCTCTGTACCAAGTATGCTGGAGGAAGATTGGCTGCTAAATCTCTTGGGTTTTCCCATAACAAGACGTTCATCTCTTGAGGCTATCCTGGTGAGCCAAGCGGTACAGAAATCCATTCTAATTAAATATACAGGTCTCTAGGGGGAGATGCCTTCATTACAGGGGCTTATTTTGGGGAATGTAGATATGTGCATATCTATATTTCAGGGAGAGACTCTAGACTCTGTTTGCAGCAGGCATGCGCACCATCCCTCCCTTTCCCACTCATCTTATGTCTTGCTATCTGGAGACTCACACAGAACAAATCCCTTGGGACTGAACATACTTTCAAAGGTGTGAAGTGAAACCCTCTGCAAACTCCAGTGTCTTCCATCATGGGTTCCGCTCTCAGCTCACTATAGCTTGAAATTCCAGGGACCATCTAACTGAGCACCTGCCCAAATAGGAGTTAATGAGTGCTTTCTGATGACAGAGATAATGAGCATTACAGCCACCCTGGAGAAGCACTACTTTTTCCCTCCCTTTCAAATATAGGTCACATAAGAAAAGTGAGACAATATATAAGTGGACGCCACGTAGTCTTCCTCTTGACTGCTTTTAGAAACGAAAGATGATTATCTGAGCTTAGGTGTCAAATCTGACATAAAAAGTTACACTCAAAATTTCTAAGCTGACTCATTAAACAGACTCTGCCAAAGAGGTAAGGAGCTATTTCTAGAAGATTCCAGAAGTGTGCTAGAAGCAGCATTGTTTCGACTTCTGGTCTGTTCTAGAGGAGAACCAATCACAGGTAACAAGTGGTCAGGGTGCTCATGTTAGGCTTGTTCCCTTTCCACTTCAGGATAAGTGGAGGAAAGAGGAACGTTGTTGCTTGGCTCCTGGAGAGTAAGGCCACCTTGAAGTAAAGGATTCAGTTAGTAAAGGATTCTGGGCAGTTAGGCAGATAGCCAGGAAAATAAAAGGGTGGGGGGTAAAAGTTATGTGTAATCATAAGAGTTTTTAGTTAGTCAAAATCAGGCTCTGACATCAAAGACCAATGACATTGTCTTTAAACAGGGCACTGTGTCCCGCAGGCTGGCCTCAAACTCCCTATATATTGCCAAGGATTAGCTTGAACTTCTGATACTGATGTTCCACACCAAGTACTAGGGATACATGCCTGTGCCATCATGCCAGGACTTCTTTATGCTAGGCAAACATTCTACCAAATGAGCCACATTGCAACCCCACAATAATTACTTTTTAAATTTATGCCCTGTCAATTCTTTTTGTTTCAAATAAGTAAGAACATATGAGAAAATTTTCCATTCATGCAAGAAAAATTAAGTATTACTATGGTGATTCCCAAGGAACGTGTTGTGGTGGTTTTAATGGGAATAGTCCCCATAAGCTCATATATTTAAATGCTTGTTCTCCAGTTGGTGGAACTGTTTGGGAAGGATGAGGAGGTGTGGTCTTGTTGGAGGAGGTATGTCACTGGGGGTGGACTTTGTGGTTTCAGAAGCCTACATCATTGTTAGCTTTCTTTCTTTCTACTTTGTACTTGTGATGGAGACCTCAGCAACTATGCCCATGCCATGCCTGTCTGCCTGCTGCCATACCTCCTGCCACGATGATCATGGTCTTTTACTCTCTGGAAGACAGGTATTTACACAGCTACCTCTACTGGAGTGTTGACCTGCTGTTAGGGATAGCTATGGACCTAGCCAGGGTCATCTTCCTCTCTTGTGGTTCAGGTGATAGGTAGGTTTTTGAACCAACTCCTTGGAGAAGGTGGCTAGGAACTCATGATCACTCTGGATATTTTCCTGGTTCTCATGGTACAATGCTGCTTGAATATGAAATGTTCCCGTAGGCTCACATGTTGGAGCACTCAGTCCCTAGCTAGATAGCGGTGCTATTTGGGAAGGTTGCGAACCTTTTGGAGGTGATGCTTGCTGGAGGGCCGAGTCACAGGGGCTGGCCTTGAGGTTTTATCCAGGCTGCACTTCTTGGATGTGGTGGGACTGCGGCTACCATGCCGACACTGCCATACCTTTCCTGTCATTATAAACAGTGTCACTTCAAATGCTGAGCCAGCATGAATTCTTCCTCAAGTTTCTGCATGTCAGGTATTTGGTCTCAGCAAGGAGAGAAGTAATGAGTGCAGATGTGCTGGGCTCATGTGCGGCGCAAAGGGGAATGACCTCTTGATCAACTGAACAGGCATTTGTGGGCTCTGGACAAGAAAGGTGAGCAAGAAGTACTTCAAATTTGGATAAAGATCTTAAAGTTTTACATACATATTTACTTTACCTTTAGAATTCTTACTCTTTTTCTGGATAGTATTGTGTGTCCTCTTTTCTCAGTTTAGACAGTATGTTAAACTGACTGTGTTGGTGGACATGTACAATCCCAGCCCTCTAGGGTCTGAGGAAGGATGATAGTAATACATAGTGAGACTCTCAAAAACCAAACAAACTCCAAACACAGTCGAAATTCAATTGATCAAACAAACAAATAAAACTTACCACCATTACAAAAGGGCATCTTGGAAGAATTTATATTTCTAAGAAGTAATTAGAGACCCAAATAATCACCATAAAATGGTTTTTTTTTGGGGGGGGGTGAATTAAGGGATGATGAGGCTTTTAACCGATCCTTCATGAGGTTGTTGATTTCTTTTAGTGCATATATGTTACATAAAGCACATTACAGTCTACCATAGTGTTCTATCAGCACATCTGCTTTTTCCTCAGGCTGTGTGATTGATTAAACACATGGCAAATCTAAGTTGCCCTCAATACGGCAAAGAAAAGTGGACTTGGTTGATCCAAACATGAATATGACTGTGAGAGTGTTCAGAATGATCGTGACCCAGACTATCATGGAGCTTTAGCCAGAGGAAATGTGATGATATATGAACAACACACTTGTGAGCAGCGTTCATAGGGCACTGGTGCTGAAAATGGTGGGTTTGGGGTCTTCCTTAGGCTCTGTCATGGTCAATCTCCATTGCCAATTTGACTGGATTTAGAATTTAGAAGATGGAGGGGCATCTCTTAGTGTCTCTGAGAGTGATTTTAGGGAGCATTAACTGAGGAGGGAGGATCCACCCTGAGTGTGAGTGGTATCGTCCCATCGGTTGGGGGCCTGGATGGAATGAAGAGAGAAGAAGAGAAAGCCAGCTCAGTGCTGGCTTTTCTGCCTCTCTGCTCCCTGGCCACACCATGATGTGAGCTACCTTGCTCTGAAATGCGCTATTCATACCCCACTGTGATGGACTGAACTCTTTGAAACCCTGAGCTACCAAAAAAACCCCTATTCTGTTAAACTGTCTGTGATGGGTGTTTTAGTCGCAGTGAGGAACAAAATGAATATAGTCGTGTGATTGGCAGAGCATGTTCTGCGTGGTCAGTAAAGGTTCTTGGTTTTGTTAATCAAATAATTTAGTAATGGAAGGACATGATTTGTATTAGTGTTCGAGAGAAAAACAGGAGATCAGGCAAATACACAGCAGGGAAAGGAAGCAGCCTTGATGACTGAGGAGCATTGCAGTAATGTCAGTATTGGCTCAGACGGAACCGAGGAAGTCGCCTGAATGGGAATTACCTTCACCATCCCCCGCCATCTCCTTTTTGTGGTTGTTGTTGTTTTGTCTGAGACAAGGTCCTCTTAACCAGGCTGTCTCACTATGTAGCTGAAGATGAGCTGGAACATCTTTATGTGGTGTGTGTGTGTGTGTGTGTGTGTGTGTGTGTGTGTGTGTGTGTGTGAGTATATATGTCTTCCTGTGCTCCATTGTGGTGTACATATGGCAGGCAGAGGTCAACCTTATGTGTGATTCCCCAGGCACAGGGCCCTTTGTTTTCTGACATAACCTCCACTGGGATCCAGGACTCATTGATTAGTCTGGTCTGGCTGGACCATGAGCATAGGAATTGTCCTCTCTGCATCTTCCCAGCACTGGAATTGCAAGCCGGACTGCAGGCCATCCGACCAGAGGCCTCACGCTCACACAACGAGCACTTTTCCTAACTGCACCGTCTGCCCAGGCCTCATTGTCTTTTCTTTAAAAATCGAAATGTAAGGTGAGAAGTAACTGCACAGTCAAATTGCGGATGGACCCAGCAGTGGAACTGATGAACAGCTGGGACTCTGCTGGAGGGCGAGGCTGGCTGCATCCCATCCCCAAAGGAGGCTATGGCCCCCTGCTCGAGGCTCGGGAGATAGCTCAGTTACAAAGCAGTGCTTTACACCAGCTAGGCCAGCACTCTACCAGCAGAACAGTGTCTCTAGTCCTGGTGGTTTTCATCTTAAACAGACTGGTCCCTCTCTGGCAGAGGAAGCCTGTGTCTCCTAGTCACTGCAGCTGTCAGATGGTCCAATCTGGGATCTGAGAGTCGGGTGGACTGGGCCCTGCTCTGGTCTTCACGTGTTGCTAGCTGGACAAGTTCTGGAAACATTTCTATACTTTTAAAGCCTTGTTCTCTCTCTCTCTCTCTCTCTCTCTCTCTCTCTCTCTCTCTCTCTCTCTCTCTCATCTCTTAAATGCAGCTAAAAAAGCAAGCCTGTCTTTCCTGGGTTGTTGTGTTTACAAACTCTAAGGCTGACTATCATAGCTATACACACTCAGTTCTTGATGACTCGCTGGGGTTTGAGTTCTGGGGAGAGGTGAGCACAGCTTCAAGGGGAATCAGGCCTAAATACCTGGCCATTAGCATTAAGGCCAAGGGTCCAAGGAAGAGCTGCAGGGTAGCAAGCACACTCATCAAGCTTAGGAAGTACTTGCTTCTCCTTACAGGGTATCCACTCAGCCCTGCGGAGTACAGAGAGGAAGTTAACCACACAAAGACGGCTCTCCCAGGGCCCAGCTGCCCATCCCGTGGGTGGGGGTTGTTCCATTAAGATCATCAGCGGTGATACACCAGTGGGAATCTGCTTATTTCGTGCAGACCCCTGGGCCCAGCATGCCTGCCTTGTGAATACTCATTTCTCGTGTTCAGGTAAGATGCTTGACCACACAAGAAACACCACTGAGTCATATCAGAGAGCAACTTGAAAACCCCGAGTCAGCGACTCAGGTAGGACAACTGGGCTCAGGTTAAAATTCCAGAAAGCTCTGAAGCTGGTGTTCTGACGTTGAGTCTGGTTCTGACCTTGTGGGGGGAAAGCTCAGGCAGCCTTCTTGTGCCTTGGGATTCCAAGCCATTGCACACAGCATTGCCCTCTACACCATTCTTAAAACTGCTGGGTCAACCCCTTATTCTTGTGAGATCATACCTGTTAGAGACGCTTCCCCACCCACTGCTTTATTACACTTATTAGAGAATTGTAATCAATACTCGCTTTAAAATAAAAATCAGTACAGCTGAGCACGCCAGTGTGCCTAATTGCCAATTAAGGAGGAAAATGCCAGAAGGCAGCACCAGCTCACTTTTGGAGGTAGGGACCCAGACATACAAAAGTCTGCTCTCACAAAAAAGGTGTGATAAATATTCCCCGCAGGGGCATAAAGAGCTCTTCTGGTTTAATGATAGGACTTGTGCAGCAGACTGGAGGGAGCCGAGGTTGGAGGTTAGGGTCGTGATAGACGAGCCAGGCGGCGTGGAGCAGGACCAGTGTCCTGTTTTAGGAGGCATGTCCCAAATAGAGTGCTAGCCTTATTACAGGGGGGGAAAGTCCTTCAAGTTCACCCCACAATGGCCTCCCTCCGTGCGGCCGCTGTCTGTGGGAGGTATCAGAAGGCCTCACAACAAAGACATCTGGCCCAGTTTCGCCACGGTCTCACCTCAGTGTGAGTTGTACATCTTCCCTACCGTTTGTTTCTTCTCCTGCTCACTCTGCTCAAATGAAAACCCAACTTGGCAGAAACATTCTGTTTCTATTCATTCTCTGGCATGCTGGGCGCAGGGAGCACCCGCCATGCCTGTTAAAGGGATAACGCGGTGACAATGAGGCAGAGACTGGGCACCACGGGTGCCATTTGCACAACCAGTGGGAAGCAGGCATCTGAAAACACATGTGCGCTTGGCAAACCACTCACCTTTGCCATGAAGTGGCTTCCAGAATACACTGTCTGCCATGACAGATTTGAACGGGAACATTATTCATGAGGGTGAAGTATGTATGTACAAATCGTAGCACAATCCTGCTGGGAGAACAGGGAACAATGCTCAGCCCAGCCTTACAGCGCGCGACACGTTCCACAGGCAGCTGGGTGCTGCCAGCGTAATTATTGTCCTTGGACTTCATCCCCTGGGCCAGAGTGGCATGGGGGCTGCTGCTGCAGGTGGACGGTGCAAGGGGATAACCAGCTGGATTGTGCCTTTCGAAGCTGCACTGTGATGTCTGCTTGTTCTCATTCCGGGGTGCAGGTGGGGTTGGCTCCTGCTAGCCAAACCACAAGGCAGGATGGGATGGTGCTGTGGTTTGAGAGATCAGTTCTGAGAGCAGCTCTGCTGCCGTGCTGCTGTGGAGAAGGAAGGATGCACATCTGCATCCTCTGCCTAAGGCATAGGGGCGTGTGTCCTGGGGAACAGAGGAGGCAGTACAGCGGGACAAATCCACAGCCACTGAGAGTGGATATCCCCAAGGTCCACTGTGTGTTATTCCCAGGCCTAAGCAGGTCCTGACCAGAAATAGCCCACTGTCTTTGGTGACTTCAGGATAGTTTGCCACTAGACAGGAAAGACAAACAACCAACAAGATCACACCAGGAGGGCTGGTGTCTTCTCTAGAGGAACAAAATTGATAGAATGATATATGTCACAAAGGGAAGATACTCAACTGGGTATGGTCGAGGTGGTCCGACAATGTCTGTCTTCACATTGGAAAGGCTGAGAACCCTGCATCTGTTCAGTCCATGAGGCTGGATGTCTCTGCAGCCACACTCTGGCACTGAAGGCCTGGAGGATTCCTCCAGAGCCGTTGACCCACACTGGAAGCTGGAGAATGTAGACTGTGATGTCTGTGAAGGACAGCAGCAGCAGCAACAAGGCCGATGCACTGACCTGCAGGGGATGCAGGCAGGCAGGCAGGCAGGCAGGCAGGCTTTTCTTTTAGACTTCTTTGTGTGGGGGCCTCCAAAGGAAGGCGCCACCCACTCTGGGGGAGGAGCCACCCACTTCAGTTAATGTTTCCTGGAAATGTGCTAACAGACTCATCCAGAGGTGTGTTCTTAGTTGGCTTCTGATCCAGTCAAGCTGGCAATCAGGATCAGCTATGGCTGGCGAAATTCCTGTGGTAAAGAAAGAACCACAGTATTCTAAAGACTGTGCCAAGACCCCATTCCTTCTGTACTCCTAAAAGGACTCTGCAGTCCCACGGACCCCTCCCTCTAATAAGTGGCCTTCCTTGGAGGGACTTTAGGAGGTAGCAAGCAGCAAGAACACATGGTATCCCAAAGAGGATGGGCTTTCTGGTTTAGGAAATGAGTGGAGTTTTGTTACCTCATGACCACATGAGATCTCTTCCAGGTTCCCTGCTCTGCCAGGCTTCTGACTCTGAACCCTGTGAAACTATCTCCAGTCCAATGTCTTATTGTCAATCATCCCCACGAGGGGAGGAGCCATGAAGTGCAGATAACCTAAAACCCTCAAAGCCTGGTCCCCCCCATCCACTTGTTTATAGAACCAGAGTTCAGCTCAGCCTGTGGCAGGCACTGAAAACCCTGCACATTTGAAGAGAGAGCCTTCTAGAATTTTCTAAACCTTTCACATTCTTTTGGGGGTTTGTGGCCAAACTTTTGTGGTGGATGTTTTTGTGTATATATTAAAGATAAACAAATATGGCTGGGGATATAGCTCAGTTAGTAGATTGCTTGCTTAGCATGAAAAAAACAAACAAACAAACAAAAAAACCTTCCTGGCTCAATCCCCAGCACTGGTTAAACTGGGTGTCAGTGGAGCATGCCTGTAATTCCAGCATTCAGGAAGTGGAGAGAGGCCATTCTCAGCTACATAATGAGTTTGAGTCCAACCTAAGATATATGAAACCCTGTCTTTAATTAGACAGATGAATAAATAAATATGAACAAACCAAGATAAACAGAGAATTTTGTGTTTAGTTAACACAAGTTGAGACCTGAGCCCAGGCTGGGAGCTGGCAGCCCAGTGATCCTCCCTGGAAGGAATGGGAAGCAGTGAATCCTCTAAAGTGTAATCTGGTAGCAAGGGCTGCCCCATAGGAGACCCAAATCTACCACTACTTAGCTGTTTTACTGGAAAAAGGGGCATTTATTCATGGGTCTCAGCCTCTTCACTTTAGCTGGGACGAAAGCCACCAACCTGGTCCCACAGGTGTCCCTTGTACAAGCCAGTACCTGTGACAGTAGTCGGTTCATTGTGACACGTAGCTGACGCTGTGCTGTTCCCCAATGGGCATTGGTTCATTTAATCATCGTGGTCACCCTAGCGGGTATACCTAGTTACCTTTAGCAGTGAATAAAGCGAGGCCCAGACAGGTGAAATTATGTCACAGCAGTAGAAAAAGCAGCGTTCATCCTTTTTCCTGTAACACCTAACTTCCTTTCAGAATAGAGCTTGGCTCTGAGTAAATAGTCCAAACTCACCACCTGTCACTATGGGAGTTGGTGGTGTGGGGAGGCGGGATGCTGGGGTTCTGACAACCTATGTGGCTTTTCTGCAATGAGGGCAGAATCCCATTCAGGATCTCCTCCTGGCTTACCATGGCTTCTAGTCACTGCAAAACTGCAAAGCCTCTTGGTGCGAGTGCAGCTTTTAACCTGCTTTGTCTGTCTCGAATCAGGGACTTGGAGGCTGTTTCTGAGATGACTCCGCTGGAGGAGGGACCCTGAGGATACAAGAGGAGAGGTAAGGAGGGGGAGGCTGGAGGCTCATCTCTCTTACAGTTGTCCCAGAGGATAACGTGATCCGTGTCGTAGGACGTCATTCAAGTTCATATTCTGAGACCTCAGCAGCTGTTTCGGCACTGGGGTGAGCTGGCAATCGCAGGCTCACAGGGCCCCTTTGGCAGATGAGGAATTCAAAGTATGGTGAGGTCATGGGACTAGGCAGTACAAACTCAGCCCCAGGACCCCAAAGGCTGCCTCCCTGCAGCAGCACGATTTATTTCCCTATTCTCTGATAAGCTTTAAGACGAGATATTGGGCATGACCTTTGCAATAAATCTAAGTTTCAGTGTTGATTCCCTCCATGGCCCCGGCTTAGGAGTGAGGGTCAGGAGTTCTTCTTTGCTGGTTTTGGCACCGGCGCTAAAGCCATTCTGGTGGAGGACTTGTCATTTGCCTTGTAGTTTCCAGTATCTTCCTCATGAAGCCCGGGCTTAATGATGCTTCCCTGCCTTCTGGGTATATAGCGAGGAGGGTTAATTAGACAATGTTTGCACGGGGCTTTGAAGATGAAAGCACCGTATAATTGGTATTACATCTCATCTCTTCCAGAGACCAGGAATGCTTCTACTTCAGGGAGTTTCAGCGTGTCTTCACTTGTACCACTCACTTTAGGATAAAACTTGTCAAGCACCAGTGAACTAATGATACCATGTAGTGAGCCAAAGAGCAAAAATAAACAGCTCACACTAAGGACTCCCAGGAACATCAGGAAGCAGCTGTCAGGGTGATGAGATGAGCCCACCCATCCAGCTGGGAACCGCCAGGAAGTGCTGCTTCCTAGGATGTGGTCTCCAACCCAAGGGGACCCAGGTCAAGAGAGCTCCAGACTGCAGAGTGCCATCCCAGATGGGAGAGGCAAGGAAGGACATTTTAGAAGAACTGAGACACAGGGCATGCTATGGGAGAAGAGAATGTCAAGCAAATGGTTTTCTTGGACAGTCATTTCAAGGGCTTTCTGGTTGGCTTCCATGTCCCTGATAGTGTTGCTACATATCAATCTGTCCCCCAATGTCAAGCTGATTGGCTGTTTCTTCATGACGAGCCCACAGCTTCTCAGCCTTCTGTGCCCACCTCTTGCCTAGTTTTCTTAAACTTTTACTATGATCTTGAAGGTCCTTTACCTCTTCTTGATTTTGACTTTTCCTTCTCACACTGACTCATTCTGTGGAACTCTCTCCCCAAGCTGCTCTTGCAGTTCCATCACACTCAGGCTAAAAAGCCTTCACCAGCCACAGGACCAGTCATCCACACAAATCAATGATATCCAACAACTTTTACTTAGGTAAATTCTTGTGGCCCACTGAAACACACGTGGCCTGCTCATGTGAACACCTGGACCCCCGGGGTGGTGCTGTTACGGGAGGTTGTAAAGTCTTCTGGAGGGATGGCTTATCTTAGAGTTGAGTCACTGAGTCTCTGGGGTGAGCCACTGAGGGTTTTCACTTGGTCCTGCTTCCTTTCCCTCTCTGCTGTTTGATTCACCAAACATGTAAGATGCTGCCTCCTGTCACCACAGTCCAAACCTTTCCAATCACCACACATTCCCAGCCGTGATGGATTGCACTTTCTGAACCTAAGCCAAATTGAACTTCTGCCCTGTTACTGGAATTGTTAGGGTCAGGGTCTGGGCCCTGGCAGCTCTAACAAGCGAGGGTTGGCCCCTCAGTCTCAATGGGACAATTAGACAAGCCACAGCAGAAAGAAGAGGAAGATTTATTCAGTATGGCCGCTTTGGGAAGAAGAACAAATCAGGGGCCCCAGTGACTCACACTCCTATCTTTTTGGTACCGACACGAGGTTTAGGTTTAAACAGAGGGCAAGAGGTGTGCATATCTACCCAGGCCTAGTCAAGGGATCTTGCCCATCACTAAAAAATCATCGTCTCAGCTCCTACAAGGTGGCCTAGCGAACTGTCAGTCTGTGAGAAATCTCTTCTTGGGAGACAAGCTCCCCCTCTAGCTGGCATCACGTTCACGCCTCAGTCCTTTCTGTTCTCCCAGGAAGAGATTCCTGGGGGGAAATTCCAGTTCCTTGGTGTCTGCTGTCTGATAGCCAAAGGGGCGGAATAGGTGTCTTTCCTCTTGATATCAGATAAACCCTCTCTGGTTGCTTTCTGTTGGGTATCTCATGACAAAAAAAAAGTAAGTAACACCCCAAAAGGTTTTATTCTCCTCCTTGAAGAGTAGGAAGCCATGTCCAGTGGGAGGAATTTTAACATGGAAATGACATAGACCAACTCTAAGATTGAGGATTTGAACTGCAGTGGGAGTGGGGGGAGACGGGACAACTCTGAAAGTGGGGGGAGATGGAGTGGTGTCATTCAGAGAGAAGAGAGGGAACCTGATATGCAGCAGTGAGAACAGGGAGGAAGAAATGGTTTGGTGTCTGGGTGGAGGTAGAGCGTGCAGGTAGAGATGAGGCGGACACTCGTGGCTTTGGGGAGCTAGAGAGAGCAAATCTAGGCATACCTAGGCCGGCAGGTGAGCTGTGGCTGCTCAGGTCAGTGCTCAGCATCTTGAGCAAAGCAGTCCTACTGCAGTGGGTGTCACGTTCTTCCCTGCTGAGAGCGTCACTCCAGCAAAGCACAGCAGCCCAGACCTAAAACTGCTGCACCCGGAAGACCAAGACAGGAAGGGCCTGAGTTCCAGGCTAACCTTGACTATGGAGTCAGAGGATTCTGTTTCAGGAAAATGCCCATAAAGGTACCCAGGCTTGGTACCCTTGCTTCTCAGTGTCTTCTGTAACTCCTGCCAGTGGTGGGGCTGAGACCTGCCAGGGTATAGTTCCTTGGCAATATTCTTTGTGCATTTTCCCCCAAGAGTCTTCTAGATGCTTCTTGCTTTACGTAAGTGGGTATGTTGTCATTTACTAAGGGATCTGTCCTTTTCATCGACCTGCAGGCCTGTGGGGGAGGTGAAATGCTTTTATTTTCACCATTAGGCAGTGGGGATGGCTTCCTGGCCTATGTCAGGTGGAGTTAGAATATTGAATACCATTCCCTGGGGCCAGCTGCCTAAATTCCCCTCTCCTCCCTGGCACAGCTGAGAGGTGAACTGTTTGTTCTTCCTCCAAACACCCGCGGATATCTGGAGAGGAGATGTTTTATATGCCAGTCACATTTAGGCTCGATTAGCTTTATTCTGTAGGAGGATACAGAAAAAGTCCAAGAGGAACCCTGGATATTTCTTACACAGCCAGGGCAACAGATGTGTCCATTTTTCTCTCAGTTAAAAATCCAGAATTGGTAAATGAATTTGATGGCCCGTGCTGGAGATCCCAGCAAATGTTTCACCCTGTGTCCTTGCAAAGAGAAATGGCTGCTATGTCATTGTTAGAAGTTAGGAATTAAAAAAAAAAAATGTAATGACAAGTTCCCAGGGCAAATAGCAATGCTGATTCTTCATAATACATGTCTCTCTTAGGAAGAAATTGGGTTGTCTAAAAATTAAAACACAAAATACTAACAATCTCAGTCTAGTTCAATTTAAATTACATTTCAAACCATCTCTCCTTTTACGACATCTCTAGCTATTGGAAATTCATGATTAATTCTTAAAGCATTAGCTTAAGATTACTAATGCAAACAGCTTTAGAAATAGCTTACTACTTGTAAAAGATGGTACAAAAATATAGCTAATATTAGCTGCACCATGCAGACAACACACACACACACACACACACACACACACACCATACACTCAGACATTCAGACACACATGAACACACAGACATACACAAACACACTAAGACACACACACACACACACACACACATACCATACACTCAGATATTCAGACACACGTGAACACACATACATAGACACACACAGACATACACAAACACACTAACACATACACACACACACACAAAGCCCAACTCTAGGATGGGCAAATTATCTGTGGAGTGATTTAGCATAAAGCCTCCCTTCCATCTGTTTGGACGGAGCTCATTTCCCTGGTGCTTAAGCTGTTAGCTTGCATGCAAATACTTGCTTCCAGGGAACTGAGGCCTGAGCTGCTTTGGGCCGAAATTGATTGCTGAAGTTACAGGACTGAAATGCCTCAGGTAAAAAATTCAGTCAAAAGGAAAACATTAAGTCGACAGCTATGTAAGGCATGCTGCCTGACAGCCAGGGGTGCTGGGGGATGGAGGAGCTGTGGCAAATAAGGTCAGTGGAATTAACATTCAATTACCCCTTGACTGTGAAAGGGCCGTCCAAGGGGCCAGCCACTTATCTGAAGAAATGGCTGACGTCAGCGAGGTTTATCTTAGCCTCTTTCTCTCCCTACAAATTAAAGATAGGTAATTGACTTTTACCCCCCTCATCTCAGTTCTAGAATGTTCTCTTTATTATTTGTAACTGTTTGGGTCTTTAAGTGCAGAAAATCATATGGATGTGACTAGTTCTGACGTCTGGTTTGTGCTACGTTAAAGAGAACAATCCCGGCCCTGGAACCCACGTTTCCTTCTCTTTGTTTATCAGCCTCACCAACTTCCTGACTGCACACAGGCACTTCTTTAGCACTTGGTGGACATCCACCTTCTACCCACGGCACCTGTGAGAAACCCACAGTGCTTCCTGTATGTTCTCAGATGTAAATATCACCGTATAGTACACAGGGCCAAGCATCGAACAGATTTTTTTTCTTAATGATTTGTTTTGTCATTGTGTTTCATCATCTGTCCATGGTAATTAATTCATCTTCTTTGAGCTCCACATCACCAAAACATTCCACATCACCAAAACATTAAACTGTTTTCTCTTTGCTCTTAGAATTCTGCCCCCACTCCAGCTGCACCACCTCACACGTGCAGTTCAGGAGCTAAGCAAGGGGTCTTGCATCTTATGTCATCAGTGTGCACTGGTGATTGCGTGCACTTGGCGTGGTCATGCAATCAGCACATACATGGTGTAGCTCCATAAGCCCACCTGCGCATGTGCGTGGGAATCCTTAAAGAGCCTGACACAGACTCTACCTCCCCTCTGCTCAGTTCTCTCCTGCCCCTACTACCTCCCTTTCCCTCTCTCTGCTCTCTGCATGTGCTTCTTCCCAGGCCTGGTTCTTTTGTGCCTCCCCCCCAATAAAGCTCTGATACTGGGTTTTTTTTATGGCTTGTGCCTCATGACCTTTCCACACGGTAACCAGCACTACTTACCATTTTTAAAACAACACTTAGTATCTGGCATTTATGCATATGTATGTGTGTAAATATATTCAGGTATGTGCACAAGTATTCATGGGGGTGTGGAGTACTTGTGCACAGGTGTGTGGAGACAAGAGGACAATTTTGAGTGGTGTTCTTCGGGCCCTGCACCCCCTACCTCCACCCCATTTAGTATGTGTTTGGGTGTGTGCAGGTTTAAATGAAATGTCACAATGTACATGTGAGGTCATATGACAACTTGTGGGAGTCACTTCTCTCCTTCCATCATTTGGATTCTGGGGATCAAAAGTTTACACACAGGTCATCCTGTGTGCATGTGTGTTGGAGGATAGCTTGTGGGAGTTGATTCTCTTTTTCTACTGTGCTGGTTCCAAGGAAGTGAACCCAGGTCATTAGGATTGACAGCAAGTGCTTTTGCCCTCTGAGCCTTCTTTCTCTCAACCTGAAACCTATCAAATAGGCGAGGCTGGCTGCCCAGTAAACCCTGGGGATCCTCCTATCTCTCCCTCTCCCCTCTGGCCTGGAACTACAAAAACCACTATGGCTTTTATTTTTAAACTGTAAGTTTGGGGGACCAAACCCAGGTATTCATGCCTGTGAGAGAAGAAGGTTACCAGCTGAGGCAGCTCCCCAGGCCCTGCTCTAGCATTTCTATTCACTATTTTTAATTATATTTTCTGAATGTGTGTCTGAGTGTAAGTATATGCATGAACCTGCCTGCAGAGGCCAGAGGAGTCAGAGCTGGAATTACAGGCAGTTGTGAGCACCAGACATGGGTCCTGGGAACCAAACTCAGGTCCTCTGGAAGAGCAAGCAGTCCATGCGCCTAGCAGCTGAACCATCTCTCCATCCCAATTCCAGCATTTTTATACACGTCTGTGCGTATTCTGGCCTCTGTTGTGCTTTGCCCGAGACTCCTGTGCTGTGGGGTATGTCCTCATCAAATTCTACACACAGTGTTAGATGGCTCACCAAAATGACTATACAAGCATTTCCAAAGTCACCACTGTGGCGGTTCCTATTCCCCACCCCAGATAATTACTAACAATGGCTAACATCTGAACATTTATTCATTTCCAATGTATCTGTAAGTTGGTGCCTGTGGTTTGTGATTTTCTGACTACCCATCGGTGAGAACCCCTCTTCATCCCTCGCTCATCCAGCATTCCCTTTGGTGATTTGAGCCATCACAGCCTCTGTGCATCTTCCAGCTGGGTTCCTTTCCCTGTTTGTATTGATTTGCAGGCATTTCGTCAATCTTCTGGCACTAATCCTTCCTTGGCTGCACGCAGTGAGATGGTATTTTGCCTCTCCTGTGTCCGTCACTGGCTTTTAACCTTGTCTGCTGTGCATGTTGGAGCAGGGATTTTTATCAGCTCCTTCCTTTTCTCTTTGCTTCTTCTGACTTGTTTAAGACATCCTCCCTGACCCAAGGTGATCAAGCCTTTCTCCCACCCCCACTCACAGAGCTTCTTCTCCACTGGAGCTGTCAATCCATTGGATTTTATTTTTTTTTATTTTTATTTTTATTTTTTTTGCTTATGGAGTGAGGTTAGGATGTGTGAGTGTTTTTTTTTTTTTCATTAGAATGAGCTAATTTCCCAACATTGATCAACGAGGACTTTATTTCTCTGCTCATATACAATACCACTTCTGCTACATCCCACTTTGACATGAATGTCCATCTGGCTTTATACTCTCCCTTCTGCCCCATTGCCCCATTGGTAACTGAGACAGACATGTAACATTTTAGTCCTTATGGAAGGAGCCATGTCTCCTGTGTAGTAAGAGTTCTCATGTCATGACCACGGAGCCATGTCTCCTGTGAAGCCCTATATTCTTTATATGGTCTTAGGCATCCCTTCCTTGTACATACAACGTGTTCTTAGCTTTATTCTGCACACAAGAAAATGGAGGCACAGAAGTCCCAACAGCCTGACCACTGACTTGGGAAGGCTGGCTGCTCCATTTATGTCATTTGATTACAAAAGACCCGTGATTTCCACCGGGCCACTCCAGACACACAGACCAGAGTGTCAATTTGATAAGTTGCCAAAAGGGCCCGTGGCTGTGTCTGTCCTTGGGGACCAAGAACTAACTCACTGTGTTAAGTCCTGTGGGTTTCTTTGTCTAGCTTGGCAATGGTGTGTTCACAGAAACACCTTCATTAAGGAAGAATTACCCACCCTTGATGTTGAAAGCACCCAGTTGATGCCTGGTTTTGAGTGATCTTGCTCTCCCTGGGGCTTTCCTGTCTGAGCTCTCCAGATAGGCTGGTCATGAGGCTGAGTGAGTAGATGGGGAGATGCCACCCTGCTTCCACCCTCTGATCGGCACCCCTGTGCTTTGCAGCTTCCTGCTTTCACAGCACATGGCTCTTCAGTTAGTCAGCACATCATTGACACATTTTTTTTTTCTTTTTTTTAGTTGAACAGCCGGAATGGGCAGTTTTTCTTAAAATAGCATCTTTTAAAGGCAGATGGAGGTGACCTCTGATCCTGGCAAGTTTAGCAAGACCTTTCTTGTTAAGCAGGGATGCATGATGAGCTGAAGGCCCAGCACCTTGCAGCCTCTATACTGGGCCTGGAACTGGCCTCCTGATGCCCCGGGAAGGGTTTGATATCACTTCTCCAGACTTAACAGGGGGCCTGTCTTAACAGATAGTGTGCATTTAGTTTTCTTTTTAAAATTAGAAGGTTTCATTTTTATCGCCCATAATTTAAGCTCATTTTTCTTTTTCAATTGTAATAATTTTCAGTATCCTAAAAAATGGGTTCCCAAGGAAATGAATTGAAGTAACACATGAGATTCTTCACTTTGCTGCTTTAAGTAATACAATGATTTAAATTTGGTAAATCAATTATAGTCACTATACTACTCATCTTCCTGTTGCTAGAGCTCTCAAAGTATCACAAGGGCTTGAGCGAGAGAATGGTCGCAACTTGGCTTTCTATCAGGACAGAGAGGCATTCAATACAAACAGCAAAAGACACAGCTGTGTGACTCATGCCCATGAAATTTCTGCTGGCAACGCTGGACTCATGGCAGTGTTGACAGGCTGTTGCTGACACCAGCGCTCATCAGCAGAAAGCTTGATTGTGCTGATTAGAGTGCACTAGGTGATATAAGTAGTTGTTAGCAAGATGAACTAAGTGATATAAATAGCTATATAGCCAAAATTGAGAACCGCTGGTACCTGGACAACTCCTGAAGATACAAAAAGCTTAGGGGATACAGGTTTGAGACATGCACCAAGTTGGACAGCCCCTCTCGCTGCCATGTGTGTGTGTGTGTGTGTGTGTGTGTGTGTGTGTGTGTGTGTATACATATGTATCTTCATGCATTGGAGACCAGAGGTCAATATGTGGTGTCTTCCTCAGCCACTCTCTGTCGTATGTTTTGAGACAGCATCTCTCTCGGGCACTCACCAATTCAGCAATTCAGACAGGCTGGCTGACCAGCAAGCTCCAGGGATTCACCGGTCCTTGCCTCCCCAGCACTGGGATTATAGGCTTTTTATGTTGGCATTGAGGATCCGAACCTCATGCTTGCCTGGCAGACACTTTCCTGACTGAACCATCTCCTCAGTTCTTTGGCAGGATATTTTTGTTAATTAAAAAGTGAATATGACAGTAGTTAGATGCAGTAGCATTCATCTGTAGTTCCAGACACTCTGGAGGGAGACTGAGGCAGAAAAGTCAGCTGAGCACAGAAGTTCGGGGCCATCCAGGGCTATTATGAGTCATTCTCTCTCTCTCTCTCTCTCTCCAGAACAATTTAAGATTTAAAGAAAATTGAACACATAGCACAGGGAATTGCCATATGCTTCCCATACACACTTCATTGTTACTTATATTTTATATTAATATGATTGGTTGCAATCAATGAACAAATACTGAAATATCCTTATTAGCTGAGCTGAATATTAAGAGTGTCAGAACTCGGACTCAGTGACCACTCTGTTTTGCAATCATCCCTTCCTCATAGCTGTGACATTACTCAGATCTGCCTTGTTTTGGGAGAGAATAAAGTGATGATATTGTATATTGTAAAAAGCCCCTTGCTATTTGCTGATATTTTTCTAATAATTAGTTGGGGATCAGGAACTTGGAGGACAGTCATGGGGCCACAGAGACATTTTCCTCACAGCCTATCTTTCAATAAGATATGATATCAACTGTGGGCACTGGCTGTCATCTGATTCTTGTTTATGGGTACCTCTTTATGATGGCTAATACAGTCAGATTGGTGGAATTTAGAGTCACCAAAGAAACAAACTGCTAGGCATGCCTGTGAGGAAATCTCCAGTTTAGGTTAACGAGAAGGGAAGGCCCACCTTGAATGAGGGCAGCGCCATTCTGTGGACTGACACCTCAGACCAAATGGAAAATAGAAAGCAGGACGAACTCCAGCCAGCATTGGCGTCTCTGCTCCCTGACTACACATGCAACGTGATCTACCTCACTCGGTCTTTCTCTGACTTCCTTGCCCCATTGATGGCTCTGTGCTGGAATTCTGAGATTGTTGCTGAGACCCGGTGCTCTGCTTTGGTAAAGCCACAACACTCCTGTTCAACAAGCTGCTAGGCCAAGGCTGGAGCTGTTCGCTCGGAACTTGAGAATCCATGTGGAGGACTCAGCAAAACCTCTGTGAGGGAGACCGGTTGATGTCCGTAGTAGTCGGCACTTGTCAGATGCCTCATCCAGCTCTCCTGCTGGCTGCAGTGAGCTAGCCCTTCTCACAGCCTTGTCTCTTACGCTGCTCTTCAGCAACCCCACGGGACTCTACTGGAAACTTAATGTTCTTAGTATAATTTCACCTTCTCGAAAGAATTTGCCAAATGAATTAGTGAGTCTCTGGCAGAATACATGAAGGAAGTTCACACTCTAGTTAGAAATCCTGCATGTCCAGTGCCCTCCCGCAAGAAGAGAAATAAACCCAGGACACTGTCCCTGAGGCCATTTGACCTTGAACAATACCTCCAACCCCCGCTACCTTGAACTCTTGTTTCCATACTGTAACACCAGTTGGATATCATTTTTTACTTTCATTGCATTTTTTTTACACTTTTATTATACATTTTTATCTGTTTCCTAACATAGTGATTAAATATTTTTCATGATTAATTCTTTCCTTACCCAATAATATGTGTTAACATTTGGTTGAAGGGAGAAATCTGTACTTATTATTATGGACTTGAACGTTTGAAGTCCAAAAGTCATTTATTAGGACAAAGAAGCAGCTTTCTCTTTCTTAGTTTTTAGGGAAGTGGGTTTTAAAGACTTTTGGCTCAAGGGCCATACCCTGGCCTCTGAAGACTCAAGAACAGCAACTGGTAAGTACATGTATATCAAGCTCTAGTGAAATACAGTGGGATGGCAGCCACTTAAGAAGGTATCTCATTCAGACACTGTAGAAGCTTACTATTTCGACACTACTAAGAGAGAATGGAGTTACAATAGAGAACTTGGAGATCATCTCATCCAATCTGCTCATGTTAAATATGAGGAACCCAGAGCTGCAAGTCTGGGAAGTTCATCCAAGTTGGTTAGTGGTGGATTCTTTCAATCCAGCTGTATGACTAACAGAATTTATATAATCAAATCCAACAACCAACTTATTCTGGACCCTGAGGCTTGAAATACACTACATAGTTATTACTGTAACCCCAGAGGTTAGAGCACTGCTTAATGTATTATGTGTGCTGAGTAAGAATTTCCCTGAGATGATGGAGTCACAACAGCGACCTACAAATGACTGTGAAAATATCAAAAGTTCAGCAAATTCATCTTCGTAATACAAAGTTCATGTTCATCCCATTAATATTTATGGGACATCCCATTGACAACAATGGGGTTACAGTCTGTATACAGGAATGTGGTTTCCTCGTGAGATTGTGGCCTCATTCAAAAGGCACAAAGAATCATGACACTACCCAGCAGATTGACAATCGGAGAAAGTATTCCCGACAAAGCAACAGACTGCTCAGGGAGGTAACATGCAGCTTCTCTTGGCTGGGCAGGAAAGGGGGGGCCCTCATCCATGCTTCTGTACTCAGGGAATGAAGATAGTAGCTGGGGGTTTGGGGAGTCAGATGTGCAAGAGACAGGGCCAGCGCTGATTTTTACAAGGGAGCTTCAGAATCCTCCTCACTATGGTAGAGTGAACAGGCTGGTGAATATAAAACTCATTAAGTTTTCAAGTGTGCTGCCTACCGTAGACATTGAGATGCAGATGATGGAGTAGTGATGTGCAGTGGTCTGGGGAATGGATGAGAGAGGGGGAGCTAGAAAATCAGGAGCCAAGATCCATCTTCGTCTATTACTGAGCCCAACTGTGCTGCCTTCAGGTCTAGGATCTAGGGAAGTGCTGGGAGGACGGCTAAGGTGTTTGTTTTGTGAGTACAAGGACCTGAGTGTGAGCTCCAGTAGCACATGTGAAAAGCTAGGCCTGGTGGGGTATGGTTGTAATAGCAGCGGCTGGAGGTGCAGACATGGACGATTCCCGGGGCTCAGTGGCCAGCCAATGTAGTCTATTAGTGAGATCCAGGCCAATGAAAGACTTTGTCTTAAGGAAGTGGACATGGTTGGTGAGGATGACATCTGAAGTTGTCCCTGACAGCCTCCACACACACATGCACATGTGTCCACACACAAGATATGCACATATACATACATTAGAAAAAAAAGACTGGGGAGATCAGAGTGAGAGGTATATAAAGATAATACATTTAACATCTTATTGGGAAATTACTTAGATGCATAAATTTTATTCTTGACTGAAGGTATTGTGAAACATTTTGAGTTCCTCAGATATTCTTTATACTAAAACCACTGAGCACAACCATGGTATGGCCAGTGTCTTGTCTCTTCAGATAAAGTCTTACACAATACCATGTCACTGAAGGCACTTTGAATGTTCAACGTTGAGTGTTTGGGGTGAGTTCCAGTTTGAGAGAACCCAGGGAAAAAGGGAGAAGAAAGATCCTCCTCCTGCCATACCATTCCTATGGAACCCCATAGGGCCCTGGGCAACGTTGAGGTACCTGAGAATCTTTCTAGGACATCTGCTTGCTCTTTCAGGGACCACAGGCTTTAATTAGCATTTAGTGTTTAACCTCATGTTTCACATCCACAAACCAAGACATGTCCCGTCAGCATGTGGCCACCTGGCTGAGGGATCTGTAAAGTATCACCCAGCAATGATGGAATACTTAGAAATGGTCTCTTTTTTGCTAGTATTGGGGAAGTGCATCTACAGTCTAGAGTTTTTTAAAATCTACTCTTTTTGCATTGCTTATCATATATAAAAATTATTCTGCTAAAAATACATCTTATCTTCTTTGTCCCACTGTGTTGGCAAAGTGTGGGCAGGTTAACAAGTGATGGCATAGTCCAGGTAACTCAGAGGCATTTGTCCAATTTCCACATGATTGAAATATTTAGTTTTTATTTTTTGAAAAACTGTGAATTGCATTTATCAAAGCTACAGAGTCAATCGATGTCATGACTTAGCTGTTGCTCCAAAGTGGGCTGAGCCAATTTGATTATTCACATAACAGAATTTTGACAAATCAAACTACAGCTAATTTCATCCTGTTTGTGATTTACAGTCAGAGGGGAAGACGGAGCACAGCAGTCACAGAAAGTTCCTTTGGAAACATGAGCGATGTTGAAACATGAGCAAATGTCCCAGAGGATTCTCTTTCAGATCAGTTTTAGATGAGGGTCAAGAACACACCCCCACACACACACACACACTCATGCATGCACTTACCAGGGCCAACTGCACCATGGGCTGAGTGGATAATCATCCAGTGAAATGGACTGAGGGGCTGGAAAGTCTCCCAGGCTCCAGATACACTTTAAATTCCATTCTTAACATGACTTTGTGTACTGTTCTTTTGTGTATCAATCTTTTAATCAAACCTAATAAATTGACATAACAGCTCCTGCCCTTATCATAAAAAAAGAAGGAGGTGAGATGGCATCACACTGAAGATCGCGTGATGTACTAGGGTGAGGACTTCGTTGGTAACATGCCTGCCTTTGTAAGCATGAGGACCTGAGTTTGATTCTCAGAACCATGTAAAGTTTTGTACGTGGTAGCACATGCTTGTAATCTGAATGCTGAGAGGGGAGATACAGGTGATCCCTGAGGCCCACCAGGCAGCCAGTCTAGACTAACTGATTCATTCTAGGTCCCAGTGAGAGACCATGACTCAACAAACAAGGTAAAGAGCACCTGAAGAAGACTACCTGAGGTTCACCTTGGAACTCCACATTCACTTGTGTTTGTGTTTACATTCGTACACACACTATAACATAAGTTTTAGGAGCTATTGTGAAACTTTCCTAGGTGGTGATTGAAGCCAACAAATGCATTCTTCACCTATATCTAGATAGTCAAAACCATAGTCAACGTCCCACACTAAGATACAGCATTCTGCTGGCACCAGTGTTCTGGGCCTGGTTCCCCACTCACCACCTCAGCAGTCCTTGAGGAACTGCAGTGGGTATCCTCTGTTTTCCTTCAGTACTGAGCCTATCTACTAAACCCAGTGTCAACCCCTGTGGGTTAAGGGCATGGTTCCATGCAACTGGGCTACCTCAAATATCAGTCATGGGACGGGGCATCCAGAACTTCTGATAGTGAGCTGTAACTGGAGGTACTCATGACTCCATCTCAACCTTGATTAATTTGCCAAATCTCACAGAACTCAGCAAAATGCTTTACACATGTTTGCTAGTTTGATAACTAAAGGGTGTCAGTGAGAATCCAGAAAGAAATGCATGAGCCAAAGTCAGGAGGGTCTTCAGCCGAGACATACCTGTCTTCTGTGGAGCTGGGGAATGCCACTCTACCAACTTATAACTGAGCTTGCAGTCCAGATTCTCTTCTAATTCAGTCCTGTTACAGTTTTTAAAGTTTTTATGTTATGTGATGTGATATGTGATGTGTGTGTGTGTGTATGTGTGTGTGTGTGTGTGTGTGTGTGTGTGTTTTATGAACGTGTGTGCAGGTGCATGTGTGCAAATGTAAGGGGGAAATGAGTGTGTCCTCTTTTCTCACTTTCTGTCTTATTTCCATGAGACAGGGTTTCTCACTGAACCTAGAGTTTGTCATTTTCCAGCTAGGCTGGGGTCTAGCAAGAACCAACAATCCTTCTGTCCCACTTCCAAAACACTGGGGGAGGAGGTGCATGTGACCATGCCTGGCTCTTTAAATGGGTGCTGAGATCCAAATATAGGTCTTCACACTTGCACAGCACGAGCTTTGCCCTGCCTAGTCCTCTCCCTGACCTCCCAGCCAGCTTTGTAGTCAGGGCTGGCGATCTGAACTTCAGTCCTCGTATTTGCACTGGCCATTGCTATTCCGGTTCACCTTCAGCCTCTCCCTTCTCTTTGAAAGTCAGAATGTGTGGAGCTAAAGTCCAGTGCTTCCATGTCTCTGGTGAGCAGCCCCAGTTAGGAAAAAACTGGCTAGGGAATGACGTTGACCGGCACCAATCAGCATCTGGCTGCACTGTCCTGGTTAGCTTGTTTTTGTCAAGTTGAGGCAAACTACAGTTACCTAGAACGCTTAACCGAAGAACTGCCCTCATCAGATTGGCTTGTAGACATGTCAGTCAGGTATTTTCTTGGTGAATGGTTAATGTCAGAGGGAGCACCCTATGGTGGGCTATGCTACCTCTGGGCAGGTGGGTGGTCCTAGATTGTATAAGAAAGCAGGCTGAGCAAGTCAAGAAAAGTAAGTCAGTAAGCAGTGGCCTTACTCCATGGCCTCTGCTTCAGTTCCTGTCTCCAGGATCCTACACTAGCCATCTTGGATAACAGACTGTAACTTGCAAGCTCAAATAAACCATATAAACCATTTTCTCCTCCCCAAACTGCTTTTTTTTTTTTTTTTTTTTTTTTTTGGTCATGGTGTTCATCACAGCAACAGAAAGAAAATTAGGATATGTAGAGTAGACCCTGATCACTCTAGAGATTCCAAGGGTCTCATCACTCTGTGACAGGAAACACACACAAGTTAGAGACAAGGAGTAGAACTAGACACTTTCCTAGCCCCGTTCTCTACAATAGTTTCCAGAGCTCTGGTGTACCAGAAACCATGGGAAGAGATCAAATGCATACTTCTCGTTACACCAGCACACCACACCCTGCCCCCTAAATGCCCCCAGCATAGGCCAGCTGAGCCTATGATGCAATTTTTCCTATTGGTATAATACCACAGTCATAGAACATATGTTTATTCTTTCTGCAGACACTGCTAGAGTTGTGATTGGAGGTCCCTCAGCGATGCAGGGATGATGGGTTCCATGGCAACTCTACTGACCTAAGGGGGAAACTCGGACTTGGGTTTCATCCTTCAGTGCTTCCTTATTTCAGCACCTCCTCTTCATGGATTCACTCAACACAGAGTGAACTGGGCTCCTGCAATAAGAAAAAGTTAGCAAAAACTTCAGTGGGTAAACAACGTTTGTGCCTTTGTCTTTCCGAAAGTGTTGAGAACTCCACACTGGAGTTAAGCTTTCAGGTGATGGGCATCACTACCAAGCCTTTCCATTTTGTCTTAAATAGGGCTTCTTGAGGGTGGAGCAGGGGCCTGGAGTCTACTCACGGAGTCTGGTTTGGCCTTTGGAGGGCCCACCATCTGCCAGGCTCCTTGGTTCTATCATTGTTTCCAGGTCTGCCCTGGGTCTTCCTTCTTGTTTAAATGATACGGCTGATAATAAACTCATAGATGTGGCTCCTTTGGACCAGCGCATTGCGGGTGACCAGCTGCTGCCTAGATGCTTCTTCCAGACCCACTTTTTCTGGCTCATCTTTGCAAATGGCTTCAGCTTTCCAAATTCACCTTCCCCAGTTGATCTGTTGTGATGAATCCACAAGTGAACGGAAGTTGTGTTTGCTCAGGTTTACAGCCGCAGAGGCTGAGTGACTCTGGAAATCACACATGTATGCATGGATAGCACTTGGGTTGATAAAAGCCTGTCATGGAAGGCTGGAATTTCAAGCGGATTTGAGGGAAACACAACAGACAGAGAGTGACCCTGTCTCAAAAAAGACAGAGGAAGGACAGTGCTGGACAAATGATCCCCAAGACACATGTGCATGCATGCATCTGTATCTGCAAACACACATGTTCATTTGTATGCATGTGCATGCACACACACACACACACACACACACACACACACACACATACGCATGCACACAAGCATGCGTACCAGGTGTGTGTGTGTGTGTGTGTGTGTGTGTGTGTGTGTGTGTGTGTGCATAAAAAGTCTTTGTCTATATGAGTTGTTGTTTTTCCTGAGTTACTTGTTTAAATTCTGTGAGGAGTAAAATGAAAGTTGAAACTCATAAACTCCTACCTTCGGAGTTTATCATGAACCAATTACTATTAAATGGGCCCTGCAGAGTGTCGTCCTTATTTTTAAACTGAGGAAAGTTAGGTTTGATACAGTTTGCCCAAAGACTCACCACTAACAAGTGTGGGTCCCAGAGTTTGAACCCACGCTGGCTGGCCCTGAAATCAACTCCTGTGTCTGGCTTTCCAGAGGGAGCGTGAGAAATGCCTCCTCTCACACCAACGCTCTGAAAGAACTTCAAGCATTTAAGGCAAATGCAAGCTACTGTGTGCTGCTTTTCTTCCAGGAATCTCCAGTTACAGAAGAATAATCTTCTGTGATTGTTGGGCTCTCATGCTTGTTAGCCTGAGTCACACAGCCTTTAGCCAGTTGAGAGACACACAGTGCAGAAACACATCCCTAAAGCATATTCCAGACACTCAGAGACATGCTGAAAGAAGCAGTACTCGAAAGCGACAGCCCCTGCGCTCACAGCCGCGTACACGTCTAGGGACAACAATCCACCCTTTTCAGACTTTCCTGAAATTGTGTCTCTTTCAAACTGTGAAAAATGACATGATGCAGCAGAAGGACCGTAGTGTCTACAGTGGAAGTTTCTTATCCAAGCATCAATGACCTAGCAGGGCATGCTTGCCTGTCTATCTCAGCATGTGGGAAAAACTGGGGCAGTAACAAAGCTGGTGTTTATAATGTCTAGACTGAACCAGGGCCAACTGGAAAGTACTGGAAAGCTAATTTGTGTGCAGGGGTCTCAGGCATGGTAGATGAACTCAGCAATTTCAACCTGTCGTTCTTTTTTGTTTCTAGGTCTTTCTAAGACAGGGTTTCACTATGCAGCCCTGGCTGGTCTGGCACTCACTGTGTACACCCATGTGGTCTTTAACTTGAATGATCTTCTTGCTTTCTTGCCCCTTCTCCCAGTCTTGAGATGATAGGCACACATCTCCTCACCTAGCTTCTAACCTGTAACACTTCATTCTCGAACTTCAGTCATCTTCCATAGCCATACCTTTGTATAAACTCTATGTTCCTGTATGTACGGGCACATAAGAGGCATGTGCATTATGTGCTTATATGTATGGGCACATAAGAGGCATGTGTAGGGTGTGCCTGTGTTTTTGTGTGTGGAAGCACTAGGTAACTAACAGATAAATTATGAACTATCAAAACAGAGCATATCCTAACCCTTATAAAACACAAGATAGGAAATACAGGGATACTGAAGCCACATAGCAAAAACACTTCTGCGAAATAATGACCACTAGAATAAATTTGGGCTACATTTATAGAAACAGTGAAAAGAATTGAAACAGTATTTCATACATCCCAGGTTGGCATACAACTTGTCCTATAGTTGAGGATGACCTTGAACTTAGGATTCTCCTGCTTTTCCCTACTAAATGCTAGAATTATAGGTGTGCTCCACTTAAACTGAAGTACTGGAGATTGAACCTGGGCCTTCCTGCATGCTAGACAAGCACTGTATCAACTGAGCTACACACAGCTCAAGCCAATAAAAACATTTTTTTTAATTATAAGTTCTTCCCAGAAAAATAGAAAATAGAAATAGAAGAAATAGAAATCACATTGGGAGTTTCTTGTTAGCCACCGTTGATGATGAAGTCTGTGGTAGTTTGAATATAACTGGCCCCCGTAATCTCATACTGCCTAGGATCTGAGTTGACTTCCTGTTGCCTGCAAGATGTAGCACTCTCCACTCCCACACCACATCTGTATCTGCCTGTATGCCACCATGCTTCCCATCATGATGATAATAGACTGAACCTCTGAAACTGTAAGTGAGCCACCCCAAATAAATGTTTTCTTTATAGGAGTTGCTATGGTCATGATGTCTCTTCACAGCAATGAAAACCCTAACTAAGACATGGTCCCTGGCGACAATAAGCCATCTTCAGCACATGGGAGCCCTCCCATGCTGGTCAGCACACTAGCATCTCGACGCTGTAACTGTTAGAGTGGTCTTGCAATAGTGGATACTGAAGAAGTACGAGGATCAGTGTTTAACGGGGTTTAGAGTGGTTGGTGTTGGACAACAGAAGAGAAATATTTAGATCCACGACTGTCATTATAGAGTGTTCGGGCACCCATTTTACAGATCCGAGTTGGAAGAATGAAACCCCAGTAGTGGTGCTATGACTGTGGTGGAACTCAGCCTAGTTGAGCCCATCCCTCTCCCTACTCTGTTACATGCAGCTGTGTACTCACCTTGGCCATCTTTTCTTGTCTATACTTTATGCATTCACATTATCATTATTTTGATTTAAGCCTTATTCAAGTATGTAATGCATTATAAACATATTCCCCTATACCCCGCCCTCTTCTTTCCACCCTCTCCTATTAGAACCCCCTTTCCTCAGTTTTGTGTCTCCTTTCTTGTCATCCATACAGATATGATTTCTACAATCCAAAATCCATAATATTTCTTAGTGTGTTGTGTGTTTGTACTCCTGGAAATGACTACAACCCCTTTGCTTAGTTTCGTCTCCATGTCTCCTTTAGAGGAGAAAAAAATTGAATGCCCACAGCTTCTGATTCTCCTGGTTCAGCCTCCCACATCCCAGGATCATAGTCATTCACCCGAATGCCCGCTTTAGTGTGAAGCTGGGGATGGAGCTCAGGATGCCATGCAGGCCAGTCAAGCGTTGTTTCAGCTGAGCCATGTCCCCCAGCCCTGGGTTTCAAGGTTTAAAGTCTGCAGCTCCACTCCTAACCAGGCACTCACTGGCTAGGGAGGATGAGGGAGAAGGGGGAAAATTAAAACTGAAAATCAAGAAGCTGGTCAATTAGCATAATGAGCAATGAAAAAGGGACTTCAGGCTCCCGACATCCCCCTGCTGTCAAGTCTCCTGAAGTCTCATCCTTGAAGGGGAGTGGACGGACCTAAGTTCAGAGGAGTTGGACAGAGGACATCTTAGGTCTTAGTCTTCCTTCTTGTTGCTGGTAATGACCAAAGCAGCTCGGGAAGGAAAGGCTTATTTGACTTATCTTTCCAGATCACAGGCCATTTGAAGGAAATGCAGGAAGGAACTTGAACAGAAGCAGAGGCAAGAGTCATGGAGGAAAGCTGATAATTAGCTTCCTCCCAGAGCTCTTTCACTTGCCCAGGGGTCTCACCATTCACAGTGGGCTGGCCCTCCTACATCAATCATCAATTAAGAAACTGCCATTCAGACACACCCACAAGCCAATCTGAAGGAAGTAATTCCTCAGCTGAGTGTCCCAGGCAACTCTAGTGTGTGTCAAGTTGACAGAAACTAACCAGCACAGAGGAAGATACTCGGTATTCTCCCCTGCCTCCACATCCATATACATAGGTACCTACATCAACATAAACATGCACACACACACATATTTACATATGCACACACTACGCATACATAAACAAAAGAAAAGGAGGTGCCTTCCGCACAGGTGCTTCTTACATTTTGAGTGTATGAATGAATGAATGAGAAATGACGAGGCTGATGGGCCATCTGATGTAAGGATGTCTCCACTTTGTGTCGGAGAGAAGTCTGATGTAGTTAGAGCTACAACTCATCATTAAATGTGGAAGCGCTTTGTCACAGAGCTTTGGAGACACAGAAACTTAGAAAACTAGGACTTCTTGCAGGTTTTGTGCTAGGGAGAAACAACATACTACATGATGGACCAGAGCCCAGAATATTCCTGTTGGAAACGGATGAATCTATATCACTTCAGCAGACCGACATATGGATATGAATTCTGCACTGCAAGCAAGGCTCAGGAAGCAATCAGAGGAGCACAAGAAAGAGCAGCAGGTGTATGTAAGGGTTGTCCCGCACTGCCAATGCCTTGGAAGGTCAGAAAATGACTGTGCGAGGAGCCGCTAAGTCACAGGTACTCCCCAAAGAGCCTCCCTAAGGCAAAGGACAGAAAGCTTACGACTTCCTCAGGTCAGGACAAAGAGGGGAGATAATAAGAAGGAAGTAATTGAGGAAGTATGGTAAATCAGCTCCCTATAATGCCCTCGCCAGAGAGTCAGACAGGGTGCAGGCACACAGAGCTGTTCACAGTGCCTCAGCCATATCCTCCTTCTTCCTGAGAAAAAAAAGACAGGCACAAGGGTCTCCATTCCCAACATGGCCTCAGATTAAACACAGGTTTTCTTTCATTTTGACATGTTTTCCTAAGGATAGTACAGTCAATAGGTTTGGGCATCTTTTGGCAATCTCTCTATGATAAGTAGACATCAGAGCCCAGAAATTCTTGATAGCTGGAGCTGTGGGAAGTGGGAAAAACTGATCACCTGAAGCCAGAGGTGGGTCTTAGTACCTCAGAGTCAGCATCATTCCCGAGTCTCTGTGGTCCACATTCTTGTTTCTTCTTGGTTCGTTTGGTCCCTCATCAGATGATTAATTTACCTTCACCATGGGAACACACTGCTTTTATTTCTATTAAGCACATTACAGTGAGGGCTGGCTAGGCATGTGGTGACAATGGTGAAGTGTTTGTTTACTATACATAAAGTCCTTGGTTCCATCCCCGGCACCACATAACCGAGGTGACACAGGCCTGTAAGGCCCTGTGATCTTGAGGTGGAGGCAGGAGGATCAGAAGGCTACCCTCAGCTACAGAGTCAATTGACAGCCTGGGGTACATGAAGCCTTTTCCTACATTTTTTAAATTAAAAAACTAAAGTATATTAAAGTGGATAAAAGAACTTATTTTTTATTTCATTAATTACTATTATTTGTGTGTAATTTGCGTGGGTGTGCATACATGTGCCACTGAATGTGTGTCAAGGTAGGAGAACAAATTTGTGGAGTTGGTTTTCTCCTTCTACCTTTACTTGTTTTCTGTGGATCAAACTTAGACTATCAGGCTTCATAGAAAACACTTTGGCAGCTGAGTGATTGTGATGATTCCCCAAAGAACTTTTACAGGTCCTAAGACCTGCAGGCTGGCTTTAACTTAAGTTCTCTTATTTTTTCTTGATCATGAAATTGTTTACCCAGTGCACGAGAGAGGCGTCATTTTGTGAGGAGGTGGTAGGCATGACAAAATACCGTGGGTGGAGTGTTTAGGGATCTGCACACTTATAGGGCTGGAGAATCCAGACAAGGTTTCTCTTCCCAGGCTGTGAAGAGCGAGCGCCCCTTACCTTCTCCTTCACTGTCTTGGTTGACGGATTTAGAAGAAAGAGTAATGAAGATTTTCAGGGTGTGTGTGTGTGTGTGTGTGTGTGTGTGTGTGTGTGTGTGTGTGTGTATTGGGGGGTGTTATGCAGAGTGGGGCACAGGAACTACTCAATCTAATCTGTTGTCCTTTCCTTTAATTTTAAAATAGTACTTCTTCTGCTTCCAGTGGACTTGGGTCTTTTTTTCTGACTGGTCTTTGAAGGACTGCCTTCTGGGTAATTTGTGCCTACTGTATATGGAATTGATCCATATGCTGGGTGTACACACAGTACATGCTGGGCTACCCCCATTTGTCACTCCTGGATTTCACATCTAGCCTGAGGCCTGGTTTATCAGAGAGACAAAATGCTTCAACATTTCCCCCAGCTTGCCAATAATATTTCTCTGACTTATATTGAGTCTTTGGATATTTTTCTCCCCAAATCTTGCTTACCTTCATCTATGAGCTGAACTCCTTTTGTGTATTTATTTCTATTTTCCTTCAGAAGTCATTTTTAGAAAGAATATAGAAGTTTTGTTTTTTCAGGATTTTATTGAATGTGCTGTTTAATCACCTGAGTGCCGGGCTTTGCGTGTAGCAGGCGAGCACTCTACCAACTGACTCACATGCTAAGCCCTCCCTGCCATGTACGTAATAGATATGAAAACAGTGTGTTCCCACAGTGAAGGTAAATTAAGCATCTGATGAAGGACAAAAGGAGCAAAGAAGAAACAAGAACATGAACCGCAGAGACTCAGTGAGGACGCTGATCCGTGAGGTACTAAGACTCCACCTCTGGCTTCAACCTTTTCTTCAGGAAAATACTTTATTTTTAAAGGAAGACAACACAACATTCAAACCACTGCATCCAGTAAGTAGGAAAGGACATAAAGAGTACTACCAGTCCACCTGGGAGGAATCTCGGGCTCTGGGGCATCTGCTGGCTTGCTCTTAGAGGTGGCTAGCCTGAATGGATGCTCTTCTCCCAGCACATCCCTGTTAGGTGATGCTCCTGGGATGGCAGTCTTTGCCTTAGCCTGACTTCTGCAAGTGCCTTCCGGCCTTCTCAGCAGAACTTCTGCAGCAGTTCTGGGTCTGTGATCCTCCCTGGTTGCTGCAGGAGGGGGGGTCCTGGAACATTCCCAGGCTCCTGGTGGAGACTTCTTTTTTTTTTTTTTTTTTTTTTTTTTTTTTTTTTGGTTTTTCGAGACAGGGTTTCTCTGTGTAGCTTTGCGCCTTTCCTGGAACTCACTTGGTAGCCCAGGCTGGCCTCGAACTCACAGAGATCCGCCTGGCTCTGCCTCCCGAGTGCTGGGATTAAAGGCGTGCGCCACCACCGCCCGGCGTGGTGGAGACTTCTATCCCACAGATATGAATTAGGACTGATTGTCATCCACTGTGCTCTATTATAACTTGGGGACATTCTAGTGACTGGACCAATGGTGCAGCCCCCACATTGCCTGCTCAGATAGTAGGCAGATGTGCTTGTAAGGAATAGAAGAATGAATATTCTAGAATATACGAGGAAGGTCTGTGCGGACACGCTATTTCCTGAAATGTTGCCCCCAGGTGAATGGTTGAGTGGCACCTCCATGTCTGATTTACACCCTGCCTGACTCCCAGAAGGCTGGGATTTTCCAAGATGTGAGTTATGCCTCACGGTCTGTGAAGGCCTCCCCTCCTTACTGTTTTTGTCTGGAGGTGATCTCCTCTCCCCAACTGGTGATCTCACAGTCACCCAGGCACACCCTTGATGCAAGACCCTTCTCTACCACCAGGGGAAATGGTGGTGCTCAGTGTTTCTGGTTCCATCCATAGTGCTGTTTGTCCTTATGACTTCTTGTCAAAACCAATGAGTCAGTTTGCTTTCAAGATATAAAGGGGAGGGTTTTAATTCAAAGACTTCTTTCTCAGTCAACATTTAAAAAACAAAACTAAGTACTAATAATTACTTTGTCCCTCTGACTTGTTCTAAAGCAGTGGTTCTCAATCTTCCTAAAGTTTCGACCCTTTAAATACAATTCCTCATGTTGTGGTGACCCCTGTCCATAAAATTATTTTCACTGCTACTTCATTAACTATAATTTTGCTACTATTATGAATCATAATGTGAACATCTGTGTTTTCTGATGGTCTTTGGGGGTCACGACCTACAATGAAAACCATTGTTCTAAAGTATCTTTTAACCTAACTGTGTGTCATATGCCCATTTCCTTTTACAAATGTTTACTCAAGAACTATGGCTGTAGCTCAAGTGGTACAGTGCTTCCTTGGCATTCACTCAGCCTATAGTTCAACCCCCAACACTACATAAAGTGTGTTGTGGTAGTGCCCACTTGTAATACCAGCACTTGGGAAATAGAGGCAGGAGGACCAGAAAATTCAAGGGCACCCTCAGTGGCATAGTGAGTTCGAGGCCAGCCTAGGCTGTATGAATGGGGGTCTATCTCAAAAAGAGAGAAAAAGCTTCTTTGATGAAAACATGTTTTCCTAAGTTGCTAATTTATTTCCTGGGAATGAATGCACCATGCGGACTCCTACAAGTCCTTTGGTAGCTGATGAGGTTCTGTCCTTCTCTGGGTGGTCAGTATGCCAAGTTCCCAGGATGTGATGTGCAGAATTGTCTGTTTTTCACAGCTGGAAGCTAGTACCTCACAGTCCTTGTTCCAGAATAGAGAGGCCAGAAGAGTGAGTAGACACTGATGACAACAGGGAGCTCTGAGAACAGAGCCAGACCAAAGATTCCTGACTCAGGTGTGAAACCCAGGCATCTACACCTTCACTGACTCTGCCGACCTTCAGAGGATCACAGACTACAGGAATGCTAAAATGGGGACTGTCCACTGTCCACTCATTCTTTCAGACAGCTCTATGTACCACACTCTGGTTTAGCATATGTACACGTATGCTTACTGGTCTTACGAGTACATGACCAATACCTTTGCATGGGGTCCTGGACTGAGACAGGACCCACACTTAGTTTAATATCTGGCCTGTACCATTTTGGAGTTCTTAACATTTGTGAACAAGGGCATTTATTTACAACTTAAATAGCCAATCCCATTTATATTCATTTACTCATTCAATCAGTGGTTTTTTTAAAGTGTGTGTGTGTGTGTGTGTGTGTGTGTGTGTGTGTGTGTGTGTGTGTGTGTGTTGCATATTTGTATGCATGTGGAGGCCAGAAGTTGATGCTAAATGTCTTCCTCAATCATAGTCCCTTATTTTTTTTAGGCAGGGTCTACCATTGAAACCGAAGCTCTTCAATCTGTCTAGATCGACTGGCCAGGGATCCTCCTACCTCTGCCTCCCCAGTACTGGGATTACAAGTGTGCATCCACGTGACATTTTACAAAGGTGCTTGGATTGATCTCTGGTCCTCACAGCTATGCAGTAAACACTTTACCAGCAATCCACTGCATTGGCCCATCTTTTTTCCCCTGGGATATTAGTGTCTGCCAAAAACTGTTCTAGGTGCAAAACTGTATTACCCATAAAAATCATCCATGCCCTTATATTCTAGTTTGGAGGAAAAGACATAGTCAGCAGCTTATAACAGGTGTTAAGACCAATCAGGAGTCTTAGAAGAAGACCAGTTTAAGTATACAGGAGTTACCATGTGGAATGGTATTTCAATGGATCTGTAGACATTGACCTGAGCTTAGTATTGTCAGTAAAGAGTTCCATAAAGCCAAAACAGTTTTATGCACAGAACTCAGCTGCCTGTCCTGCTATTACCTTTAAGAATTACTGCTTTGGGGAAAAATTATGCTGGGATCCAGTCTGTCAAAATCGGATGACCAGGGTATAAAGGAAATAGGGTGGAGTCTAGTATACCAAATGACCCACAAGTTGAACAGAAAGGCATTCCAATGCCATGAGAGATGCTGGGCATGTGGCTCAGTTGGTAGAGTACTCTTCTAACACATAGGAAGCCCTGTCTTCCAACCCAGCACTGTATACACCTAGCTTTTGCCTCCCAGGAGGTGGAAGAAAGATTGGAAGTTCAAGGGCATCTTTGGATACATGCTTGACACTTAGTAAGCTAAAGCCAATCCTAGGTTATATGAGACTTTGCCTCAAAAAATAAAAAAGGGTCATGGTAAGGCAACAAAACAAAACAAATCCTACAAAATCCCAGCAACCAGAGAAGGACATTAACTGTTACATACAAGGATGGGCTCCAGTCTAAGGGGAGGCCTGAGAAATACAGAAACTCCATCTAAGGGTGTGGCTGAGAGGCTCCCCTGATATCATGGATGCCTGAGGCAATGGCTGGGTGAGAGCCCACTTGTTCCATCAGTTTTCTTGGGCAAGAACTGAATCCTACACCTCAGATCCCATTTTTTTTCATTAATATTTAACCTTGGCACAGTATGTAGACGGATTTTTCTTTGGGACACCAGTTCATAAATAACAACAACATGGAGAATTATTATTAATTATGAAAGCTCAGCCTTAGCTTAGGCTTGTTGCACTAGCTCTTACAACTTTAATTAACTTATTTCTATTAATCTGCATTTTACCATGTAGCTCTTTACCTTTCTTTCATTCCGTATGTCTGAATCCCTCTGCATCTTGTTGGCGGCTCCTCTGTGCCTCGATTAGATTATCTCCTCCTGTTTCTTCTCTCTGCCTGGAAATCCCACCCACACCTCTTGCCTAGCTGTTGGCCATTCAGCTCTTTATTAGACCAATCACAGCAATTTATCTTCACATAGTATGCAAATATCCCAGAATACTGAATCCTCCATCTTAGGTCCCAATTTTTCCACATTAATATTTAACCTTGTCACAGGAAGTTGGAAAGTCCCACTTGCTTTGGATAATACAAACATCTTTTAACTGGAGGAATGAGGAGAGAAGGAATAGAAACAAAGAAGCAAAGTGAGCATGGATCCTATTTAAGAGTCCTGTGTGCACATTTGAGCAGTTTAGTTAACTAATTCATCTTTGCAGTCCCAGGCATTAAACACAGGGCCTCCTGCTAGCCTTCCTGCTACTGAGGTCTACCCATACTCCCACTGCTCTTTTCAGTAATTACAAACCCAGGATGTCCAAAAACAGGCCTCAAGATTCAAGTTCAGAAGGGACTTACAGTAGTATGCTTCTAGCCAAAAGTTTTGAGACATTTACCACACAACAGTGCTAAAATGTTAACAAAATCTCAGATTTCTCAAATTTGTACAGATAATATGTGTGACCTACAAGAACATATTTTTAATGGCTCCTACTTCTTAGGACTGAGTGAGGTGTGTAAAACAAACTAAATATAATAACTCTATGCATACAGCCTGTGGCAACTTAGGGTATTGAGTTTGTTCAAGGCCCCTTATAAATGATTACTAAACCTATTGGATTATAAATAATTTAAATAATTAAGATACAGAAGATAATGTATCTTTTAAAATCTTTAGGAATTGTAAACTAAACTTAAACCTTACATAAGTAGAATTTTGAGTTAGTCCCTTTAATAAGTTATATTAATTTTAAAGTACAAACTAGCTATCATTAGACATTGCTGGACTAAAATCCACCCTCACAGCCCCTACAGCTTACTTTTGGCCCTTTTCATTTGCTCATTCATTCACTCATTGAAGAATATCATTTCTTTGAGTGCTTACTAATGGCCAAACCAAGCACTGCTCAAGGCACAAGAGAAAAAAGAGAAGTTGACTGCCATTTGCCATGGAGGCAATGAGAGCAGTTAGGGCAGCTAGCCAGCCAGACCAGGATGATCAGATACAGAGAGTGCAACGTGGGGACTATAGGAGCAAATGATGGGGAACAAGTGATGTAGCTGGGGCATCATAAGTCTAGAAACGAGGAGGGAAGAAGCTTCCACAGCCAAGGTCTAGATCCACCCTGCTGTTGGCTTCCCATTATTCCCTTGGCAATGTGATGTGTAGCTATTTAATTTGGGGAGTTATCTAAGAAATGTAGGGCTAGTTTAAAGGCTGGGGGTACACACATGGGTTACATGCAAACACTGTACCATTGTACACAGGATGTGGATATCCTCCAACTATGGTGTCATGTAGTCCTAGAGCTGAGCTGTTTGATTTGCCTCTGTAGTGAAGCCATAGGCACACAGAGGAATGACACTGTCCTTTATTTATTAAGGCAGGGTCTCTATGCAGCTCAGGCTGGTCTTTAATTCACTATGTAGCCAGGAAAAAACTTGAGTTTCTGATCCTCCTGCCTCTACTTCTCAAGTAGTGGGATTAAAGTGTCCACCACCATGTCCAGTTCATGCAGTACTAGGGCTGAATTCAGAGCCTAATGCATGCTGGACAAGCTCTCTACCAAGGAGCCTAATGCATGCTGGACAAGCTCTCTACCAAGGAGCCTAATGCATGCTGGGCAAGCTCTCTACCAAGGAGCCACACCCCTGCTCCCGTGCATCTCCTTGGTTTGTGCCCTTCTCTTCAGCAAATACATATAATTTGTCTTCCATCTTCTCTGCTGACAAATGCCTTTAGGTATTAGGGTATATGATATGTATTAGAATTATACTATAAAAATTTCAGAGGCATGGGACTGGAGAGTTGGCTCAGGAGTTAAGGGTGCATACTACTCTTGCAGAGAACCCAAGTTCAGTTCCTAGCACCCACATCGGGTGGTTCACAATCACTTGTAACTCTAGCTCAGAGTATATTCCACACATCCGTATAATTGAAACTAATAAAAATAAATCTTTAAAAATTAAAAAAAATATTTAAGAAGCTCTGATCCTTTTTAACTGAATGCTCCAGAGCTCAGAGTTGGTCCTCAGGGAAAATAGTGCCATCACTGGGAAGCTAGACAAGGTCTAACTTCTCCTCTCCCTCTCCTGGTAGAGACCATCTTTTGTTAATTAATTTCAGTTTGACTACAAAAGTACTAAGTATCATGACAGAATTTTCAAACAAAATTTGATTTTGTTGTTTCTCCTTTTCCATCTCTGTCTCTGTCTACCCTGGCAACCCCATAACCTTTTAGCCGTCACATTGTGTGTTCTATTGCCCCTCTTCATTTCCTCAGGACCTCTTTTCCCTCTCTGGTGGTATCCCTTCTAATTTCATAGCCTATAGCTACACTTACATATAAACATTAAAATCCACATTGAGGAAAAAACAACTGATTCTTATCTTTCTCGGTTATGGGTCACCTCCCATATGGGTTACTTAGAGTAATACTTTACAGATCCACACGTTTCTCCTACCACAAACTTCTTTATTTAATTTTTCTTTACAGCTGAATATAATTCCACTGTGTCTGTGTAACACATTTTTCGTTATCTGTATCTGCTGATGGACAGCCAGGCTGGATCCATTTCCTTACTGCTGTCAATAGCATAGACTAGGTTTAAAATGTAGTGGAAACAAGGATCACCTTCCATCCCCTTCCTTAAGGTTCACCAGGTAAATCTCAAAAACAGGAGGAGTGATGTGGGTGTAGAAAGAGTGAGTGTGTGTGTGAGTCAGTCCAACACAAGAGACTATAATACCGGAGAATGGGGAAGGCAGGCTTGGAGATGACGAAACCCTTCCCTATATCTGCCCTTTGACATTTCCTTGTCTCTTTTGGAGTTGCCCCATAGATCTTGGTGGCTAAACAAAGGCTCTTACTGCTTTCCACACTTGTGTCTCTAGGCCTGTAGCTCTAGCTCTGCCAGGCTCTTCGTCTGGGACAGCCTGCCAGTTTGACAGACAGGTCCTCTGGGTTGTACTGAGATATGGAAGGTGATACCTGATACTAGACAGTAAAGATGCAATCTAGAAGGTTCAAGTGGCTGCATTTGTTCACATTGGAGGAATGCAGCTATTCCACATGTTGTGTTCACAAGGGAGCTTATAGCAAGAGAGAGCCATCTTTTTTTTTTTTCTCTTGTACTTGGGAAAAAATCTTACCGCACTAGGATGTGTCTGGGAAAGCTTCCCATGCTAGCTCCCTACCGATGGGAGGGTTGGCCTACCCCAGACAGAATCCAGCTCAGAGTGTGTGAGACAGAGGCACGTAGATTCTACAAGGCATGGTCTGTTGGGCTCCACCCCAAATCTGGAATCAGATCAAGCATGTTCCTAAAAAAGAAAGAAAGAAAGAAAGAAATAATTCCTTTTTACCAGAGGCATTTCGTGTAATCAAAACCAAAGGCTTTGGGGTTCTGCTCAGAACCCTGGTACTTGTCACGATGTGTTTATGAATTTGAGAGGAGCTTGCATGAACATGTGTGTGTTTAATTCCCTGGCCAAGCCTGACGTTCAGCTTGATATTGGTTTTCACCAGCTGTTTGGGGAGCGAGACATACAACAGGTGGGTGAGGCTGGCCGACTCAACAGCTTGTTCTTTTGAGTGCCAAAAAGTAGATGGGCTGACTACAGGTGGGGGCTGGGGTGAGGGCTGGGTGCCTTTTGCATTAAGGAAATGCGGCCACCCTGATAGGGGAAAACAGCAGTGTATCCTTGAGTACACCAGGGTGGTCCGATTGCAACCAACATTGGCTCTCTTTGGCCACATGACGGATCTGTCATGGGTAGAAATTGATTGACAGGCAAAAGGCAACACCTGTTTCTTCCAAATTGCACCCAGTTGTCATAGGATCTGAAATTCCATTTTCAGGAATTCAGTAGGTGGGTCTTGAAGGCTTTGGTAAGCCTTTCAGGAGGCCCCAATGCAAACAGCTGACTAACCCACAGGGAAGCTCTTATCCCTGGTGCTGGGAGATGGTGTGACCAGACAGAAAAAAATCCACTAAGGGTTTGGCCGTTAGGAGAGAACCTCAGCTTCATTCAGAAGCCAACTGTGTCTATACTTCAGACAGGACCCTTGTGCTGGCTACTTTTATGTCAATTTGACACGATAGAGTCATTAAGAAGAGGAAACTTAAGTTGAGAAAATGTCAGCCAGATTGGCCTATGGGCAAGCCTGTGATACATTTCCTTGATTGATGATGTAGGAGGGTCAAGCTCACAGTGGGTGATGCTACCCCCCACCCCAGGATAGGTGGTCCTGGATGTACATAAAAAAGCAAGCTAAGCAAGAGAACCAAGACAGTAAGCAGCACCCTTTCATGAGATGAATGGAGCATACAGTTTTATGCTAAGGTAACGGCGGCAGCCTGTTCTCTGCTAAGAACACAACTATTTTGTGTTAAAGAGTGTGCGTGGACACATGGTACCTTTGATATCAGCAAACAGCTCGATGCCACAGAAGGCTTCAAAGGCTCTGCAGGAACTGACCTCGGTGGTCTTTGGTCTGCTGGCTATATTTGCTAAATCTAGTGGAAGAATTTCAGTGGTCATCTTTATTGTGATTTGAATGAGAGGGGTTGCCCACAAGCTCCTGTGTCTGGTCACTTGATCCCTGGCTTGTGACACTGTTTTGGAAGGTTGTGGAATCTATAAGAGGTGTCGCCTTACTGAACGGAGTGGGCCACTGCAGGAGGTCCTTGAGGATTTATAGTCCAGCCCCAATTCCTGCTTTCTGCTTTTGGACGGCAAATGGAGTGTGACCAGCCACCTCACCATCCTGCGGTGATGGCTTCCTCTCCATGGTGGACTGTATTCTTTCTTAAACTGTGAGCCAAAACTCACATTGAGTTGCTTCGTGGCAGGTATTTGATCATAATAACAACAACAACAAAAAAATGATTACGTTGTCCTTTAAGTGACACTGGACTCCTTGAATTCCTCATTTCCTTTCTATAATACCTTCTCCCCACTTGTCAGCTGCGACCTTCAATTCGGGGCTGGTCTCCATTGCCTCCCGTCCAGGCTCCGTCCCTTTCAGTCTGATCTCTCCTCAGAGTCTGGATGTTGGTATCTCTGGGACTGTGATCGCAAACCCTTTTGTCCCTGGTCTCTCTATTGTTCTAGGCTACCTTTTCTGTGACTGTGGCTGTGGCCACTCCTACTTTCTCCATCAGGCTGGAGCCCTCTACACAGCAAAGAAAGGCCCTGGATTACCTCATGCCGTCCAGCCTTTCAGGGTACCTTTCCCCATTCAGCTCTGTCCCTACATCCTCGGCTTTCACTCCCCTGCTGTCCTTTGGGCAGGTCATGTGTGTTGTTGCTCTGTGCTGATGCTTCCTTCTGTCACACATTGCTCCCGTCGAGTCTTCCCGACTCACCTTGGGACACCTTGTTAGCCTTACCTGACAGTCATGCCTCGCTTCTTTCCCTCCCGAGCAGCACGCAGCACAAACACAAGCTTCATTTTCTTACTCAGTTATGATCTGAATAAAGCCAAGGGAAGGACTGCATTTACTTCTGGTTGCTCTGGTACTGCTAGTGACTGTAGGGACAGTGCAGGAATCCCAGCGAGGGTTTTTAAGCTGAACATAGGACACCTGTCCTCAGCAGCACGAGTGGCTCCACAGCTCATGGTGGGTCTCAGCTTCCCATCTCAGGTCTCAGATCCTCAGACTTTAAGTACCGAAGTATTCTGGCTGAAAACCACTGATCTAAACAAAAGTCCACTTATTTCTAGCCATTTTCACACATACAATGTTAACTCTTATCCTGCTTAACCTAAAACTGGTTTATTGTGTCATCCACATTTCTTCTCTGGTGTTAGGAAAAAAATGTGCACCCTCTGCTCCACTCACCCACTTTCCCCTCCTTACTCCTCCCCCATTTTTTCCTGCCCCCTCCCTTCTGTCCTTTCTATCTGATCTCACATTCTGGCTGCTTTCACGTCTCTCTATTGTTCTTTACATTATTATACTTTTCCTTACGTCTTTAGTATAACCTTATCTTGTAGCACGAATTGTTAGAAGGTCTTATTAATAAAAACAAACCTGGAGCCAGGTATTGGGGTGAACGCTGAAAGATCGGAGAAACAGAACCAGCCACAGCTAACCTCACCTCGCCAATTCCTCAGCTGATCCTGTTTCCTCAGACTCTTAGTCCTCATCCGAATGGATCTCAGCTGAACCGCTGCTAGAAGCCTAAAAGCTTAACCAGCTCTAGTTCCTGGTCCTCACACCTTATATACCTTTCTGCTTTCTGCCATCACTTCCTGGGATTAAAGGCGTGTGTCACCATGTCTGGCTGTTTCCAAGGTGGCTTTGAACTCACGGATAGCTGGATGGATCTCTGCCTCCAGAATGCTAGGATTAAGGGTATGTGCCACCATTTTCTGGCCTCTATGTCTATCTAGTGACTGTTCTGTCTGCTGACCCTAGATAAGATTATTAGGATGCACAATATATTGGGGGACACAATATATCACCACATTATCTGCTGTTTCTTTTTCTCGGCCTCAGATGTACTTAGCTTTTCCATTCTAAACACAGTTCCCCTCAAATGTGCCTTGTCCTTAAAGCGTTATTCCAAAGCTCCCTTCATAACTACCACATGTCAGGGAAGGGAAGTCTGTGCTTCACACATCCTGTGTTCAAGGTAACCTTTGACCTACGGGCTGCTTGACTATCATTCCACTGACACTGGCCTTGCCAAGGTCACTTAGCAATTGCAGTCTTTTTGAATGCCATCACACTTGGTCTCCCCTGCACCTCAACTTTTTTGTATACATTATTTTACGAATATTTGTACAAATTTTGCTTGTTGGCTTATTATTTGAGACCCATTCTCATGTATCTCAGGCTAGCCTGGAACTAACTATGTAGCTCAGAATGATCTTGGACTCCTGATCCTCTTGCCTTAATCTCTTCAGTGTGTTGAGATCACAGGAGTGTGTTTATGCCTCAGTCAATCAATTTATTTACTTACTTAAACAGGTTCTCCTTATCCAAAGCTGGCATGGAATTCATTATTATAACTGAGTATGACCTTGAACTTCTGGCCCTTTTATCTCTACCTCCCTAATACTGGAATTACAGGCATGCACCACCACACTGAGTTTAGATAATGCTAGGGATGGAACCCAGGGCTTCATATATGCTGGGCAAGCACCAGCTGAGCAGAGCTTTTTGGTTTTTAATGTTGTGAATGAAACCCAAGGCCTTGTGCATGCTAAGCATAAGCTTTAGCACCGAGTGAACTTTGGCCTCCATTGTCACCCTCTCATTTGTGTTTCTGGCCTTCCTGTTTAGCTTCTGTCATTGTTTGTTAGTGCTTTCATAACAAGGTATGTGGACTTTGAGGATAAACAACAGAAACATGTTTCCTCAGACTTCTGAAGGCTGGAGGTCCATAATGACTGACTGCATAAGCAAACTGGTCTCTACTGAGGCCTCTGTCCTTGGCTTGGAGGTGGCTGTCTTCTTCTGGCATCTCTGTGTAGTTGACTTGTCTCATATGTTATCTGGGTCCAAATCTCTTCTTCCTGCAGGAACATTTGGCCCACATAAAACTGAGGTAGTTCTTCCACTGCAATGTCCCTGCACTCTGACCTTTCTCCCACAGAACCACACTACTGGTTTATTTGAGGCCCTCTTTAAAGTTCTCTTCCTCAGTCACAACCACCCAGCCATGCTCTCTTTTCTACATCTCGTCACCCAACTTGGTGCTGCTACCGGGGCCGCTTTGCCAACATCTAATGAAATTCACCATGGCACCTAATTTAAACCGTTTGGGAAACTCTAATGTTAGTGAGGACATTGCTTGCCAATATGGCTGGTTATCAAAGGAACCAGGGGAGTCTTCAACTCAGACTCCCAGGCTCCAAGCTCTCCTGACTCATCTTCTTGGGCTGACGTCCCGGCTCTTCCAAGGAGCAGCCAAGTCAGAAACACCTGCCAGCTTCTTCCAGCCTTTAGGATAAATGCAGAGGACTTAGTAGTAGTCTAGTAAAGCTTAATCGTTTCTCACACAACACAGCCCACCTCACCTCCTAGCCTCATCTCCATCCCTTCCTTCACAGTCTGCTCAGGTCCTCTTACTGTAGCTTTGGTTTCTTTCACCACAAACCACTCTGTGCCTCCACCAAGAGGCAAAGCCGTATTCATCTCCAACAGTCCATTCACTCCCTTTAGTAAAGTTCCTCCCAGATCCTGGTGGCCTCCAGCTCTTTGATTATATCTCTGTAACACAATAATTATTATATTGCAGGATAGTTTATCTCTGGGCATGTCTGTGTTTCTAAAAGACAGGAGACTCTCACGTATCTGGGGACACACAGCAAGAACTTTGCCCATGCTTGCTGCATGGATGATCATTCAATGTCTGGGTTCACTTCTCTTAGGAACCAGGAAGGAGCTATGGGGGCTCTTTGCCATGGCAGGAATATTTTTCTGTTTGGAGTACTATTCTGGCTAGGACTGAGGAGTACCAAGGGACATGGGACAGATGGCCCTCAATCAGGACTGGACTGTAGACTTATCAGTCATTTACATCCATCAGCAAATAGATCCAGCATCACAAATTGAAAGGTTAATGCGGCAAGGGATATTACCTGGTGTTGTAAGCACACTGAGATGGATTTGAAATGTCTATAAATCACACCAGGGTGAAATTCAAGATAAAGCCCTTGGCCTGGCATATGCATGGCCCTGGGTTCAATCCTCTCCAATGCAAAAATAAAAAAGTCCACCAATGTGTAAGAGTGTGTATGCATGTATGTGAAGGATGTATGTGCACATGTGTGCACATATATGTAGAAGTTAGAAGTTAGCATCTAACTTCTAGTCACCCTCTAGAAGTGGGTATTGCTCCTCAGGTGTCATCCCCCTTGTTGGCTTTTCTACTTCTATTTTAAGACCTTAGCCTCTCATATTTTATATTTTTGGTTGTGAGCCTAGCCTTTAACGGCTGAGCCATCTCTCCAGCCCAGGGGTCACCAACTGGATCAGGCCCTCTGAATGGGTGAGACAGTTGATTGGCTTGATCTGTTTGGGAGGCATCCAGGCAGTGGGACCGGGTCCTGTGCTCATTGCATGAGTCGGCTGTTTGAAACCTGGGGCCTGTGCAAGATCACTTGGCTTGGCCTGGGAGGAGGGGACTGGACCTACCTGGACTGAGTCTACCAGGTTGATCTCAGTCCTCGGGGGAGGCTTTGCCCTGGAGGAGGTGGGAATGGGGGGTGGGCTGGGGGGAAGGTGAGGGGGGCGGGAGGGGGGAGAACAAGGGAATCCGTGGCTGATGTGTAGAACTGAACTGTATTGCAAAATAAAAATTAAAAAATTTAAAAAAAAAAAAAAAAAAAAAGACCTTAGCCTCTTACTGGCTCACCATATAGGCTAGCCTGGCTGGAGATCTACCTGCCTCCACCTCCTCAGTGCTGGAATTACAACCATGTGCCACCAACTGTGGGCTTTTATGTGGGTTCTGGCGGGTGTGTGTGTCACACACAGGTCCTCAGGCTTGCTCGGCAGACACTTCCTTAGCCCTCTTACATGGTGAGTTCTGCAGAGAATTGTCACATGGAAATGGATAACTGGTGTATGGTTGATAGACAGCAATGGCATTTTGGAATAATAGAGACTATGTTCTTAGAGCTTTACACCATGGGACAGGTGCCACTCTCTGCATATCCTGGAAAGATCAGTGAGGCTGAGTGGAGAGGAGCCTGAAACTGGCCACAGCACATCTTTGGTAGGCAGGAAACCCTGTCTAAACAGGGACTGGCAGGAAAGGACAGACAGGAAGCACTGCTTATTTTACAGCCATGTTTCAGCTGCTCCCGTGGGCCTGGACACTTGCTTTGTAGATGCAGAGTTGTAACAATCAGATTCACAAAAACCTAGCTGGGGCTGTAACAGACTCTCCAGAGCTGGGATAGTTCAGATATGCTTTCCAAGCCCTGCTCTGTATTGTTAGCCTCTCTATGCTGTTATATTTTTATTATTAGTTTTGAGATGGGGCTCATATAACTCAGGAGGGCCTCAAACTCCTTATGTAGAAGAGCCTGGCTTTCAGCTCTTTATCCTTCTGCCTAGCCCTCTGAATGCTGGGATTACAGGTGTATGCCCCCACACCTGGCTTGTGCTATTATTTCAGTGGCCCCGAAAGCCTAGTGAACGCTGGGTCTCTGATCCTCCCTCATCTCCAACTCATTTCTAAAGCAGTGTGCTTCTGAAATGTTAGGTCCTGATCCTCGGCTGACACGGTGGCCTGGTACATGTGCTGAAGTGGAGGGCCAGGACGTGGAAGGCTACGGGGGCCTCACAGTAGTGGAGGGCCAGGACGTGGAAGGCTACGGGGCCTCACAGTAGTGGAGGGGCAGGACGTGGAAGGCTACGGGGGCCTCACAGTAGTGGAGGGCCAGGACGTGGAAGGCTACGGGGCCTCACAGTAGTGGAGGGGCAGGACGTGGAAGGCTACGGGGGCCTCACAGTGATGCTCCCATTGGTCTCCAAGGCTTGGCCCTTCAGCAGGCACATGTCCTCGTGTCCCAGTGCTTAGCTCTGGCAATGTCCTTTATCTATCATTATGTCTCAGTGTGTTAAGGATTCAGCTTCTGTTAGGACTTCTCTCTCTTCTCATTGCAAGATTGTATTACATTTTCCATGTTTCAGTACAAGCAGCCAATGCCCAAAGAAGAAGGAGAAGGAGGAGCAGGAGGAGAGGAAAAAGAAAAAGACCAGAAAAGAAAAAAGAAAGAAGGAACAGCTGTGGGGAGTCATTAAAAGGATTCTTCCAGACACTTGATGATTGCGCCTGGCTCCACAGCCGCCTCTAGACAACTGAGAAAATCTTCCGCTTGACTTTGGGGAGCAAGAGTTCACAGATCAATGATTTTTCTTACGTTAATAAACTCTTGTTGCTGCTTCTTGAAGACTGGGAGGAAACAAAGGCTAAAAATACTTTATGTAGCATTAAAAGTCCCCAGTGGTTTAGCCAACAGCCCTGGGCTTAAAGCAAAGGTCAACTGCCCAGTAACTCGGGACACTGAACAAGTTACTTCAGCTCCTGGAGCCTGCCTTAATTGGTAATAAAGAGGTCTTCTAGAAGTCGCCAAGCAGAAGGGTAAATTAACTGAGAGGCAGGTGTGGTGTCCTGAACCTGCCATCTCAGCCACCAGGAAAGCTGAGGAAGGAGGATTTCTTGGGTCCAGGAATTCCAAGTCAGCTTTGGCAATATATCAAGATGCCATCTCCAAGAAAGAAGGGAGGTACTGAGCATACTTAGAAAACACTGAAATTGTTCTTCTGGGAACTGGGTATCAAGAAACAGGGGGGGGGACCCATGTTCTTTGATTAATATGAAAAGAATAAATTCAAATTTTATTTTGGTCATTGTCCTATCTTAGGAGAGACCCACTACAGAAATATATCATAAAAATTCAGCGTGTCTATCAATTCTCCACCAATCATAAAGACATGGGGAGGTCCAAATCAGTCACTGAGCTACCTTTCCAGCTGTGTGTTATTAAAGATCTTGATTTGGAGAGGGGAATTGATGCTAATGATTGATAACCTGTTGTTTAATGTTTTATTTCATGCCCCACTGTAACCAGAGTTTTCCTGCCTTGCCCACAGTCAGGACAAATCTTTGTCACCCGCCAGTCCCACAGCCGCTCAGACCCAACCAAGTAAACACAGAGACTTATATTGCTTACAAACTGTATGGTCGTGGCAGGCTTCTTGCTAACTGTTCTTATAGCTTAAATTAATCCATTTCCATAAATCTATACCTTGCCACATGGCTGGTGGCTTACCAGCATCTTCACATGCGGCTTGTCCTGGTGGCGGCTGGCAGTGACTCCTTCTGCCTTCCTGTTCTTTCTTTTCTCCTCTCTGTTAGTCCCGCCTATACTTCCTGCCTAGCCACTGGCCAATCAGTGTTTTATTTATTGACCAATCAGAGCAATTTGACATACAGACCATCCCACAGCACCCCACTTTAGGAATGAAAGGGAGATATGCTTTCACAGTAATCATTAGAGGAGTGTTCAAAGTCTAAATCCTCATACAAATTGATGTTCTAGTAGTCTGTTTTGAAGGCTTTTCTGGGCTCCTATGTCAATCTAGGTGACAGAAGTCACAGGACTTGGATATGTCAGTACATGGGTGAGATCGTGTTTTCCAGCCCACTGATCCCTTAGGTTATTGGTGTCCACCAGTGCTGGCATCAGATGCCCTTCCATCCTCCTGAAGAAGGCTCTGATGTCATTCCACTGCCAGGCCCTCCTAACTTCCCTCAAGTCCTGATGGCACACCCAGTGATTGCAGTTGTCTCCTAGCTCCTTTACTCCTGTTTGGGAAACACAGAATTATCTAGAAAGTCATGAAACACCCCTTACTCCTTCCAAAGACTCTTTATCCTACACAGTCCCAGATGCTTCCCAGGATCATGAAATGATCCACTTATTCTGTGACCCCCTCTATGGTGATATTTTATTTGTACTGAAATGTGATTTTATTTGTATGTTAATAAATAAAGTTGCCTGGGGGGTCAGAGTTAATAGCAAGCCATAGCAGAAGCTAGGCAGTGGTGGTGCACGCCTTTAATCCCAGCACTTGGGAGGCAGAGCTGGGGGATCTCTGTGTGTTCAAGGATACATCCAACATGGAGACACATGCCTTTAATCTCAATACCAACCATAGAAGACCTGGAGGTCTGTATAGATGGTCAGTGACGAGGAAGTCATGTGACTGGGTTTACAACCAATGAGAAAGCAGAATAGAAAGTCAATAAAAAGGACAAACACACAGGAAGTAGCACACTTGCTGAGGAGGACAGCAGCGGCAGTGAAGGGTAAGGTTTTTTAGCTCTTAGCTATTGCTCTGACCTCTTGGGCTTTCATCTCTGCATTGGCTCTGTGTTTCTTATTTAACAAGACAGTTACCTCATCTTTCATTTTGGGGGCTCACACTGAACAATGCCAAGGACACATTATTTCATATTAGAGTGTCTTTGGGTTTCTTGTAAAATAAGATCAGTGGAGAAATGGAGTAAATAAGACTTCTAGTTCTTTGTCGTTACTGCAGGCTGATGAATGATTTCCAGAAAAACAGATGAGTGACTGTCTCCACATTTTTAGAAACTTTAGTTTTATATAAAAAAAAAAAATCTAAGTCAATAGATTTCAAAATTCTTGAATTTGAATATCAGTTCTCAGAACTGAGTTCTTTTTCTTGAGAATGCTTCCAAGCTAGTGTCGAATGCCAGTATGGATGAGTTCACATGAACCTATGGTAAGTTCACAGTGGACAGCATCTGCTTGTCACCCAGCCACAGATAGCATAGAAGTACTGCAAGCCACAGCAGTCCTTCCGTTTGCACAGATTTCCACAACTCACTGGAGTTTGATCAACTAGGAATTCAATTGTTTTACTGTCTAGAGATAAGGATGTGTTGGGGGGACTTTCAGTTGCTAGGGTCAGTCTGTTCCTTGGAGGCAAGAGGCTGTTACTTGGGGTGACCAAAAATGCATGCACAGCCTTCTCAGCTGTGGCTGGTTCATCACCATGGGTGTGATCTAGACCACAGATTATTCTTTATTCTGGCTTTGTCAATATGTGGCTTTCCCTGGATGATTACTTAGTGATATCTAGATTTTTTTTTCATTATTGGTAAACAATTTCTTGTTTTATAGGGAAGTTGAAATTTGAATGAGATGATGTGTAACTTTAGATCCTTTTGACTATTGAAAGTCCTCCAGGAAGAATGAATTTGATGTCATACATATAGAACTGTTCAGATGCTAGCCTATTTTCCCCAGTTGAAATGAGGACTTCTCAGGCTGGGGATATGGGTTAGTTGGTAGACGGATTGCCTAGCATGTACCACACCCCGGGTTCTATCCTCAGAAACACGTAGAGCAGGTGTGGTGGTCCATAGCTATAATCCTAGCATTTGGAAAGTGAGAACAGGAGGATCAGAAGTTCAAGATCATACTCTGCTACACCAAGTATTGGAGACCAGCCTGGGCTACAGGAGACCGTATCTCAAAACAGAACAAAACAAAACAGGCAGGCCAGCCTAAATTACTTGGGGAGTTCCAGGACAGCAGAAGACAAGGTGGGTGGTCCTGAGAAATGACACCCAAGGTTGTCCTCTAGTCTCCATACACATGTACTCATGTGAACACACATGTACATGTGCGCATGAATACACACACACACACACACACACACACACACACACACACACACAGGATTTCTCAGCAGGCACACTGTCACTGTTTTTGGCTGGATGGTGTTGAATCCACTGGGGCTGGAGTTATAGGTACTTGTGAGCTACCTTACATGAGTGCTAGGAACTCAACTCAGGACCTCTGCTGGAGTAGTACTTGCTCTTGACTGCTGAGTCATCACCTTCCCAGCCCTGAAACCTGGTCTTCGTTATTAATAACTTACTTCAGGGGGCTGGGCTAAAGCTCAGCAGGAGTAGCACTTGTCCAACATACATAAAGCTCTGGCTTGGATTACCAGCACCAATTAACTAAACATGGTGGCACATGCCTAGAATCCTAGCACTTGGGAGGTAGAAGCAGGAAGATCAGAGAGAGGAGAAAATTGGAACACCCCTGGACTCATGTGCAATGCTATTCTTGATATTAAAACATAAGCATTGATTTTCCCCAAAATATAATTGAAAATATATAGAATGATTCACTTACCTTCCACATAATGTCCCCTGAAATATTATCATGAAGATTCAGAAGTTAAAGGCTTTGACTGACAAATGAGAAATAAACATCTTAGCTAATGACCTAAAGAAGCTAATGAATGAATTTAAAACAGAAGGCAAGTATTTTAACTTCCAATTCATTATCTAACACAGTATCCCATACCATTTGTTTAAAGGAAAATTAATGCCTTCTTTGATTTTTAATATGATCAGTAATACTGAACATATCAGCCAGGCTAAAGTCCTAAAAAAACAATTAAAACTTTTTCTAAACCAGTGGGGGGTAGGGGGGAGAAGTTCAAAGTCACCCTTGCCTACAAAGTAAGTTCAAGACCCATCTGAGTTCCTAGTGATCCTGCCTCAAAAAACAAACAGAAGAACTGGATGACTAGTATGTTATAGCAAACTTGTAAATGAATGACTCCAACTTGAACCTAAACTTTTCTTTTCTTGAATGCTGCAGGAAGCTGCTTCCAGGGCTGTGCCTAAATGTTGTGATCAGCCTGTAAGTATGACATTGCCAGGATGCTTGTCCAGCCCCCCGGGTCCTGTGGGGCTGCTCTTCAGGGACAGTAGCTATCCTGCTATCTCCAGGTGGGCATGCCCCAGTGTGTGTGTATACTCCAGTCTTCCAGTAGCACCAGAATCCTCAAGTTGGCAAAAGCTAGGAAGCTTGATTGTAGTGGTGGGAGAGCTCTCTGGAGGCTGGAGCTCCAGAGCTTCAGGGAACCATCTGTCTTTCTCCTTTCTGTTTCCCCAGCAGCCTGCAGACAGACATCAGACACTCTCTCTGAACTGTTTCCCCTTTTCCTAATGCTGTGACCCTATCGGCATGTTTCCTTTCAGAAAGGAACTGCCAGGATACAAAGCATCCAAAAAACCACCCCCACGGAAGGTAACAGGGACGGCAGGGAGAGGGGAGTGCCGCTGGCTCCATTTCAAGGGTCTCAAAAGTTAACTGGGATTCCAGTGCAGGGGCCTCAGCAGCCCGAACTTGCCCCTCCCCCTCCCCCAAGTGAAGGGAATTTTTACAAGTAATGCTCAGCCTTAAAGAGTGCCTGTGGTTCCTTCAGTGTCTTCCTAACACACACACACACACACACACACACACACACACACACACACACACACACACACACGAGAGAGAGAGAGAGAGAGAGAGAGAGAGAGAGAGAGAGAGAGAGAGAGAGAGAGAGATGGGGAAGTCCTAACCATGTCTCAACTGTTTGATTCCGTGATTGTTATTAAGCAGTAAAATCTACACCAACCCTGCAGTTTTTGTGCTTCTAAAAAATGTAAATGTCACTTTTTTTTTGGGGGGGGGTCTTTAAAAATTATTAAGTCGAAAGAAAGACAGCAATTGCCAGTGTTTGCTTGGGTGGTGAGACGCGGACGGATTAGCATCACTCTTGAGAGCTGCTACTGGTTAGCTGGAGGGAAAAAGGATATCAATTATACATAATCTAAGAAGCCTCGGCATGGTAATCAGGCCCAGTAGGGGCTTTGGGGCAGCTTCCTTATTCTCTTGTAAACACAAGAGCCCAGATAGACTTGTCAGTCAGGGGTAGCGGCAGCAATTCTTCCTTTTAACACCTTCACATTCTATTGCCTCAATATGCAAACAAGGCCGTTTAGCTGAGGGGAGAGCCGTGCTAATGAGCTCCCGCGCTAACCCCGAAGTGAAAAGGCTCTGTTCCGCAGCTGCTGGCAGACAGCTCCTCTGGGCATGCTCAGGTACGGAAAATAATGCCTTTCAAACGGAGGGACGCCAATCAGGATTTCGTGCACACTCCCCTTTCTCTATGTGCTAATGCAATGACCTCATAACTCGAGAACTTCCAACGTGCCGCTCTGGGGCTTTCTCTCTAAATGATGTATTTGGACTGCGGATGTAGAAAGGGAAGGTGTGGAACATGCAGAAGCCAGAGATGTTCACTATTCTTCCTCCTTCCTGGTAGACTACTTCACAGCCAGGTCCCACTTTCCACCGTCAAGATGAACTGGGCTATTTCCTGGTGTTTTGTTCCCCTCTAAATTCTGCCCTTTTTTCCTGAGGTCACCTTAATGACCTCAGTGGACAACATTGTGAGGACAGCTTCTCAAGCCCGAGGGTGTGTGCCCCAACCTCTGTGCTTTGGGACTTGTCTTGGGCCCCAGGCTCCCAGTATCACTTCAAGGAGGCAGTTCTCTAATTGGCTGAGCAAAGACACCCAGGACCAAGGGAGGGGGCTTTCAGATCCAGGCCTCTCAGATCCGCTGACAGTTTCAAATCAAGATACAATCCGCGATGGCTTCTCAATAGCCAATTATTCTCATGAATAAAGAAATCTGCACGGAAATATTCTCCCAGTCCCACTGGGTTAATTTACCATCTACAGACATTCTCAGCTTTGCTGGCTAAATAGCAGAGATATGGTATCACATGTGATTATAGAACAATCCCCTTTCTTTACATTAACACAGTTTTGGGGCCGGTCTGTCCCCACACCTGACAGAGGAGACAGGCTGTGCATTGTGCTGGTTAAATGATGTTAAGTGCTAGCATTCACATCCTCAGCGCCTGGCCAGTGTTCTAACTCTCTTACACACATAGCTGCTAGACCAGTGCCTGTCCCTTAGCTACCCAATTGGCTGCCTGGTTCCTAGCCAGGTCCTCCTTGTGACAGACCAGGCAGGTACTCCCGCGTAACCAAGAACCGTCTGTGCTGCAGGATTCCAACACGTAAATTATTTATCACGTTAGCTTTGCAGCACATCACAACCTATTTGAGACAGGTGGAGTGAACTCCCTTCTGCCACCTGGAAGCTCATTAAATGGCCATCATCACTGGTCAGGTTTAATTGCTTTGTGTTGGATGGTTCTTGGGCACGCTTTAAGTCCCCAGTGGAGCAGCTGACCCCAATTCTAAGGGTGATTTGCTTCACCTCTAACTGAGAAAATGAGGGCTGCCTGAGTTTGCTTATGTGACTTCGTGTCTACTTGACAGTGTGCAGGCTGGCAAGTAGCTGCGGTAGGAAAAACCCTAAGATGAGAAAACCATAAGAGGGAGAAAACGTCTAGTCAGATCTTTCTTTTTTTTTTTTTTAATTGCCCAAGTTGTTTTGAAGGAGTCACATTTGGAAAACACTTCGTAAACATTTATAATCTCAGCACTGTTTAAGAGTAAAAGATAATATTAATGGTTGCATTCTCTTCCGGTTCAAATTCAAGTCAGTCCTCTGGTCTATCACTGTTTATACATTTAAATAGTATTTTTTGAGGCCACAATATTTGTTTTGAGCAAAATACAGATGTTAAACAAGGTGAATTTCAGACATAACCACGCTGTCTCTACCACTACCTCATACATGCTGAGATTGTCAACACATCAGCTTTACCCCATCTGAATATTACCCATTGTAAGTCTGGACTTACTGAGGCCTGCCCTCTGATGAAGTTCCTGTTGGCCTCTCTGCACACGAAGACATACACTTCCAGCCAGATAGTGTCCGCAAATTGCCCCTGATATAACTAAACAGCGACTAGTGTTCTGTGTCATTGAAGTGAATAGCTCCCCCCTCCTCACCTACCTCCTCTTTTTGCAGTTGTGAGACTAGAACCTGGGGCCTTCAAGTGGAAGGCCAATGTTGTTACATCCTCACCACTGAGTTTTTCTTCTGGGTCTTGTGATTGGGAGATACTGTTTTCCTGTAATATATATATATATATATATATATATATATATATATATATATATAGTTTTTGTTATACATATATACATATATATGTATATATATATAGCTGTTGTTGGGGGACATGTACCATGGTGTACGAGTGACAGTCAGAGGACAATTTGTGGGAGTCAGTTCTTTCCTTCCACCATATGGGTCTCATCAGGCTTGGCAACAAGTGCATTTACCTGCCAAGTCATCCATAGCCTTGGAAGACACTCTCAGAACAAACAGTCACTATAACAACCTGGTCACAAAAAGAAGCCTGGTTGGAAGGGTGGAAGTGGTGTTTTAGACCAGTAGGAATGCATGAATGGGGACTCAGCCCTCTGCACTGCCATGCCCAGGGTATAGGAGGTGGTACGTGAACTGTGGTAGTTTGAATGTAGTTGGCCTCCATAAGCTCACAAGGAGTGGCACTATTAAGAGGTGTGACTTTGTTGCAATAGGTATGGCCTTGTTGGGGTGGGCTTTGAAGTCTCATATATGCTCAAGCCATGCCCAGTGTCCCAGTTCACTTCCTGTGGCCTGAGGATCAAGACACAGAACTCTCAGCTCCTTCTCCAGCACCTTGTCTGCCTGACCCACCACCATGTCCCACCATGATGATAATGGACTGAACCTTTGAACTGTAAGCCACCCAATTAAATGTTTTCCTTTATAAGAGTTGCCGAGGTCATGGTGTCTGTTTGCAGCAATAGGAATCCTAAATAAGACAAGAACAGACAGATCCCAAGAAGCTGCTATAAATTATGGTTCAAAAAAATAAAAATAAAAATAAATAAAACAAAAAAGATTTCCATTTGCAACCAGGCTGCTATTTGCTCTCTAACTGGAGGGTTTTCTTAGCCCAGATAGCACTCTGCAGAATGAGGAAGCTCTCACAGCCCAGTAATTAACCAGACGATAAGTAAAGATGTGCTGAGCCCAAAATCCTGCTGCAAAGAGAGGGCAGAAGGGAGGGAGAGGAAGGGCTCCTCCTTGTTTTGATCAGCCCAGGGACCTTTCTCTGGAGAACACGCATGGCAGGAGGAACTGTAAATGACTGTCCCTAGGCTGGAGAGATAGCTTAGGTAATAAGTATAAGAATGTGAAGGTGAGCCCAGAACTCAAGTTAGAAAACAAACAAACAACAAACTGGGTGTGGGGGCACACCCTTGTAAAGCCAGTGCTGGGGAGACAGAGACAGGAGGATCCCCGCAGCTCTCTAGCCAGCCAGCCTAGCCCCCTGGATGGCTCCCGAGGAATGACTCTGTCCTTCACACCCATGAGTGTACATGGGCAGATGACCAGCACACGTGAGCGTGTATGTACATGAACACACATGTAAACACAAGGGCACAAGAGACTGTCTTTTGAAGACTTGCCTTCTGAAAGCGCCTGCTGCAGTCTGGAGATTGGCTTCCTAGTGTCTGGAAACGAACCACATGAGCAATTTCACGGCTTGCTCACTCTGCTGGTTAAAGTCAGCAGCTGTCCTGGAGCAGGGTTGCCTGTCTCCTGCGTGACTGCCGCTGGGATAGCCTCCTGAATGTGCCGCCTGCGAAGGCTGAGAAGTGAAGTTCGGTGGATGTTCTCCTTTGCTGTCTCATTCTGTAGCGCAGGCTGGCAGGAAATTCTTTCTGCAGCCCACCCTGGCCATAAACTCAAAGCCATCCTCCTGCCTCAGTCTCATACATGCTGGAACTATAGGCACGAGCCATTCTGTTCAGTTCCTTCATTGTCTTAAACTTTTCAGTGCTCTGAACGAAGGGTCCCGTATTCATCCTGGACTGGGGCTCGCTGGTCATTTAGCCAGAATGAGTTGCAATCAACATTTGGCCAATGTCTGTAGTGCACACATTTTTTTTTTCCTATGAAAATTCAGATGATTGGTTTGTGTGTGTGTGTGTGTGTGTGTGTGTGTGTGTGTGTGTGTATACACAAACATGTTAGTATGTATGTGCATGTGTGTGGCTACATGTGTAAGCCAGAGGTTGACAATGAGGTGTCTTCCTTTATGTCTTTCTGCCTTAATTTTGAAAGTCTCTCACTGAACCTCCAGCTCCATTGATTTGGTGAGAATGCCTGACCAGCAAACTCCAGGGATCCTCCTGTCTCTGCTTCCCTTGTTCCAGGATCACAAGCACATAGCTCCAAACTAATAGGTTGTACATAAATGAACTCAGGATTGAACACAGGTCTTCATTCTTTTGTGGCAGGCACTTTACTGTCTGAGCCATCTCCTGGCCCAAAATCAATTCCTAGCAGGCAGAAGTATTATCTTAAGATGTCTGATGACTTATGTTCCATGAGGCTTAAACTAACCTCTCTCCATGTGCCAAATTTACCATGAAGGATGAGCCATGAGCTAGGGATTAGATAGAGAGATGGAACAAGGAAGAGGAAGCTCTGAGAAGCCCCATCACTTCAGAGAGTGCTGGGCCATGGGGACAGTAAATTGGGATGTGTCTTTAGAAGTATTTACAGAGGTATGAAAGAGCTCTGGAGTTCCACATTTGGGGAGTGGCATGGAGAAGGTGGAGGGCCACCCAGGAGCATTGCAGCTTTTGAGTTGAACCTAGCAACCTAGCTTGCAACTCAAGTGTGGGTGTCACAGTACTCTTGGCTTCCCTTGGCATTCACATAATGTACAGAGAACTCAGAGACCTCTATGGGACCATGAAGGGTGCTGAGCTTCAGAGGGGTTGTCATATGAGGTGACGTCATTCTGGGGTATATGATGTATATGAGTGACATAGAATTGAGGCTGAGGGCTGGGAGATGGACCAGACTCACAGTGCCAGTTTGCAAGGGCAGAGGGTACTGAGTCACATCAATACTCGCAATATTAGGTTTGGTATCCAAACAAGTCAGGAGACCACCGTGACTCCAGTGGACAGACATAGTCTATGCAACACCCGTTCCCTACCACCCTGAGACCCTTGTGAGCCCAGAGTGGCACACATGTGTGGCTTTTCCTGGGGCATCCATTTCTATTCATACCAGATAGAGAGGCAGCAACAGACCAAAGAATTCCACCCGTGTCTAGATGGGCAAAGCTCTGTGTATATTGGGCTGACTGTCAGAGTATGAGTGAGCAACCACTCACAGAGCATGGGTGAGAGGTCACTAAGGGGTGAGGGGTCACTCACAGAGCACGGGTAAGGTGTCACTAATGGGTGAGGAGCCCCTTACAGAGCATGAGTGAGAGGTCACTCACAGAGGATGAGTGAGCAACCACTCACAGAGCACGGGTGAGAGGTCACTCACATGGGTGAGGAGCCCCTTACAGAGCATGGGTGAGGGGTCACTTAGAGGAGTGTAAGTGATAGATCAATTATAGGAATATAGAGGAGGGGTCACTTAGAGGAGTGTAAGTGATAGATCAATTATAGGAATATAGAGGAGGGGTCACTTAGAGGAGTGTAAGTGATAGATCAATTATAGGAATATGGAGGAGGGGTCACTTAGAGGAGTGTAAGTGATAGGTCAATTACAGGAATATGAAGGAGGGGTCACTTAGAGGAGTGTAAGTGATAGATCAATTATAGGAATATGGGGGAGGGGTCACTTAGAGGAGTGTAAGTGATAGGTCAATTACAGGAGTATGGGGGAGGGGTCACTTAGAGGAGCCTGGGTTACTCAAAGGCAGCTGCATCATTAGAATGTCTATCCCAGCACGAGTAACTAACAACTCATGAACATTGAATCCCTGAAGGTCTCTGCATCACTTGCAGGCAGCTCCACGGAAGGGTCTCCTTCCTGTAGCGGTAAATTTCTCCAGTCCCACCCGGCCCCACGGTCCTGCAGCCACTCTTAAAATAATCACTCAGAGGCTTAATATTAATTAAAAACTATATGGTCTGTGGCTAAGAATTCTTGCTAGCTAGCGCTTTCATCTTAAATTAATCCATTTCTACTCATCTATGTTTTGCCACGTGGCCATGGCATTACCAGTCTGCTGGCATCTTGCTGCTCCTTGGGTGTCTCTCCCCACTCTCCTTTCTTTCCATGTCTCTCCTTGGATTTCCCTCCTCCCTCTAAGCTGCCTTGCCATAGGCCAAAACAGCTTTATTTATTAGCCAATGGGAGCCACACATATTCACAGCGTACAGAAAGACATCCCCCAGCACCTTCTCCAGCAATTGTCACTGGTTACGTAACCCCAGTGAAGATCCTGGTGAAGCTTGTAAGGTTCAGGAGCCTGGAACTTTCCTTCTCCCTCCCAAGGGACTGTTCCAATCTGGAGAACACTGAAAATAAAAATGACCATAGGAAGTTGGGCAATGGTGATACCTACCTTTAATCTCAGCACTTGGGAGGCAGAGGCAGGTGGATCTCTGTGAGTTCGAGGCCAGCCTTGTCTACAGACTAAGTTCCAGGACAGTTGGGGCTATTACACAGAGAAACCCAGTCTCAAAAAAAAAATTAAAAAAAAATAACCATGAAGAAAAGATGCTTTCCTGGAAGGCCATTCTCCATACTGAATCCATTTGGATGCATGTGTTTTGTCTAAATCCTTCCTATCTGTTGTTCCCACCCCCGTCTTTAGCACAGAGGCTGGTAGCAAAATTAGATCTGCTGCAGAAGATAAATATATCAGTGAACCATGTTTTCCTTTTTCATGTTTTCTTTTGTGTGGGAATGTATATGTGTATGTACACACGTGTGTTGTGGAGGGTACATGTGGAGGTCAGAGGTTGATGTGAGGATGTTGTCCTTGATCACTTTTTATCCCATTTTTTAATTTTTTTTTGTAAGACAGGGTCTCTCACTGATTCTGGGGCTTCCCATTTTAGATAGTGTGGCTTTCCCCATTCAGACAGATCTACCTGCCTCTGCCTCCCAGCACTGGGTTACAGGCACACACACTACCTACCACACCTGGCTTTTTACAGGGTGCTGAAAATCCAGTCTCAGGTCCTCATGCTTGTGAGGCAAGCGCATTACCACTGAGCCATCTTCCCAGGCTCCTACAGCCTATTTTCTTGATAAACTTTCTGAGGAGAAGCAGCTTTTGTTTTGGGTCATGATAAAATGATGATCTCGGGTGTCTCCAAGGCATGTCTGATAAGTCACTTGCAATAGATCTCCATATCCTGTCTCTCCTTTCCTTTCCTTTCCTTTCCTTTCCTTTCCTTTCCTTTCCTTTCCTTTCCTTTCCTTTCCTTTCCTTTCCTTTCCTTTCCTTTCCTTTCCCCTTCCTTCTGCCAATGCTACAAATTCTTGGAAGGACTTTGGATAGAAGGAGCAATCCCATAATCTCCATTTGGTCCTCATTTTCGAAAGGAAATTGGCTTCATTGTACTTGTACACAGGTGTGCCCTGGGGGGAGGGGTGCATGTAGGAGTGGTTTGGCTTCTTCTAATGGCACCCCCAGCTTTCCTGCAGTGTTTCTCCCCGGGGCAGCATGTATATGACATTACACCAAATCACCGGATCTTAAACTTGGCTTCATGTTAGAGTCATCTGGGGAACCCTTACACATACAGATGTTTGGGCCTTGCCTCACTGCAATTAAGTCAGCATGTGGGGCTGGGAGTAGACACAGACAGCTTCCCTAGGGATTGCTGTATGTGACCATACACGGCTTTCCACACTCACATGCCTTGTTAGCCACACTGCCAGCATAGCCTCTTCGTGACATTTGGAGTCAGGAAGACAGAAAAACATAATAACTGCAGGGATCGGTTACAGATTTGGACTCCCCGTTCACACCCCGAGAGGACTGCAGGTGAGGGCCTGGAGTTGTTTCAGTTTCTCAGGGGGATGACTGTGTGTTACTGAGACGTTTCTCCCACGCTGGATCAGGGACGGATGCATCTCCACGCTCATTAGGAGAAAATAACCAGAGGGACCTCTAGATGAAGGGTCTGGGAGTGGGGTTGAGGGTGGCCTAAGGGACACCAGAAGAAATTGAAGTGGTTATCAGAGACAGTGAATGTTTGTCACAGGAAAAGGGATGGGGCCATTCGGGAAGTGCTCCAAGGATTGAGGTGTGATGTCCTAGGTTTTTGTAGTCCAGACATGAATGGTAGTGTGAAGTTTTTTTCCCCCCGGGATTACTTAACTTCACAGGTATAGAAGCAGGGCAAACAGAAAGCTGGATCAAGGGACAGGGATATAGCTCACTCACTAAAGTGCCTGATGCCCAAGCATGAAACACCCGTATAAAAGGGTAGCCAGGACCTGTATGGAAAGCCAGGCACAGCTGTGGTACTCATTTGTAATCCCAGCATTGGGAAAGTGGAGAAATGTGTATTTCCGCCATTCCTTGGATAGCCACAGTAGCCAATTGATGAACTCCAGGCTTAATGGGAGACCCTGTCCAAAGCGGGGAAAGGAGGCAAATTATTCATAAAGACATTTGAAGTCACACCCCGGCCTCCATACATTCGGAGTGTACACATTTACACAAACAGCTAGTATCACACACACACACACACACACACACACACACACAAACACACACACACACACACACACACACACACACACACACACACACACACACACACGGGGTGGGTCGGTGAGCCAAGCTCCACAACCATGCATCAGTATTTCTGCCCTTCTGTCATTGCCTTGTGAGGTTGTTCACATGTCTGAGGTGGTGGCTGCCATCTGGCATCACCTATCCTTGCCAAATGGTGGAATCCAAACAGGAGTGAGGAACAGCCACATGCACAGTGCAGGCACGGGGGAGGTGATGCATGCTGTTGTTTTGCAGGCTACAACAGTAGTTAACCGTGATTGTCGCTGTGTTCTGAAATCACCAAGAGAGTAAACACTTGGTACGGATGACACAAAATCCGTGGAAAATCACTTAGATCTCTTTTCTTTTAAAATGCTTGATATGACTTTCTCAAGAGCTAATAAAAAGACAATCAGTGATCACTGAGCAACTAAACTGGGGAATGCTCATTTTCAAGGCTCTTCTGTGGGTAGTCCATGTTCACACTGCATATTTGACTGATCTCCGTCAGAATCCATCAAGCATTTTCAAGCTACAAAATGTGAAATTTGAATTCTGCTTCTATAAAATCGTTCCTGGTGTTAAGTTTGCTTCAGGACACTTCTCTTTGGAGAATGAGCTACGGTATCCTAAAGGACTTGGTGCTTATCCTTTCCAAGATAAATATCCCAAGTGAGTATGTTGTCCATTCAAGCTAAATTGTTAATTAACTCAAGGTACCATAGACATGATCCTGAGAGGTTCTGGCAGAAGACTTTTATTAAAGTAGTAGTCATTAGCTAGATTTATGGGGTCAGTCTAATAGGCTGAATCTATTTTAATGTGCCATGAGATCTAATGTTGAAGAATTTGGGAAGAGTTGAGTAATACACAGAAATGCCAATGCCTCTTTTATCAGAAGTTTCAAAAGTTTACCATTTCCTCTTTTAGTGTGTGTGTGTGTGTGTGTGTGTGTGTGTGTGTGTGTGTGTGTTCAGGTCCACACACACACAATTGTGGAGATGAGAGTTCAACCTCAGGTGCTATCCTCAGGAGCCATCACCTTGTTTGACACAGGGTCTCTCATCAGCTTTGAAATCACCAAGGATTGGTGGACTGGTTGGCCAGCGAGTCCTGGGGATTCTCCCTCCCCCTTGCAGGGGCTACGAGAGTGTACCACTACGCCTGGCTTTTTGTGGGGGTTCTGGAGATGAACTCAGATCCTCACAATGTAAGGCAAGTACTCTTCTGATTGAGACAGCTCCTCCATCTCATCAGAAAATTCATTCTTCATTACCTATGTGCCCATTAAATTTCTCACTATATTTTTTCAGAGGCCCTGTTGTATGCATCCATATAAACTTTACCCCTTTTGCATTGTAGGCATGGTTGGTCTTCTTTAGCTCAGAGATTTGACTAGTTTTCCTCTTCCTCTGGATTGGACAATTCCCCATCATTAGAGTTTTGGCTGCTGGCATCTAACTAGTGTCTGCAAATACGTGTGGTGTGCTGGAGTTGATGAGGTGATTGTGTCCTAGGAAATGAGTTGATGCCTCGGAGGATTTCTCAGTTCAGGTCTCCATCGAGATATTTGTAGTATAATCTCCTGAACCACTTGGGGACAAACTGCTCAGGATTTCTGAAATAAATACAAGCCTTCTCTATGGCCCAGGTTCTGAGCTTCATGATTTTGTTTGTTTGATTTTGTATTTTTGAGGTAGGGTCTCATGTAGCTCAGGCTGGCCCTATACTCACTATGTAGTTGAGGATGACCTTGAACGTCTGCTTCTCCTACCTCCATCTCCTAAGTGTTGGGATTAGAGGACATTCTTTTTCCCCTCTATCTCCCTTTGCCTTGCTAACATGGAAGCTGGGAAACCCGGGGAATTCTTGCTTGTGTCTCTCTCCTCTGAGGGTAGATCTCCACAAACCTTCCTAAGGCTCAGTTTATGCTGCAGAAGAACCCGTCCAATAGAGTAGGGATCAGCGGCATCTCTGAGGTTCTGTGCCCTGAGTGCATGCCATTTGTGAGACTCTGGCTTTGAGGTGTGTGGCTCTGCTGTGGGATGTCCCTCAGCAAGACTCAAGGTGGCTTCCCCAGGCCCCAGAAGTCGTTATGTGAGCAGCACTGGCCATGTCTGGACAGAAACATGAAATGTCAGATATTTTCCTTTGTTTTATCTTTCCCCTGCTTTGCAAAGGAAAGGAAAAAAAAAAAACTCTCCATGTGCATTATCAAAAGATACACATATATATTTTTTGGTTGACATATTTAAAACAAGAAAAGAAGAATCACCTCTTTCCATAGCCTCTGAGCTTGTAGATGGGCCTTTAAAAGAGAATAAACGTCCACGCCTTTAAAGACACGGGGAAACACAGCCATACTGGCAGTTGTTTCAATTCTTAGACATCATTGTGCTAATCTGCCTCCAGCAGTGGCCTAAACCTTCTCGGAACCCTGAGTGAACATCACGGGAAGCCCCAGGAGATAGGCCCCAGCTAGCTCCGTATACGCACTGCTAGGATCTGCCTCTTTTAAGTCTTCAATCAGCGGCTGCCGGGTTTGCAACATGAAACTAAAAGGATACTCTCCCAGGTATTCAAACCTGCAAAGAAGTAGAAACAAACAAAAGCTACCAGATTTTGAGGCAAATGTGCTATCTTTAAGCAGAACCCGAGCCCACTGGGGTTATTTCCTACAAGGCCTTCATGAGCAGTACAGAAAAGGCCAACTACTTTCAGATGTGCATGCTTATTCTCTGACCTGTATAAAAGGGGTGTACCAAAATAAGATGCAAAGGAGACTTCCCGGCAGCTGTACACGAGCTCATGGCTGGGGCAGAAGTTCCTTAGTTCCTTAACTTGTAAATAGAGTCAGAAGTCAATGAATCTGAGATTAAATGCCCAGAGGGAGATCTTCTTCATCTTCTTGCTGCATGGTTAGGACCCAGTGTTTAAAAGCCAGTGCTGAGGTTGACAATGGCCTTAAATTAATATCTCCCCACTTCATGTTCTCCCCAAATCATCTTATTATTCAGGCTTGGGGCAGGGAGGCCGTAGTCATTATTTGATACACTCTTGTATCAACACAGCATGTCAGTGTGCTAACCAAGGAGTAGTACCTAGCTCTGAGGCTAAGGGATGACTTAGTGCAAAGCACTTGCTCCGCAAGTGTAAGGACCTCAGTTCAGCTCAGCAGCACTTACTAAAATGTCACGGGCAGCACTGTGCTCCTCTAAGTCCATCACTGGAAGGAAGAGACAAGACGATCTCTGGTACTCACTGGCCTGCCAGTCTAGCCTCATAGACAAGCTCCAGGTTCAGGGAGGGAGTCTGTCTCCAAGAGTAAAGTGGAGAGCAATAGAAGAATACCCCTGACACTGACCTCTGGCCTCTACACACATGCACATATGCACACATATACATATATCACAGAGAGAGAGAGAGAGAGAGAGAGAGAGAGAGAGAGAGAGAGAGAGAGAGAGAAGAGAGAGAGAGAGAAACAGACAGACAGACAGACAGATAGACAGACACGCTTTGCTAGAGATGAACTCTGGGCAACATTGATGTGCTAGTTATCCATTTAGAAATATTAGTTACGTGAGTCTTCAGAGAATATGTAAGTGAATAAAATGTAGTTCCTGCCCTCAAGAAGCTTCTAGTTCAAGGAAGAGTAGCAAAGCCCAAGTAAAAAGATATTTGCACTAAGACTGTTTATGTCACTGGCAGACACAGGGTCCTTTGCTACTGGCTGATCAGCCCAGACCGGAAGCAGGGCTCAAGGGCATCACAGCTCATCACAGGCTCATCACAGCTCCAGCTCTACCATTTTCTATTGCTGGGGATCACTGAGAGCCTGGAGCATCTGTTAAAGTGTTTATCCTAAATATCACATTCCTGTTTGCAGCAAAGCTATGAACCTTTTCACTAGCAAAGTGTCTCAGAGTTCCAAAAGAAACCCTCTGGGTATGAGTGTGACAAGGACTCCAGTCCGAGAACGCTACTTGGAAGAAAAGTCCGCATCTGGCAAAAGATTCCCTCTGGGTAAAGTTTCCAAGCGTTCTCCTGCCTGCTCGCTCTTTCATTCTGATTTCCTTTTCTGTCTCACCTCTCCCTCATTTCCTCTGACCCTTTGGCTCATTTTCGTCGCTTTCCCAGTTTAATTGGGAATCCCTGCAACAGAAGGTCACAGGAGGCTGGAAGAGAGAGGAGGCAGGATCCTATTACAGAAGTGATTTGCCCATATGTGGAAATTTATGTCGAACAAATACGTGGCCCTGTTCCAAACACACTACAATTAGAGCTCAATGATATTATTTGACCGTGCTAGCTCTGTATAGTAACTCTTGAGATGTAGTTTGGAGTGTTCACGTTATAATTGCCACATCACTTATTCAGCCTTTTCATTCTGGGCCTGTAAGAGTTTTGCTGTCTAAGGACTATGTTCTGCCTTGATGAGAAGCCCACCTAGTTTTCCTAAGAAGTGAGTTGCTCAGGACTCTCCCACTCTCCTGTTTTTCTGGATGCCGAGTTAATTATCATAAAAACATCTGATTAAGAGATGGGTGAAGCTTCTGAGAGAGTGGGAGAGGCTGAAGGGAACAGCTGAGGACAGGACTGGATGGTCAGGGCACGTGGCTGTGCTGCTTTGATTTTAGAACTTTAAAAGTGGCATGGTGGAGCAAGAAGGAGTATGGGGGTACACACTCACCCCTAGGAAGCGGAAGCCATTCTTGGGGTAGCTTTGTAATAGGCCACTATGAAAGTTGGATTAAATGTTACAACTTAGACGTCTAGTTATGGTGTAACCAGGAGTGTGCGGCTGTTCTCTATTGTTAACTCGACATGATCTAGAATCATCAAGAAAACATTTTCGGATACATCAGTGAAAATTTTTCTAGAGTGGGTGACCTATTCTAAATGTGGACAATATGATCTTTGGAGACCTGACTGCATAAAAAAGAGAAATGGTGCTGAGCACCAGCCTTTGGTCACTCTGTGTTTCTCAACTGCGGAAGCACTGTGACCAGCCACCTCAGGTCCCTGCCATGGTGACTACACTGTGACCAGCCACCTCAGGTTACTGCCATGGTGACTACACTGTGACCAGCCACCTCAAGTCCCTGCCATGGTGACTACACTGTGACCAGCCACCTCAGGTTACTGCCATGGTGACTACACTGTTACCAGCCACCTCAGGTCCCTGTCATGGTGACTACACTGTGACCAGTGCCTCAGGTCCCTGCCATGGTGACTTCACTGTGACCAGCCACTCCAGGTCCCTACCATCATGACTACACTGTGACCAGTGCCTCAGATTCCTGCCATGGTGACTTCTCCACCATGATGGATTGTGTCCTCGAACATGAGTCAAAACAAACCCTCCTTCCTATTGTTAGGTATTTGTCACAGCAATGGGACAGTAATGAATTCAGGGGTAGGGGCAAAGGGGTGGTGAAATATTAAATGTGGCTTTTTTGAGCCACTGACTCGATCCGTTCAGCCAATGGTACTTGGGGTGACCAGCCCTGTGCAGCGTGGTCTTCTCTGAGTACACAACAGAGTAAGAATGGAGGAGAGGGACCGCGTCGTGCTCTCTCTTGAGTGGTAGGAGCAGGAACAAGTGGTGGAGAAGCATGGCTTACAGTTCATTCCCATCGCCCTTGGGCAGAACGGCAGGACAATGACAACCAGGTTAGCAGGTGTCTTCTTTGTTCTGTGTCGTGAGTGCATCTTACTGATTTCATTTCCTTAATAACTTTTACCTGGCCCATTGCATCTGTGTCCCACTTTAACAGGTAAAATCTATTTCTTTCTTTGACTGGGGATCCTAGGAATGCAGAGGCTGCTCCTTTATACCCATCTCCTCATCCTGTTTGGAGTTCAGAGCAAGTGTGACATTTCTGCACTGCAGCGCAGCTTGGGGTATGGCAGTCGTCAGATCTTTGGGGAAGGAGCCAGATATCTTGGGGACAAATGACTCTTCACTATGTGAGGTCAGAGTTGACCCCAGGGCTCTTGATGTAGCAGAATCTGCCATGGTCTCATTTTCTGACTGGAGCCAGCATGATGGAGGGCGTGATAGTAAAACCATTGAGGTTATTAGAATTTTGCAAACAAGGCATACATGAAGTGCCTTTGTGGTATGGCGAGATGAATGAGTTGGTGTCGGGTGTGAAAAACAGTACATTTTCTTCCTTGGCATTTCCATTTTAATAGTGTGCCAGATCAACTGCCACCTGACATGAAATGTTTGCTGCATGTGTGTACACTGTACTTTGTCATCTCAGGCTTGTATTTGTGAGCTTGGGGTCTGGGCTTGAGGTCCTGCCTCAACACCTTCCAACAGGAGGTTGGTTCCACCTGGTCACAGAATGCGGTTTCAGAGCTGATCTCTTTTCTCTGCTGCTGCTCTAGTCTTTGCTTAATTCTCACAGGATGGCTTATTCCCCAATTTCCCCAGATAGTTAACTACAAAGGTAGGGACAAGGGCATGCTGACAGGCTCTCTGCCATGCTCACTGCCCTGTGGTACTGATGCCTGAGCTTGTCCTTGAAGGGGAGAGAATCTAGAGACAGGCCCTGTTCTAAACATGTTCCACCATGCACGGTGTGAAGCAGTCTTCGTGCTCTGAGCAGGCATTTCAGCAAGGCTGACATGTCAAATGGGAGAAAGGTCCCTAAGGGTGGGCAGAAAAACGAAGCATTCCTTCGAATAGAGTCCTCCGGGGGGCCTAGTTCTCGCAGAGATCTCTCCTGTCTGAATCAGGTATGGAGTGGGTAGGAATGTATTAGGAAAAAGATGTCTAAGAGGGCTCCTTGAGGAGGATCAACAATGAAAAGAATATAAGGAGAAGTGGCCTGAGAGGACTCAGCTCTACTGGGATGTCCCTGGAGGAACCTAAGTCCTCATTCCACAGATGTACCGGCACCACTGTGTTTACAGCGGCACGATGGTACTATGCACAGTAGCCAGGAAGCGGAACCAGCGTAGATGTCCGTCATCAGAAAGATGGATGAAGACAACGTGGTGCAGACACACAGGAGAGTATGAGGCTGTAAGGAAGCCATGGTATTTGCAGCAAAATGAATGCAACTGGAGGAGATTATACATTAAGCACAAACAATTTAGCCTCAAAAAAATTAACATACTTTTTTTCTCATATGCAGAACTAAAATGATATTGTATGTGTATACGTGCTTTTATGTATAGATGTGTATATAGATGTATTTATATGTGCATGCATGCATTTCTATATATTTGTATGTCACAAAACTAGAAAGGAAACAAGGACAGTGGAGGAAGAGTTCTTAAGGGAGATAGGAAGTAGAACAATGGAATAAAGGGAATATATTTAGTAAGAATGCAGAAGTGGGTTTGGGATATAGCTCTGTTGGTAGAGTGCTTATTTTGCATACATGAGGCACACACACACACACACACACACACACACACACACACACACACACTCAACAGAGAGAGGTGGGGGAAGAGAATCAGAGACTAACTGGGAGAGAAGAGGAGCCAGCTGAGCTGCAGGGGGAGGGGCCCAGGGAGGGCTGAGGGAAGGGAACAAGTGATCATAAAGGACAATGATAAATCTGTGTACTTTGTATGAAGATGCCATGGTGATATGCTAACCTAAAAATTAATTTAAAAAATACAAAAGACATATGCAAAGAAAGAAAGATAGATGGACGGATGAGTCTAGATGAGGTTTGATTTTTAATGCCCTTGTTTGTGGATTCCTCATGGAGTGTTATCATAATTCACTATTTGTTAGGAAAAAATTAGAACATGTACACTTTTGTATTAGAAAGAGCTCAATAGCCAACACTAACAGGGAGAAAAACCTTAAAAAAAAAATCCTTGGAGTGGAGAAATCTTACTGGCTCTGAAGCTTTCCCTGGAGCACATTTAAAGAGGACACTGCTCAGATCTGAGGGAGGATGGACAAAATGCCTGCAATTTTCACTGATGTGTGAACCTTGCGGATGAAGGTGAGGCATAGGGATTGTGTGATGCACATCTCTCACTGAATAGGTTTCTGAAATGACCTTTCCGCGGAGTTAATCTTTTTAACATGTATTGGCAAATGTTGACAGTTGACAAAAGTGCTTGTTTTCTGATGAAGTCCCTGTGTTCTGGGGAATTGAGCTGTGACATTTACAGAAGCGCCTTTCATGTCCCAACTAGATCAAACCCTTTATAGTATTGGCACTTGCATTTCCCAGAATGCTTTGCAAGCACCACCTTTTTAAAAATAAAATTGATAGACACTGTCCAAATTTTCTATATTTGATTCACTTTCTTGTACCTTTCTTGCACAGAATAATAGAACTGTATTACTTTTAAGCACATATCAAAAATGCTGCTTTGGAAATAACTATATTTTTATAAGATGGTATCAAGAATTTTGGGTTTTATCGAAGCCTATGGGTCTTTTCTTGATGTTGTAAGAGAAGAGTGTCAAAGATAGAAGGCATACACAGCATGTTCTCACCAAAGCAATGTGAACTTTGATAAAAGTTGGTATTACTATTATTATTATTATTTATTCCTATAGAAATTATGATATAGGCGATTTGACCTCAAGTGACAAAAAGCTTGTTTCTGCTTACATTTTACATCTGTGAAACACTACAGCAGTTGAGGCTGCCTGCATAAGACTTGCACAAGATCAAGCCAATGCACAAACAGATCAATGGAACAGATTCAAGATGCAGAGACGGCCATGCCATGCATATGGCATGCAATAATCCTCTGTTAAGGACCATGTCATCAGCAAACAACCTGTAGTAGCTGGACATCTGTGTGGCAATAATAACAACGGTGATCTAGACAAGTACTTTTCTCTCTTCACAGTCACTCAGAGTGGACCTAGCAATAAATGTTCAAACAGGGAAACTCTAGGTTATAGAAATGACAATTTATTAGCTGTGACACCCAAGGCAGGGTCCATGGAAAAAAAGAATTGACAAACTGGGTTCGTAGGAAAACTTCTACTGTTAGATACCACTGTGAATAGAATGAGAAGGCAAGCCAAGGATATGGAGAGCATGTTTGCCAAAAACGTGCTTGTCCCTAGCCCTTGAAACTTCATAACAGGAAAACTAAGAAAAGATGGACAATGAGCCAAGTGTAATGTTCAGCCCTATATCTAAGTACTCAGAGGCTGAGGGAGGAGTTCCAGGCCAGACTGGGGGCTACATAATGAGTTTCAAGCTAGCCAGGACTACATAGTGAGATCCTACCAAAAAAGAAGAAGAAGAAGAAGAAGAAGAAGAAGAAGAAGAAGAAGAAGAAGAAGAAGAAGAAGAAGAAGAAGAAGAAGAAAGGAAAAAAAACAAGGCAAAAAAGTCAAAACAGACTTCTCACCAAATAAGGTTCACCGGTGGCAAGTGAGCATGTGAGATGCACTTGGCATGCTGTGCCATTAAGAAGGTACAGGTTTCAGTACTGAGGATAGTCCTGCTTACCTTTTAGAATTACCAAGATCCAGAACATGGACAAGGCTAGCATTGCTGAGGCTGTGGAAGAGCAGGGCTCTCCTTTGTTGCTGCTGGGTATGCAAGATGACACAGCCTACTTGAAAGACAGTTGGAAGCTTCTCACAAAAGTAAATCTGTGTGTGTGTGTGTGTGTGTGTGTGTGTGTGTGTGTGTGTGTATGAGTGTGCATGCACTTGTGCACATGTGATCATATGTATGTGTAAGTCAAGGTCAGGGGTCAACCTCAAATATCATTCTTCATGTGCTCACATTGATTTTTGAGACAGGGTCTCTCATTTGCTTGGGACTCACTGATTAGGCCAGGCTGGCTGCCCAGAGGGTGTCCTGTCTTCACTGCCCCAGTGCTGGATGACAAGTCTCTCTCTTTCTCTCTCTCTCTCTCTCTCTCTCTCTCTCTCTCTCTCTCTCTCTCTCTCTCTCTCTCTCTTTCTCCATATATATATATATAACACAAAGTTTCAGGGTATTGAACTCAGGTCCTCATGCTTGGGAGTCAAGTGCATTACTGAGTGAGCCATCTCCCAGCCCCCAAACTTCCTTGTAATAGGATTCATTAGTGCCCTTGGTATTTACTCAAATGAGCCAAAACTATTGTCTATACAAAAATTTGTGCACGGATACTTATCACAGCTTTTTCCATAATTGCCCCAAATTAGGAGGAATAAAAAATGACCTTCACAGAGGGATAAACTGAAACAGCCAGACAAAAATATTATTCATCACCCTGAATATAGTTGCCACAGAAATCCTGGGAGGGAACTTAAAATCATATCATGAAGTAGAAGAAAACCAGTCTGAAAACCCTGAAGGCTGTCTCATTTCAAGAACATGGCACTTTAGGAAAGGTAGACAGGATTTGGTTGGCACATGAATGGCAGAGCACGAATTTTTGAGGGCAATGAAACCGTCACCTGATGCTCTAGTGCTGCACCCAAGATGTGTAGCACTAGGGGTCAACCCCCAGCTCACTGTGAACTTTCAGTGAGAACCGTGTGTCAGTAGGGAGTCATCGGTTCTGGCAGGGTGTATTGGTAAGGGGCAGGTGGGTAGAAGGCAGGCCACTCTGCATTTTCTCAATACCTTCATAAGAATGTAAAGTGTCTCCCAAATACCAAAGTCTGGATATTTGAAAAAGGTAAGTCTGATGCCACTTCTCTATGGGAGATACTCTTTTTTTCCTGTTTTTGAGACAGGGTCTTAGGTAGCCCAGGCTTACCTGAAGCTCAGCTTTCCATGTATCCAAGGATGGCCTTGAATTTCTGATCCTCACAGTTCCACCTCCCAAGTGTTGAGATTATGGATTTGTATTGACACCTGTAATCTATCGCCAAGGCTTTACGCAGCACTGAGCATGGGCCCTTGGGCCTCCTGCATATTAGACAAGCAGTCCACCACTCAATTTACACCCCAGCCTCTGTGGAAAACATTCTAATGGAACACAGACTTGTATGGGAACAATCATAAATGTTTCCTTTGTCACAGGCCTAAATTGAGGAGGGTCAATGTTTTAGATGACAAAAAAAAAATGTTTTAGAAGAGATAAACATAACAACAATAATGGAGCTGATGTCATGTTGTGGTTATTTTTTTTTAAGCTTTCCAGGTTGAACCACGATCAGTATGGAATGTTCCCCAGGCCTGGAGGGGTGCAGTCAGGTCCTGCTGGCTAATAGACCAAAGACTGAGGCCCTGCAGGGAACGGTAGCTGCTCCTGCTGGCCTCCTGTGAGATGCTCTGCAGATACACAGGTTCTGGCCTTCTGTGGTCTTCGCCCCCATGTGAGATTTGGTTTACTACATTTTAAATCTTGTCCCATCAGCACCTAATTGCTAGAAATCTCCCCTTGTCACTCACCAAAGCACTCTCTGTCTTTCAGACTTGAATTCCCCTTTGGCTCTTCCTGTCCTTGCCTTTGACCTCATACTTCCTCTTGCCAAATACCCACTGATTTTCCCAGCAGAAGTGAGCAGAATAGGCTGATTTTACATGGAGCTATTCATGCCTTCCATGTTCTTCTGAAAATAGAAGCCAGAGTGATCCTTGCTACGTTGGTTCCAAGTACAGTGCTGAGAGACAAGTGACCCAGAATGTGTCTCAATTACCTTTGGCAGCAATTTCAACAGGAGCATGTGACATGCTCACTCTGTCTCCCCCTCTCTGTCTCTCAACTCCTTTCACAAAACTGGTTTAAGACTCTACTTCCCAAGAAATATTGTAGGCTCAGGACTCCATGCTTATGATATCCCACACAAGCTGCACCTCAGATCCAGAGCACAGTAAGTGTTGGTATGTACGCCGCCCTATTACTGTGAATGTCATTCCAATGGGATTGTCCCAGAGCCACAGAATGCGTCCTAATTTGGAGAAACTCTTTGTCGATATGACTAGTTAAGATGTTGTTGTAAGCCGGGCGGTGGTGGCGCACGCCTTTAATCCCAGCACTCGGGAGGCAGAGCCAGGCGGATCTCTGTGAGTTCGAGGCCAGCCTGGGCTACCAAGTGAGTCCCAGGAAAGGCGCAAAGCTACACAGAGAAACCCTGTCTCGAAAAACCAAAAAAAAAAAAAAAAAAAAAAAAAAAAAAAAAAAAAAAAAGATGTTGTTGTAGGATGCCTTTGTCTTTGAGGCATTGATTCTCCTATTGCCATCTTGGAGTAGAGAGTCCTTGGCCTGGTTCTCATGACAACTGGGTGAGCAGAATACCACAGTGACAACTAGGTCTGTGGTAACAGTAATAAGCTGCTAATACCTCCAGTAGGATGAGTGATAGGAGGGTCCCTGGACAACTCACTTGGGATTCCAACTTTTCCCATCTGCAAGGAATCTTGGGATATGCTAGAGTATATAGGAAGGGAAAGAGCAATTAAAGGCAGATTCTATAATGCAGCTCCATGAGGTCACCATCCATTATAGGGTAGGAATTTGTGATGTTTCTGTTTGGGGTCCCCCATACTCCTGTAACCCTGCCCATGAACCTGCAGGTAAGACCAATAGACACATTGGTTCACGAAGTTGTGGATGTGGGTAGAGTTGCACTCTGATCTATCACTGGTACCTGTCTAGAGTGAGAAGGTGTTTATTCACTTCTTCCCAGTGAAGTTCATGTGACAAACACAGTCATACTGAATCAGATGAGAGGGTGTGTTACACTCAATGACCCCTGTCCTTGTAAGGGACGAGGACACACACACAGCACAGAGAAGGTAGAGTCTTCCAGGCAAGGCATGGTCCTTCCTGAGAACTTTTGATTGATGTGTGGCACAATCAGTACTTTAAATTTGAATTTCTGGCTGTTAGGACAATGAGGTAATAAATTGGTTGTATAAAGCTCCTCACTCTATGTTCATTTATCCCGTAAGATTACTCCAGTTGTAGAAAAACAGTGAAATAAACATGAGCCCAGATCCCGCAATGGCTCTGGGTTCTGCTTTGGGTGTTCTTAGCCACCAGCAAACCAGTCTCTCAATTTTCTTGCTTGTTGATATGAGTGCATGTGGAGCTGCATGGTGGTGTAAAGGTCAAGCCAGGAGAGTGCGTGAAGTACAAGGGGAAGACGAGCATCCCTTCTTCGCTCCCTAAGCTGCTCTCAGAGTGGGGACCTGCAGAGCCACAATGCATTCTCTCTGTGCCTCAGAGCATGACACTCATGGGTCTTGTCCTCTCCATGACCTGTCCTGTCTTCTTTCCCAGGAGCACTTGACCCTTCCTTTCTTAGTCTCTCAACACTTGAGTGTGTCCGGCAAGCTGATGCTCCAGGCACTTTACTGAGAGAAAGTGACTCTGCTCCATCTGACTGGTTGTTGTCTTATCTCTGCTAACCTAACAGCTAGGTCTGTTACTGTGGCTGCTAGGGTCAGAGGCTCAGCCCTGCCAACCATCTGCAAGAGACCAATTAAAGAGACAGATGATGGTGAAAAGCAGAGAAAGATTTATACAATTATGAAGAGGAATAAAGAGGTCCAGTGACCCTGACACCCAAGTCCACCTTCCAGGTCCAGACTTGTTTAAGCTTAAGTGGACTGGAAAAGGTATCCATAGTGAAGTGGTCCTGGTAAAGATGTGGTCCAGCCCATCATTATCTGGGCTACAATCAATCCCTCAGCAAGGTGGTCTGATAATTTGTCAGAAGTGAGTGAAATCTCTTCCTCGAGACAAACTTCCCTCTCTGGCTGCCACCAGGCTTCAGCTTTTTCTTCTCCCAGCATGAGTCATTTGGGAGAAACAACACCAATTTTCTGGGGTTCGTTTTCTCAATAGTTTAATATCCAAGGGATGGAACACAGGTGTCCTTTTGACATGTCTTCTTTGCTGTCCTGGTCACAGGCTGATTCTGCAGTGGAGATTCGGGGTGCTAGGTCTGTGCTTTACTTTTCCTACCCTGATCTTTCTGACACTCTTGCAGACAGGGTGTGGGGGCAAACCTGTAAGGGCTGGGGATTGTGTCCTGTTTGCGTCTGTGTCGCCTAAGCAGACAGTCACGGAGGATGATCATGGTGACACTCTGAACCCCTAACAGCCAGCCAAGCTAAGCGCTCCTATTCTCTCCCATCCCTGTGACTTGTCCCAGCGAGGGCCATAGAATTTACAAGCGCATGAACACATAACTGGCTGTGATGACACCTGTTCCCACAGCCTAAAGATGCAGGAAGATAAGGGTCTGACAGAGACTCATGCCCTGCAAATGCAGGCCTCCCAATTTATCTTGTTTTCTGTGGTCTGGCTTCTCTACCGTGATTAGCACAGTGAGAGCCTACACAATGAGAACGACCTCAGCAGGTAAAAATGCCTTCATTCATGAACGAGGCTCATTACACTGTTGCTGCCTAGGCTGGAAGTTTTGCTGGCTTCAGGCAAAAGATTCTGCCCTGATAAGTCCCCCTGGTAAGAGAGAAAGTCTGTCCTTTCACCGTGCTGGAATTTTACCGCAGGTACACTCCACAGCAGGTCTCAGGCCCCAAACAGCAGGAAGGAAAGCTCTCCACAGAGACCATGAGATCCTTTTGCAAATGAGTCACTCTTTTTATTAATTTTTTTACATTAAAACTTTTCACTTTTATTTAATTAATTAATTTTGGAGAGTTCATGAGCCGTAGAAGCCAGGTGGCCAGCTTAGGAGACAGTTCTCGCCTTCCTCCTATGGGTCTCTTCCAGGGGCTGAACTCAGCTCTTCAAACTCAGCTGCCATGCTAAGGCACTACACACACACACACACACACACACACACACACACACACACACACTCACACATTCATGCACATATACACATGCATACATACACTCACATTCATGTACACACTCATGCACATACACACATGCACACAGACATGCACACTCACACAAACACACTCACACACATACACACTCATGCACATACACATGTACACATATACTCATATTCATATACACACACATACACACACTCACATACACATATACATAGACATACACACACTCATACATACATACACACTCACACACACACACACACTCACACACACATACACCAGTCATGCTGCTCCCCTCTGAAGTGCTAAGATCAGAGGTGTGGTCATCTTGCTTGCCCGCCTTCACTTTCTTCTGGATTTTCTTTCCGTTCCTTCTGGACTCTTTCTTTCTCAGGTCTCTCTAGCACTCTAGGGCTGTCTACATCTGTGCATTCTGCTCATACTACAGGAGATGAGGTGTGAGTATTAACTTAGTAAGATCCCACCTACACACAGGAGAGGCAATCTCACATTCCGAAGAGAACATTGCGTTTAAGTACTGTTTGCAGCAAACAGGCATCCAACGACCTTCAGAATATTTTAAAGCCACGATCTGCCTCTTCGTAGGCAAATTATTTTGTTTCTCCAGAAGGAATCCTTCTCTCTTCCCAGCTTTGTCTATTCCCATCTCCCCATATGTGTCCCTGACTTATCTGTCAGAGCTGACAACTATACACACTTATTATATTCAACGAGCCAAAATTTATCCAAAAATTCCTTTACATGTATTTCTTCTTTTTTTCTCTGCTTTCTTTGAATTTATTCATTCATTCATTTAGTATTAATGGAGATTGAATCCAAGACCTTGATTATGGTAAGGATCAACCACTGAGCTGTGTCCACAGTCTTTTTTTAATTTTTTTAAAAGACTTGTGTATGAATCTGTGTGCAGGTATACACAGGAGTGTACTGGCACCCAAGGCATCAGATGCCTCTGCACCTGGGGTAACAAGGCAGTCCTGAACAGCCCTACATTGGTGCTGGGAGACAATCTCATGTCTTCTGCAAGAGCAACACATGCTCTTAACCTCTGCACTGTCTCCCAAACTCCCTCACCCACACCCTCTCTGAAACAGGATCTCACTAAGTTGCTTAACCATGCTTTGGACTTGCTCTGCAGCCCAGGTAGACCGTGGGACACTTCTGTCCCAGGCTTTGGACTTGCTCTGCAGCCCAGGTAGACCGTGGGACACTTCTGTCTCAGTCCCCTTTGTAGCTGGGATTCCGGGCCAGCACCACTAGGCTTCGCTCTTTGTGTTACTTATAACAGTCTTTTCCCCTCTAAATTTATATTGGATACATTTAGTTTATCTTCTATGCAAGCATATGCATGTAAGACTATAGCATTTGTATATAATTGAAATTCATTCTAGAGTTGCTAAGTAGTCCATCTAATCATTGATCAGTGTTAAGTATTTATATTATTTTGCTTTATTGACTCAAATTATTTTGTTGTTTATAAAATTTGAACTGCTTAAATGTGTATATATACACATATTAATATCTTACTTTATTTTAATTTATTTAAAGATGATGAGTTCTGTCCTAAGCGTTTTGTGGAGCAGAGAATGTTCATATGATGCTATTGCTTAGAAATATTTTGGGACCTTTCTAGGTGTACTAGCCAGCTTTTGTAAGTCTTCCATGGATACATGGAAAGAATGCATACTCTACCTATTGAGGATAATTTTCTTTTAGATTCACATGGAAACAAGCATGATAATTTTATTAGTCGTGTTCCATGTCTTTTCTTTTTATTTATGTATGTGTTTATTTTGCATAATTTCTTAAGTTCTGGCAGAAAATTTGAAATTTGAAATTCAATTTGTGCTACTTAGTTTTTGTTTGTTTGTTTGGCCAAACTATACAAAATAGAGTAATCTGAGAAGAGGGAACCTCAGCTGAGAAAATGCCCCCATCAGATTGGCCTGTAGGCAAGCATTTCTTTGATAGATGGTTGATGTGAAAGGATTCAGCCTACTGTGGGTGATGCCATCCCTGGGCAGATAGTTTTGGGTGCTATAAGAAAGTGAACTGCTGGGCGGTGGTGGTGCACGCCTTTAATCCCAGCACTCGGGAGGCAGAGCCAGGCAGATCTCTGTGAGTTTGAGGCCGGCCTGGGCTACCAAGTGAGTTCCAGGAAAGGTGCAAAGCTACACGGAGAAACCCTGTCTCAAAAAAAACAAAAAACAAAACAAAACAAAACAAAACAAAAAACAAAAAAAAAAAAAAAAAAAAAAAAAGAAAGAAAGTGAACTGAGCAAGCCAGTATGCAGCACTCCTCCATGGCCTCTACTTCCGTTCCTGCCTCCAGGTTCCTGCCTCGCGGTTCCCAACTTGAGTTTTCATTCTTGCTTCCCTCAGTGATGAAGTGTGACCTGAGAGCTGAAAGTGCAAATAAGCTCTTTCCTCCCAAAGTTGCTTTTCATCACGGTGTTTCATAACAGCAATAGAAACCCTGACAAAGACAATCTAACTGAAAATTGAAATTTCTCACTGTGTTGATGATTTTACTTGTTTTACTTAGAGGTTTTGGCATATTTCGCTTTGTATGTTGTGTGATTATGTGTATAGCAGTTTTGACAACCCATTTTTTGGTGAATTGAAACTCTCGTTAATATATGATGGCTTTTGTTTACTACACCCTTCTAAAGGAAGTATCTTCTGTGTTTCCTGACTATTAGAAAATAAAAATCCTGACCTGGCCTCATATTTTTAGAAATCCAAGTACTGTTTCTTATTTTCTGATAAGTCATGGTTGTTTAGACCTAGACTCTAATGCCTTAGAGACAAAGTAGCCAATGAAAACTTCATACTCTATTTATTCTCTGACTCAGTTATTTCTTTCCAAGTACAAATCAATGTCTCTCTCCCTTCCTTCCTTCCTTCCTTCCTTCCTTCCTTCCTTCCTTCCTTCCTTCCTTCCTTCCTTCCTTCCTATCTTTCCTTTTTAAATGGTAAATACAAATCCTTTTAGAAATAAAAGGAAGAGAGAATTTCATGAACACATTTAATTTATTTTGGTCATATCCACCCTCAGCTCTCCCCTCCCACTTCCCCCAAACTTCTGAACATGCAGCTTCTCCCACTTCATGTCCTTTATTTATGTATTTTTTGCTGTAAGTATATGATTAGTGCTGCCTGCAGGTACACAGTTGTGGAGACATCCAATGGAGTACAAACAACCTTCTAGCAGCCACACACTCAATTAAACCTGTGATCGCTTCTTGGCTGGCAGGGTGGTATTATAGTTCATAAGATTCCAACCTGGGTAACCCCACTGATGAAGTGCCTTCCCCAACAGCCTGCATAGTGCCTTTTGGCATGATGGAAACTAGCCAACAGGGAACTTTCCAGATAAGCTCGAACTTCATTTGTCAATGTCCTACAGCAAAAGTATATTATGTTTTCAGCAATAGCATCTTATCATCTAGTTATGGTGGGCAACCAAGAGGCATAGCAATAGCTTATGTTGTTTTGGGTGTTCCTGGAGCATCCCTGACCAATAACTCATAGGGATGTACCCATGTCTAGCAATGAGATTTTTATTTAATAACCCACATATTCTGGGGGAAGCATGGTCTACACATTCAGGATGCTTTCACCCAAACTCCTTTAATTAAAAAAAAATATTTTATGTGTGTGGGTGTTTTGCCTACATGTATATATGTGCACCACGTGTGTGCTAGTGCCAATGGAGGCCAGAAGAGGGCAATAAATCCCCTGGAACTGGAGCTATAGGCAGTTGTGAGTCACCATGGTAATTCAACACAGTGCCCTTAACTGCTGAACCATCTCTCCAGCCCCATAAATTCTGCCCCAACCCTGTTTTGATATTTAATGGCTTTAAATTTTTTTCATCAACATGTTTTGGTCATATTCTTCTCCTTCAAACAAGTTCTTATTGGTTTAAATATTAAGGCAACTCCAGGCAGTTAAAAGGAAAGTTTATTTTGTGGGGTAACTTACAAGTGAAGGCATACTTTACAAGGTCTGGGAAAGGTGAAGCGCAGTCCACCGGTGTTCTCTGGAGAACTCTGCTTGGTCTACCTCCAGCGTCCAGGATTCAGGAACCAAGAGTGCCCATCTGGATCTCGGGTCTTCAGGGGTCCTGTCTCAGCTCTGCCTTGTAGGCATGACAGTTACCGAAGCCTCAATGGGGATGGTACTTCCAGGTCAAAGCAGGAATGGCTACCCACTACAAGTTCTCCTAAACCCTCACTACCTCCCTACCCATCCACCTTCTTATTGCTTCTCTTTCTTTCAAAAATAAAACCCCAAAGCCGGGCGGTGGTGGCGCACGCCTTTAATCCCAGCACTCGGGAGGCAGAGCCAGGCGGATCTCTGTGAGTTCAAGGCCAGCCTGGACTACCAAGTGAGTCCCAGGAAAGGCACAAAGCTACACAGAGAAACCCTGTCTCGAAAAAACCAAAAAAAAAAAAAAAATAAAAAAAAAATAAAACCCCAAATAAAACAAACAACTGTGGTGATACTGTGCTTCCCAAAATATTGTGAACACTACTAAACTTATCTGGGGTCAGAGAACAGAACAGCCACTACATACATATAGAGGCCAGAAAATGGTGGCACACACACCTTTAATCCTAGCATTCTGGAGGCAGAGATCCATCTGGATCTCTGTGAGTTCAAAGGCACACTGGAAACAACCAGGCATGGTGACACACGCCTTTAATCCCAGGAAATGAAGGCAGGAAGCAGGAAGGTATATAAGGTGTGAAGGCCAGGAACTAGAGCTGGTTAAGTTTTTAGGCTTTTAGCAGCAGTTCAGCTGAGATCCATTCGGATAAGGACACAGAGGCTTCCAGTCTGAGGAAACAAGATCAGCTGAGGCATTTGGCAAGGTGAGGTTAGCTGTGGCTTGTTCTGTTTCTCTGATCTTTCAGCGTTCACCCCAATACCTGGCTCCGGGTTTGTTTTCATTAATAAGACCTTTTAAAATTTCTGCTACAAACAACAAACAAAAACAAAAAGAGAAAAAAATCATACTAAAATAAACACACACACACACACACACACACACACACACACACACACACATCATGAAGTCCATTTTGTGTTGACTAACTGCTCTTGAGCCTAAGATGTATTCCACTGGAAAAATTCTGTTTTTCCCTCTTTTAGCCAGTATTAATTTCAAAGAGCTTCTTGGTTAGAAGTGGGACCCTATGTTCACTTCCTCGTGCAGAGAATTTGTCCGGTTTGAACCTGTGCAGGTCCTGTACATGCTGTTACAGTCTCTGTAAGCTCATATGTATATTGGCTCTATTGTATCTGAAACAATACACTGTCTCCGGGGGGAGTCATCCACCGCCGATGGCTCTTACAGTCTTTCTACCTCCTCTTGTCTATAGATCCCTGAGTCCTGAGAGGAGGTGTTTGATGAACATCCCATTTAATGATGAGCGCTCCAAAGTCTCTCACTCTGCACATTGTCCAGTTGTGGGTCTCTGTGTTAGTTCCCATCTACTACAAGAAGAACCTTCTATGGTGAGAACTGAGCCATGCATTACTCTTTGGGTATAGCAGTATGTCATTAGAACTCATTTTTTTGCTCTTTTCCTTGAACAGAACGATCATAGTAGGTTTTTCCCTCAGGCTCATGACCTATATAGTCTCAGGGTCTTGGCCACTTTAGCAATGCCAGGCATGAGATCTGTCTAATGGAGGAGGCCTTAAATTCAATCAAAAAGTGATTGGTTACTCCAAATTCTTTCTTTTAAAAAGCTGTATCTATATTAAAGATTTTTTTTTTTTTAATGATGGGAACAAAAATATACCTAAAAGCGAAGCTTCTGGAAAAACCATTTGTTCTTCCCTGTCTTGTATCTTTCCTCAAACTTGACCTTGGCCTCCCACCTGGCCTTGCGTTTCGGGCCTGGGTCTCTAAAGACATCCTTGTTGACAACTGTTTTGTCCAAGGGGATGTCCACAGAGTACCTTGTGGGCATGAGGTGATTGTAGTTATAAACTTTCAGAAAGGACTTGATCTTTGACCTCTTGGCGATTTTCTTCTTGCCCATGGCAGCTGTCACTTTTCAGGTCAATTCCAGCCACCAGGGCATGGCTGTAAGGGTGGTCTGAGGTGCCATCATCAATGTGCTTCACGATGACGGCTTTGTGTCCGGAGTAGCATCCAGCCAGGACCAGCACCACTTTCCCGGGTTTCATGAACTTGCCCATTTCGACAGCAAGGAGCCGGTACCCAGCAGAAAGGAAAGGAGGGCACTTCCGCTAACCTTTCACCCTGCGGAGCCAAGATTTTTTTACTTTTATCTTTTATTTATTTATTTGTTTGTTTGTTTATTTATTTATTTATTTGTGTGTGCATGTATGTATAAGTGTGCGCTTGCACAGACCTGTGGTATCCAGAAAAGGATGCTGGATTCCCTGAAAGTGGAGTTACAGGCCATTGTAAACCACCAGATGTAGGTGCTGGAACAGAATTCAAGGTCCTTTGAAAGAACTGAAATATTAACTGCTGAGCCATCTCTGTAGCCTCCTATATGGTAGCTCTACTGTTTTTAAAGATTCTATTTATTAGTTATTTATTTAATAATGTGTGAGTGGTTTGCCTTCATGTATATATTTGTGACATGTGAATGCCTGGTGCCCACAGAGGCCAGTAGAGCATGCTGGATTCCCTGAAACTGGAGTTATAGATAGTGTGTACTACCACCGTGTGGGTGCTGGGAATTGAACTTGGGTCTTCTGCAACAGCAGCAAGTGCTCTTAACCGCTAAGCCATCTCTTGAGCCTGTAGACATTCTGTTTTAAAGTTCTTTAGAAAGCTGAACACTGTCCACGGTGGCTGCACCAATTTATGATCCCCATGGAGGGTATTTTTTAACAGCTGTGCTAACACCTTTGCCTGCCAACACTACTACAAGTATCCTTTCTGGGTCTTTCTGTATGTGTTGGTCTTTTGTGGATTATTTTTCTACTCTTTTGTATATATGCTAGTTTAGGGCTGATGTTGTTGGGTAATTGATTTTTTTTTCTTTACATATTTTGGGAGCTTTGTTCTGGGACCTGACTTTACTGCTAGGAATCAACTGAATTCTCTCATGAATTATACATTTCATCCTGTAAAGGTGGGCACAGAGCAACTTTACCTCTTTCACAATGTCCTGAAAATGTGATAATGCCCTGCTCCCAGTGACACAAATGATCAACTCCCTGGCCGTGTGTGCTGCAGAGTTTTTCTGCCTTAGACCGAGGAAGTTATTCCCTAAACTTTCATTTCCCTACTTGCACATATGCATCAAGGTTGGGCCAAAGTCTCAAGGAGACGAGTCCTTCAGAACTGCACATTCGTGTTAGGTAGCCCCTTCCTTGTTACTAGGCCCCATGATTTCTGCCTGCTGTCCCCTCCAAATCCTAAGCACTGTTTTCTCCCATTAGGAAAGTTTCTCTTCTGCATGGTGCCTCCCTCTCTCCCTGATACCTGACAGTTCTCTAGGCAGTGAGGTGTTGCTCCTCTCAGTGATCACTTACTGTTATGTGAGTGTTATGCTACGTGATGTTTGAAAATTTGTTTGATACATTTCTGCTGGATTTTCTAATTGGTTAAGGCAGGAGAGTAAGTTTGGTCCTGTTAGTCTTTCATGGCCTGGAGCAAAGTGGTCCTCTTGCCTTCCAGCACTCCCATGTGAGCATGACAGGGCGTACCATGTGCTCCTTCCCCATATCTGAGTGGTTTATCTTGCACATTCTCCATGTTATTACCCATCGCAGGGTCTTGTGCCCGATTGTTTTTCTGGCTCTGCCTGCTTGGACTCTGTGGAATTCATGGGAGCTTCCTGTCCATCCATTTAATCTCTTCCTTCTTTCATCCTTTCTGTCCTTCCTTCCTGATAACGATGCTCTTCTACACTGAAAAATGTAGATTTGACTAGGGATTTCTGCACATTGAGGTACCAATAACAAGCATGGCATCTGGCATATTTCTGATCTTCCATTGTTGCTCTTTATCTTGGATTAAGAAATTATTCTCACATTCACTGGAAGAGATTGAGAGTGAACGAACTTGGATTAAGAGGCAGTAGAGTGGGGATAGTAATTCTGGAGACTTTGGGCCTGGGGGAGATGGTTCAGTTGCAAAGCACCCCCCCCATCATGCATTAGGATCTGAGTTAGAGTGCCCAGAACCCACAAATAATGGTTGAATGTGGCGGTGCATGCTTATAGCTTATAGTCACAGCTCTGGAGAGACATGGACAAGATGATTCCTGGAGCTTGCTGGTGAGCCAACCTAGCATAAGTGATGAGCTCCAGGTCAATGAGAGACCATGTCTCAAAGGAAATGGACAGCATCCTGAGAATGATACCCATGGTTGGCCTCTGGGTTCTACATGCATGGACACACATAGGCACTCACATTAAAAACAACAAGAAGCAGTGGTAAGTCTTATCAGTAGCAGAGGTCATGCTTGAATATTAAAATTTTAAAAAGACCATGGCCGGACGGTGGTGGCACACACCTTTAATCCTAGCACTCGGGAGGCAGAGGCAGGTGGATGTCTCCTGGTCTCCAAAGCGAGTTCCAGGAAAAGCACAAAGCTACATAGAGAAACCCTGTTTTGAAAAAACAAAACAAACAAACAAACAAACAAAGACCAGTAGGTCTCTGCAGTTAGACTCTTAGTTCAAACCCCACAGCTGCGGCTCTCTGCTCACCAGCCTGCTGCAAGTTGTTCACCATGTGTTAGCTTCAGGAGCTACAAAAGATGTCCAACAGTAACATTTAGTTCTAGTGTTATTTTGAGGGCTGCTGACTTTATACCTAAGAATCATTAGAGCAGGGCTATACCACATTGAATCTTCAGTAAACTGTGTTGTTGATTGACCTTTCCTGGGTCTACATGGAATAAACATGAGCCTGCAGTTTGCACCGAGCTCCTGTAACTCACCACCTCAAATACAGCTCTCAACACACCATCACTCTTAGTCATTGTTGGTTAGCTCATACATTCAAGGAACACATGAGGGACCTTTTAAAAGATGCCAGATACCAATGTTGCAATGGTCCTTCCTTGTTGATATTTTTAGAAATTTCAAAACCAAATTGATGCATACATTTCTAAAAGAAGGAGAAAAAAGACATCTGTGTCTTATGTGTTGATGGTGTTATTGAAAGCAGGTCTAATTGTGTTGTGACCTCTCCCATGAATATTTCCTCAGGATTTTTTTTTTTTTTTTGAGACAAGGTTTTATATATTTCAGGCTGGCCTCAAACCCTGTTCCTTTGATCTTTGGATCCTCCTTATACAGTAGTCCTTCGTGAAGGGTAGGCAAACACTTTGCCAACTAAAGCTCCATCCTTGGGAGTTTGAAGGCACCTTTAACTGTAGGAAGTACCAGTCTTTGTTAGCTTTCTGGTAGTGCTTTCTTCCTTAGGAAGCAGGGCAGGAGGAAGCCCTCCCTCCTACCTCTGCCTTAGAGTAAGACCTTCCCCTGTCCAAGATGCATAGCCCCAGAGGATCTGGTCCTTCCTTTTCCTCCTAAATAAGCAGTTGTTCCAACAGAGGAAAATGCAAGTTTCTGTTGCCTCTGCCTGTTCTTCTCTCTGACATTTCTAGGGACATGACATTTTGTTCCAAGGGCGACCTTGAAGTGTCTCTGGTTTGTGCTAACAAACTATGCTATGGGACTATGCCCTGCCCTCTACAGAATTCCTACTATGCTACAGGACTATGTCCTCCCCTCTACACGTGCAGAAATAGGTACTGCAATTGTATGGAAACTTCCCGAAGGTGTGTCAGGGCTCATTTTCTCTCACGATTAGTTGCCTTGGCAGCAGGCGTGTTCTTTTGGCTTCTTGAGGGGTGTTGTAAGTTAAGTGCTGTGGGTTCCTATGATCAGTACCGCCCAGGCACTGATCACTGTCAAAAAAGTGCCTCAAAAGTTATACCCAGACAAGGATTTTCTGTTATTGTCAATAGTGTCCATTGAAGCCATCAGACCAGGGGTGTTACCTGTAGTCTGAAATTTCCTTAGATAAATTACCTGGAGTCATTTGCTGAGTCCAGCCACTCAAGGGCAAATATCCCGAGAAGGTGGCGTTCAGTCCTTCATTTAGTTTTTTAATGCTCATTTCTTAGGGGTGGGGAGATGCCTCAGTAAGCGGAGTGATTGCCTATGAACTTGCGAAATGACCTTTGGGAACCCAGAGGGCAGTTGTTGTTTGGTTCCTCCATGCAGATGTTGCATTTTGCTAAGTTATGGAAAATCCCCAAGGCCAGGCAGAGAGCGCTCAGGTCAGGCTGGGGGTTTCCGTATATCCTGCCTTCTTATTTCCAGAAGAGTTCTGTGGATCCAGCAGTTTCCTCCTGACCCATATTCAGGGCTAGGTATCTTACCCTTTGACAAAGTTCTAGTATTTTATGAGCTATAAACTTTAAATCGGGGTGAGAATATCTCTCTATCATGGGGAATTACTCAAGATGTGATAAAAATGTGTTCTACTTATGGCAAAATTTTCAAGCCTTCACTAGGTCCATGAAGCTTGCTAGGTGCGTGTTTCTGCTCAGGACTGAAGCTGGCAAAGAGTCAGAGTTGCCTGTTTCTCTCCATGTGGGTGACTTTTATGCATTGAGTTCCCACTGGCTGTCCATAATCTGTTCTCCTCTGGGGCTATAATTAGACCAACAAGGGTGACTATTTTAGGACGAATGTGAAGATTCTAGAAGCTGTGTACCCTGCGATTGCACACATTCATTCTACAGTCAGTTAGCCTTCCACCTAGGAAATGCTGGTGGTTCTCTTAACACTTGCACTTCTTAAAACACCAAATTTCTTTGAGCAAGTCCGAGTGAGGGCATGTTGGTATTTAGTGCTAACTCAAGCTGTCCTAGTCAGACTGGTAGGACAGACGGTGGGCTGCAATATTAGTTCTCAAGCTGCCAGGGCTTATCAGGAAATAGGAGCCCCTTTCACTCAGCTGCTGATAGATCTGCCCTTGCCAATCCTGAGAAACTATAAAGCAAAGAATTAGGATGAATCGAGGGGAATGAAACGAAAATTGTTTATATTTCATTTGTATCCTTTGACATAATCTTACACTAAAATTGATAATATGAAATTATGGAAAGACATAACAGTCATTAGTAGTTTTAGAAGAAGGTGGTTGGGCTGGCTACAACAATTGAAAAATAATTTTTAGATGCATTAGAAAGAAAGCCAACATTTAGGTCCACTGTTTGAAATGACTGCATCCTGGTCAAAGCGGGTTCTGATCTCGAATGTGAGTAAATGGCCCGTCTGATCATGTGAGATTACCATCTTTCCTGGCAGCAGCTCACTGGGAAATCTGGGCTCAGAGTCCCCCAAAGACTCATGCACTGAAGATCTGTTCCCCAATGAGGCAGTTTGTAGAGTGTCTGGGCCACAAAGGCACTAACCTCATCAATGACTGATCCAGAGGCGAGTCCACAGCAGAAGAGGCCATTGAGGGGATTGAGGGGTAGGGGCAGTGAAGGGGTGGGGCTAAGGGAGCTATAGCTTGTCTGCTTGTGCATTCTGCACGGTGTGAAGGCTGTGTGTGTGTGTGTGTGTGTGTGTGTGTGTGTGTGTGTGTGTCTGTGTTGTGTGTGTATACAGTGTAAGTACAGGAGAGAAGTTTCCAGTCTGTCTGTGAAGGTTAGCATTTATGGTATTGGTGTTTCTGGTATCTTCTACCTTTAGGATCACTTAAAAAATCTCTCCAATGCTTCTGCCAGATTTTCCATCCTTAGAGAGGAAGAAAGAAAAGTGTCAATGGCCGGATCTATGCAGGATTTGTGTCTGTATAAAGGTTATTAGGATGTTGAACCTTTTAAAAGATGTTTAGATTCTTTTGAAGTAAAGCATGACCGTTTTTCTAAACTACCAAAGCTGAGAGGTGCTTGTTCATCTCCTGCCTTGCTTACTTTCTTCCTTCAGCTTCCCTGAGGACTCTGTCTCTCTGTCTCCAGGCAGCAGTGGAAATAAGGGTGAGACTCGTAAAGGTCAGCATGTAACCAACTACTTCCCTGTTCAAGTTCAGAGCCAACTGATTTTAGGAGTCACAAGATAAAACAAATAGACCCAATAGCAGCTTCCCGCCTGATGATGCAAGGAAGGATCGCAGTCATTGGTAGGATAAGGTTTCTCACACACCTCACCAGAGTTCAAAGCAGGTAATCCCTCAGCAACATCTCTCATGCCCTACATGCTGCCTCCGTGGGAGTGGTCCTAAATGTAGGTCAAGAAGAAATGGAGTACACCAGCTTGGTAATAGCTTCAAGGACATTAGTTTCCTTTACTAACTCATTCCTTAAAAAGGTCACTGTGAGAGCTTTCCATCACTATGACAAATTACCCGAGGAAATCAGCTTGGGAAGAGAAAAAGTTTAGTTTGGATTAGTTTCAGAGTTTTGCTCTATGATGAGGCCTGTTTCTCTGGGCCTATGGCAGCACATCCTAAGGTGAACATGTGGTGGAACCTGTCTGCTCATCTCATGGCTGGTAAATGAGAGAAATGGGAAGAGGCTTCAGTTTCGTGGCTCCTACTGACCATTTTCAATGGCTCCTCAATTCTGTCCATCATGCTGGCCATTAAAAGTTCCCACATTCCGGCCAGTACCAAGCTGGGGACCAAGCCTTTGACACAAGGGCCTTTGATGGACAGTCGGTTCCAAGTTCCAGCAGTATCTGTTCCCTGTTGCTAAATGAGGCAGGGGACAGAGAAGAATGGAAGGACACTGTGTCCCCTGCAAGTGGCTTTCAGAGAAACATGAGAGGTGGAGAGCATATGTTTTTAGAAGCAAATAGGACTGATTAATCCTCTGGATCAGGACTTGCAGGGCACCAAATGATTTCCACGGGACTTGATTTTGCATGTAATTCATGTAGCCCTGATATCAGACACATTCTGCCTGAGATGCTACTGTGTGTCTGTTGGCTCAATGTAGTTGTTTATAGGAGTCGTTCATTTGCAGACCTGTCCCAGTGTAGATCACAAATGTTAGTCTCTTGTTTCTGGGAATAAAAAGGTCAACGGACTGAGTCCCTTTCCCGAGCCTAAGAGTAGTCCATAAACCCATATTGAATTCGTGGAGTTTGAGATTGCTTTCCAGGATATGCACTGGGTGGAATTTCAGATTAGTGAGAACCAAGATTGTTCACCAGTGTGAACAATGAGGACAGTGTTCCCAGCAATGTGAAACTTCCACTGCCAGCTGGACTCCAGGGACAGCCTTTCCAGGCTGCATGGGATGTCCTTCTGAGATCTCCCTCTGTAGCCACAGTAGCAGCGTATACTGAAAGGATCCCTTTTGGCGGCGTAGGGATTACGGTGGGATTCAGTGTCCAGGAAGCAAGCTTCCAGGGCTGGGCAAGAGAGAACGAGAAACACCACAAACTAACGAAGCTACCAAGGGGACAGGCAGAATCCAAGAAGACTCCAGGTCACATCCTGAGGAGACGTAGCTATGTCAGTTATTTTCTGTTGTTGTGATGAAACACCACGGTCAAAAGTGACTTTAGGAAGAAAGAGTTTATTTCAGTTTATGGTTCCAGAGGGCGAGTCTATCATGGCACAGGAGCCATGGTGACGGGGCCGGACAAGGAAGCCGAGAAAGCCAAGTGGAGGAGAGCAAGACTATACATTCTCTCCACCCACCTGGTAAAATACTTCCTCCAACATGGCTCCACCTCCTAAAGGTTCCGTTACCTCCCCAAACTGTGACTCTAACTGGTGACCAGGTGATCAATTGCACAAGCCTATGGGAGGAGACATTTCTTATTCAAAACAACACAGTGGCTTTGTTGCGGAGTACTTGCTTAGCATGTCCAAAAGCCCCAAAAGCATTGGTGCATGTCTGTAATCTGCGTGTTCAGGAAATACAGAAAGGAAGATAAGACATCCAAGGTTATCCCCAGCTACAGAGAAAGTCTGAAGCTAGCCTGGGCTACATGAGGCTCTGTAAAAACAGAGAGTAAAGAAGGAAGGAATGAAGGAAAGAACAAAGGATGGAGGGAAGGAAGGAAGGGAGGAAGGGAGGAAGGAAAGAAGGAAGGAAGGAAGGAAGGAAGGAAGGAAGGAAGGAAGGAAGGAAGGAGGGAAGGAGGAAAATTCCTCTGGTCTGTTCCCATGGGAAGGAACAGCCACGTGTGTAGAATCCAAGGTTGACTACCATTCTCCTACGGGAGGCTACAAGAGGGCAACTTGTTATCAGCAGGACTGCATATGCTCACACACATTGCCCCCGGGGTCTAGAGGAAAAAGTGTTAAAGTCTATTAAAAGTGTTCCGATTCAAGGTCAGGATTTGAGTTTCTTCTGTTAATTGATGAAAATGTGCCAGGCTCTGTCAGAAACCATTTCTTTATCCCGGCTCTAAACGGAGAGAGGTGTTAACTGGGGAGCTGGGCTACTATTCTTAGTAATAATCCCGTCTCCAACTGCTGTGCTGACATGCTAATTTCTTACTCAGTGTTTGAGGAATACTTTCACTGCAATTAAAAGTTCTGTAAGTGTGAGGTGTTCTGTAGAGAACAAGGTAAAAAGTAGGTGTTTGCATCCCACACCTTCCCCTGGAATATGTAACACCTAACTACACTGGAGAATAAGGGGGCCAGGGGCTGGAGGTGTGGCTTGCTCAGCATGCACAAAACCCTGGGTTCTATCTCCAGCCAGGTATAAATGGGGTGTGGCAGTTCACACCTATAATCCTGCACTTGGGAGGTAGAGGCAGGAGGCTCAGAAGTTCAAAGTTATTGTTGACAACATAGGGAGTAAGAGGCTGGGCTAGATACATGAGACCCTCTCTTAAAAGATAAAAAGAAGGAAAGGATATTGCAAGCCCAGAAGACCAAGGCTCACATGAACTGAAATCACAGGGAGAAAGCTCATATGGTAAAGAATGAGAGGCTGCAAGGTAGGGCCCTCTCCATTACCGAGGATCTCAAAGTCCAGCTCAGAGATGTTTACACTGGTTTTCTGAGCATCCAGATTCAGCAACATCATCCCACCCCACCCCCATCCAAAGATGGGGCATTATTCTCAAGCTTTATTCAGTTAAATAGCATCTGATTTATTGGGAAGAAACAGACCCCATTTGAAAGCATTATTAGATTACCTACTTTAACGGGCCATCTTTGATGCAGAACATAAAGGAAGTAGGCACCGGTGACCCAAGCTGTACAGTGGGGTGGACAAACCCAGTAACACACAAAGCTTCCTTCTTGTTTCTGGAGAGAATATGGATGTCAACAAACTTAGCTTGTGTGTGTGTGTGTGTGTGTGTGTGTGTGTGTGTTTTAAGAGCAACCGTTACAAAAACAGTATGAACAAAAAAAAACTACACCAAAGTAGCACCCCACCCTAGTGAGAAAGCCTGCTACCAAAGATAAAGCTAAGTGCCGCTGAGGAGACAAGGGGTGTCTTGCATGCACAGGTGGGTGTATCAGCAGGGCAACCACGATGGAGACAGTGTGGAGGCTGCTCAAAGATGAAAAGCGGGGACTGGGGAGATAAAGTTTTAATTTATGAACTTGCCTTGAAAACCTGAAGGCCTGATCTCAATCCCCAGGACCTACATTAAAAAAGCCAGGTGTGGTAGCCCACCCTTATAATCACAGTGCTGAGGAGGTGGCAGCGGCGGCATCATCCTGGGGTTCTCTGGCCAACCAGTTTAGCTAACTTGATGATTTCCAGATCAGTGAGAGATCTTGTCTCAAAAAGAGATGGACATTGTTCCTGAGGAACAAGACCAGAGTTTGTCCTCTGGCTTCCAAACATGTTCACATACATGTGCTCTCTCTCTCTCTCTCTCTCTCTCTCTCTCTCTCTCTCTCTCTCTCTCTCTCTCACACACACACACACACACACACACACACACACACACACACGCTCATGTGTGCGCAAGTACAATTGTAGACAGAATTACTTTGTGATGTCTCGTTCCTGGGATTCATCTAGAAAGGCTATGGAATTAGTATACTGAGGAGACATCTACCTTCCCATGCTTGTTGAAGAATTAGCACAATAAACAAGAAATGGAAGTGTAAAATAGTCATTAGTGGAAGAATGAATGGAAAACCCATGATACTTTTAGACCATGGGATACTGCTGAGCCATAGGGAAGGGTGGGGCCTGTCATTGTGGTAACATAGACGGACTGGTGGACACTATGCACAGTTGCTACTCAGAAGTTGAGAGTAGAATCATGGCTGCGAGAGGCCAGAAGAACAAAGGAAGTAGGTCAGTGGGTTACTGAGTTACTGTGAAGGAAGACTAAGAATTCCCATTATCGGGGCTGGAGCGATGACTCAGTGGTTAAGAATATTTACTGTTCCTATAGAGAACCTGGGTTCAGTTCCCAGTATCCAGCATGTTGGTTCACAAGTGTGTAACTCCAGTTTCAGGGTATCCACAGCCTCTTCTGGTCCCTCCAGGGACCATGTGGTACACATACAGGTAGATGAGACACTCACACATATACAATAGAAATAAATAAATCTTTAAGGAAAAGATATTTCAATGTACTGTAGATAACAACTGTGTGCTGCATACTTTAAAAAGGATTTTGAAGGTCTTCTCTGTAAAGATTGTTTGACTATAGACATGCTAAACCCAATGTAAACATTATACAATGCATATATGTGCTCAAGCATTTTACTGTAACCCTTCAGTGTGTATAATGTTTATGTTTCCATGTATCAATCGTAAAATGAACATTAAAGATTTTTGAAAAATTAATTTTTAAATCTTAAGAAATTCAAGGTTTTTTTTTAAATTTTAACAAATTTAAGGAATTAAAAAAAATTGTAATGGGGACCCTGTACTTGGAATGCTAAGGCAGAAGAATTGTATGAGTTCAACGTCAGCCTACAGAGTGAAACCCTACCTCAAAATAAAACAAAGACCAAAGAGAAAGAAAAATGGGGGAAAAAAGAAAGAGACCCAAAGCAGTTAAACATAAGAATATAAAAACAAAAAAGAAGAGGGTCTGGAGAGGTGGCTCAGTGGTTAAGAGCACTGGCTGCTCTTCCAGAGGTCCCAGGTTCAATTCCCAGCACCTACATAGTGGCTCATAACCATCCATTACGCCAATTCCAGGGGCTCTGATGCCTTCTTCTGGTCCCCATCAGCACCGGGAACACACATGGTGCACAGACATACATGTAGGAACACGTATGGCGTATAGACATACATGTAGGCAAAACACTCATATACATAAAACAAAGTAAAAATATTGAAAAGTAGAAATAAACAGAACTGTCAAGGATAAATAGAAAACATTACAATGCAGAAGTTAAAATGTAACATTAATCTTAAATAAAGTAAATGAGTTCAACTCTGCTAGTGGAAATAGGGCTCCCAGAGAACAATCGAAACACCACAAACCTCTAATATTATAGTATTCCTGTCAAGCAAATGACATTCCTCTGTTGGTGTGTGTGTGTGTGTGTGTGTATGTGTGTGTGTAGTAGTAGTAGTAGTAGTAGTAGTAGTAGTAGTAGCAGCAGCAGCACTAAGTTAGAACTCAACAGTCTTGTTTATGCTAGACAAGTATACTGTAACCACTGGGCTAGACCCCCAGGCCTGATAGTCTTGTGCACTGATCTATAAGCACCAGTCGTAAACACATAGTAAGATATTAAATCTTGTTTTATTAAAAGTACAATCTTACTTGATCATGATGTATTTAGCTTATAAATACAAGAGTGGATCAACATTAGAAACCATATTATGGTGACTAATTGTATTAAATAAATTAAAGAAAACATCACATTCAACCATAAAAGGCTTAGTTTTTTTTCTCTTCAGACACAGCACTTCCCTTTCATGTTGATTTCTGGGAGCACTTTATATATCTTGGAACACAGTTCTATCTCTCCTCTGCTACCTATATGGAAAACACTTCCTGTTTTTGGATTTGTTCTATATTTTGAGAAATTTAGAATGTAATTTCGATGTTGTCATGCTATCAGTACTGTATTTTAAAATGATATGTTGTGGAAGACAAGCTTTGCTTTTATTAGGACTTAAAAGTCCTCCTGTAGTTTGCTTGTGATGCATTGCTGTTTGCAATGGGAAAAACTTGGTACATCTGTGCATTCACAGGACAGGATTCTCCCATGAGTTCAGATGAGAAGGTAGAGCTGTGTGAAAGGTTCAGGAAGAGCTCCAAGGTAGGTCTGATAAATGTTGAAAGCGAATCAAAGACTAAAACTCAACGGCTAACCGCGCATGGTGGGGCACACCTTTAATCCCAGTACTCCTAAGGCAGAGGCAGGCAGATCTCTGTGAGTTCAAGGCTAGTCTGGTCTACACAGTGAGTTCCAGGCAGTCAGGGCTACATCAAAAGACCATGTCTCAAAACAAACAGAAGGCCCCCAGAAAACTCCAACCTGAATGGCTTATTTTCGGGCTCTAAGGCGTGCATGTGCACAGGGGATGCATTGCAGATAAGGTGTGCGTGTGCACAGGGGACGCACTGCAGGTCACTGCATGCAGTGATGCTGTCTTCTAAAGGGGTGTTGCACCAGAGTCACTCTGACTGGCACGATTTGAAACGAAGTCGTCTGTAAGAATCATTCCAATGAGGTAGCAGGGTGGGCAGGCTTCTTTTCACCTTGGCGATTCTTCAGAGCCTGCCCTTCCTTGAGCGCAGATCTGGAGAACAGACTGGACTGTTGTAAAAAGGCTGGGAAATCCCAGGCCATGAGGCTGCATAACAGATAAATGCCATTAACCTGGTGCGACCTGAGATAACCAGCATAGGACAGGAAGCAGATAGCCCAGGAGACTTGGGTTCAAATCCTGCCTCCACCTAAGTCCAAACACCCCTCTTCCTGTAGGAGGGGACAAAGTTGCGCCTTTGTTTGGTGCAGGCTGGCTGCATGTGAGCCATTCTCTATCAGGGTATCCGGTTACTTCTGACTTTAATCATCAGATGGAGGTTGCTAAGGTTCTTTCTGGCTCTGATGTTTGATGGGTCATTTGAAGCTGGGGGTGGCAGTGGCTGGCGGAAGATCGGCATTTTGGCCTTTGTGTCAGGTAGGGGAAGAACATTTACTATGGTAGCTTCTGACTCAGGCTTGTTAGATTAGATTAATTATGTACTGTGGATTAAACTGGATTTTAATTATAGGCTCAAATAAGACCCTGGTGTGATTCATCCAAGTAATGTTAAGACTTTATTTTATTTTTTTATTTTTTGAATAGTTCTGACAGAAAGAGGGGAAGGAACATGAAAAGGTATAAATAGCCACAGTTGGTTTAATTACAGCTAGGAGGAGATCAGAGGGAGGAAAAGAAGCAAGGTGGAAGCCCCCATGATATGCTAATTAGAAATTTTCATATGCCTTGGTTCGCAACAGCAGTACAAATCTACGTGAGTTATTTTTACAAAGACCTTGAGGAGGCAAATCCACTGCTCTGTGAACCTCGACTGTCTGAAGAGAGCACTTCTCCACACAGCTCTGGCTAGGGGAGCACGTGGCTTCTGGCACCTCCTGCAGTCTGAGCTTTGCAACCCTGGAGACAGACGCAGAGGTACTGACAAAGGGCACCACAAGGAGGGTCGCGTGGGGAGTCAGGACAGGAAGGTGGCAGTGACTGTGATCCAACCCTTGGGCCATTTCCTCCGGCAACTATTGTAAGCTGATAGTGGGAGTGGGGAGGTGGGGGGTGGCAGTGTGTGGGGGCCTATGTGAGCCTCAAAGTGTCACTTCCATCCACCCTGCAGAGTTCTCTTGTTCCTCCTATGACTAGCCTTACTCAGCGTAGCTTTCCCAGGCCTGTTTGCCTATTTAAGCTGTGGGAAGGCATCTATCAGGTCAGCCTTCCCACCTTAGCCCAATACTACAAATGTTAGCTATAGATGAGGATAACCTTGAACTTCTGACCCTCCTGTCTCTCTTTCCTAAGCGCTGCTAGGGTAGGTATGCACCCCTGTGGTGGTTTGAATGAAGATAGCCCCCATAGAGTTATAGGGAGTGGCACTACTGGGAGGCGTGGCCTTGTTGGAGTAGGTGTGGCCTTGGAGGAAGTGTGTCACTAGGGCTGGGCTTTGGAGTTTCAGAAGTCCAAGCTGGGGCCCAGTGTTGCTCTCTTTTCCTGCTGCCTGTCGATCCGGATGTAGAACTCTCAGCTACCTCTCCTGGACGATGTTGACCCGCACACCATGACAATAATGGGATAAACCTCTTAGCTTTAAGCCAACTCCAATGAAATGTTTTTCCTGGATAAGAGTTTTCTTGGTCATGGTGTTTCTTCAGAGCAATAAAACCCTAAGGCAACCACCATGGGCAGCTTTGTGTAGTGTAGGGATGAAACCCATGGATTTCATGTACACTACCAACTGAGCTACAACCCCACCCTCACAGTCTGATTTTTTTTCCCCAAATCTCAAAGAGGAGGAATTAAGAGCGGAACATAGCTCAGTCTGAGGTCACTGACTCTTAACTTTGAACACCTCTTAGCCCCAGTAAATCCTTCCTTCTGTCTACCAGTCTCACAAGATACATTTTACTCTCCCTGTTCTCGAGGGAGAGATGGATCTTCATCCCTTTGAGTACCAGCACCGCTACACTGTTTACGGGGCAGCTACATTACCTCTGGCCCTTGGTAAGGCTCAGCTACACCGCTTATGGGTCTGTTTTTTCCATTAGCCAGAGAGCTATAGAGTTACAACCCTCTGTGCAGATTACATCTTGAAGCTGGTCCTCAGTTGGAGCCTGATTAATTTCTTTAGCCCTGATAGTTGTCCAAGTTCAAGTCAGGGATTTTCAGTTTCATGAAGAACACTAGCTGGTTCCTCCATCCGGGGGATTGATTGATTGGGGCAGCATCCAAGGCAAGTCTTCTGGCTCCAGATTGATGTGAATTCCGCTTCAGATGCTCCCCCTGGAAACACAAGCCTTGCTGGACTCAAGCAGGGAGTGACAAGTTCTGCCTTTCTCTCTTCTTAACTGTTCTTAACAGACATTTCAGCCTTCTGTAAGAGAGCTAGTGACGAGACTCTGACCTTGAATTGGGGGTAGACTGAAGGCTACTCAGCTCCTTCCCCAGCTAATGCAGTAACAAACAGCTTAGAAAATACCACATCAACTCAGATTTCCCTTTTTAGCAGCAAATATCAGCTCAGAAGACTCTGGAAGCATCCAGAACCTTAGCACATTGTTAATACAATTAGTTTTCACATCCCTCCTGAGCTGGCAGCCATGTTCCCCACTCCTTGCTCTAAGCTAGAGCTGGAAGATTTTCTTCTTGCTTGAGTATAATTTTCTAAGGAAGGGATCAGACTTTTACCCTTATGTTTTAGCTCTGCAGTGAGAGTGATTTTTCCATTGAAGGGAATTGGATTGTTTGTGAATCATTTCACACATCAATGAAAATTAAAAAAAAAAAAAAAAGTAAGGTCACATTCCAACTCCATATTTCTACTGTCAAGTCACCTAATAGCAAATTTCATCCTCTAAAATCCTCCAAGACTTAATATCTATTTAAATGGCAATCTGGTCTCATTTCTGCTGCCTGTTACTCTGGCTGAAACCAGGAGTATTAAAGGGACGAACAGTGTGCCAGTCGGGAATCAAGTTCGGGTCGCAATGGATAATCACCATAGTTATTCTGTAAGAGGAGCATGTGAATAAGGCCTTTGCTAATTACCTTGAGCACACCGTCTCACCTAACCCTCAACAGGCCTGAGAGGCAAGCACTGCAATTAGCACTTGACAGGGATTTCAAGTTAGAGCATTAAGAAGAGAGATGACTAGATTCTATTTCTCTGCGGAGGAGTATAGTACCCAAGTTAAGTTTATAGGTAGGCAGAGAGTGGTTGACTCCTCCCTACCTTCCCATCCTTCCTTCTTTCCTTCCCCCACCTTCTCTCTTTCCCACAGATTCTTATGTATCTGAGGCTCGGCTCAAACTTTCTGTAACCAAGGATGACCTGTACTCCTGATCCTCCAACCTCTACTCTCCCCCCACAGAAATGCTAGGATTATAGGACTGTAGAAACCATACCTGGTTTATGTGGTTCTGAGGATCAAACTCAAGGCTTTGTGCATACTTGGCAATCAGTCTATCAGCTGAGCCATATGACCTGCCCCCTGGATTTTTTTTAAAGATATAATCAGCACTGTTCTCATCTCTGTATGTTGGGGTGGTATACATGTGCGTATATAAAATGGGGGGCGGGGCTTGCCGGCCTGCTCATATGCATGTGGCCAGGGGTCAATATTGGTGTCTGCTTCACTCATGCTCCACATTATATTGTGAGGCTAGCATGCCCCCAGGATGCTCTTGTTACTGCCTCCCAGCACTGGTGTTATAGTATGGTACTGCCACATCTGGATTTTTGTGAGTCCTGAGTTAGGGAACTTGCAGAGTGAGTACTTTACCTTTGAGACATGTCCCCAGCACTGTTCTTCTCATCTTATGCTTGTGAGTACCCACGCTCTATCAATGGATAAGTAATTGTTTTAGCAGAAAAGAATTTAAGATTGACCTGGAGCAACAGTGAGGTTATGGCATGACTACTTATGACAGCCACCCTAGGTATGGCTGGGGTGAGCTCAGCCTACTCAACTGACTTTCTGGAAACATAACACAGTTTTCTTCTCATTCATTTAAGATGCTGCAGTGGGTTGCCTATGGTCAGTGCTGTGTTTTTTTAGAGATGTAATTGTCACTATTCTCGTCTCTGTATGTTGGGGTGGTATACCTGTGTGTATATACCGGGGGATGTCGTAGTGGACATTTATTGAGTTTGGGCCTTTTGGTTTGATAATAGATAAGCCAGGTCCCAATAGAAACAAGACAACAAGACACATAACTTCTCTCCTTGTGCTGTACTGCTTCTCCACCCTCACCCCACCCTCAGTAACCAGTGACTTAGGCTACTGTGAGGCAATCTGTGGATTCCCTGAAGTGTCGAGAATACAGAAGAGGGTGTACCAACATGGGGAGCCATGCCAGGCTTCTTGGGGGCAAACTGGGAGGGGTTCTGGACTACCATCTCCCTCTGTCTTTACCAGTGTACTTAGAGTCTTCTCCAGACTTCAAAGAAGGTTTTGTGAACTCCTATGATCTGATAAAAATAGGAGACAGTCGGAACATACAGGGACACTTTCATATTCTGTATCATAAGGACAAACATGTACTCCACCTCGCAGAGAGGAACCAGCATGTGCATGTTATTACCAGCTTAGCATCTCCACACTGTTACGGTTTGTTTATTCTGTCGTAATCCCTTTCCCCAGCCCACACACCCCTGGAGGATTACAAGGGCTGATACCAGCAGAAGCTAAGTAAACTGCATTTCAACAAATGCCTGAGTGCAGATATACCCAGAGTGAGAGGAGAAAGGGATGAAAAGCAGCAGCAACAACAAAAACATGGCTGACCACCTAACTAGAGGGGCGAGGCTGAACCCCAGAACGACTGGACACCTTTGTCCCCGCCCCTTTCTCCCTGTGTAATTCCTGGCTAAAGATGAAATGGAAGGCAGAGTGTTAAGGTGTAACATGGCTGTTTTCTCACGCCAGCTTTGAGCACATTTTAAAGATTTCATCTCCTTCTGCTCATTGGTGTCTGTGTCAGGCACCTTCGAACTCCAGGACTGTAGCTACATTGTATGAGTGGGGACTTTGCAGACAATCTGGATCCTGGGTGTGTGCATGAACACACACACACACACACACACACACACACACACACACACACACACGTATTGATCATAAGGAACTGACCCAATTGACTACAGAGACTGGGAAGTGCCACAAGACTGTGACTCTGGGAATAGAAACCTGATGGTCTAGTTCCAAGAGGGTGAGAGAGAAAAGGCTGTCTATGCTGTTCTCTTGTGTGAGTCAAGCGATGCGCATGCTCCTTGGGTAGTAGGCTACCTTTGCATTGATAGATACCCTGTGATGGAGCTGTATCCTGTGGAAGCAGTAGATCGACTGTGAGGACATCCTCATGAGATCCAGCCCTTATGTTTCCTTGTGGAGGTGTGACGGTCAATCTTTATTGTCAGCTTGACCATGAAAACATCTCTGGTCTTGTCTGTGAGGGTGTTTCTAGTTTTAGGTTAATCAGATGGGGAAATCCATGCCAAAAGCAGGTGGCAGTATCCCATGATCTGGAGCTCAGACTGAATGGGAAGGAAACAGCTACCCGAGGGCCAGCATTCATCTCGTTACTTCATGATTTCAGAGACAATGTGGCCAGCTGCTTCATCCTCCTGCCGCCATGTCTTTGGTGCCATGATGGGCTGTACCCTTGGACTGGGAGCCTAAGTAAGCCTTTCCTTTTAGGTGTTCTGTTACATTAACTAGCCAAGTAATTAACACATTTAGAGAGGTAGAGAGCCTCATGAAGTTCCGAGGTCCAGAAGACTCATGAGGTCCCATCAGCAGAGGCCCTTAGATTCCAGTAGCTGCTATAGAAGCTATGAAAAACAAAAACAAAAACAAAAACCTGAAGAGGTGCGACCTGTGAGTGTCTTAGCTACCTGAGAATTGTGCATGCTTCTGTAAGAAATCCAAATTAACTCAGTGACTCACAAAACTGGACTTAGAATATATATAATTTTGATATGGGGATATTTGTTGGTCCTTCTCTACTTGTAGTGATGAAGAGAGGTTTTTAATTTTTCCCCAAGAAAGTCACACAACAAAATTATAAACATCCAGTCAGACACCCCCAGGTGTTTATAGCTAAATATCTGAACACCCTGAGATCCAGTCAAGCTGACGTTCAAACATTAAGCATTCCTGACACATTAAGCCATGAGTGTTTTCTAACTCATCAGGAGTTCTGGGGTGTGTGTGTGTGTGTGTGTGTGTGTGTGTGTGTGTGTGTGTGTGTGTTCCATGTCCCTGTTAAGAAATGAATGATGGGAGCTGGGTGGTAGTGGCACACACCTTTAATTCCAGCATTGGGAGGCAGGGGCAGGCAGATCTCTGTGAGTTCCAGGCTAGCCTGGTCTATAGAACATGTTCCAGGACAGCTAGGACTAGGACTATTACACTGAGAAATTCTGTCTCAACATACCAGAGAGACAGAGAGAGAGAGAGAGAGAGAGAGAGAGAGAGAGAGAGAGAGAGAGATTCTAAAAAGTAACAGCTTTCACACATACTCCATTTTGGCTGATTCTCACCACCTCATTCCTTCCATCCCCTGCCCCCCTTTCCCTACTGCACCCCTTTGCCAGAATTTTTATACTGCATGTATTCTATTCTCCTCTCTTTCTTCCTCCCTTATAACTCCACCCCCTTCCCATGAGACCCTTTCAAGTTTCTTTTCCTCTATACCAATACACTCCTACAGTGTACATTAATATGTTTTCTTTATTCATTTATGAATGTATGGGTGTAGGAATGCATGCACTACCACACATGTATGGAGGCCACAGGCAGAACCACACATGTGGTTCCAGGTATTGAACTCAAGACCTCAGGCTTGGTGACAAGCACCTTTACCTCCTTTTCCCTGTCTTCTGCCCCTCTAATGTAAACTGTATTAGTAAATTGTCAAGTGCTATTGGTGTTTGTTGAAAGTAGATTCTAGGAGTGGAAATGGCCATCTCATCCCAGACTCTGACATATTGATTTCAAGTTCTCTCCAAAGCTCCCTGTCTTGGGCAGGCAGGTCCTTCTTCACTGTAAACAGAAACACCAAGCAGCTTAAGGATTGTTCTGGCTGTTCTTACATCAACCTGACACAGCTGGAGTTATCTGAAAGGAAGGAATTTCAATTAAGAAAATGCCCCCATATGATCCAGTTGTGAGGCATTTTCTTAATTAGTGACTGGTGAGGGAGATCCCAGCCCACTGTGGGTGGTGCCATCCCTCAGTCCTGGGTTCTACAAGAAAGCAGGCTGAGCAAGCCATGAGGAGCAAGCCAGTAAGCACAGTAAGCAGCACCCCATCATGGCCTCTGTATCAGCTGCTGCCTCCAGGTTCCGGTCCTGTTTGAGTTCCTGTCCCAACTTCATTCGGTGATGAACTGTTATGTAGAAGTGTAAGAGGAACAAAACCTTTCGTCCCCAAGCTGCTTTGGTTATGGTGTTTTGTCATAGCAATAGTAACCCTAACTAAGGTAAGGGTATTAGAAATGCTACACCTTGAGAGGAGGGAGATGCTGAATAATTTCTAACAAAGAAATGATTGTTTATCACGTTTGTAAAAATGCCTGCAGTGGGAATGAGTTGGACGAAGTTCACGCAAGGAGAGAACCCTACCCACTTGGAAATCTCTCATTCAGAGACTCTAGCATAGCCTCAGCAGGGCTCCTCTAGTCTCCATAGGGTGTGGCCAGGGCCTTAGGATGTTCCACTATCTATCCGGGTCTTCCATCTGCTTCTTGATATTATTTTGTTTTTGCTTGCTATAAACTTAATAAACTCACTGAGGCTGATGCTGTAGGTCATTTCCATAGGGAACAATTTCCACCCAGATGTCAGATTAACAGTTTAGAGGCTAGGATCTCCATATAAGAGCCAACACACAGCATGTCTGTATGGCCCTGGGTTTTTCTGCTTACCATAGTATTTTCTGGTTTCATCCATTTACCTGCAAATTTCATTTTTTTAAAGCTGAGTAAAAGTCATATGCACGTACATACACTCATAAGTTCCTTATCCACTCAACTGTCAGTGGACATAGAGGATGATTGCATTTCCTAGCTGTTCTAAAAGGGCAGTGTGGTGGCTAAGTTAAAATGTCCCCCATAGGCTCAGGCTTTTGAACACTTGGTCCCCAGGTGGTGGTGCTGTTTGGGGAGGTGGCGCAGCCCTACCAGTGGAAGTACGTCACTGGGGGTGGGCTTTGAGAGTTCACTGCCTCACTCTACTTCCAATTGTTCTCTTTGCTTCATACTGTCAGTCCATCTCACAGCTTCCTGCTACAGCCACCTGCTGCCCTGCCTCCCCACCACTTATGGACTCTCCCTCGGGAAGAGCAAGCCGGAATAAACTCTTTCTTCCATGAGTTGCTTTTAGTCACAGTAACAAAAAATAACTAATGCAGAAGCAATAAACATGGATGTGCAAATATGGAGTAATGGAATATACAGCCCTTTGCAAATATTCCCAGGGGTGGTATAGCTGAGTCATATGATAGATCTATTTCTAGCTTTTTTTGAGAAACCACTACACTGATTTCCATAGTGGCCACACCAGTTTATACTCCCACCAACAGTGATTAATGACTCCTCTTATGAAAAAAAGATACAAAACACTTTATATAAATTAATGAAATAGAAAAAGCATATATAATTCAACCATCCTAATATTATTGGGATCAAGTTTGTGAATTTTTAAGATTCTTTAACCTCTATACATCTCCACACTTATTCTCATATCTCAGTTTTAAAAGGTGCCCTTAATAATCACAAGTCTTCCGGGAATGAAGTTGGTCACAAGGACCTGGGAATCTGAATGAAATAAGTTTAATTCTGGAGAGTCAGACATGTGCCAATCACTGTGGTTCCTCTTTAAAACATCAGCCAGCTTCAGAAAAACCTGGGGGCTTATCTCAGTTTGCAGAGTGCTTGCACTGTGCACGGAACCCTGAACTTTGTACCAAACACTGCACAACCCTAGCATGGTGGTGGTGAACATCTGTAATCACAGCACTTAGGAGGTGGAGGCAGGAGAATCCGGAGTTTAAGGTCATCCTCAGCTACATAACGAGTTCAAGGCCAGCCTGGGCTACATAGGACTCTGTCTAAAAAAAATAAAATAAAATAAAATGAAAATCTCTTGAGGAATCGGAGTGAGTAGTTACTGATTTTAGATGCTGGGGAGATGAAAGTAGCGCTCGGGCTAGGCTCCCTCAGATCAAGGCAGATGTGCTGGCTTGTGACCTTGGCTCAAGGTCAAGGGCCAGCGACTCCCCTAGGCTCTGGGAAGGGGCAGTGGCTGTACTGAGGAGGCACAGAGTGCCCTCTCCCCAGGAGATCAAATGCTACCTACTGTAAGCAACAAATGAGCCAGGAGCCATGCCTCTGCTGGTGACCGCTCCTCACCCCTGGCCTCCACTGTAGACTTTGAGACTTGTGATCTTGGGAAACCTGTAATTTATGGGATTCCTTTGAAGAGATCTCTTTGAATAATGCATACTCTGCCCATGTCTATCAAACAATTCTGTCCTTCCATGTGGGCATGACCAGGAGGACAGGAGGCCTTGAGCTCCTACCAGACTTGAAGAAGGGTTACTGTCTCTTCATAATTACCTGATGTCATTGGCAAGAGCTCTACCCCGGACCCACAAAAGACTGTGTCTCCCCATGTCACCTTGCCTTAACCACATGCTACTAAGTTTAAAAAAAAAATTCTGTCTTTTAACACTGACAGCAATTATATTCATTTCCCCACAAAGAGTAATAGATTCTGCAGAACGTGCTTATTTCTCAAAGTTCACTGACTATGCAGGAACTACTCTAGCCTGCAGGTGGGTGGTGCCCTCAACCAGACGAGCTGAGTGCAGGCAAATGAGCCACTTGTCCCCTGGGACTGACCTCCCCATGGTCCCAGGGGCCATCTCATTGTTGCAAGTAAGGATGCCTCTGCCAGAACCTTGGCCTCTAACCCTTGTCCTAATTTATGGAGGTGAAGCTTGAAAGTGGAGCTATTTTTACTTTTGAGCACAATGACAGTCAGCACCACATAGAGAAGGCGTGTGCAGGGCAGCGCAGATCATGAGGGATGTGAGTGTGTGCTTCTCTCTCTGCGCCCGTCCACAGGACAAGAGGGATGTGAGTGCTCACATCTGTTCCCGTGCCCAGCCTTGCTTCACATGTGCGTTCTGCTCAGGGGAGGTGCTTAGGCCTCAGGGTGTGCAGCTGTGTTTCAGGACATTGTTCTGGGTTTCCCTCTGTGACAATGCCATGGCTGCAAAAGGAAAGGTCCACACTGGGCTCACCTCGAAGGCCTCACACTGTCCGCACGGGCGGAACATCATCATTTGGGGGCACAGGAAGTCACTGTGAAATGATAGTCTGGCATCTTTGTTCGCATGTAATTGGAGAGCGGCAGCTCAGAACTAGAATTCTGGCCTCCAGTTTCAATGATGGGTGTCCGAAAGGAGGGGTATCTATGCATGCACACCTTGGAAGGAGGAGGAAGAAGGCCATGAAGACAGTGGGAAGGTAGGGGGTGGGATGCCTCCTGGGCTCCTTCAGCAGGTACAACCACTAGGATAGCACTGGCATCCACAGAGGCCAGGTGGGGCCAAGCACAGGGATACTCCCGTGTCCCGTCCCTGCCTGGTTGTCCCCAAGGCTCTAGACCACACTTATAGGAGTGTGGTTAGCCTGCAACTAAAACTCACTGGCCTGAACCCACCTGCAGGGGGACAGAGTAAACAACGGAAGTAAACTCAGGTGTCCTCACTACGTGGGTGTGCACTGGAATGACTCAGAATGAGGCGTTTCCTATCTTAATAGTTGTCATTTTGAGAACTTTCTCACTAACCGTGTTGAGAGAGCTAACTTTCCAGTGTTTCACTGTCGATCCATATGTCACTCCGCTCTCCTCTCCATGCTGCTCTGAGGTCTGACTGGGTCAGTTGTGTCAGTAGTCTAGCGTTCTGGCGCCTGCAGACCCAGACACCAATTCCCAGACAGCTGACACCAACTAATATCTGCACTGTACAGTTGCCTGTGACATTAACCAAAATGACACGTCGTTATCCCACCATGCGGAGGACTTTCCTTTCTTCCTTAAGTGACAGTGCATCTTTGAGGACAGTCACAGGACAGCATCTAAAGTGGTGGAAATGGGAAAGAAGCAAGATGTTCAGTTGGAACAGCTGTGCTGTATCTGACGGCGGAGTTGCGAGGCACGTTCCAGAGTACCCAATGATGTGGAAAATGCTCAAGTCAAAGAACAGTGGGTCTGAGGAGACATGCCCAGGGTAAAATGTGCTTGCCACACCAGTGTGAGAACCTGAACTTGAATCCCCACCCTGTAAGATTTAGAAAATGTTGAAAAGAAATACGCATGGAGGCCCGTACACCCAGCCCTCCCTCAGTTTTCTACAATGCTACCACCACAGGCAGCTTGAGTACATTTCCAACCAGAAATTTGACACGGTGTAGGCTTATTCAGACCTTACTGGGCACGTGCACTCTCATTGGTCTAAACGTGCCTTAAAAGATCTAAGCAATTCTATTACGGGTGTAGCCTCGTAACAATCACCACCACAGCCAAGGTCCTTGTGCTGTGCCCTTAGAGCCACACCCACATCTTCTCACCAACTCCTCCCAGCCACCAACCTTCTCTCCATGAAACGTATCTTTTGGCTGTGTGTAAATGCATGCCTGTGTGTCTCTGTGTGCGCTGGATTAAGGTGTGAAATGTCTTTCTTTCTGTAGGGTGTAGTAGATGACTCTATTGTAGCATGAATCTTAGAAAGTCTTATTAATAAAATCAAACCTGGGCCAGTTATTGAGGTGAAATGCTGGATGGTCAGAGAGACAGAACACCTCACCTGGCTAACTTCTCAGCTGGTCTTGTTTCCTCAGACTGGAAGCCTCTGTGTCCTCATATCCGAATGGCTCTCAGCTGAACTGTGCTCCAAATCCTGAACGCTTAACCAGCCAAAAGCTTAACCAACCAAATGCTTCTTGTTTCTGGTCTTCACGCCTTATATATCTTTCCTTTCTGCCATCACTTCCTGGGATTAAAGGCTTGCTTTCTGGGATTAAAGGCGTGTGTCACCATGCCTGGCCATTTCCAATGTGGCCTTGAACTCACAGAGATCCAGAGGGATTTCTACCTCTGGAGTGCTAGGATTAAAGGTGTGAGTGCCACCATTTTCTAGCCTTTGTATCTAGTGGCTGTCTGTTCTCTGACCCCAGATAAATTTATTAGAGTACACAATATTTTGGGGAACACAATACCACCACACTCTATGGTGAATTTCTCTTTTCCTTAGGGAAGACCTGGTCAGAAGTATGATGGTTTATCCTAATGAAGGACGTTTGCTTAGCCCTGCGGCTTGGAGCAGTGTAACTCTTACTTCCGATGTCAGCTAGGGATTCTCCAGCTTCAGCAGGAAAGGAGAAAGGGCCAGTCAAGGCATCTCTGTTCCTATCAGCCCATCCTGTACTGTTTGACCAGCACTCTTCCATGTGCCGCAGACTAGCGTTGTTTGTTGTGTCTTTCCAAGCTACTGAGGGACCCTAACAACTTCAGTAGCATGAACACTAGTGCTTAGGGGACCAAGATTCCACACAGGAGTTTTGGAGGGACCCTGAACAGCCAGGCCGTGGTGTAATGTTTGTAGCTGCCTTCTTCACGGACTACTAGACTCTTCCACAAGTCTAGAGTAGCTGGCGACTGTAATTTGGAAGTGAGTGACTGCTCTGTGGCACCCATCCCCCGCCATGGTCAGCTCAGGCTTGGGGAAGGGAGCCTAACGGGCAGTTTGACACAGTCTGACTTCTGGTGCTGAGGCTGCCTTCTCAAACCTCAGTGTTAGCTATTTTGAAGAACTGGAGTAAAAAATCAGCAAAGAAAACGGGTGCCCTGCCCAAAGGGCCACCGTGTTGACTTCAGCCGAAGCTTTGAACTCAATCACATCCCTTCTTTTTCTTTTCAAAAGTGTTTTCTAGAGGAAATGTCAGAAGATCCTGCCAGGAAGAGGGCTGTGAAGATGGACCCTGGGTAGCAGGTGAAGTCTCCGGCCTCCTGAGCCATTGTTAGTGCTGCTCATCACAACAAGCAGACGCTGTATTGCTATGGACAGGTGAGCAGGGAAGTAGCTCATGCCTCCAGTTCATCCTGGGCATGCAGTGTCTGGACCTTTCTCTCTTTGCTTTTTTGACCAGTCCTCTGAGATGACATGAGAAGGGACTGTGGGGTGCGGGAAGAGAAAGTAATGACCAGATTTGAGAAGGAAGGCCGTCTCCTCTGTCCCATCAAACTCATAGACTCTGGGTTAGGGGATCTGCATTCTGACGAGGTGCAAATAGCCAGGGATGGGGGATGAGTGACATTCAGTTAGAGCACACTGGATGTTCTTGGCCTTTCACCAGAGATGCTCTCTTAATGAAGGGCAGACAGCAGAACCATCAGGTCTTTCAGCTATGTGGCTTTGTAAGAATGACAGCCCAAGGCTAAATGCCATGGGTTTCTGGAAGAAGCAGCTACATGTGTATTGAGGACCTTTATCATCAGGGCAGGGAGATTTAGCAATGAGCCGGTCACCTGTCGCACCCAAGCAGGTGCAGAGTGTCAGCCCAAGGAAAAGGAAATGAGGCTATTGTTCATGAGAGGTTGGGTGAGACCTGTTCCTCACTAAAATATCCACAGGAGAGTCCCTGAGGAGGGGGAGGCAGAGCCCTTGAAAAAAGGATATCCATACTGGCAGGTGACCAAATTAACTTTCCCTCTTACTGTGTGTGGTGGTTTGAAAGGAAATGGCCCCCAGAGGGAGTGGCACTATTATGAGGTGTGGCCTTGTTGGAGTAGGTATGGTCTTGTTGGAAGAAGTGTACACTGTGGAGGTGGCCATTAAGGTCTCATATATGCTCAAGCCATACCCAGCAAGACAGATCACTTCTTGCTGTCTGCAAGTCAAGATGTGGGACTCTCAGCTCCTTCTTTAGCACCATGTCTGCCTACATGCCACCATATCACACCATGATGATAAAGGACTAAACTTCTGAGAACGTAAGGCACCCTAATTAAGTGTTTTTTCTTTATAGGAGTTGCTGTGGTCATGGTGTTTCTTCACAGCAATAGCAGCCCTAACTAAGACACTGTGTGCTTGTGGGTAGATGTGTCTGAGGTGTAGTTTTCTATACAACATGACTAAGGTGATACTAAGATTATGTAAGATTCTTTAAAGTCAAGGAATTTTATGTACAGATTTGTTCTATTAAGAGCATATAATTTGAACATTGCTTCTCTGATATTTGTCTTGCTTTTCTAACTTCTATATTCTGAAATAGGTGTTTTTCCTAATAAATTAGAGTCTACATAAAATATTTTAAATGGCAGGTGTGGTGGCCCACACCTTTAATTCTAGTATTCAGGAGGCAGAGACAAAGGCAGTCAGATCTCTATGGGCTCATGGCTAACCTGGTCTACACAGTGAGTCCCAGAATAGCCAGTTATACAGAGTGACAGGTCTCAAAAACCCAAACCCAAATCAAACCAAACTAAAACAAAAAAACAAACAAACAAAAACCAACAAGACAGACAAAAAGATGCTATTACATATAAATTTATCTTAATTTTTTCTTTTGATAAAACATGAAACACTTTAATTTTTATTATAAAAGTAGACACATCAGCTGTGTTGAAAGGAAGCATGTACCTTTAAGAAGATTCCAGAAGCACACACACCACAGTGGGTTTGACCACTTGTGAAATATGGTGTGAGCTTCCCACCGTGCACTCCTGAGTTCTTGTGGTTGGGCTGCACTGAAGGCTTTTATCCTCATTTCATGCTGTGTGAGTATTAGTTATTAGTTATTGTTCTCCTTGCAATGACAACATACCTGACGAGAAGCAACTTGAGGGTTTATTCCCGCTTGTGGTAAAAGGAGTTACAGACCACTGAGGTGAGGAAGTTAGACTGTCACCAGCTGGAGGCGTCTGGTCCCATTGCAAGGACAGCCAAGAAGCAGAGAAAGATGGATGCTAGTCCCACCTCTCTTTTTCTTTTTCTTCAGTCTAGGCTCCAACCAGACCAATGGATTAGTGCTGCCTGCATTCAAAGTGGGTCTTCCCACCTCAGCTAACCCGGAAGCAATCCTTCAGAAACAGACTCAGAGGATGACCTTCTGATAATCTCTTAAGGGTTTCCAGGGGCTTGCTCCTAGGTGGCTCCAGATCATGTCACACTGAAACAAAAAGCATCCCAGGATTCTGTTCTGAGCCTGTCTTCTCAGAGTTCTTCTCTTGCTTCCTGTGTTGTTTGCTGGCAGTGTGTCACCCTGCCGTCCCACTTCCAGTCCTGAGAGACAGAGGATCAGTATAAGTAAGTGGTTATGAAGCCAAGAGTTGCCTTTGTTTTCAGTTTTTCAACGTATTGCTTATTTTCTTGAGACTATGAACATATTTTCATCTTCTCTGGATATGCCTTTAGGCTGTCCTACTGATATCAATTATTACGTACTAGTCTGATTCCCTGTTTACACAATGGACTAGGTTCATAGTTCTTAGAATAATGTCAGGTGGTGTTTATTTCTGGTATTTCTCGTTAAGCAACAAACAATTGGAACACCCATTATAAACCCATGCTTGTGGTTAATTTTACCCGCCATTTCTCAGATCAATGAGGCTGGGGTAGAAGGGTCAAAGGTGCAGAGTGTGAGAGGTAACGGTGGTAACAAGCTGTTAGAGCTTGGACACAGTTGCAGTCAGACGTCTCTGGATGAAGCAGGAGCTGGAGGAGGTCACTTAATTAGTCAAGGCTATCATCTGTTTTCTTGCCCTTATACTATATATTAGTGTAAGAAATACGGAGTGGGTTGTCTGTGGATATTTACTTATGAACCCACCATGGTCTCTGATGCACACCTCTGATGTGTTGGACCAGTTCCGGGATTTACTGATGACAGCAACATGCCATTCCTGACTGTGCACCCAAGAAAGTAAGGGACACACTGTTAACTTCCTGATTAATCCCACTTTTCATAAGTGGAGAACTTTAACTTCTTTATTAGAGAAAAGGCCTGTATTGATGGCCCTGAAAGTCTTCTGGCCGGTGACCATGTGTATGAAGAGTGGTTACCATCCAAACAAATGATCCTTCCCTCCCCTCTTTCTCCCCTTCCCATTTTTCCCATTCTCTGTCAAAGACAGAGCCTAGCGTAGCCTACTCTGGCCTAGAACTCATTCTTAGCCAGGGATGACCTTGAACTGCCTCCACCTTGCTTTCAAATGCCAGGATTGCTAGTGTGCACTGTGCATGTCTAGTTTTTTCTGTGGTTTACAACCCGGGCATAATGTATGCTAGGCAAGCTTTCTACCAACTGAGGCATATCCCAGTCCCAAACAACTGATTTTTCAGATGAGGTTAATTTAGAGAACCCAGTTTTTGAGCTGAACACTGCTTGCATAAGCTTATTTTGTTTGGGAAATAAGTATAAATACTAGATCATTAAACAAAAATTATAAATTCCTGGGTGTGTTGATTGCTTGTAGAAGGTTACTCAGATATTTGTTGTATCTTTCAAAGAAAAAAAATATTCTGGGCAGTGATGGCATATACCCTTGATCCCAGCACTTGGGAGGCTGAGGCAGGCAGACCTCTGTGAGTTCAAATCCAGCCTGGTCTACAGAACGAGTTTCAGGACAGCTCGGGCTACACAGAGAAACTCTTTCTCAAAAAAACTCAAAACAACAACAATAAAAATACATTGTCTTGTAAGTGAAAAATGAAAATACAGAAAATTAATCATTATACTTACCTTTATTATTAAAACATATGGTACATTTTTCTTCGTATATACAGATTCATGGATTCAAAGTCACTGTACTTGAAACCACATGCCTCATGTATTTTATGGCTTTTTATTTCCTCAGAGTGGTGAGCAGCTCCACTGCTTTCCATACAAACTTTAGATTGCTGTTACTGTATCACATACTTAGGTGGCTAGAAACCCTATGTCCTACAGACAAAATGACTACTGGAATAAACAGATGGAGGCATGCTGAATGCTGTCCAGGGAGTACAGCACTTCTCCAAAATCATAAGGAGATGCAGATGGACCTGGGATCTACAATAATTGTCTAAAAGCAGTCATAGATGTGTTCTTCCAATTTAGACCCTGTGTGCCTGTTGTGAGTATAGCTGGTATGTGTGTGTGTGTGTGTGTGTGTGTGTGTGTGTGTGTGTGTGTGTATGTGTGTGTGTATCAGTGTTGAGGGTACACTGCTGTATTTTTGTGCATAAGCATATAGAAGTCAGATGTTAACACCCCCCCTTTTAAGAAGTTATTGACCGTGTATTTTGAGACAGAGTCTTTCACTAAGCAGGGGCCCATCCACTCTATTAATCTAGCCAGGCTTCTCCTGCCCCAGGATCTTCCTGTATCTACCATAGACAGCTTTTAAAATGTGGATTCTGGGGATCAAATTCAGGTCCTTTTGCTTGCAAGGCAAGCACTTTGCTGACTGAGCTACTTATTCAGCCCAAACGAAGTATTTTTTAAAAATATTCACACAAGGAAATGCTGTATTTCCCTGTGACCGAACACATCACTCACATCCATTTCAATGTAAGTTAATCCACCATAATTTTAAGATACTTAAAATATTTATGTGATGTTTCTATAATATTTCTTTTATCAGTTATCCAAGATGGGGTGTGCAGGTAGGAAGTACTTACATGAAACTTGTAACCTCTTTCTTTCAGATGAGTGCAGCAGTGTGGCTGGGGCTATGCATCATGGACATTTGAATACCATCTAAAGAAGCCTCTTCTGAGTCTCAGTTGAGCCTTTTGAAGAGCTTTTAGTGTGCAAGCCACCATATGAAAAGCGACTTTGCCTATGAGACTTTCTCCAAAGTTGATCACATATTATGATATAAAACAAGTCTCAACAAAATAGAAGAAAACTGAATTAGCACTCCACATTTTATTGGAGAACAATTAATAAGGCTGAATAACAACACCAATAAATACTAAGAGGGTGCACAAAATCATGAAGGCTAAACAACACACAACGGCATGAGAGTTGGGTTACTGAAGAAATCAATAAGGAAAGAAAACAAATCCTAGAACTGATTAAAAATGTAACTACAAAGTATCCCAATTAGCAGATGGTATAATTCTATACAAAAGAGACCCTTAAGACACCATAAAGAACTGTTAGAGCTGATAAGCTGCTGTGTCCTTGTATGGCTCCTGGAACTTGCTTTACTCTATGATGAGGGAATAAAGGCTTTGCCATTTCCCATGGGTCTAAGACTTTGAGGGTCTCTCTTAGTCAGGGTTTCTATTGCTATGAAAAGACACCATGACCATGACAACTCTTACAAAAGAAAAATTTTAATTGAGGTGGCTCTTACAGTTCAGGGGTGCAGTCCATTATCATCATGGCAGGGAGGATGGCAGCATGCAGACAGACGTGGTGCTGGCCACATCTTGATTAGAAGGCAACAGAAAATAGACTTGAGACACTGGGCAGTATCTTGAGCATAGGAAACCTCAAAGCCCACTCCCACAGTGACACACTTCCTCCAAGACCATACTTACTCCAACAAAGCCACACTTCCTCATAGTGCCACTCCCTGTGAGAATATGGGGGCCAATTACATTCAAACTACCACATTCTATTCCCTGGCCCCCATAAGCTTTTAACAACATCAAGATGAAAAATGCATTTAATCCAAATTTAAAAGCCCCCATACTCTGTCACAGTCTTAACAACATTTAAAAGTCCAAAGTTCAAAGTCTCTTCTGAGATTCATGCAATCTCTTAACTGTAATCCTCTATAAAATCAAAATAAAAAAAATCACATACTTCCAATATATAATGGCACAGGATATATATTACCATTCCAAAACATAGGGAAGGGAGCATAGTGAGGAAATATTGGACCAAACAAAACCGAAAACCAGTTCAGCAAACTCCAACTCTTTTTAGCTTTGTTGACTGCAACACACTTCTTTCTCTTGGGCTGGTTCCACTCCCTTTTAGCCACTCTCCTCAGCAGTTATCCCATGACTCTGGCATCTCTAACATCTTGGGTTCCAAGGCAATCTAGGTTTCAACTTACAGCTTCAAGCCTTTCTAGGCCTCCATCCAGAGATACTCTTAACACATACCTAGCCTTAGCAGCTTTCCTTAGTCTTGGGGGGAAATTCCATAGCTCCTTTCTTTTATCCTTAACTCTAGAACTATGTGGCCATAGATGCCAAGTTCTGCTGCTTACTAGGGGTGAAGGCCCTCTCACCAGCTTTCTGTCCTTCATTGCCTAAGCTTGGCTGTCCTGAAACTACATCTCTAGACCAGGCTGGCCTCAAATTCAGAGATCCACCAGCTTCTGCCTTCCCAGTGCTAGGATTAAAATTGTGCACCACCACATCTGGCTCTAAGCCTCTCTTTAGTTACTTTTCACACATTGGAAACTTAGCTGGGCAGGGTCTTGCCCTGAGATCATCACTCCCTCTATTCCATTCCTTGATTTGTTTATTTCCTTGAACATAGGATTTAGCTCTATTCTACTTCCTGGTACCCCTTTTCTCTTCAAATTGTTCATTTTGTATTTTTCTTTTCTCAGATTGCTCCTTTTCATTAGAAATCCTCATCAGAATTAATACTAATAACCACATGACAGAGTCTATACTAAATTGTTTTGAGATTTCCTCTGCCAATGGAATTAATCTAAATCTCTTCACTTTAGCCTCAGGCAGACTCTTGAGTCAAAGACAAAAGGCAACCACATTTTTCACCAAAATATGATAAGAATGCTGTGGATGTCTTTCTGTATGAATACGCGTTGCTCTGATTGGTTGACAAATAAAACGCTGATTGGCCAGTAACCAGGCAGGAAGTATAAGCAGGATAAGCAGACAAGGAGAAGTCAAGAGATGCCAGCCTGCTGTTCAGTGAGCAGCATGTAATGCCACACAGGTAAAGCCATGGAAGACATGGCAACATATAGATTAACAGAAATGGGCTGAGTTTAAGTGTAAGAGCTAGTCAGTGGAAAACCTGAGCTAATGGCCAAGCAGTTTTAATTAATATAAGCCTCTGTGTGTTTACTCGGGTCTGAGCGACTGAGGACCAGCAGGGCACAGGAAAACTTCAGCTACATAAAAACTGTCTCTAGGCCAGATATTAATATTTTCTTCTGATACCTCTTGAGCCAGCCCCTGACAGTTTAAATAACTCTTAAGAAACCATGACCATGGCAGCTCTTATAAAGGAAGACATTTAATTGGGGTGGCTTGCTTATAGTTCAGAGATTCAGTCCATTATCATCATGGTAGGGGGCATGTGGTGTGCAGACAGGCATAGTGCTGGCTATCTCTTCATTAGAAGGCAACAGAAATGAGACACTGGGAGATATCTTGCGCATAGGAAACCTCAAAGCCTGCCCCCACAGTGACACATTTTCTCAACTAAGGCCACACCTACTCTAACAAGGCCACACCTCCTAATAGTACCACTCCCTCTGAGCTTATGGGGCCAATTACATTCAAACTACCACAGGGTCCTTGACATGGCCTTTCCCATGTCAATAACACATGTACACTCAGGACTTCATTCACTCAGGCCTTCCCCTGCTCCCCAAATCTTCCTCTTTCTTATTTCTTAGATGTTCAGGATGGATCATCATGTTTTGTCTGTGGTCAGTTCACTGTGGTGCTTAACAGCAGACTATAAGAATGCCAAGAAGAAAGATCATTGCAGTGCCTTGCCCAACACAGAAGGAGTACTTAACAAGTTTAAGGAATTGAAACCTCAAAGTTAATAAAGGATCATTTTTACAATGTTATCAAGAGAAAGAAATCTGATTATAAGTCTTGCTTTTCTAGGTTTGGGTTGTACTGTTGTAATTTGGGCACATCCGTGCTATTATTATTGTGGATTCAAACACCCAGGATGTAGGTTCCAGTTAATTTTTAATTATCCTGTCTAAGTCTCTGGGTTGTAGCCCACCCTGAATAGTTGAACAGAGCTCCAGGTAGTTAGAGAAATGACCCCCCCAAAGGAGGGTCTTATTATTATAAACAAGTGTGGTGGGGTGCAACCAAGTGACTACATTAAAAGCATAGGCCCAGTGGGTATCTCCCCCACCATTCTTAGCTACATGGATACAATTACCAGACATGTTGGAAATTTAGCCACTGGGTTATTATGTCAGTCAGATTTTCCCAAAACCAAGTAGTATTTAGAAACATCAAGATTTCCCCCTTGGCTACACACCTTCTCCATCTGCATGCTCTTGCTCTGCTGCTCAACCCGAGGGCCCTGCAGGTCCTGTGGCACTGAGGTAGTACAAGCCATGCTCTGAGGGCCTAGGCTCTGACAAGATGAGCATCTCTCTCTCTGATCACTCAGCTGACCAGTCAGGGAGGCCTGCCACCTACCCAGAGCTCCAATACCCCACATCTGCCAACTGCACTTTGCTTATAATATAATATGGGAGTAGTTAAATCGAAAGCCAAATCTTGAACATTTTTGGTCCTTCAGCACTGTATCCATCCCTCAATTTTTTTTCCTATTTTTAAGCCAAATGCATTGACCCCTTCCCTCAAACCAAGGGCATACTTCCCAAACACAGGTCAAGAACCAACAAAGCTATTGTGCCTCTTATCCCACTTCTGAGGTTTTCCCAAATCTCCTCTGAAGTACCAACCCATAACTACCCACTTACTTATTCCCAGAATCTCTCCCAATATGACTGTCTGTCCCTAGATCCTACTTGTTAACATATAGTTTCCTGTCTCTAGTTTTCACTTGTCCCAATGTTTTATACCTGACTAATTGAAATGTGTTCACTCCCTTTTCCTCCTCCCCTTTATTCTTCTTTCTTTGCTTTTGGCTCTTCCTTTCCACTTTTTTTTTTTCCTTTACCTGCATATGTTCACTTTTCTCAGGAGCTTTCCCTCTTCTGACTGATGTTAGTTCCTCATAGTCAGTGTTCACATTCAAGTCCCTGTTTGGGTGCCACTTTGCAGCATCCTTTCAAGACCTCAGGGAGTGAGCTGACTGGTGCAGAGAGAGAATGAAGAAAAGACACACAGAAAATCTGGTAAAGGATGAAGTAGTCAGCAAGGAAATAAACACACACACACACACACACACGGAGGGGAGTGGACTAGATTCTTGTTAGAGAAGCTTAACATCTTAGCTCAGGCTGTTTATTATATACAGTTGAACAAGGAGGTGGTGCTATTGTATACAGCTGTACCAGGAGGCAGTGTTTATGATGCAGCTGAATCAGGAAGGCAGGTATAGCTAGTCTTCATAGGAGAAATATCTGTAGGGAGACAGTCTTTGGGCCATAACATCCAGAGCAAGAAAGCTGAGTGGATATTTCCTGCACACACACTACCAACATTTGCAGTTGGACCAGGAGGGAAGGACTTGCCATTTTTCATGTGTCTAAGGCATTAGAGGGTCCTTGACATGAGGGCACTCCTGTCAAAAGCACACATTCACTCAGTGCTTCCTTCACGCCCCACAACAAACACATTTAGCAAAGTGGCAAAACACAAAATTAATACCCAAAAGGCAGTAGCTCCTTTATATACCAATGACAAATCCAGAGATTAGACTCAAGTCATGAGGCTTGGTGGTGTGCACCTCTACCTGCCCAGTCATCTGGCTGGTCCAGAATTTGCAAAAGATTAAAAGCACAAAAGTCAGCTATCCTGATGGCTGAACAGGGCTCTGATTTTTACCTGTCTATCTCAAGAGAGGCTCCAGGGAAATAAAGATCCTGGTATACAACCTGACGTCAGTGAATGGGTGGGAGTAGCAGATATTCAGGGAAGATACTCAAGAAGTATGAAGCGCTGGTGGCAGGATCCTGCTCACTGGTGGTGGGTGATAGGAGCACCCTTAAGGAGCACCATTATTAAGCAGGGAGCACCATTACCAAGTGGGGAGCACCATTATCAAGGGGGGAGCACTGAAAAATAAAGTGAGAGGCTTCATTAGGGGGGTTGCATAGAGCCCACTCTGAAGTACAGCCAGAAAGTCCTACAGGCATCACCCCCAAACCAGACAAGGATATACACGCATGGCAGATGCCTACTGCTTTCCTGAAAGAGGTTGTGTTAAAAGTGGGGCTAGAGCAGGAGGCTCTTGCACGTTTGCATGTGAAACCCAGAGAGCAAAAAGGAGGTGCCTTGCCTAACTCTCACTCAAGGCTGGCTCAGCCAGCAGATGCCCCGGCTCAGCACACAGGGCTATTTATTGCCCAGGCACCTATCTAACCAACTGTTATAGCTACATTTATGAAACAAATAATGCTCATTGCACTGGGTAAATCCTGCAGGGATGGTAACTGAGATTTTTGTCTTGTGAATCAGCCTGGCCTCCAGCATGACAGCATGTCAGGAAGGTGTTGTTAGTAATAGTCTAAATGTGATGCTGTGTAAGGAAAGCATGTGAACAGCTGTATGCTAACATTTTGATGGGACATCTTTCATTTTGCACTTTCTCTGTTTCTCTTATAATTGCTTACAATTTAGATATTTTTAAAACAATTTATTTTTATTTTATGTGCATTGGCATTTTGCCTGCATATATGTCTGTGTGAGGATGTCGGATCCCATTGGACTAGAGCTACAGATGACAATGACCCGCCATGTGGGTGCTGAGAATTGAACCCGCGTCCTCTAGAAGAGAAGCCAGTGCTCTTAACCACTGAGCCGTCTCTCCAGCTCCTATAATTTAGATATTTTAAACTATATTTCTGGAGCAAAAACTGCTGGTGTATACCTGTCATCCCAGTGCTGGAGCATCTGAGGAGGGAGAAACACAAGTTCAAGGCCAACCTGGGCTACAGAATGAGTGCAAAGCCAACTTGGGCAATCGACTGAGACTCTGCCTCAAAATAAAAAGAAAAAAGAAGGCTAGGGATGTATGCAGCTCAGTGGTAGAGAATTGCCTAGCATGTGCAAAGCCCTGGGTTCACCCCCTAATACCTCAATAGATAAGTTAATAAATAAATAAACAAATAATCTAAATATATTTCTGATAAAGATGACATAGAATTTCTTACTATTGGTGTTAATAGTCAAGATGATAAAAGAATATCATCAAGTTTTGCATATAGAATAAGAAAAAAAATTACTTTTATTTATTTATTGTATGGAGGTGGGGTGAGGCATTCACTTACCACAGTGAAAATGTGGGAGCCAAAGGGTAACATGTGGCAGTTGGCTCTCTCCTTGTGTTGTGTGGGTCCCATGGATTAAACTCGGGCTGAGATTTGGCAGTCGATACCCTTACCCTCTAAGTAATCTCCCTAGTCAAGCAATCATTTCATTCAATTTTAAATTTAACTAAGCAGCAGAAGTTCAGATTTATGATTTTTTTCCTGTATTAAACACTCACATGTTTAGTGTTTTTGTGTTCATTTTCCTAACGCTGCACTGCCAAACTGACTGACGGAAATTCTTCAGGACATTCACAGATGCTGACGGTGAAAGAACACTTAAAACGGCGTACGGCTTTTTTATCCAATGATTGCTGTTACTGTTTCAGCGCATACGGGCTTCTGTAGTCATGCTGTGGAGAAAGTCAAGGCTGAGCTGAGTGGGGAACCGTGTGCTCTGGTGAAGCCTCCTGCTTTGTTTGGGCGGGCAGCACAAAGCAAGCGCTCTCATTTTGGGCGGAGACCCACATGGGCTTTGAAGACAAACCTCTGAAAGCAAATAGCCTGCAAAAAAAGAAAAAAGAAAAAGAAAAAAAAAAAGCTCATTGTAAGAGCCACAAATCCCAGTGCTCTGGGTGTCAGGATGTCACTATGTGACATACTGGGTGGTGGGATGCCCCCATGTGACAGGCTGGGTGGCAAGGTGTCACCAGGTAATGCACTCTGCCTTTACTCCTGCAAAGGACACTGTAAACAAAAATAGCAGCTAGCATACTGCTGGTCTGCACACCTAAGTCCCCTGTTTTCCATTTATAAATATTGTGATGCAAAGTAGCAAAGAAGTAACTTGAATTTGCTGATTGAACCACAACTTGTCTTCCAAGGCTTGAGTTCAAGTCCAGTCTTCTGACAGAGAACACTCTACTTTCATACTTTGTCGATATGAAAATGAGACTAACTTAGGTGACCATGAAAACCACCCACTATATTTAAATAACATCCTTACTCTTGCTGGAGCTAAAGGCTTCAGCAAGATGGGAAAAGAAGGGGCAGGGTGCAGGTTAGTGGAAACTAAAGATATGTGAAAACACCTGATGAAACCCCATTAGTTCATGAGGTCATTAGAAATGTAATCACAACCAAAGAGGAGTTTGAAAAGAGGTATTGGGATGGGTGATCAATGCTATTCCCAGAAGACAATGGGTTATAAATAAATAAATAAACACACTAGAAGGTCATAAGCTCTAGGTGTACATGTGGGGCACCTTCTGTCGTTGGTTTACTAAATGATCATTTTGTCAAACTGCCTTCTCGATATTTATGTTTATACCAATAGATCCATGCTTCTCTCGGCTTTGGTCACAGAAGCTTCTTATTGCTGTGGCTAGTGGCTAATGCAGAGACTCACAGGTGAGAATGAGTGACTGTTAGCGATCATCCATAGGTGGGACAGCTATATCGATCACTTGTCCTCATAAGGCTTGAGAAGATTGATAATATAGAAAGATAAGACAATTGGATTGATCTCAGGTTGTCTGCTAAAGCAGTCCCTTCTCTGTTACCTTCTCCATCCACTTCTCTCAAAGCTGTATAGTGTGTAGACAAAAGGCCATCTTAGATCCACAAGATGTTTCCACAGCTAAAATTACAGCCATCTGTTTTATTCTCAAGGGCCCAGCCACACATTTGAGGCAGTATTAACTGTTCTTTAACCATCTTCAAGAGGGCTTGGGACTAGTTTATTTGGATTTGGGTCTTAAACGTCACCTGAAGGACCATGCGTTAGATGCTTGGCTGCCAGTCCATGGTGCCTGAGGGACGCTGCAGCACTTTTGGAGGGTGAATCCTTAATAGAGGGAGTTAAGTTCCCATAGGTATGCCCTTGAAGCAGACACCAGGGTCCTGGCCCATCTTTTGTCCCTGGCTGGCATGAAGGGGGTGGAGCAGTGCTTCTTTGTCTCACTGTGGCATGCTGCTTTACCAACAACAGTCACCTGTTCGGACCTCTGTGACACCCAGCCTATGTAACCTTTTCCTCTCACAAACTGATGCATTTGTGTGAGCCTTGTTCTGCAGAGATGGGAAGCTAACTGCTACCACAGTGGGCTTTGAGGGAAGTAGCTGTCTTTCAAAACACAAAGTGTGTTTCTAATAATATCTATGTCAAAGATGACAACAGAATGAGGATGATGTGCTCCTGTGATATTTATAATTTATCCACTTCCATCAGAATTTAATGGAACTGGAACTGGGCAGATGGCTTAGTTGGTGGAGTGTTTGCCTATCATGTATGAGGCCCTGGGTTTGGTCACTAACACCACATAAACTAGATGTAATGTGGTACCCATAAACTTAGCACTTGGGAGGTGGAGGCCTGAGGATAAGTTCAAGGTCATCCTCAGCATCTGAGGGAGTGTGAAGCCAGCTGGGATACAGGAGCCTCAGGCTCCAAGAAAAAAAAATTAATGTAACAATGTATCAGCCTCCAAAAGATAAATTACAGGAAACTCCTACTTTGAGGAGGTGACCTCAGAGAAGGCACACCTCATGACATCATCAGGGGAACTATGGAATTGGCCATCTGAGTCTCTTCTGCTTCTTTGTGGGAAAATAAAGAGAGAAGGACTGGTTTTCATCTGAGACTACCTCTTTCAAGGAGATCTCAGGGTCAGGGCTCCCGGAGAAGCCGAGAGATGTGAAAGTATTGGTTACATGAGAGGAAAGCTTTAAAACAATGTGGAATAGGAAACTTACACCTGACAACCTGTCCCCTGCCTGGAAAGACGGTGACAAAGATCTGCTAGAGAGACAGCTGTCACTGGGTTCTGATGTTAGACTCGCTTTCTAGCCGAGCGACAACAAATGTCAAGCACAGTGGGTATTCGCTGATTGGACAAAGCTGAGCGGAGCGCGCAGTCTCTCCTAAACGCCGGTTCAGCTGAGTGGTCCAGCGACGGGAAGCACTTAACAATAGCGAGGAAGAAAGGCTTGGTGTTCAGTTTGTCTGCCTAAAATGATCCCTGGAGAGGAGCCCTCCAAGTTCTGCTGTGCTCAGCCTTGCTCTCAGAAATGCATTATCGAAATGTGTCTTCCGCCTACGTGCCGGGTCTGAATCTGTGAGACAATGAAGTCTTTAAACCCAATTAGTGTGTATCAGAGTGTCTGGACACCAGAGACAGAAGCAAGATGCCCAGCTTGTGTACATAAATGTGTGGAGTTGTTTTGTTTTTCCTTTTGAGAATGGGTTTCATGTAGCCTAGACTGTCCTCAAATTTGCTGTGAAACTGAAGGTGGTTGTGAATTCCTTCTCCTCCTTCCTCTTCCTCCAGAGCCAACAACTGGGGTTACGTGGTGCTGAGGATGCTTGCTAGGCAAGCGTTTTACCAACTGAGTATGGCTCCAGACTAACAGTTTCATAGCAGAGAAGAACCCCAAATTTGACCACTTCTTCTACTTGAGAACAATTCTATACCAATAATTGTACACAAATTGAGAATGGATAATAACAAGAAAAAAAACTGGTTAAGTTGAATCAAATATGAAGCACAAAGAGTTGTATTGTTAAATAACACGTGTGTCATGCAGTTAATTTAATTTATTTATGTTTGAGACAGGCTAGTCTCACACCTGAGATGCCCCAGCTCCTGATACCAGGGTGGCAGGTGTGTTCCACTATTTCCCACTAAATAAGATAGTGCATGCTTGGTGCAAGGGCTGTAAGTGTAGAAAAATCGTTAAGGGGAAAAAAACCCATGACACTCATGGTGGCAATAGTACCCATGAGCTCTAACTGTTCACTAAACAGGTAAAAAGAATTAGATGATGACTGTCATAAGGTTTTAACCAACAATGTAATGCTTTATAAGAGAAATTCCTTGATGTATAAATTTTACTTATTTTATTTCCCCACAATTTCCTTCACTTATACCATTTCTACAGTGATGAGAATATATACCATACAGCAGTGTTTTGAAGGGTGGGGATATAACTCAGTTGACAGAGTGCTTGCCTCGTATTCAGAAGACTCTGGGTTCAACCCTAAGTCTACATAAACTGTTGCCCTCCTATAATCCTATCATTTGGGAGGTAGAGCCAAGAAGATGAGGACTTCAGGGTCACCCTGACTACAAAACACCTTCCAGACTAGCCTGAACTTTATGAATCAATTTCCCCACCCTTTATATATATATATATATATATATATATATATATATATATATATATATATATATATATATATATATATATATATTCTGAAATGGTATTTTCTCCAAATGATCTCAGAAGTACGTATTTCACTAAAACCATATAAATAGGTAGAAATAATTGGAGAATCACGTATCTGAAAAACCTTTTATTATCTGAGGAATTTCAAATATGGTGAACCAGGCACAAAAGCAAAATCTCAGGCACCGTAATTATCCCTTACCCTGGGACCTTGCTTTGTTCTTAAAAGGCAACATGTGGGCTTCCCAGAACTGCAGGAAAGACCCTGTGGCTCTAGCCAGCTGTCAAGGCTTCTGCGTGTAAATCTGTATTTCATTCTTCCATATGCATACCTTCACAAACATGACTGGTGTAGCTCATATCCCTTTATTGAACACTAGATCTTGTTTTATAATATTCTATCAGATGAGGTACTCTCCATGAATCTATGTCTTAAATCTGTACACATGACTGTAACACTATGTGTTCATCTTAAAATTCGGTTGGATTTTCATCATGCTTTATACTATGGTGATTTTAGTTCATGAGAAGTCTAATATAATTAAACACTTTTGTTCAAGATGAGAACAATTCTAGTTCCCGGGGAGTTGTAAACCATGAATACAGTTTACTGAGGTAATGTTCAAATACAACACAGTACCACATGTTAAATGGAGACATTTGGAGACATCTTCTTCCCCAGGCCTCTGAAAACAGTCTGACTGTTTCTAAGTACTTAACATGATGGCCATGAAGTCCTAGTGAGTATGAATCTCTTTGTCATCTAAGGAATGGCTTTGATTTTGAGGATCACAGGTATGCTCCACCACAGCTGATTTACTGTGGTGCTGCTGTCTGAACCCAAGGCTTCATGAATGCTAGGCAATCATGCTCCACTGAGCATCAACCCAAGTCCAACCAACACTCATTGCATAAGATAGATGTGTAACCTATTCTGAGCAATGCACCACTCTAGGACTTCAGAATGGTAATTGAAAAGCAGGATGCCTCAGTAAAGTGTTAGCCTGGAAAGCATAAGGTCCTGAGTTCGATTCCTGGAACCGATAAAAAAAAAAAAGACCCAGCATGGTGGTATACCTGGAATCACAACACTGGTGGAAACAGGCTGATCCCTGGGATTCACTAGCCAGGTGTCCTGACCCACTTGGTTGAGCTCCAGGCCAGTGAGATCCTATCTCAAAAAGAAAAGGGTGAAAAAAAGAGAAAAAGCAGCAGGTCATAATGCCTGCCTCTAAAAAAATTGTATAACATTATAAGACAAATCGAGCATACTAAATAAATGCTATGATATTATATGTGATTAATACTTCAGAAAACAAAAATGGTACTGAGGATCAGCAGTGCTGACAATGATGTAGAAGTTAAGTAGTTGAGCAGAGGGGTTGGGCAGATGTCAGGGGAGTCATGACTTCTGCTCTTGTTCTTGAAGACAGTAAAGAAGGGATCAGGGTCTGTAGAACAGGAGCAGCTGTCAGGAGGCAGAGGCTGAAATATGTCTGCAATGTTCCAAGAATAGCAGGAGAGAGGTAGCTGAGGGAGAGAACCACAGTACAGCACCAGCGGGGTCTTGAAGACGTTGGGTTTGGTTTCCAGAGCCATCACAAAGCAAAGACCTGGTCAGGTTAACTCCAAGAGGAACACTCCCTTGAAGTGTCAGGAATGATAGCAAGGAGGGAAGAGAGGAACCAGAGAGTGTCAATTAGAAGGTGACTGTGACTTCCTCTAGAGAGACCGCATGGTAATGGCCCATGGAGAAGACCATGCTAGAGGTGAGAAGTGGCCAGAATCTAGGTGCATTTGAAGGTGGTCAAGCTCTACCACACTCAGAGCATGAGAAGAAGAGATGTTGAGGAAGATCTCCAGGATTTCAACCTAAATACCATGACTAAGGCAAGGAGTACTGGGATGTAGTAGGTTGAGTGAAGAGTTCAGTTTCAAAGCACACTAGAATACACCATGGCATCTGGACGTGAACATGTGCATTTTAAAGGAGACAGTCTGGGCAAAGATATGAGTGGGGACTCACCAAACACGGGGCAGGTGACTATGAGGATCAAGTGAAGAAGCCGCTTCTGCTGAGGAACACTGACTCTCTGTCTCTGTCTCTCTCTCACACACAGGAGCTTTCATACACAAATGGTGGGTGACTGGACTTCTCTTTGACATGATCTATTGTGTTCCAAGACAAGAGGTGAAGAGGTGTGTCTTTGTTTTGGTTTGGTTTTGGATTTGGACCACTTATTTTTAGACACCCTCTCATGTAGCCCATGCTGACCTTCAACTTGCTGTGTTACACAGGGTGACCTTGAACTACAAATCTTTCTGCCTCTGTCTCCCAAGTGCTAGGATAACAGGAAAAAAAAACACACCTGGGCTACAAGATGTATTTAAATTACTACTTTAAGATTTATTTCTCGGGAGACACAGAGGATTGTGCAATTACCAGTCAAAAGGTCCAAGTAAATATTTAGTGTGGAAGTGATGTTTTACTTTCAATCCTCGATGTTACAATGTTCTGAAAATATCAAGAAGGTAAAGTCTCCAGAGTCCTTCCAGTTACAGCTGTGTAAATAGCTTGCTTCAAAATACCGTTAAAGGAATAGTTAATGTGATGAGACTTGGGCCTAGCAGTGAGAGAAGGCCCAGCAGCCACTGTTGTGAATGCTAAGCCTGCCTCAGTGTCCCCATACATGGAGACCCTCACTTAGTCAAATCTTACTTGGGGAAATTATTTGTAATGAGATTTTTCTTACTATAGTTTGCTAATATGACTTATGTTGAGAGAGAACAGGGTCTGTAGCCAATTTTGCTACTTATTATTAAATGTAGAAAAACACTTAAGATACTCTATTTAAAACAGTGCACTTGGCCTCGGGTAAATGCTGTAATTGCTGATGCTTGTGATATGAGGTACAATGGAAGGCAAATACAGAACTCTGTGCTTAGGAAAACAGGGGAACTGCACCAGAAAGCCCCTTACCACTCTTTCAGGCTAATTCACAGCATCATGGGACTCAATTTATGTTTGAAGTCATTCTCCAATCAAGCAGTCCACTCTCAAAATAATACACTGTATATTAGCTCCAGGAATGAAGTTGAATTACTCCCTAGAAGTCTCTGAGAGAAATGAACGAAAGGCAAAAAGAAACAGGAAGGAACTACATCATTTAGACCTGAATATTTAATGAAGAGAATTTCGCATGCAGTATCTCCTTGGATTTCTAAGATTGTGCTGTATTATTAGCCTTAAAATGGAAAGGGTGATGCTGTTTGGGGGGTTGACTGGATATTTGTAACAACCAGCAAGATCTTTTGGCATTTGGTGGTAAAGTCCTCTTGAAATACATTCAAATCTGTGGATTTCCAAATGTCCTACCCATTACAAACTATTTTTAGTGAGTTACCGTGGAGGCAAATGATTATTTCCACATTATGCCTCTCTGTCTGCTCCAGTAGGCCCTTCTCTGCCCTGGAGCAGGTCAGACTCACTGAGCGGTGGACACCCCTCTTCATTACTACAATGGGCAATACTGATAGCAAGCTGGACAAATTCCAGCCTATGGGCACCCTTGTGTTGGGCTCTGGGAACTCATGGAGGGATTATTTAGATTAAGTTGACTGAAGCAGAAGACCGTCCTAAACGTGGTGGCACCTTCTAGCAAAGGCCCAGGTGAGAGGAAGCCTTTGCTTTCTTCCTGCTGATCTCTGCCTCTTGCTGGTAAGAGTTGCTGTCACTGCTGCTCTTCAGTGACTCCATATCCAGCTTACCTGGCCTTCCAATGTGGACTAAAGACTGCTGCTATGAGGTTCATGCTCTGGTTTCGGGAAGGGGAAGAGTCAGAGGAAGCCTGGATGTTGAAGATGTCGTGGAGTTGCAGGCTGAGAAGACAGGCTTTACCCATCAGCACACGGGCCGAGAGGCAGGCATGACATGGGCACCATCACAGTCTGGTGCATGGGTTACTTAGAGGTAGGTAGACAGGCCGAGAGGCAGGCATGACATGGGCACCATCACAGTCTGGTGCATGGGTTACTTAGAGGTAGGTAGACAGGCCGAGAGGCAGGCATGACATGGGCACCATCACAGTCTGGTGCATGGGTTACTTAGAGGTAGGTAGACAGGCCGAGAGGCAGGCATGACATGGGCACCATCACAGTCTGGTGCATGGGCTGCATAGAGGTAGGTAGATAGGCCTACACACATACACACACACACACACACACACACACACACACACACACACACACTAGCACACACTAACAAAGGGTTCAGACAAATTATTAGGCCTCTAACCTCAAGGCCTATACAGAATCACACATAGTTTCACTCTTCCAAATATAGTTCTATAGCAGGTTACCTCAGAGTTTTCTTGGGGATTCCCTTGACATATGGGGTCAGCCATGTTGTGCCGACTCCTAGATACCTGTATCAGCTCTATGTTGTCTAAACACAAACTGCCCTTATAGCCTTTTGTTTCCAAAAACCGGTTCCCCAGGAATCCTCCAGGCCTTCAGCACCAGGTTGGTGATGTTGAGACCTTCAGTCTCCTGGGGTAAATAACTGTCAGGTTCTCAGCTCCCCAATGTGAATGCAGCTTTTGTTGGAGTACCCAAACTAAATCACGGAAGTCAGCCTAATAAATGCTCTTTGAATATAGATTCCTATCAGAGAACCCCCATTAATTAATACAGTCACCAACAGTCATGTCATATGAGCCATGGGAGGCATCACCAAATGATGAGAGGCAGGAAGAGAGAGGCTCAGAACATACATTTCCTTCCCCATTTTCACGTCGTGTGTTGGCAGTCCTTGGGTCTTTTGTGACTATGGTGGTTTACAGGCTAGTCCTCCTATGGGCTCCAGCTCTCTCTATTGGTGGTTAAACATTGTAATGGTTATTATTGACCATCAACTTGACAGGATCTAGAATCACACAGGAGACCAATCTGAGTGTGTCTGTGAAAGATTTTCTAAGTTGTGTTGAGGGTAAAGACCATCTCTGCATGTGGTCAGCACCATTCCTTGGGCCGTGTTTGCTGACTGAATGAAAGAGAAAGCTTGCTGGGTTGAATTTTCTCTCTCTGCTTCCTGAGTGCAGATGCAGTGTGGCCAGCTCACTCAGGTTCCTGTTGCCATGCCTTCCCTACTCAAGTTCCTCCCTGTCAGATATTCTGTCACAGCAACAGGGAGAGTAACTAAAACCACCATTCACCCACGGCGGTCCCTGCTGCCTCCACAGCGGTAGCAGCTTCCACCAGTGAGCAGACATTCCAGAGCTTTCCCATGAGGCATAGGAGCCCTTGACATCGCTCACACTTCTGAAATTGTCTTACCACAAAATACTCTTCAGTGGAGTCCTTAGGCTGGTTTCCTTCCTGTGATCCCACCTGACTGTACTGGAATTGTGAGGATGACCTATCTTCCCTGTGAGGGTGAAGGCACCAGAGAGACCCAAATCTCTCTATGATAAGGTCTGCACTATTCAGTAATAGAGCCTTTGCCCTGTGATAGTTGGCCAGGTAGCCCTCTATTTTGTTAGGACATCAAATGTGAATTCCGGAGCAATTGCGCCTTCTGTCTTAGTTAGGGTTTCTATTGTTGTGAAGAGACACCATGACCATGGCAACTCTTGCAAAGAAAGCACTTCATTGGGGTGGCTTGCTTACAGTTTCAGAGGTTCAGTCCATTATCATCATAAAGGGGATCATGGCAATGTGCAGGCAGATGTGGTGCTGGAGCTAAGAGTGTTACATCTTGTAGGCAACAGGAAGTCGACTGACAGCATAGGAAACCTGAAAGCCTGCCCCCTCTCTGGCATACTTCCTCTAACATGGCCATACTCATTCCAACAGAGCCACACCTCCTAATAGTGCCACTCCCTGTGAGATGATGGAGGCCAATTCCATTCAAACCACCACAGCTCCATATCACCACATCACTGTATGAGCCTCCCTCCCTGCTTCTGCTCCCGAGTTCAGCAGATTCTCTTTGGGTCAAGTCAGACTGTCTCTTGGTCACCTTTTCTCTTCTTACAACTGGTTCACAGCAACCAGACTTTCCAGGGAGGATCAGCTCCTCTAGGATGATCCAGAGATATTGCTGGAGATGCCTGCTTCTGCTTCCTGAGCACCCTGCTTGACTTCCTTTAGGTTTATTTCCACAGAGAAATCCAGCCTGCACAGTTGGTCTCCTTCTCTCTTGTGGATGTGTATTATGCATCTACATGTGTGTATGGGTGTGCATGCACAAGTGTGCACTTGCATATGAAATCCCTGTTTTTGATACAAGGTTTCTCACTGGCCTAGATCTCACCAAAGGGCTAGGCTAGCTGGCTGTTGAGGCTTAGGGATCTATCTGTCTCCACTGTAGACAGATTTTAAACGGTCTTAAAAAAAAAAAAAAAAAAAAAAAAAAACAACCTGGTGCCAGCTATTGGGGTAAATTCTGAAAGATCAAAGAGACTGAACAAGCCACAGCTAACCTCATCTTGCCAACTTCTCAGCCGATCTTGTTTCCTCAAACTGGAAGCCTCTGAATCCTCATCGGAATGGATCTCAGCTGAACTGCTGCTAAAAGCCTAAAAGCTTAAAAGCCTAAAAGCCTCTATTTCCTGGTCCTCAAGCCTTATATACCTTTCTGCTTCCTGCCATCACTTCCTGGGATTAAAGGCATGTGTCTTTCCCAAGCAAGACATGGGATCTCAAGTCCTGAGTTAAAGCTGTGTGCCACCATGCCTGGCTCTGTTTCCAGTGTGGTCTTGAACTCACAGAGATCTGGATGGATCTCTGCCTCCAGAATGCTAGGATTAAGGGTGTGTGTCACCACTGTCTGGCCTCTATGTCTAATCTAGTGGCTGTTCTGCTCTCTGACCCCAGATAAGTTTTATTAGGGTACATAATATATTGGGGGACATAATATATCATTACACTCCACCTCCCCAGCATTGGGATTATAAGCACCTTGGGATTTCTATGTACATTTTGGTGATTAAACTCAAGTCCTCAAGCTCACAGGGCAAACACTCTAAAATCTGAGCCATCTCCCCAGCACCCCTGTCCTCTTCTTTATTATGCCATGAGAGCTGATCACAAGAAACTTTGTTCTCTGGTTCCTGGCTGGCAGCATCCTTTTTAGTTGGACCAACAGGAGCCACTGGCCAGAGGGGAGAGAGGGAGAGAGAGAGAGAGAGAGAGAGAGAGAGAGAGAGAGAGAGAGAGAGAGAGAGATCCAAGACAGTTCCCTACTGCCATGCTCACCTAGCATTTGTGTCCCTTAGGGACAGGGTGGCTTTACCCTTGGGGATAATTTTTTCCAAGGACTGTAATGGCACTTTTGCCATTCCTCCTCTCACAGTCCTACTAGTGTAGATATTTCTCACTGTTCAGTATCAGTCTGTCCCAGCATCCTTTGCTGTTACCTTAGTATTTCCCAAAACTTTATATGTGACACCATCATTACCTCCAAGAAGACGTCTGTGAGGGATTTCCTTCTATTTCCCTAGTTTCTTTCTTAGATGTTGATTCTTTCTGTTGTGTTAGTTCTGAAACAGCAGACAAACTGGTTTGATTGTCAAAATATTCATCAGAGCAATGCTTCTACAGTCATTGTTGGTAATGCTGTTGGAGGACTAAGGATGTGGCTCGGCTTGTCGAGCCCTTGCTTAGCATTCATGAAACCCTGGCTTTCCTCTCCAGTGCCACAGAAAGTGTTCTATACAGTGATCTACACCTATAATCCCAGCAGTTAAAAGGTAGAGACAGGAGAGCTAGATGTTCAAGGTCGTCTTTGGCTACATATCAATCTGAGGGCAACGGGGCCTGCATGGGACCCTGTCTTCACAATAATATTAACAAATTACCACCGCTATCATAATGCACTGGAGCAGAACCAAGTTTATTTGCCTTATTTGTAAGATCAGGGCAGTAGGGAGAGTGGCTGTACATTTTTAAGTTGGTGATGGTAAAGCTAGAAACAGATGAAAGCAACTGTTTCTGTAGCTCAGACCACACTTAAGAGTTGGAAGGTCTTCGCACGTGTCCAAGATGGTGGTGGTGGTGGAAGTGGTCAAGTCTACTTTGCAAGCAACTAGACTGCCCACAGAGTTTACAGGCTCAATCAAAATGAGCTCCTTCCTTTGTCTACAGAAAGACACTGTGGACTGAGGTATTTGCCTGTTAGCCTTTCTCTTTGACTTAGCATTACTTTTTAATCAGGGTTTCTTTCTTCCCCTTTTCCTTTCCTCTCCACCTCTCCCCATGCCCACGTCTCTCTTTCAGAAAGGGTCACCTGTATCCTAGCTTATGTACTAGAAGATGACTTTGCATGTCTGGTCCTCCTGCCTCTACCACCCAATGCTGGGATTACAGGCATGGACTACCACGCCCACTTTATGAAGTGCTGGGGACCAAACCCAGGCACTCCTACATTCTAGAAAAAACATGCTACCGATTGAGATACATCTCTGGCCTCAGGGTTCCATTTTCACTGTTACAGAACTTCAAAACCATGCCATCATTACTGAATAGAGTTACAGAATAACTGCACATATATCTGCATATTATTACTTAATAAATGCAAAATTTTTAACAAGTTATTTGAAAAACAAACAAAAATTTGTAACAGAGAGCAAAAAGAGGTGAAAAAATTCTACCAGAGCATGCTGTGGGACTGGGTGAGAAGGCTAAATTTCAGGAAGTCGGGATTTGAGTCTCTGGAAAGGAAAGAAAGAAGGCAGAGACAAGGAAGAACAAGGCTTGGGGTAAGACAGTTGGCTTGCTTTGTTTCCCCATGAAAGGTCGGTGGAAGTTAATGTGGTGAACTGCAGTTTGAAAACCTGATTTAATGGCTGGAAGTGAAGGAGAAGCCCTGTATTCTTGGGAGGTGGCGACAAAGGCTCCCGGTAGATCAAATACACAGGACATCAATCAGTGACATGGAGGGGGCAATTTCTCAGCCCCATGGATTCTGACAGGCTGTTTTCAAGACCATTTTGACATAACTGTATGAAAATGACCTTAGTAAAGATTAGAGTCACATTTTAAAGTCCCTCCCCCCAGTGCACAGTATCAGGGATGGAACCCTGGCTTCAGATACATTAGGCAAGCTCTCTACCACTGAACTGCACCCCAGCCCAGGTAAAACTCAACCTCCCAGCCACACCCACCAAAGCCATGGGGCTATTTTATTCAGTTCTGTATTGTTTGTATTCTTACAGACAGTTATTATTTGTTTCATCTAGTCTAATTATATTTTATTTATTTCAGTATTTAAAATGAGTATGTTTACTATTACCACCACTACAGAATTATCTAACTTTTTGAAAATTCCATATATGTATACAAGGATGTCATATGCATCCCTCAGCCCCGGCCTTCTCTGTAACCTCCCCAGCGTATTTCCCATTTCTCTCCCAACTTCATGTCTCTTCTTTTATAGCCCACTAAGCCCAATTAGTGCTGCCTATATGCCCATGGCTGTGGAGATCATCCACTAGGGCGTGGGCAAGTGAATCTCCTAACTCATCAGCCATCAATTGTCATTAGCTCTCCAGTTAGGGGTGGGGCATCATGAGGCCCTCCTGTTTCAATGCTATAGGTTCATGTGAGCATCAGATATGTTATGTCCAGAGGACTGCATTTCATGACACTCCTCCATAGTTTCAAGCTCTTTCATTCTTTCTCTTCTTCTATGATGTTCCCTGATCCTTGGGGTGGGGAGAGGGTGATACAGATACTTCATCGACAGCTAATTACTCTCATCAGCTTATTCTCAGCATTTTGAATAGTTATAAGCTTCTGCATCAATCACTACCCACTGCGATAAGAAGATTCTTTGACCAAAGTTGAGAACAGCACAAATCTGCTATAAACAAATATTTAGAAGGCAATGTGACACTATGACCATTTAGCAAAACGACATAAATAGGCTCTTCCCTAGGGCCTATAACTTCCCGAGCCATGAGTTTTTGAGCATGTTTACAGCACCAAGCGTGAATCCCCTCCCTGGAGCAGGCCTCAAATCCAATCAATAGAACAGTAGGTTATCCTATAAACAGTCTGACCACTATTTCACACATCTTTCCTTATTGCACCATGTGTCAGAACAGGTCCATGAGTGAAGCTGTGTGAGGAGATTTCTGAGAGCTCGTGAAAAAACTCCAAGTAAATAAGACAAAAGAGTCTTGTAACCTCTGTTCCTCCATAACATGGGTTGTTCTGGAATGTGCTTTCGTGACCCTCCCAGGTGTAGTAAACAGGAGTGGGTTTACTTCAGATTACCCATCATCTTACCCATTATTATTCAGAGTGATGTTTCCATGCCCGAGTTGTCCTCTTTCATGTATACAGCCTAAACCCATGTGGCCTTGCCCTTGTGACTGTATGCAGCTTGGACTCAAGTGGACTTTGCTCATATGACTTTGCCTAGCCCTCAGAATAACCTCAATATAAATTGTCTGATGCCTGGAATAAAGATGGCTATTGCATGAGACTTTAGTCCGCCTCATTTTTAGGTTTTACTCTCCCAGATGAATGCCACCAACCAGAGCAGCAGCACCATGCAGGGTCCACTCCCAGGTAAAACCACCAGGGCCCTTTCAGCACCAGCAGCTTGCACAGCACCTTCTGGCAACTGAAAGTCGAGGTTGATTTCACTATGTGCTGCATCCAAAGTGAGTGGTGTCTTCGGCAACAGGGTTTACCACGTGTTTACGGTGGTCAACCAAGAACAGTGATGATGATCCGTGTTATTTGGGTGTCTCTTGGTTCCCCCTGTGTAACTAGAGTTTTCCTGCCTGGCCCACAGTCAGGACAAATCTCTCTCACCCGCCAGTCCCACAGCCACTCAGACCCAACCAAATAAACACAGAGACTTATATTGGTTACAAACTGTATGGCCGTGGCAGGCTCCTTGCTAACTGTTCTTATAGCTTAAATTAATCCATTTCCATTCATCTATACCTTGCCACATGGCTCGTGGCTTACCGGCATCTTCACATGCTGTTTCTCACGTGGCAGCTGGCAGTGTCTCTGACTCAGCCTTCCACTTCACAGCTTTATTCTCCTCCTTGTCCCACCTATACTTCCTGCCTGGCCACTGGCCAATCAGTGATTTATTTATTGACCAATCAGCAACACACTTGACATACAGACCATCCCACAGCACCCCTGACCAATGAATCATAGGGAGATGACTTGTGCCTGGGATTGAGATTTTTGTTTAATAACCATATCTTCTGAGAGTAGCATTATTCACCCATGCCGGTACTTCTTTTCGAACTCTTTTTTTCTTATACTTTCAATAATATTAGAAATGGATGGGGTTCCAAAAGGCTTCTTTTATGTACCATTAGTCTTGGTTAACCCACCCCCCTACTCCTGTTTTTTCCTAACCTTTGTCTGCATCCTGCTTGGACCTTTAGCTTCCAGTATTTAACCCTCCTGATCATAAAACACAGGTTCTACCATCACCCTTCAGTATATTCTTTTCTTGAGTTGCAATATCATAGGTTCCCATGTAGCTTTTTTCATGTACAATTCCTTTTAATTAATTATTAACCTGCTCCTCATTTCCCCATCACCATCATTCAACTACTTTATATCCCCAATATTCTCTCTACTTATTTACATCTTAGATATAATCTACCGTCCCACTTCCCTAAATGCATGCCATAACTAGTTACTAGTTACTAGTTTCCTGACTTTCACACGTACTCCAGATTAAACACACAAATACAAGATTTAGAGCTAGCATGCACATATGAGAAAGAACACACAACTTATGGCTCTTAGTGCCTGAGTGACACCACTGACCGAGAATAATTTTTTTCAAGTTCCATCAACTTGCTTGCAAATTTTATGATTTAATTTTCTCCATGCTGGATAATATTCCATTAAATATATGTACCAGAATGGCAATGAACAGGGATATGCAAGCATCTGTGTAATAAGATATGAAGTCCTGGATATGTGCCCAGGAGTGGTATAGTTGGGTCATACGGTAGTTCTATTTCTAGTTGTTTGAGAAACATCCCGACTGATTTCCAAAGTAGCTGTACTAATTTACACTCTAAGCACAGTGTGGGAGGGCCGCTTTCACCGTATCCACGCCAGCATTTGCTCTCAGTTTTATTCCTCATAATGGCTATTTTTACCAGTGTGAGAGGAATCCTAAAGTAGTTTTAGCTGTAGGTCCCAACACTTTCCAAGTGTCTACTAGTCATTTTTATTTTTTCTTGTGCACCTTGCACATTTCAACTGAGTTGTTTGTTTTTGTTTTTTTTTAATGTTTGTTTGTTTTTTGTTCTTTATATGTTCTAGACACTAATTGTTTGTCAGATGCATAGCTGGCAAATATCTCCCCCATTCTGTTGGCTACCTTCATACACAATTTAGGGTACATGTCCTATGTTGAAGTCCTTCATCCATTCAGAGTTCAGTCTTGTGCAGGGTGAGGCGTAAAGATCTAGCTTCAGGTCTGTTCAGTCCCCATGCTATTGTGCGAGGATACTTTTATTTTGAAAATGAATTTGCCTTTAGATGGACCGTAAGTCCTTTTCCACAGCCACAGATGTTCTGTGTGAAATGCTTCAGTGGGTGGCACATAACTGCAGACCTCCTGTGGAACCCGGAGGACATGTTGATTTCAAGATTCTCCCAAGTTATGTATTACTGAATGTAGGCAAGAAATCTAGAAAGTTGAGGGATGGGAAGATGGCTCAATGAGTAGAATGCCTCTTGCACAAGCAAGAAGACCTGACTTCACATCTCCAGCACACAGACAGCATGTGCCTATAACCTCCACTATGGGGAGATGGAGACAGGAGGATCCAGGGCTTTCTGGCCAGTTGTTCTAGCTGAAGCTCCAGCTTCAGAAAGAGGACTCTGTTTCAAAAGGATAAGGTGAAGAGTGATAGAGGGAAGACAATCAATGTTGACCTCTGCCCTTCACACTTGTAAGCTCATACGCACATATGCATGTGTGTGTATGTAAACTCGAATACATTGGCACATATGTGTCCCAGTCTGCATGTTAGCAAAAAGCCGACAGTTGCTAATTATTCAGGGAATTTATAGTTGGAATATTGTAATAATCTTTGTCTTGGGCTCCTTAGTAACTACAGGATAGGAGTCATGTACTGAAAGGTCATTTGGTATTTTACACCCTGTAAACATGACAGTACACAGTGAAGTCATTGGATTACAGTGTGAGAAGGAGCCAAACAGGGCTGTGTCTTCAAACCACTGTTCTCCAATTAGAATCCCCGAACTGGGGGACTTTACAATATTAGGAGCAATTTGGTGATTCACAGTCCCCCATGAAGCCTTCTAGTCAAGGTTCCCTTAAAGGTCACTTGTGTCTCTTTTCATTTTAAAATAATGAGTGTGCTGCATACACCTTCTTTGGAAGGACATCGAGAGTAGTTTTACATGAGAATAAAATGAATTCAGGCATTTGCTCAGATGAGGCCAGATGTTTTCCCAGGAGTCTCACATTCCTGACCACAGGCTAGTGTCTGCCACATTTGAATACTTGCTCTCAAAAACCAAACACTTTGGGTTTAATACAGATTCAATTAGAATGAGAAAAGTAATTATCCAGGACTTGCTGTGGCCAGCAGGGACGAGCCTCCCTCATACATGGAGGTGCTGCAGGCTGCTAAGGAGCCACGCTCTCTTGGAGGTGTTTGTCTTGGTTGAGGCTGTGAAGTGTCCTGCAGAGTTAGCTTAATCTTAGCTTCCTGTCCCCTTATTCCCTAAAGGTCCGCTTGAGAAAACAGCTGGATGGGCTGAATAAATAACTTCCGTAACAAAAACTGCCTACCAGGAGATGTTCTCTGTTCATCTGCAAAAAATAAGCACCGGCTGATGAGCCCAAAATAGCTGTGCTGGGCAGGAGGGCAGGTGGAGGCCACGCTGGGCTGGTAGGATCGGACAGTCTTGGTCGAGAAAATTATACAGTGGGTTCGAAGAATTTTCTACTTTCCCTTCTTCCTTCTGACCTTTTTGTTTGTTTGTTTCCATAGGAATTTGGCCAGGAAGGGAGGGTGATGAGCTCAGTCTTGATTCATTTGATCATTTATTTACCAGAGTAAGTGCTGAGCTCACATCCTGAAGATTTGCTGTAGCATGGTCCAGGGGAACCACACTGATCCTGGAATGTCAGACTACATTGAACATCCATGTAAATCAAGCCTGCTCTCCATGCTCTTTTTGTGCTTTGGGGATGTGGTTTTGCTTGGGTTACATTTAAACTTTACTGTATTGAAATAACAAGCCAGGGTTTAGGCCTGGGGACATTGCTTCACTGGTCGAATGCCTAGCATGCATGAGGCCCTTGGTTCCACTCATAGTACTTCATAAACTGGCCATGGTGGTACATGACTATGGTCTCAGCACTCAGAAGGTGGAGGCAGGAGGGCCAAGAGTTCAAGGCTATCCTTGGTTACATAGCAATCAAGGTCAGGCTGAGCTACAGGAGACTATCTACAAATCAGAATTAAACTTCATCTGCAGAAATCATCAATGCTCTGATTCAGTATAGAGCATTAGAGCTGGGAAAGATGTCTGATTTAAGTGTCTGGTTTTATGAACAGGAGACTAAAGGACTTTAGCAGGTCACACAGCCCTTAGCATCTCTCCCCAGTACTGTAGCTTCATGCCAGACTTGAGTAATGCATCCCTTGTGAATGAGAGCAGATTGCCATGGCCTCAGCCTTGGTTTGCACTGTTCCTCTTGCTTAGTTCTTAGTTATCAACAGGCAGAGAGGAGCAGACAGCAGGTCCCCTCTAACACGCAGATTGGATTCCATTTTCTAGCTTTCACTCTACTGCTCTTCCAGGCATACCAGTGGCTTCTTATCTTTTTTGTGTGGTCAAACAGTGGTTTCATGTAAAACAATTTTAAAAAGCAAAACAAGTTTCAGGGGAAGTTGGCAACAAGAGCATCCTAAACACAATTAAAAGCTTGTATTAGAGAACAGTCTGTGGGCGGGCTTCCCTACGCTGAGCATCTCCCTTCTTACTTGACAAAGACGAGAACAGGGAAGATGGCTGAGTTGGTAAACTCTTGTCATGGAAGCTTTGAGGATCTCAGTGCCGATCCCCAGAACCTATGCAAGTGCCGAGCACAATGGCGGGCTTGTACCCCAGTGTTAGGGGAGCAGACACAAGATCTTGGGGCCTTAGTTGGTCAGCTAGTGTATTAGTTACTTATCTGTTGCTGTGATAAAATACTGTGACCAAAGCGAACTTAAGGAAGAGAGTTTCTTTTGTTCTACCACTCCAGAGGGGTAAGAGTCCATCATGGTGGGAGGCATGGCGGACAGTGACAGACACAGTGGCAGAAGCAGGAAGCCAAGAGATTATATTTATAACTGCAAACGTGAAGCAGAGAAAACTGGAAATGAGATGAGGCTGTGGACTCTCCAAACCCGCCCACAGTGATACGTTTCCTCTAGCAAGGCTGCACCTCCTCAGCCTCCCTAGACAGTAGCTCGAACCACAGACCAATTGTGTAAATGTTTGAGCCACTAGGGGAACACATGTCTCATTCAAATCCCCACAGTTTCTCTAGCCATACCAGGGACTTCAGGTGCAGTTAGAGACTCCATCTCAAAAACTAAGGTGGAAAGAAAGGAGGAAATGAGATGTGGACCCCTGCCTTCCTTTGAATGCACACGCACCTGTGCATGCACGAACATGTTGACATATGTACCACAGACATGCATCACACACACACACGAAGATAACAAAGATGGTGGTAAGAGTATGTACCCCTTGCTTATCAGGAAGATTTCCAAGGAGACTAGAGGAAGACCGGTGATGTGTTTATTCGGGTTCGGCAATTGACTTGACTGGATACGCATAGGAAAGCTTTCAACCTAGGATGAGACTTGGCTGTCCGTCATCTTGTCTTTGGCCTCATTTCACAGTTGAAAACATGGAACTCCACTGAGCTTTGTTACTCAAGATCACACAGCCATTATGTAACAAGGGCATTGGCTCTCTACTTCCAGTCCACTCAGTTGGCTGGCCAGGCACTGCATTCTGGATTATTCAAAGAAATGATCTATAGCAACATGACAATGACAGATACATTTCCTTCCTAGACCCAAAGAGCTGTGGCCTTATCGTGGTACCGGAAGGCAAGTTTGAAATTGCAAATCTGTGAACACCTTATTGAAGGTCAAGGCCATCCTCTCCTGTATTCAGTCTGGCTGCCTTTCTGAGGACCTTGAACTTTTAAGCAACACTAAGATTACTTAATTGTTGTTTACAATTTAGTCAGGCTCCTCCGTGGAGGGTTAGTCTCAGCAGGAATTGGAACCAAACTACAATCTTTGCCTAATCTCAGGTTTCATTTAAAGTTTGTCTATGAAATATGAATTTGTGAATGGGAGCTGATGGCCAGAAGCTGGGGAGTTACAAGCTATTGAATGAGCTGTCACATTTCCATAGCCTGATTTAGATCCCCGGAAGGCAATTGTGACTGGAATTTTCAGGGCTGAAATGATGATGGGAGAGAGATGCATAGAAAGGTTGTGGCAGTCTGAGTCCAGAGAATGACTGTTAGGGCAAGGGACTATGACAGGAGGTGAGAGTCACGGGTGTGTGACGGAGAGCTTGGAGTGGGAGATACTGCTAGAGCAAGAGGGGGTGAGACAGGAACCTGGGAGGTACAGGGAATTTCCGGATCAGAACATCTTCTTGCAGATGAACTGAATCACAGATGATGAATTAAAAAAATACAGTCACACATCAGTCATTGCAGTCAAGTATCTGAGATGATGAGATGATGCTCTCTGAGAACTTCGGGAGAGCAAATGTTTAAATCTTTAACTCCACAAACTTCTGTCTTGAATTTCAAGTTCAGGGAGAAGATCACTCTTGTGGAACCTGACCCCCACCCTGTGTGTGTGTGTGTGTGTGTGTGTGTGTGTGTGTGTGTGTGTGTGTGTGAGAGAGAGAGAGAGAGAGAGAGAGACAGAGACAGAGACAGAGACAGAGAGAGAGAGAGAGACAGAGAGAGAGACAGAGAGAGACAGAGAGACACAGAGAGAAAGACAGAGAGACAGACAGACAGAGAGAGAGAGAGAGAGAGAGAGTAACAGAGAGACAGAGACAGAGGAGGGGGTGGAAGCATTCTACCAACTGAGGCACATCACCAGCCATTATTTTTATAGCCGAGAAAAATCAAGACTTATGACAAGAGATCATCCCTGTAGCTTTTTATGATTCAGCTTTTTAAAAACCCAGCATGTGACTTTTCCCCCTGGAACTGTTTGCTCATTGGCTTTGGCACAGGGGCTCTTTTGAATCCTCATAACAAGGAAGAAGGTGGAGGAGGCCAAGAAAACCGATGCAGAGGCGGAGATGGTAGAGGAGCTGGTGTGGCTGTCTTTGGGAAGCTCTCAGGCCTCTGGGCTATTCTCTTAGCTGTGAGAGAACTGACATTGCTCATGTCCCAAAGCATGAAGCCTCTGTGTAAGTGAGCTTTGCTTTTTAGTCTGGCATTGCTCTGTCCACACCCAGAGTTTGGGGTCACTCACAAGAATACCTCATCATTCCATCATGCCCAGTACTTTCTTTCTTGGGGACAAGGGTAACTCTAAGAGGCATGTGGGAACATGGAGTTGACATCCGTTACTGCCCTTCCACCACTGTGTCCTGATGTCACAAACTTCTAGACTTCTAGATTTCTCCATTGACACTATGCTAAATAGCCCACTCCCTACCATGACCACTCACCTAAAATGCAGACCCCTCTTTCCCAGCTTCGCAGAACTCCGATCAACTCAGGATTGTTGGTCATGGCTGGGCAGTGGGAAGAAAGCAATGGATTGAAGCAACTCACACAGACACATGAAGGACCTGGCCATCTCTGAACTCTCCCAGAGCTGGTTGCATTATTTTTTTAAAGATTGCTTATTATTGGGGGGAAAAAGCATGTCCTGTTGATGACTGCAGCCGGAGCAAAGTGAAACTCCAGGCACAGCAGGGGACAGATATTTTTGGGTTGGTGGAGGTCACCTCATCCTGTGTCCCTGTCCCTGGCCAGCTCCGTGCTGCCTTCTCCTTTTCTATACTTCTGAACCTTTGGTTTCTCTAAAGCTTTTGCCTACCCAGAATGGCTTTTTGGGCAGCAGCACCAGAAATTCCAGCCAGGAAGAGAGGAAGGGAGGAGGGCGTTTTTGAGGGCTGTTCATGTTTCTGTCTCGTTTAGAGGTAGGGGTTGTCCCTGAGAGCATTTTTGATAACCATTGCAATGTGATAATAACAGCTGTGTGATTATTTAGATGCAAATTAGATAGTTTATTGGCAGGGAGGCCATACATTAATGATTATGAAGATTAATGAAGGCCTGAGAAGTAAATTGGTTTTTTTGGTTTTTTGGTTTTTTTTGGCGGGGGAGGCATCTTGTGTATCTTGGGCTGGCCTGAAATTCACTGTGCAATTGGGGACGACCTTGAACTTTCAATTCTCCTGCCTCCATCTACCAAGAGTTGTGATTATTTATATTATTTATGTGGTGCTAGGGATCAAACTTGGGGCTTTGGCCATGTTAGATGAACATTCTTCCAACTGAGCTACGTCTCAGGCCAGAACTAAGTTTTGTGGGAATGATAAACTCACTTTTTTCTCCCTCATAGAAGCTTTTTGTGTTTAAGTTAGCATGGGGTCTACAATACTTCCCTCATTTTAAGTATAAGAAAACCGAATCCTGAAAGGTAACTGTGGCATCTCCTATAACTTTTTTTTTAACGTGCATTGGTGTTTTGCCTCTGTAAGGGTGCTGGCCCTCCTGGAACTGTAGTTACAGACAGTTGTAAGCTGCCATGTGGGTGCTGGGAATTGAACCGAGGTCCTCTGGAAGATTGTTCAGTGCTCTTAACTGCTGAGCCATCTCTCCAGTCACCCTATAATTGCTCTTGCTGGCTTTTCTTTGGGTCTAGTGCAGAGAATAGGAAACAGGCTGTGAAGGAGGTCCTCCTTGCTAACTTGCAAATCAGTTTCTTCCCAAAAGCTGAGCTAAAATAAAGTTGGTGGATAGAGTAAGGCAGACTCACTAGGTGGTAAATTTTGTGAGGACTGAGCCAAAGAATCCCAAAAATCAGTCTGTCTCACAGAGTGTGCTCATCTCTGTGAGAAGAAGGGTCCCTCAGCAACCTAGCTTAGCCCCTGCTTGCCTGCAAAGTGGCTGGAGGATGGGGGAATGGCCCTGGAGAGGTTGCTTCTGAGCTCCCTGTGCTGTGCAGGGATGTGCATGTCATCCGGTGCCTCTGCTGCCTGAAGATCCCCTTTTCATTGCTAATCAAAGACAATCTGTGGCTACAGATGCAGCTCCGGTGGTAGAGTGCTAGAAAGCCTAGGTTCCACCCTCAGTGATACAAGAACCGGGGTGGTAGAACAGGCTTGTAATCCCAGCACTAGGGAGGAGGTAGAGGCAGGAGGCTCAAAAACTCAAGGTCATTCTGGGCTACATAGAAAGTTCAAGGTCATACCTGGCTACTTGCAACCCGTCCTCAAGAAATCCAAACAAAAACAAAACAAATAAAAACCGAACTGTTGTGATTTTGATTGTGTTCTGACCAATAAAGCTTGCTTGGAGTCAGAGGGCAAAGCTAGCAACTAGCTAACCACAGAGGTTTGGAGGACTGTAGACAGAGGAGACAGGAAGTAGTAAGGCAGGGCTGAGAGAGAATTCAACCTTTTTGGACGGAGGAGCAGGAGAGGTGGGAAGTGACTGGAGGCTGCTCCCTGCTTCTCTGATCTTTCAGGTTCTTAGCCTGGTATTTGACTCCCGATTTCTTATTGTTAAAGATTAATTAGATTAACACTTCACCGAACAAGTAGACAAAAAAATAAATAATAAATAACATCTATATTTATTTTTAAAGGCTAAAAATAAAATAGTTCAGAGGACTCCAGCAACATCTCACCAACCAGAGGTGCCCCATGGTTGGGCACTATTATGATCTCTTTATGATGAGGAAGAACGGTCCTGTCCAGTGCTGCCATGATGGAATGAGAGGGACAAGGAGACCATCACGTAGGTCTGGGGAGGTCCACCCTGGGCTCCAAGGAGAAAACACAGGCCCACCTGGCACCTCCCAGCACCAGGCAGATGGGCACTACCATGGTGAGCAAATGTGTGGTATGGGAGAGAGACAGAGACAGAATGGTTCATGTCCTGTGGACAGAGGCATATCTGAAGAAGCAAAGTAATAAGGAGCAGGTGGTGGTAGGTGGCTTGATTGCCACCCAGGACCTGGGCTGCTGCCAGGGCCCATCTCTGGGTTCATGGCTCTGATGCAGCTGAGGTCTCTGTTGATGTCCGTGGCTCCTGATGCCACCAAAGGCAGAGAGGATAGGGACAGCCTACCCCTCACCAAGCACTCAGGAGGGAGGGTCCCAAACTTTACCTGGGCAGCACAACTGGGAATAGGAGAGCAGGTTGTGCCCTTCTCATATACCATGTGGTAGTGTGGGTGAGGGAAAGATGCCCCCCACCCCTCGCCCCTTGCCACCTGTAGCAGGTGGGGGACCTGACCCAACCCCTTACCAGCTGCAGCACTTGGGAGAACAGGCCCTGCACCTTGCTTGGGCAGCACAGTAGAGTTGATCCTATAGACAGTAGAGCAGGTGAGCCAGCCCTGAGGGTATGAGAGGGGCATGGCTGGTACCATCTCCCTCATCTTCAGTGTGATGGTGGGAGCAAGGGAAAGATGCCCTTCCCTATCGCCCCTCCTGCCTCTAGCTGGTGAGGGAGCTTACCCTCCGTTTCACCAGCTGCTACACTCAGGAAGGGGGGCCCAGCACCTTGTCTGGGCAGCACAATGGAGCTGGCCCTGTTAGCGGGGTGCAGGTGAGCTGGCCCCAAGAACATGAGCATGAGAGATCTGGCCCCACCCCTCATCTGCAATATGGAGACATGGGTAAGGAAAAGATGCCTTCTCCCCCTCTCCTCACCCCTTGATGCCTGAAGAAGGCAGGAGAGCTGCCCCTGCCCTTCACCAGCTGTAGCACTGGGGAAAATGGCCCCTCTACCTCACCTGGACAACACAATAGAGCTGGCCCTGGTGGTCCAGGTGTGGGTGAGCTGACTCTGAGTTGGGAGCCCAGCTCCCACCTTTTAAAAGGGTTCCTATGAGGAAGAGAGAGGAATAGGGAATTTGTAGATAGAAAGACAGTAGAAATGAGACAGACAGAAACACAAGATAGCTTCCGGAGGACCTGGATCAAAATCCAATGGTCCCTTCTGTCTCTTCAAAAAGGCTTTTTATAATAATGCCAAGGGGCGGGGCAAAAGACCTCCCCCTTGCTAGATCAAAGCACACCACATAGCCAAGTGCAGACTCTTCCAAACACCTGGTAACCATGCACGCATGTGGTCAAGTCATCCCCTTTATGCAGCCCTGCTGTGTAAAGCAAGCTCAGATCTCACCAGGAAACCTCTGTGTGGCTCCCACACCTGAGGGCCTGAAAGTAGGAGAACAGGTCTTGCATTCATTGCTGCATAGAGTAGACTAGCCCAGGCAATGTCAGAGAGCTCACCCTGGCCATGAGGACTGGGAGAACTGGTGAGCTGACCAACTCTGCAACTACCCAAGCCCAGAACCAGGGTTATGAGTTGGCCCATCCCAACATCCACCCCAGCTATGATCTGCTGGAGCATGTGACAGAGCATGTTCTACAGACCCAAAGCTGCAGGGCCTCCACGACACAGGACAACAACAGGATAACCAAGAGGAGTCCCAGTGAGGGCCCAGCATCGACAGTGTTGCAGAAACCAGAGGCCTCAACCAGACCCGTGACTCTTTGCAATGAACACTTGCAATTAAAGATATAGGAACACAAGGGTTTACTATGTGACTCACTGTGTCACACTACAGCTTCCATGACCAAACTTTTTCTTTTCCTTTTTTCTCTTAAATTTTATTTTATTTCAACGGGGAGGTTGCAAGGGCAGAGGACAGAAACGAAGGGACAGGGAAATGAATGGGATCAACATGCATGATGTGAAAGACACAAAGAATAAATAAAAAGGAAGTTAAAAAAATAGTTCACTCTATAACTCTCAGTGGATGTTAGTGCCAAGTATCTGTGTAACATGTGTTATAGACTAACGGTGCCCACAACCGAGAACTTTTCACCCCATCCCCTATCACCAGTATATGTGTGTGTGTGTGTGTGTGTGTGTGTGTGTGAGAGAGAGAGAGAGAGAGAGAGAGAGAGAGAGAGAGAGAGAGAGAGAGAGAGAGAGAGAGAGTTTTTTTCCTTATTCCATCTCGCCTTAATCAGAACCAATTGAACTTTTTCCTCTAGGCTGGAGTAATTCCCTCATGCTGATCCCATGCTCCATCTTCTTCTGGCTGGGACTCAAACGCACAGCCTAGAGGAGTGTGGAGGGTCAGAAGCAAAGCCCTGCAGATTCCCAGCCCTCTGCAAAGTGCAGGTCACGGGGCAAATGCTTTCGTGCCTGCTGGGGAGAGCCAGCCCTGAAACTGCTGAAAATATTAAATTAAGATTTTTTTTTCATTGTGCCCCCAGCAAAAGCAGTTATGGAACCAGTTAAGTGTCAGAGTGACTGAAGCCTGAAGTTCTGATTCTGATTCTGGGTGAATTCTCAGAACATTTGCCTTCCTCTTATTAAAGTCTTTTAATTACACCACATGATTCTTGATCTTCCATGGAAAATACCATCTTCCTGGTTCTTTTTTTTTTTTTTTAGAGGGGGGTTTAATCTTTGAATTTCATTTCTTTGTAGGTTCTTGTATTGAATTTTATCAAACTTTAACTATTACTGTAATGAAATTCATAAAGAGCAAACTATTTTCATTGTTTTGTTTCTCATCATGCTAGTACCAGCTAGTACCTGCTAGTACTGTCTGGTACTAAGACTCCATGATAAGTAATGATAATTTGAAAATTATGCAGATATCTGGCCCCTTTCTCTGTATATATTATCTACAACTTTTCAGTGTTTTTATTTTATTAGTGGTACTGCTAATTTTGCACTGATATTTGCTAGATGTGACTCTCTAAGTATTTGTTTTGAAATTGTTCAACTGAATAACAGTAGTAATTTAATTTTTCCAGTATTTGTGCATTTAGGGATTTCAGAACAAATTGTAACTGTTTGCCTACTATTTCAACTAAACACATTTCAAGTTTTACAAGTGTAATACACAGCCTGTCTATGGACCTACTGCTCATCCCAGAGATGGGAGGAGAAAGACCACAGCCCAAATCATCACAGACAAATTCATTAAAGCAAGCTTTTTTATTCGTGTACTCGGGCTGCCACCCCCTAAGGTGGGGTTTGAGAGGTCAGCATCGGATGTGAGGAAGACAAGGCTTTTATAGCTTGGTGGTAGAGGGTTTCCAAATGGCAGATTTGGCAGGCAAAATAGGTGGGGTTATAAGAGCAGAATATTAGCATAACAAGTTAGTCCCTCCTGAAACAAAGACATGTTTGCAATGTGGGCAAAACAAGATAGTCATCCTTTTGAAACAAAGGTAGGGTTTCAAGATGATTATAAACAACTTTTTGAAACAAAGACATGATCGCCACTCCTGGAACAGGTAATACAGAACCATTTGTAGTTAAGTTACATATGTGGCTTGTAGTTAGGTTACAGATGGGGCATAGTCTAGTCTTTGAAAATCAGAGGAATGAACATAGTTTATCCTTACTATAAGATGGCCTTTAAGCCTATGATGGACCCAGACTTCACTGAATGATGCGTAACTGTGAAAAACTCTCATCTCTGAGTAAACTACACAGACCAGGGGCTTTTCTGTGATGGAGGAAGGGCTTGCCAGGACCATGCCAGGCATGGCGATGGAGAATCCTCTATGTGATCATCCGCAGAGAATCAGCTGTCAGGACCTGGAAGCCGGGGTGAGGTGCATAAGACAGCTGGGACTTAACCCCTGCAGGGCTCAGAGACACAAAGGGCCTGGTGGTTCCAAGAGAGAAACATAAATTGCCCTGTGGAGGCTGAGAAATGGGTTAGATCCCTTCAATCACCATGGGCCACCGGAGCACTTTCTAACTCAGCGTAAGCAAATTCAACAAACACTGTGGCGTTCCTGCACAGCTTTCTTGCCATTTGTGGACATTCATGGCTTTTGATGGTGATCTGCAAACTATTAAGTTTCCACAGCTTCAGCATAAACTGTGTTCTCATTTGAGTACAGAGAGCCGCCTCTTCCCAGAGGGCCATGACGGAAAGTTAATCATCACCTACTGGGTCTGCCCCAGTCTTCAGGCAAATTAAGAAAATGCTTGGTTTCTGGTTATCCCTCTGTGGAAATCTTCACATCCATCTGGCACTGTAGAAATGTGAGAGCCTCTGTCATGTGTCCTGCATGCTTCTCTACATTTGGACATCAAAGCCACCTGCGGTAAGTCTTACAGTTGAACTCTGTGTGCAAGGCTGGGTTAGCATCCTGGATTACCTGTTACTTGAGAGTGACAGGGCTGACTATTTCAATCTATGCTTTTGTCGGAGGGAGGTTGAGATTTTTGTTCGCTTTCGAATTTTACATTTATTGGTGTGCCTATGCATGTGCACATGCCACAGCTCACATTTGGACATCAGAGGACAACCATTAGGAGCCTGTTCTGTCCTTGTACCATGTGGATCTTAAGGGTCAAACTCAGGTCCTCAGGCTTGGCAGCAAGCTCTAAGCACTGCAGCTTACTGAGTCCTCTGGCAGCTGAAAGTTAGTTTTTCTGTGCTCTGTATTTACTTAAATGAAGCAACACAATTTCAAATTTACCAAAAATAGTAATTTTGTTCAAAGGTGGTAAGTCGTGTGAGATAGTTAAAACAATTAGGCAAATTGCTTTATTTTTGAAATATTTATTTTTCTTACACTTTGTGTATATGTGTGGGTCTGTGTAGGGGTCTGTGCATGTATGTGCACAAGCCTGGGAGTCCAGAACAATGTGCCATATTCCTTGGAGCTGGATTTGTAAGTGGCTGTGAGCTACCTGATGATGTGGGTACTCAGAACTGAACTTGGATACTCCACAAGAGCAATGTGAGGTCTTAACCTTCGAACCATCTCCCCAGCACCAATTAATTTCTTTTTATTCAGACAGTTTTTCCCACCATCTCACAAACGAGCTTAAAAAAATTGTTGTCTATAGCTCATTGTGAAAAATACAGTTAAAACCTCAATTGTGTTTTTTCTCCGTCTGAAATTAGAGGGTATCCATTTCAAAGTCATGGCTTTAAAATTGTGATAGTTACATTGAAAGGAAACTGATAATTAAGCTATGCACCTGAAAAGAGCATCTGCCACCAGCCAGGAGCATCTCCTCACAGCCATGCGTCACCCCTCACCCAGGAGGAGCGTCCCCCTCATCCAGGAGAGTCTTCTCACACTCGCGTCACGTGGACTGTCAGTCTCGCCACACTGCCTCGGTGTACCTTCATCCTTCATGTGTGGGTGCACACTTGCTGTAAACCTATTCTTCCAAGGCTTTTTCATAAGAAGAAACTAGGGAGCACAACCTCCTGAGATATTTTACTGGAAAAAAATTTCTTTTTTCCACCATTTTGTACTTGGCATGAAATTATGTAGTACATTTGTTTGAGGGCCTCTGGTTGACCCAGAACTGACAAGTGCCCCTCTGCTCTTGCAGAGGACCTGGTTTTGGTTTCCAAGCCGACTCTGTGAAAAGTGTTTTATTACCATTTGCACTATGTTAATAATGCCACGGAGGACATTTTCTTGGATGCTTTGAACACATCCTTTTGTTGCACTTTATTCAATGCGAGTGACTGATTCCTGGAAAATTTAGCTTCATGGCTCCACCAAACATTCCTCCTCAAATTACTTAAAGTTAATGGCAGTGGTTTACATTTTTAAATGAAAGTGTTTAATCTCTGAATGTAAAGCTTCAATGGGAAAAGAACAATTTCCATGGAACTCGGGTAATGACGCATTCTTTCTTAAAACTGTCCATACAAGCATTTGGGTAATCATCAAAATCCAAGCTATTGAACTGCAGCTGGGCATGGCGAAGAACAAAACTGAAGCTCTAAAAGAGGACTGATTAGACGTACAAAACACATTCTGGCTAGAGAGATGGCTCGGTGGGCAAAGCACCTGCCTCGAAAGCATGAGACCTGAGCCCCGAGATACCACATAGAAAGCTGGCACGTGCCACATGCCTGCAGTCTCAGCAGTGGTGAGGTGAGCGTAGGCAAGGCAGACCTCTGGATGCATGCTGACCACCTGGTCTAGCTCACTGGGCTAAATTACAGGCCCGTGAGAGATCCTGCCTCAAACAAGTGGTAGAAGGCAATCAAGGACCAACATTGGAGTCTGTCCCCTGACTTTCTTCACATGAGTATACATCCATGCACACAAGCACCCACATGTATGTGTGAAGCGCGCACACGCACACCACAAGATGCATACCAACAAGAAGCAAAAGCAAAGAAAAAAACGTCACCAACAAGACCCAGGAAAGCCTCACAAGTTTGTGGTCTTGTAGGCAAGAGCGATGGATGTGGCTCTATTTGTGGCAGTATTCAGAACACCAAATCTTTTTATTTACTACTTTTTAGTGGTCTAGCCTGTCACCATGGCTGCCTTATTACTTCTCCTTCCATAGGTCCCCAAACAAGACCAAACCTTATTCCTTAGCATGTTTGAAACCGTACCTGTGAAACAGAGGCATAGAAATTCCTGGAAACAAAGGGCCAATGGCTGCGATTTTATACAAAGTGTTTTCTTACGGGAGGTGGAGTTCATCCTATACTGGATTTGCATTGGTATTTAGGCTGTAATCACTATTCCAGGGCATTTCACAGGGAAAGTTGGAGGTGGGCAGTGTTCACTATAGCTACCTTCTGGCACACAGAGAGAGGGGTACATTGAGAGTCAACAGAGAGCCTTTGGAACCTGCAGGAGACATATGGAAAAAGTTCACAACCACCTAGCTGCCCTTGACTTCTCCTTCTTCCTCATGCCCACAAAAGCAGACTGTTTCCAAGTCAGGTGGATTCTGGTCTCACAGTTGGAATGCTCCTGTTCCTCTTTGCTGTGAAGTTCAAGCCACCACCTGCCTCCTCCCAAGCGCTAAAGCCATGTCCTGAGTGTTGAAGAACTCAGGCCTTCCAAAACAGAGAGGGCTGTGAGCAGAGCAGGAGTAGACCCAGACTCCTGCCATTGCCCAGGCTGGAGGCAGCCTGACCACTGTTAGGCCGCATGGGTTTTCCATGATCTACATCCCACTGTAGAACCACAGAGGAAGTCACCCCTGGGTCATGATCTTCTGCTCCTTGCAGTGTAAGACCTTCCCTGCCCTCAGAACCTTTCAGAGTAGACATTTAGCTTTTCCTGGCAGGGTTGACACTCTCCCTAGCCCCCAGCCACACTGCTTATTGCCAGTGTCTATTTCTTGTCCTGTCCAACGATGATTTGAGTCAGTGCCTCTATGTCTCGCTAACTCCTCCTCCTCTCCAAAGCCCAACACTGAAGACCCATCCGGTCCTCACTCTGGGCTTTCCACTGGTACAGCCTCCATTTTCAAATAAGGAAGAGAATACAGAAACTCTAATAATGCTTCCCTCACTCTAACTTCTGTTTCCTGGACGTCTCAATGGCATCCACCTCCTCAAAGGAGGGATCTCCTGCCCTCGGCAGCCTCACAAGGCTCAGTTCTACCTCAGCAGCCTTCTCCCACACAGTGAGGCCCTCCATCCAAATTTCCTGGAGAATGGCAGCAGGCACTTAATCCTTGGATGGAAGTCTGTGAGCTGGTTGGCTACACTCAGTAAAGCCAGATGTTAGCACGCATCTTCTTCCTCTGACTCACAGGAACTCACCGGCCGACTCATATGGAACTCACCCATTTAATGGAATCTGATCCTACTCAGCAAGTCCTTCAGGACCTGTCTTCCATTGGAACAGTTTCTGTGTGGAAGCAGAAAGGAGCCTTGGCGAGACAGTGCCTGTTGACTAAGTTCCTGGGTGCAGAGTGTCGCTAGAAAATTCATGACCTGGTTTCCTAAGTCTCCGTCCACCCCACCCTCTTTTATGGACACCAAGGTTCACTATGTAGCTGTTGCTGACTTGGAACTAGCTATGTAGACCAGGCTGGCTTGTGTTTTCTCTCTAGCAAAATCTCAATAACTCTTTATGAATGGAATACGTTAGATTGTCTATGTGCTTACGCAACAGCAGCCATTGGCAAGGGTGTGAGTTACTTTGTTTCACTGTAACAAAATACTGGACACAGTAACTTGTAAGGAGGAAGGTTATATTCCGCTCATACTTCCAGAGACTTGGCTCACAGTAACAGGGCCAGGGGCAGAGCAAAGGTGGATGGCCAGGAGGCCGAGAAGGGGAACATAGAGCACGGCTCACACAGTTCGCTCCCTCATATTCTTTATCTCCTCTGGGACCACAGTTACTGGTCCACTGGAAACTTCCTCACGGACACACCCACAGGTGTGCCTCATTCTCCCACAAGCACTACTCAATCAGCTAGTGGACATGAAGATCAGCCCTCACAGGAAGCCTCCGTGTGCGGTCAAGCACCTTGGTTGCAAAGATGACTCCAGACAGAATTTCTATAGTAACGTGTTTCTTCATCTCCTCCTTTTGGACATCTAATTTTAGACTGTGGCTTTATCACCAGTTGTGGAATGAGTCTCAAGTGATCTTAACAATTGCTAACAGAACAGTAGGCAGCAGCTTTCTCATCCAGGGTCTGGGTAAAGCCTCCAGCTGACATTTTAGACTTCCTGCAAAATTAGCATTTACTGTGACGGTGGTCCCTGCAGACCTTGTATATGTAGAGTCCACAGAAGGATGTTAAAACAGTAACGCTTAAGGACTGAACAGGCATGACCTTCAAAAACAGCCTTTTTGGTTTCCAAGGCATAAATGTACGCTTTTCTAGAACTCCCACAACTAAGATTATGAACTTGATTAGCAGTGAAAACATGTTCAAACAGCCTGTGCAAACTATGGTTTTTTACTTTCTCCTTTGTAGTCCTGTTCGCCTCAGGGACCACTCTAGGATCCAACTTACTGAAACAGAGAGAGCAAAGTTCCTCAGCAATGTCTGAGCTGTACTATCAGAAGCCACCCAGTTCCTAGGTGTGTCCACTACAAGGCCACGTCAGCACAGCTCTCCTGAGAAGCCCACACCTTAGCTCTTGGGTCTGCATTTTCTTTTTCCCAAGTGCCTCTCTTCCCATTAACCTCATGCTTAACTCTATGTTTAAATCTCTTTCCAGCTGTGCTTCATACTGGCTCATCCTGAAATGCTTTTCTGTGGTGGAGTCGAGATTCTTGGAGGTCTCTGAAGAGAGCACTAAGCCAAAGGAGGCTGTATCATGGAGCTGTGTTTCTGGCCCCACCCCACGGCCTGTGATTGATGGGTCTTGGGTAATCTCACATGAAGCCTGAGAAAATGAGCTGGACTTCTGGCCTCCAAGCTTTCGGTGAAAACCCAAGTCTTGGTGCCTTCAATTTGGTGCTGTTTTTAGCCTGTGGATCCTGGAATTTTAATCCAATCCATGGTTATGGATAGTTCACAGGAGATAGCAATGTCATTTCAGCTTGGATTACATTTTAACAGTGTATTAATTAAATTCCAAGATACAAAAAATGTCCCCAGAGTCACAGAGACAATTATTACCGGTGTGTGAATTCAGAGCACAGGCTATCCTTCACTCCGATACGCTAAGCAAAGAGCCTCTGGGGTGCTCTGCCTCTAGACTGCCAGGAACACGGAGAGGAAGTGAGTCTGTAGGGAAATGCCTGCACTTTCAAACCGAGTCACTTTATTATCCATAGCAGGATAAATGTTCCGTTTTCAGTGTACTTGGCACTGTAGCTAGGAGATATCTCTTTTGTAGTTCCTTGTAACCTAACCCTTTCACCAGGGAGCTCTCGCCCTAAGCTTTTGCCCTCAGCCTTAGCCTTTTCAATTAAACAGCCAACCAGCCACCACCACCACCAATAGAAAACTCCTATTTTCCCCAGTGCTGGAGAAAAGAGGATCCCTGGCCAGCTAGTTTTGCCATAATGGCAAATTCCAACCCGGGGCCAGGAAGAAAAATCATGTTTAATAAAATAAGGTGGAGAGTGATAGAGGAAGTCTCATTGACTTCCAGCCTCTGCATGCCTGTACACACCCATGTGCAAACACAGACAGACAGACAGACAGACACACACACACACACACACACACACACACACACACACACATACACCTGCGCGCGTGGGGATGGGGAGGTGAGGGATGTGGGTAGAAGTAAGTGGGTAGCATTGAATGCCTGTTCTGTAAAATGTGTCTTACTTTGATTTTTAAATGATTTTGGTTGAGTTCATTTTATTGGGACAAGTAGAAGGCATGTGTAGAGGTGAGGATTCCTCCCTCCTTATTCTGTCCATCAGATTTTAAGTCTGCTGTTGGCAGGATTTAGCACTTGATGCTACCGCAACACCTTAAAAGAACCCTCTGCACGTGTGCCTTTGACTGTCTTCCTGTTTCATTAGCATATATTAATTCTATACACTACAATTTCAGTGTGACATTTTTACACATGTGCAGAATGTAGTTTGATCATATTAACCTTCAACTCCTCTCTTGCCTCCTCCTCTTCCTACTAATACATTTCCTCTTCCCAGCAAGTTCCTCTTTTGCTTTCATGGCGTGTGTGTGTGTGTGTGTGTGTGTGTGTGTGTGTGTGTGTATGTGCACACGTGTGTTTGTGCGTGTGTGTGCCAATGAGTTTAACTGGTGTTTCTTTCTAGAATATGGATGAGATAGTATTTACAGTAGCATGGTCAACTTATCCATCACTACACCATTAATGAAAACGTCTTCCCTCACCCAGTAACTATCAACGGGCCATAAATCCTTAGGATGAGCTAGATGTATTTGACATCTTATAAATTCCCTTTGTTTTTAGGCTGGTCTTAACTTGCCATACTTTCTGTCTGGTTTTGTTACTCCATTAAAGTTCTGTTTTAACTCCCCACAGGTGATCTGCTAACTTGGCCTCTGGGGAGGCATGGGAAGGTTCAATCACCAACCTTTTATTATTTTGGGGGATTAGTGATTTTTTTCCCTCTTTGGGGATATGCTCAGTGCTAGGCAAAATTTCCATTATTATTCCAAAAGAAGGATGTTTTAAAATTGATAAAAGCCTAATACTCAACAAAATGAATTTTGCTAATTACAGAGCTGTATTTTCTACCCACTGTTAACACCTGTCGAATACCAAACAAACATCTTAATATTAACCCAGGCAGTGGTGCCTTGGCTGATTGCAGAAATATTTCTTGAGACATAAACAAGAAAGCAAAAATTAATTATTACTTATTGGGTTTGAATTAATAGTTATTCTCATTTCCATCAACTTCAAATGAGATTTATTTTCAAAGTCAAACTATCCAGAGGAGATTTTCAGTGGTTTGGGGGCAGCGGTTTTCTGAGAGGCTCTGGGAAGATGTTTAATTTCAACTCATGTTATTTCTACTAATATTTAAAACTGTGAATGTTAATTGCTTCAAGCACACCTTTGTCTTTTTCCAAGATGTGGTATGCAGAGGAACATTTTCAGTAGCAAGCAGATCCCGCAAACAGTTCCAAGCTAGCCTCAGACATCGATGTGAACTTCTTATTGCCACAGGTACATGTTTAATTATTATCTGAATTTCTTGCTTCACTAAGAATTCACACTGGAATAGTTTGATCACTTAATAAAGGATGATAAATTGTGCTGGATGTTTCGTAAGCTGAAACACTTTTCTATTTTTTCCCCCTGTGCTGGAGGTAGAGACCAGGGCCTTATTCTTGGGGAGAACAGGTCCTCTACCATCATACCTCTTGGTCTCAAATCATAAGAATTTGTTTAAAGGAAGACACAGGTATACCCGCCATCATGCTAGATAAAACCTACATGGTACTTGTGACAATGAGGGAGTCACCAGATGTAACCACTTGTGGTGACTTTATATCTGTAGGTTCTTTGTATATCTTTACTCAAAATCTGGAGTCATTTTTTTTTCTGTCCTGCAGGACTGAACTTAGTGTTTCACTTCTTATAATGGGAAATGGTTGTGGTGGCTGGAGGTGATCTCTAGGTTAAGAAAGAGATGGTGGCCCAACTTCTACCTTGGTCCTTGAGACCTCAGGATGCATGCATGCTTTGGGAGAATGTTCCTCAAGTCAGAGGATCCACTGCCCTGAACATAGCTAGATAGAGACAGATCTCACAAAGATGTAGAGACAGACAAGGAGACACCTGGGAACTCTAGCTCATCAATTCCATTACTCAGTACATCTACCCTGGCACCATGCCAAAGAGAAAAGCCTAGATGCGTCCCTAACTCCAGCTGTTACTGGCTACATCCTCCTGAACGTCTCTAAGTCGAGTTTCTCTGGACGTCCCACCTTACTGAACTTGAGATGTGGCAGAATGCACCAGCTAGTTAACTTCATTAAGGTTTAGATGAGTATTCAATAGCTTAGACACCTAGAGAAACTACCCCAGCTAGCCTGGGTAACTACAGAGAGGATTAAGTGCCAAATTAAGAAGTGCTCTAACTTGCAATGGTCAGGTGACTAGAGACAGGGTTTCATGTAGCCCAGGCTAGCCTTGAGCTCATTATATAGCCAGGGATGATTTTGATCTTCCGATATTTCGGCCTCTGCCTGAGATTGCAAGTATGTACCACTACGCCTGGTTAATAGAAAGTCTTTATTTTTTTCCCTTGCTGTTACTGGTTTCTTTATCATTGCTGCCTCTTTTGGGGGGCCTCCAGGCAAGGTGATAAGGATCTGGAGGTGCCTGTGGAAGGCTGACTGACTAGGTCAGTCAGCAGCAGTTTATCATTAGCACAGGTCCCAGCCAGCACTACCCTTACATCAGTGAGTGTGTGTGTGTGTGTGTGTGTGTGTGTGTGTGTGTGTGTGTGTGTGTTTATCGGGTGTGTGTTCTCCCATTTTTTCTTGAGGACTGAAAAACAGTAAAGTTTTACTGTAAATAGTGGTTATCAAGCTTTCAGACAGACACAGAGAACCCCAAGAATATGTAAGCAAGAGAGATGGTGGGCAGGATTTGGAGGAAACTGCCATTTTCCCTAGCATCCATGTGAATTCAACTAAGTTAAAAAGGAGACTTAGGAGTTCACAGGCCTAAATGGGGCTTGAGAATAAACTTCTGGGAATAGTCACAATTACTCCTACAGCGCTGGTGTAAACTAAGAATACGATGATTCTAGAAAATCAAATTAATTGACAATTGCCACAGAAGCTTCCCCTCCCAGGCAGGCTTGTCTGTGAGTACAGCTCTGCTCACTCATGTGGAAAACAAAATCCTATTCCCCAAAGAGAAAATTATTTATAGTGCAGGTAGAGATTGTTCTCTTCCTGAGCTGTGTGAGATTTCACTTGCACGGTTTTGAAGCCTTCTGGGGAAAGATTCACAGAGCACTAAGGGAGGAAACATTTCCTGGTCCCGGCCTCCCTCCCCAGGGAAGACACTTGTTCAGACAGCAAGAAGAAAATGGCAGAGGTTCCCCTGCTACCCTGGTGGGTTCCCGAGAACCAGACGGTGTGAAGCTAGGAGCTGCAGACACAGTTGGGTTGGCAAAGTGCTTGCTCCCTGCCCGTGTGAGGGCCTGTGTTCAGATCCCCGGAACCCGAGTAAAAACTCCTGCAATCCCAGTGCCGGGCAAGCAGAGGCAGGAGTATGCCCGGGCATCCTACCAAAATGGGTGAGCTCAGTGCAAGACCCTCTCAAAAGAAATAACAGGGAAAGTGATTGAGGAACATGCCTGATTTCAACCTGTGTGTATGTGGGGGTTATGCATAACACACAAACCCAGCACTCGCACTCACAAGAAAGTGTGACTCCTAAAATATGTCTAAAATACAACTGTGTTGACTAGTGTTCTCACCTTCATAATTTCACCATGTTATTACTTTTAAGTTTAAAGGCCAGGGCATATAATTACAAACTCTGGTTACATAAGCAGATGTGGATTCTGCAGAGAGCTGTGTGCTCCGTGGGTATCTGCCATGGTTGGAGACACTGTCTTGGCATGAAGATTGCCCCATGAAAACACAGCTGACTGAGAATCACCTCCATCCTTGTTTTTTGCTTCCTTGGATGGCAGCTCCTGCGGCTCTTCAACCCCAGGCTCTCCACTCTCACACTGCTGACCTGGATGAGCTGGAAACCACAGTCCCACTTTTGGTTACTTTCAGACAGACATGCTATGCATTGTCCTATGACTTCAATTACAATCATTTAAAAATCAAACCCTGGTCATTTCAATATAGAGTGATAGGTGATCACTAACCAAGTAGGAGGACCATTGTCCTCATTGTACAAAAGGAAAATGTTTCCAGAGATTATTGAATCATCTTGCTGTGAGCTCTCCACTGCAGGACATAATCTCATTCGTTCCGCAAAGAGAACCCTCTGTCTAAGGCAGTGTGGGCACTGAATAAGCATAGGGGCAGTTTAGGACACAAGCTCACAAGTGCGTGAGGTAGTAAGAAACGTACAGTTGAAGAGCAGTATTGTTATATAATGGAGATTCAAAGATGATAGTTCAGTCATGTGTACTGCTAATTGTCAGGGATAAGGATATAGCTCAATGGTAAAGGTGTACATAGCCCTAGATTTCATGCCCAGCACTGGGTGCATGTGTGCTCAATTATGCACACACTCACATATGCGTGGTAACATTTGTTGATCTGTATGTTGGGTGTACATCTAGGGACTTAATTATTCATTTAGACCCTTAAAAAATCCCCCAGGTCTTTGTTATATCCATTGTACAGATAATGATAGGGAGGAACTGAGAAATTAAGCAACTTTCTAAGTTTTGCAGAACTATATGTAAGAACCAACATTCGGTCCCAAAGCTAGGCTGCAGAAATGTGTAAACAGCTACACTAGATGGATGGAGTAGAGAAGCTGCATGCATACATGGAGGGTTGCCTCTCATGGTGTGTGTATGTGTGTGTGTGTGTGTGTGTGTGTGTGTGTGTGTGTGTGTGTACCATGCATAGTGTCAAGGATGGAACCCCGTGCTTTAGGTATATCAGAGTCTCTCACTAGAACCTGGAATTTATCAATTAGGCTAGGCTGGCCGGCCAATGAGTCCCAGGGATCTACCTGTCTCTACCTCCCCACAGCAGCCTTCTAAGTATGCTTTACCGTACCTGCCTACTTTAAAATGTGGGTTTGGGGGCTCAAACTCGGGTCTACCTGCTTCCTTGGCAAGCTCTTTACCACCGGAACTATAGCCTGAGCCCTAGAGAAGTACCCCTAAGGGTTAGGCTACAACTCAGTGGGTGTGTCTGCATCACAACAATGTTGGATCCATCTCCAGCACTGGCAGCAGGGAAAGGATCCTTGCAACGCAAATAAAGTACACACAGGAGGCTTTCCTCCAGGTAATTTTCAGTCTGTCTTTCATAAGGAGCGGGAGCAGGGAAAATTCACCCTGCCTCTTCCTTGGAAACACAGGCTTCAAGTAAGGAGGTATCTTTTCTAATACTAATTTAGCACCAGCCCCCAGGTGTTCTGAACCGGGGAACTCTTCAAGAGTGACGCAGAGTGACAGTGATGAACACATTTCAGGTGACACTTTCCCCGAGTTTGGGTTTATTTATCTCATTAATATTTTTCTTTAGGCAAAATACATTCGCTATGTTCTCTCTATTTATAAGGTGGAACTGTTTTCTTTCTTCAGTGTGATGACCTTCCACTGGGCACTGGGAAAGCATAAGGACAGGTGTTCAGATGCCCCAGGAGCATGGTTTAAAATGCGAACTCTGTGGGTGTCCTCAGTTCTGGTTCCGAGGAGGAGCTGCTTCACCACAAGGGTTTGGGACTTCGATGTTGGTATTTCATCCACTGTTGCTGTGTTCCTAACATGGGGTCCCATAGTGCCACCAGAGTCCTGGCTCAGCTCTGATGGAGAGGACGGCTGGTCGCCATCTTTTCCGACAGAGCTTCTGGTGGAACCTGATAAAAGCTGCCATCTCGCCCTGGACCTGAAGCTTGGGTTTCCCATGCTGTGGCTGCATCACTCTTCATAACTCCATTTATGCACCACCTTGTTTGAAATCTTGCAAATGAGCCAAGGCTGGTGATCTAGCTTTCCTATTAAGATATAAATAGGCTCAAAATCCAAAGACAGCCCTACTTGCTTGTCAAGTCCTTTTCAACCTCGAAGTAGAAGTGTTCCTTAGTAACAGGTGTCTGCTCCTGCATCTCGGTTTGAGCATTTTCAAGCATGAGACAGAAGGTGGGAAAATGAGGTCAAGAAAAACAGAAGCAGCCACAAAACTATTCTGAAAGGGGGAAATCTCCTGTGAGGGAATTACTGTGAGTCCTTATAGAACATTGAGCCACCAGGGGCCAGAGAGAAGGCTCGCTGTGCAAGCATGAGGATCTGAGTTCAAACCCCAGCACCCATGTAAAAAGCCTGGCATGGTGGCATGCCAGTACTCCAGAGGTGGAGAGGAACAGATTCCTGGGGCTCATCGGCCAGCCAGCCTAGTCTAATCAGTAAGCTCAAGGTTCAGGGAGAGATTGTCTTTCAAAAATTAAAGATGGAGAGAAATAGAGGAATACACCTAAGCTCAACCTCTGGCCCTCACACATGGGCAAGCACACACACACACACATACATACTCTCTCTCTCTCTCTCTCTCTCTCTCACTCTCACTCACGCGCATGTGCATGCACCTTATTCCACAAACATCTGATTCATCTGAATATCTAGGAAAGCATTTGTGAACCTGGACTTGTGAATGGATAAAGGTGAACAGGCCTGGGGTTGCTGTTTCTCCTGAGAACTTCAACGGTGTGTGGGGGATGCACACTGAGGAAGCTTTTTTTTTCAGCTTCCTCTTGTACTCAGCTAGATGCCCCCTGAGAGACGAGAGCTGTGTCTTCTGAAACTCCGTGAATCCATCACATCCTCTACCACCAAAGTATGATGGCGCATCATCTGTAAGGATGCAGGTGTCAAGGCTGTGCTGGGGGAGGAGACATTAAATGGTGCTGCGGAGAGGGTAGGGGTAGGAAAGAAGTTCTCTCATGGTAGAAAACTCTACAACTTAACAAACGAAAACGGCTCATCTCTTTCAGAAACCTCAGCTGCCAGCCTGTCGTGGGTGTGGCCCATGCATTTTATTGTGTGCCGCACACAGAACCACTGCAGCTATGGAAGCCGTGAGTCGATCATATTCACTTAGGCTCAGTGTCACGTCACATGGAGGCCGGTCTTCTATAGAGACCAGAGAAAAAAGTAGCGATGTCTCCTCAGGCCCGTGACAGGAGCAGAACATTTTGCTCCAAAAGTGTTGTGCTGGTAGACACTGCAGCAAGACAGCTTCTCCCCAGTGCAAGGAGCCATGCTGCCTGGACTGAGAGTGTCCCAGCTGGCACAGGAACAAATACCTTCTCCTGCAGTGACTTAGTGTTGTTGGGTAAACAATGCCACTGGAGCCATCTCCCCCTGGTGTCCCAACAAGAGCATGTGTTTTCACAATGGCCTGGAACGCATGTTCTCCAGGGCCATGTTCTGCCAGATTACACAGTCCCTCTCGTGCACAATGGCGTAAGAGGAATATGGACATTCTAATTGCAGATGCCTTCTGTTAAAAGTCATTCTCGGAGGTAAAATTAGGCAACTGATCCTGGTCCTTTTCATACGCTATTGTTCCTCTAAGATCACAAGGGAATTTTCAAAGATGTTGTGCTGAATGTTGGGTTTCATTCTTCAGTGCTGGACTAAAGACAACACTGTGGCAATTAGGAAAATGTTCAGATAATGGCCCAGGAGAGGACAGAAGGGTTGGCCTTGACCTTAGAAGATGAAAAGGGCTCTGTTCATTCTACCCAGTGGAGAGCCAATGAATGGGCATCTGTGTTCACGTGTTTGCTCCGTGAGGGTTAGGGTCTGTGCTACTGTCTTCCAGTGACAAGGTAGAAAGCAAGGGGACGTACACTGAGGAGATGCTCAGCTGAGGAAGTGCTTGCTTGCAAGCAGGAGGACCAGCCTTGCATCCCTGGCACCCACATAAGAAGCAGGTAGAGACAGGAAGATCTGTGAGGCTCTCTGGCCGGCCAGCAAGCATAGCTTAATAGAGGAGCTCCAGGTCTCAATGAGAGACCCCGTTTCAAAGAAACAAATAAATCGATTTAAAGGGTGGATAGCTACTGAAGAACAGCACCTGACTTTGTCCTCTGTCTTGCACATGGGTGTGCATATATTTGCACACACGCACACATACAAGCACACACATACATGCATATGACAAAATACAATAAATGAATAAAGAAGAAGTGGAGTTAGGCAGCAGTATGACAAACTTAAGTCAGCTTTAAGAAAGAACTGTGTGACAGGATTATCACATAGGAGGGAAAACAGCAAAGTCTTTGCTAGAATCTAAACAAAAGTGAGATTTCCTTATTCTTCAGGTATCTATTTCTTTTGTTTTGCATCACTGGGCGTTTAAATGTGTTAAATATGACATGGAAAAGCACGAGGATGCAGAAAATAAGTTGTGAGTTACAATGATAAAGTTAATTCCTATGGTGACTCTGAAGCGACCTCTTCATTTTTTGGAGGTGGGGTAACCTTGGAAGTCAGGCATGTGTGTGATTTCTAAATCTTTGTTTGAAATAACTAAAAAAAATGGTTCCTTAAGAGTGCTGGGTCTACACTTGATCTTAGCCAAAAGGCCGAGAAGCCGGGTGGTGGTGGCGCATGCTTTTAATCCCAGCACTCGGGAGGCAGAGGCAGGTGGATCTTTGTGAGTTCAAGGCCAGCCTGGTCTACAGAGAGAGATCCAGGAAAGGCGCAAAGCTACACAGAGAAACCCTGTCTCAAAAAAAAAAAAAAAAAAAAAAAAACAATTTAAAAAAAAAGAAAAAAAAAGAGCGCTGGGTCTGGTGGCACATGCCTGGAGTCCCAGCTCCTTGGGAAGCTGAGAGAGGAGGATTACAAATTCAGGGCCCCTCTGAGCTACAGAGTGAGTTCCTGGTCTTAGGTCTTCATCCACCTTAGATCAGATTCGAATCCTTGGCCCTGCTGGGCCTCCAGCTTGCCAGTTTACCCTTACTTTGCACTTTTGGCAGCCTCCAGTCCCACGAACCAATTGGTGGTTCTAAGAGAGCGTGGATTTTTGTTTGTTTGGTTGGTTGGTTTAGTTTGTTGTTGTTGTTGTTGTTTTGCTTACTCAATTGCCTCTTGAGATGTAGTGTCGTTTCTCAGACTGTTCTGCACTCACAAATTAGCTGAAGATAACATTGAACTTTCTGTCCTCCAACCTCCATCCTTCTCAGGGCTGGGAATACAGGAGTGTGCCATTATACATGATGTGTGTGGTGCTGAGGCTGGAACTCGGGGCTTTGACATGCTAGGCGAGCACTCTACCAACTGAGACACATCCCCAGCTCTATCCAATTGGTTTTCTCTAGAGCACTGTCCAGTACAGCAGTTGTCAACCTGGGGGTTATGACTCCTGTGGGGTCAAATGACCCTTTCACGGGGATCGCCTAAGACCATCGGAAAACACAGATATTTACATTATGATTTGTAACAGTAGCAAAGATGCAGTATGAAGTAGCAACAAAAATAATTTGGGGTCACCACAACATGAGGAGCTGCATTAAAGGGTCATAGCCTTAGGAAGGTTGAAAACCACTTTACTAGTACATCTTGTTTCCTTGTAGGTTCCTGTTCATTGAACATGCATTTCTACTTTGTTGAAGAGACATGTCCCCAGAGCAGAAGAAGACTGACTTTTCAAGCCAGCTGGCCGTACCTCTAATAGGACACTTTCTCTCCAGCTTGCTCTACCTTGTATCCCAGGATGCAGAGCCGTGCCAGCCTGGGATCCCTGAGTCTGTTCTGGCTTGCTGTCATTGAGTTGTCTGGGTGCTGTTAATTTTCAGAGTTAACTAATCCAGCAAGGTTTTGCTGAATGAGTGACTACCACGCCCCCAGATGGGGAGATGATGTGCCTTCCAGAGAGGGCTACCCTTCAGCTCCTTTCTGTTCTCCACTGATCTCGGAGCCCTTCCAGAAGCATCTCAACTCTGCGGGATCCCAGAACTTGAGCCTTGGAGGTGAAATTTGCTCAAGGCAAAGATCCAACTTCTCCTTCTGCTTGAACGGAAGAGCGAGATTAAAAGAGAAAAATGGCTGCATTGAGGCCAGAAGACAGAACTGTGCTTCACCTCAGTCTGGTTTAGCAGTTAATTTCTCCTCAAGAGGGACATTAAGCCATTCTACCTGGCAGACAGGCCCTGGCTGTCTCAGGCCGGTGTGGGCCGTGGGGCAGGATGAATGATTAGACTCTGCATTAGTCATAGGGAGACAAGGCTCGTATTCTTCCCCTGTGCTTCATCAGGAAATACAGGCTATCCTTCCACTGAGTATTTGCTTAACCAGGTCACAGGAATTCTTAATTCAGAAAGAGGAAAAAACAACGGCTGCTAATGAGGTCTAGGGCATTTGAGAACATTCACAGGTGTTCCCGAGCCACAGGAACACGGCTGTTCGCTCACCCTGGCCTTGGCCTAGCTTTTCGTTCACGTTAATCAGCCGTCCTGGTCAGTACTGACTTTCAGCTCAGAAGCAAGCTGTGTGATAGCTGGTTGTTGTAGATTTCTTAAATCAGAAGGAAACTGTGATGTCTGTGGCCAGGAGCCTGGCAGGGGTCTGTACTGAATACGCTCCAAACCTGTAATACTTGTGATGATAGTCTGTGAACCTAATTGGAAATAAGTACGTTTTATAAAACACCTAATCCAAGAGTGTTGAATGGCTCTAACTTAGCCCCTGAACTGTGCAGACTTTCTAGAAACATAATGTCAGTTGACAAATCAGTAACCAATGTAGCCCTTTGCATTGGCAGATGCATCTGAGAGTCCTAGGAAGAAGTCCAGGGGCTCCCAGCAGCCTCCTTGGTGCAGAAGCTCAGAGAAATAAAGGATAGAATCAACAGGAAGTCCCAAGTGTCCACCTTATAAGACAGGAGGTCAGCAGCAGAGGTGAGGGTACCACACAGGACTCCTTGCGCTGACTGGGAGAGTCGTACTAATGTCTGCAGCTGGTCCTAGGGTCCTCACCAAGAGTCTGGGAAGTAGGTGCTGTTAAAATCCTCTCCAGGGCTGGGGAGATGTCTCAGTCAGTAAAATGTTTGATGTGCAAGGACCTGAGTTCTATCTCAGAAGTCATAAAATGTTGAAATCCCTGCAACAGGCAGATGGAGACGGCAAGATCCCTGGGCTCCTTGGCTAGGCAGCCTAGCTGAATTGGTAAACTCCAGGTAAAAGTGAGAGACCTTGCCTCAAAAGCCAAGATAGAATGCAACTGAGCAAGGATGTCTGAGGTTGGCCTCTGGCTTGCACATTCTTACACATACGTGTACATGTACATGCATACAACCATCTCCAGTCTTACAGATGAAGAAGTTAGGGCACTAAGAGAATAATTTTCTCAGTCACACAGATGGCCAGGTCCAGGTCCAGTCACTATAGATCTGTGGCTTGTCATTTGCTAGCTCTGCTGTTTGGAAAGTTGGGTTTCTTGCTTCTTAGGGTGGCAGGGCACAGAATCTTACTGGTGAAGCTAATTTTAACCTCCCTATCAGACACCCATATGAAGGTGAAATTGGACAACTGGGCATTTCAATGTGAAGAAGATCAGGGCTGGATTCAATTCACTGGATATCATGGACATATCAGTGATGTCTAAAGGACTGGTGTTGTGGAATATTATTTTAAGTTATGTTGCTTTTGTTTATGTTGCATTTATTTAATGCTGTGAAGCTATGTTACTTTGCCTGTCTAAAACACCTGATGGTCTGATAAAGAACTGAACAGCCAATAGCAAGGCAGGAGAGAGGATAGGTGGGGCTGGCAGGCAGAGAGAGTATAAATAGAAGGAGAACTCTGGAGGAGAGAAGAAGTAGCCAGAGAAGGAGGAGGACCCAGGGACCAGTCACCCAGCTACACAGCAAGCCACGGAGTAGGAAATAATGAAAGGTATACAGAAATAGAGAAAAGTAAAAGCCCAAAGGCCAAAGGTAGACAGGCTAATTTAAAGTTAAGGAAAGCTAGCAAGAAACAAGCCAAGCTAAGGCCAGGCATTTATAAGTAATAACAAGCCTCCATATGTGATTTGTTTGGGATCTGGGTGGCAGGCTAAAGATTAAAGAACAAACAACAACACACCTGGACTGAACTGTAATAGTTGTGTTAACACAAGTACCATTGTGTGTGTGTGTGTGTGTGTGTGCGCGCGCGCACACACGTGCGCACACTCCTGGTACATGACAGAATTTTGTGTGACTGACTTATTTATTTAGAGGGAGTAGGTGGCTTTAAATTTATCATCATCATCATCATTATAATTTTTTGGGTATATTAGTTTGCTTTCTATTGCTGTGATAAAGACCATGAAGATCAAAGACCAAAAGCATCTTGGGGAGGAAAAGATTTATTTCAGCTTATAATTGTAGTCCATTATGAAGAAAAAAACAGGGCAGGAACTGAAACAGAGAACGTGGAGGAACATTGCTTACTGGCTTGCTGCTATTCATGGCTCACACAACTTGTTTCTTATAAAAACCATCTTCCCAGGGCTGACACTGCCCACAGTGGTCTGTACCCTAGGACATCAATTATTGATCAAAAAAAACGCCCTATAGACTTGCTTACAGGCCATTTAGATGGAGGCATTTTCAAAGTTGAGATTCCCTCTTCCAAAATGTGTCATGTTGACGAAAAGCTAACCAGGACAAGGGGGTTGATTTCAAGGTCAAGTTTGTTTGCTAGATGTGATATCTGTGGACCTCAAGGGTGACATTATTAGAGTCTGCCAGAAAGTGCAGAGGTGCATACCTCCCCTGGAGGATATTCTATTAATGTCAGTGTTAATGGTTGTTCCAATTTGGGCTATAGCTCTGAATGATACATATTTTAATTTAGTTAACTATGTTTTTAATTAAATTTTTCCTTACTATATAGTATAATATAAAAGAGAAATACTAATACTCAGCAAATACAGTTATGACTAGATGCCGTTCAAGGCTGACACGTGTTGTGACTTTCCCTCATGAATTTATCATTTCCTCTTGGAAGTGATATCTTTTTAAAACGGGGTAAACACATTTTATGCTAAAAATCCTTTTATAAAATTTTCAGGACTTGGCTATGTGGTTCAGTGGGTAGAGCACTTCTCTAGCACGAAGGAAGCACTGGTTTTGATACCTCGCACCACATAAGGCAGGTGCAGCAGTGCACAGCTTTAATCGCAACATTTTCACGGTGGAGGCAGGACAAAGATCAGAAGTTCAGGTTTATCCTCAGGCTACATAATAGGTCTGAGGCCAGCCAGGACTGCATAAGAGTCAAAAGTGAAAACAAAACAAAAAAACAGTATAACAGATTTCCAGCTATCCATCAACTCATTCGAGAAATAAAAAATTATAAATACCATGTAAACTACTGACAATGTTTAAGATCACAGTTTCCTTGCTGCCCAGTAGAGACAGAAAGCAGACCATTTTTGTTATTGTCCATGTCATGGAGTGTCCATAGTTTCCCTCTGTTTGTTTAGCTCCCCAGGGAGTGAACTGCAGGCTTTCAACCTTACGTAATTGAATCCCGTTGCTTGTCTGCTTGTAAACCATACTTTTACATGTCAGTGGCTTTTTTTTTTTTGAGGTTTTCATGCATGCAGCTCTAATTAATTTTGTTGTTATAAATATCCCATTACTTTTCTACAGACACCATGGATTTGTTCTCATCTATTGATGGACGTTGAATTTCTACTTAGAATCCATCTACAAAAATACACAAGGACATTAGTGTTCTTCCACCTGCCTCGTTGCTGAGAAGATATGAGGGTCTCTGTGGAATTCTCTTTACTAGAAATTGAATCAACAATGGCAGGCAGGCTCACTTCTGCCATTTTAACAGACAATGACAAATCCCTATCAGCCTGTTAGTGATGAAGCAAATTTCCAGTTCTTGCCTTATATAATACTTTTTGAAACAAAGCAATTTTATATTTAAAATATCTGTATAGCCCTGTAATGCAGTATGCTTTTAACAACAGTATAAACTAGAGGAAATAAATCAGAGAAGACTGCATAGGTGAGCTCATCTGAACAGTTCAAAGCAATCTTGTACCGTGATACACTAATTACTCCAGGCAGCGTTCTTACAGAGAAATGTAGGTTTATGTGATATTTTTAGGTAGTAGACGCCCTGCTTGGAAAGTTCTGCTAGTTCTTCCTCCAACCCTCCTCCCCCCCAATACACCCTTCCTTTCTCTCTTTCAAATATCTTCCCTTACATTTAATACAAATATAAGCTTTTGATTTCACTTTCATTAGTATAAAATATTATTCATTGTTTGATTTTGCTTTTCCCCAAATATTTCTGAGAACTTCCTTTTGAGGTTCCTGGCCACTGCAGTTTCCTAAACCTACTTATAAATCTTGTTTGTCTGTACTTATTAATTTCAGGAAATTCTGTATATACTTGGAATCTAACTATTTTTCCCTTTTACAGATTCTAAATGTGGTTCACCCTCTTGTAACTTACCCTTCAATTTACTTTGTGATGTCTTCTTAATATTCGGATGGTGAAATCTCATACTTGAAACATTTGAGTTTATCATCTGTTTTTTTTTTCTAATTGTTTGTTTATTTGTTTGGAAACAGAGTGTCATGTAACTCCGACAGGCCTGGAATTCACTCTGTAGCTGGGATGATCTTAAACTCTGGTCTCTACCTTTGCTGCTGGGGTGACAGTTGTATGCAACCACTTCCTTTCTGTTTGCTGCTTGGAGTCCCACTTGGCCACCACACTGTCCTTGTCAAGTGGTCCCTGGCCACTCCTCAAACACTGTGACCTCCAAGCAGCCAGTGGCAAAGCTGCCACCTCTCTCCTTGGATGTGGTCTCCCGAGTGCTCTTTCTGATCACTGCCCAGTGGAAGGTCCACGCATCTCTCTTCAATCGCTTGCCTCTTCTTTGTTGTTTCTTCTATTTGTTTTCGTTTGATTTTGTTTTGATACAGGGTTTCATTCAGTCCAGACTGACCTCAGACTTAGTAAGTAGCTGAGGATGACCTTGAACTCTTGATCCTCCTTTTTGTAGGCGTGTGCTGCAAGCGGTTTATGCAGCTCTGGGGATGAACCCAGGGCTTCATGCATGCTAGACAAGCTTCCAGCGGAGCTGCAGCCTCTGTCACTGGCAAATTCTTCATTTTGCCGTTCTTGATTTCTCTGTGTATCAAGATTTAAGTGTAAAATTTCTCCTCCAAATGTTTTTACATTGCTCTAGCATTTTGTAGCACCCATTGTTATGACTAAGGGGTGCCATGCCATTTTGATTTTGGAAAAGTTAATGTGACTTTCTTATTTGAGTTTGCTCTTAATTTGGGGGATTTGCTCTGCAATATTGAAAATCTATGTGTGCTTTTAAAATGAAAAGCCATTTTTGATCTGAATATTTTCTTCATGATTTTTTCTAATAATTTCTTTCCTTTTTTTTAATTCCTGGAAATGATGGAACCCAGAAACTTGAATATGTGATGCAAGAAATCCACCAGGGTTTTTGCTTGCCCTCCACTATTCTTGTGGTGTGTGTGTGTGTGTGTGTGTGTGTGTGTGTGTGTGTGTGTGTGTTCAGGTCCACACACACACAAGTGTGGAGATGAGAGTTCAACCTCAGGTGGCTATCCTCAGGAGCCATCACCTTGTTTGACACGGGGTCTCTCATCAGCTTTGAAATCACCAAGGGTGGACTGGTCGGCCAGCGAGTCCTGGGAATTCCCCCTCTCCCTTGTGTGTGACTGCATTTGTGCCACAATATTGTCAGAGGACAGTCTCAGGCGTTGGTTCCTCCTAGTTTGAGGTAGGGACTCTGCTGGGGTTTTGCTGTGTACCCCAAATTTGGTGGCTCATGAGCTTCTTGGGATCCCCGTGTCTCTGCCTCACATCTCACTCCAGGAGCGCTAGGATTGCAGGTGCTCACGCTGTGCATCCAACTTTTATGGTAGGTGCTGGAGATTCAAACTCAGGTCCTTTGGCTTCCATGACAAGCATTTACCCACTTTGGAATGTTTCTTTCTCTGAAATCTGATGACCTCTGTATATCTACTTAGACTTAGGGTAGAGACTTAGAGACCAAGTGTCAACTTTGACATGTCTTTCACTGGAGAGTGATCAGGAGGAAGCCAAGATATTTGAGTAGCTTTCTCCACACCAATTACAAGTTTCTGGGTCCATTTCTATAACAACAATAACTTTCCAAGCTACCTCTTAGAGTGTAATTTTGTTATAGTTATGTGGCACTTCCGATTCCCACACTTACAGTGTGTGCTGGGGCTCACATTGTTTTTTTTTGTTGAATTTTTCTGTGAAGATTGGTGGGTTTCTGTCTACATCTCTCATAGTGACCTGTCATCAATGGTTGGTCTCTAATTGTCACGTTTGTCCTATAATTTTGTCCTTTCCTCTCTTCCATCATTTAATGACGTTTGGGGTAGGTTGATCGGCTATGTTCACTCCTCCTGGTGTCACTGCAATGTCTACACAGTCATGTGATGAAACATCCTGTGCATAAGCATCTGAAGAGCCTACCTGGGCCAGCTCTGTGCACACTAAAGGCAACAATGGGACAGTGTTCTGGTTTGCTTTCTGTTGCTGTGATGAAACATGGACCAAAAGCAGCTTGGGGAGAGAGGGAAGGGTTTATTTCATCTTACACTTGCTGGTGATAGTCCATGGCTGAAGGAAGTCAGCAAGAAACCAGGACAGGAACCTGGTCGGAGGGATACAGCAGGCACTGTGGAGGAATGCTGCTTACAGTTTGTTCCCCATAGCTTGCACAGGCTGCTTACTTATACCATTTAGGACCATGTGACCGAGAGTGGCACCAGCCACAGTGAGCTGGGCCTTCTTGTATCTATTATCAATCATGAAAACACCCCAAAGATATGCCCACAGGACAATCGGATGGAGGCAGTTCCTCAACTGAGGTACCCTCTTCCCAGATCAAGTTGATAAAAGCTAACCAGCACAGATAGGAAGATATGTAATAATAATAATAATAATAATAATAATAATAATAATAATAATAATAAACTATAATCAAGTTGGCATTTTCTCATCTCAAAATTCTAATGATAACAAGTCAAGGAGATATAAAAACAAGTTTGAAATTAAAAAGAAAATATTAATTCAGTATTTTGAAGTATATTTCATCACAATAAATTAGATGAAGTAGAAATATATTCACTCATTGTGTTTTCATACAAGTTATTGAATCTTAATATACTTGATAAATTTTAATAACACTTAGAATTATTACGCATATTAAAATATTTTTATTTTTATTTTTATTTGACTTTGTTTCCTTCTTGTCTTTGTTTCCTTTTGAAAACTGCAACAAATACCTTGCATATACACAGTTAAAACATAATGATTAAGGAAATAATTATATAAATTGACCATTACATAGGTGTTTTATTATTTTACATTTTCTTATTGTACTATGATTATATAACGGCATGATTTTGCCAATAAAATTCACTTTCACTTTATAATCCTAGTATTTATGCTATATGGCAAAAGTATGATCTGTGTGGATATATATGTTTTGAGGCGACACATGTATATCTCTCTGTGTGTACATGTGTTTGAGGGGGCACATGTCTATCTATGTGTGCTTACATGTATTTGAAGGGGTGTATACATATGCACATGTGTGTGCACTTCTGCCTGTGAGTGTGGGGCCAAGAATGTGACACTGGGTGTCATTTCTCAGATTCTGTCTACCTTTGGTTGAGACAAGGTCTCTTACTGCCTTGTAACTTGCCAAGTAGGCCAAGATGACTGGTCACAAGCTCCAGAGAACCACCTGACTCCCCATGCTGGATTACCAGTATATCACCATGCCCTAGAGATCCACCTGACTCCCCATGCCAGATTACCAGTGCATCACCATGCCCTAGAGATCCATCTGACTCCCCATGCCAGATTACCAGTGCATCACTGTTCCCTAGAGAACCACCTGACTCCCCATGCCAGATTACCAGTGCATCACCATGCCCTAGAGAACCACCTGACTCTCCGTGCTGGATTAACAGTATATCACCATGCCCTAGAGAACCACCTGACTCCTCATGCCAGGATTACCAGTTCATCACCATGCCCTAGGGAACCACCTGACTCTCCATGCTGGATTACCAGTGCATCACTGTGCCTGGCTTTTATGTGGTTTCTGGGGATCAAACTCAGACCTCATGGTTCATACACTTTCCAGACTGAGTCATCTCCAACTCCCAGCTCCTAAATGAAGGAATTTTAAATACAAAATTGGTTGAATGCCAATCCAGCTACGTATAGCAGTTCTGGGAATTTTTAGGTAGGGTTCTGTGTCACAGAGATCTGGTCTCAGATTTATTCATGTGTCTTCAGAATCAAGGCTGCAATTACAAGTAAAATCTAAAGAGTTAATTAAAAACCAGCAACAGCAGTAACAACAAACACAAAACAAAGACCTCACAATGGCCCTCAGTTTCAGTTCCAGTGTGCTAAGAGTTTAGAAGCCTTCATTCCATCATAAAGGCAAAGCACAAGCTGAACTAAAACTGTAGTGGGTAGCCATTCCAGCTTTGATCTGGAAGTTCCAACCCCCATTGAGACTTCAGCAACTGTCACGCCTACAAGGCAGGGCCAAGGGAGGCGCCTGGAGACTGGAGATCTGGATGGGCCGGCTGGCGCTCGGTTCTGGGTCCCTGGACGGGAGAGGTGGACCAAGCAGAGCTCCAGAGAACACTGCTGGACTGCGATACACCTTCCCCAGACCCCGCGACCTACCTATCCCTTAATTTGTAAGTTACGCCATTAAATAAACCTTTTAACTACGTGGAGTGGCCTTAATAATTTCACCAATAAAAACAATTTAAAAAGCCTTTCTTAAATGTGTCAGAGAAGTGAGGTCACAGAAGTAAGGTCATAGAAATGAGGTCACAGAGCAGACCACTGCCCCAAATGGGAGAAATGACACTCTAAGCCCAGAGAAGTACCTTGTGCTGGATCACAACTCCCATGAGTACCAGTTCTGGGTGCTGTAGAGAAGCTGTGTCCTCTAGACCTGACATGGATGTCCCCATCACAAAGCACAGCTTCTGTGGTCACCAAGAGAGGCTTTGGCAGAGGCCAAAAGTCATGGGAACAGAATAAGCAGGGTATCACCATTAATGGCTAGATCCACAGCAAAGGCTCTGGTAACCTGAAAGTGAGGTTTCCCAGATCCCTCTTGCTGCAGCGCCATGTGACCTTGGTCATGCTTAAGTGTGTCTCCTCTCACCTCCTCCCATGGTGACTTTTCTTCTGCAAAACAAACCTACTTCTGCTGGGAGGTCCCCTGGTGGTGGTCACCCACGCAGGGCTGGGACACTTCAGTGGTGCAGCTTTTCCAGAGTCCCCGTCTCTGCTGCCGGTAGATAGCATCTTTCAAAGGCTCAGACCTGGGCCTGGTGTGTCAGTGTCCTCTCTGTTGGACTGAAGACATGTTTGTTTATGTCTCTCCAGGACAAGTCATGCCCTAGGAAGGGTGACCTGAACCATAACGGAGGGTCTGTTTCAGCTCTGTGTGAATCAAGCTGAGAGTCACTTAGCCACAGGAGCGGCCCTCACATACTTTTGGAGTACCTACCACAACCTCTCAATGAAAACGGGAGAAAAACTCAGTGTCTGAAAGGGAGACGGGAAACGAGTTAGATATAACCCATGTTCTGTTCTCTCCCCGCCCCAAAAAAGAAATCCTTTAAAATTAATTTTGAATTAGTATACAAAATGATACACCTCATTGTGAATGACAATTTCTTATGTGTGTGTCACTGTACTTGGCTCATATTCATCCACCATTAGCCTCTCCTGTCACCTCTTCCCATGGCCACCTTTCTTCTGCAAAACAATCCCACTTCTGCTTTGATATGGCACACTATTTATAGTAAATATATGATCCAGATTCTACATGTGGGAGAAAGCATGCATTTACCTCATTCCTCCACTACGGACTCCTTTTCACTTCTCTCCAGTCCCTCTAGGCTCCTCCTCCTCCTTCCACATGGCTTTCCTCCCACTTTCCCATTTTCTTCATGCAGGTTTAGTGTTCATATTCCAAATATGAGAAAAAAAATACAGTGTTTGCGTTTGGAGTCTGACTTCCTTTGCTTAGTATGATGGTTTCCAGTTTCCAGCCATTTCCCCTGTCCATGACATCATTTCAAAACTGTTTGTGGCTAAATGAAACTACTGCTGTGATGATGAGTCTCAATTATCAACTTGATGGGATCTAGAATCACCTGAGAGATGGGTTTCTGGCCATTCCTCTGGGGGGGTATCCTGATTAGGGTAATTAATGTGGGAAGATCTGCCCACCGTGGGTGGTACCACTCTCTGGGCTAGCATCCTAGACTGCATAGAAAGGAGAAAGTGAGCTGAGCACAAGCATCCAGTTGCTCTTTGCTTCTTGACTGGAGTAAGAATGTGACCAATTGCGTCAAGCTGCTCTTGCTATGGCTTCTATATGGTGGCAGATGGTAGCCTTAACCTGCGAGCTAAAATAAACTATTTCTTCCTTAAGCTCCTTTTGCCAGGATATTTTACCACCATAGAGACAAGAATTTAAGACAATTGTGTGTAAGCCATCTTTTCTTTATCCATTCTCCAGTTGCTGGGCACCTAGGCTGGGTCCATGTCTTGGCTGTTGTGAATAGCACTGAAATAGACTGGAGTTTGAAGACGCGTCTGTGGCGTGTTACCTTAGATTAGTAGCATAGCTGGTTAACATGGTGGTTCTTAGCTCTATTTTTAGTTCCCTAAGAGACCTCTGTACTAACTTCTAGTTCTGTTGTTAATGAGGCATGCTCAAGAGAAAATATTTTATCAGAGCCTTGCCTGGACATTTAGCTCTAGGCTCTTCTAGGAAAATAAAATAAAATAAAGGAAAATTCTTGTTAGTGGACCAGCTTTGCAAGCAGTGTCAAAATAAGTTCTTCAGTGAAAAGAGAAATAATGTAGATCTGAAAGTCGGACACACACACACACACACACACACACACACACACATACACACAAATCCTGAAGGACATTAGAGAATGTCAATTTAAAAATATTATGTGTATGAGGGTTTTGCCTGTATATATGTGTGTATAGCACACATGGTCATGGTGCCTGCAGAGGTCAGAAGAGGGGGTCAGATCATCTGGAACTAGAGGTACAAGTGGTTGTGAGCCACCATGAGGGGGTTGGGACTGAAACCAGGTCTTGTGGAAGAGCAGCTGGTGCTCTTAATGACTGAGCTGTCTCTCCAGCCCCCAAAACCTTTCATTTCCATGTTTTTAAGTTCATAGCTAACAGTGTTTCCAAAGTAATAGTAACAACTGTGTGTATAATTGTTTGTGTGCACATGTAGATAGACCTGTATTTTAATATATTATATGCAATGAAATGAATGGTAGCATTGCTATGAAGAGCAATATAACATAATTTAAAAACCAGCTTATTATAGCTGCTCTTCCTGCCTACGAAGTAGTATAGCATTGTTTGAAAGTAGCCATGGGCTGAATATATTGCCAACTCTAAGACAATCACTAAAAAGTTTTCAAAGAAGCATCATTGACAAGACAAGAAAAAAGAGAGAACACAATTATACCAAACACTCCATTAAAGTAGCAGAGGCAGGAAAGGAGAGGGACCTGGGAGCAAAGAACAGGAACTGATACAGAACACTGTGCCCAAGGTCCATCAGTTGCCACCTTGAGGTTCATGGTCCCAGCACATACCAGGCAGGAGGAGGAGGATCATGAGTTCAAGGTCAGCATGCTCTACATAATGAGACCCTGTCTATAAACAAACAAATGAGTAAGTGTCTGGGGATAAAGCTCAGAGGCAGAGTGTTTGCCTAGTGCATGATAAGCTTTGGGTTTAGTCCCTAGCACCACAAAAACATAATAAAATGAATGATATAGATGACCAGAATATATAAAAAAAAAAAAACCCAGATGTGTGTTATCTATAGCGAATACATTTAAGTATAACGATGTATGTATATTACAAATAAAAAGACAGAGAGAAAAGCTGGCCATGCTAATATTAACTAAAGAAAGCCACAAAGGCCTTACTGATTTCAGAGACCATAGTCATCAGAGGAAGTAAAATGATTGGGATTAAGTGACGACAGTTATACAATGACAGAAGAGTGGGATTTCCAAGAAGAAATAGCAATCCTGACTGTGTATGTACCGATTTTGTTCTTAACGGGGCATCTCGTCAGGGGAAACTATTTACTAGTGACTGCAATGGTGGGATTGTATCAGAGGCTAACCTGCATGGAGAAATTGCTACCTAGCTCCAGACAAGAAAATGTCAGAATATATGAGATGAAATCAGACAGGCATGCGAGGAGAAACAGAAAAATCTCGGTGCTTGTCATAGCTGGGCCTTTCCACAGGTAAAGACAGGAGTTCCTCAGCCCCTGGCTTCTCAGTCTCCCTGGGTGCATCTCTAAGTCCCATAAAGGACTTTGGAGTAACTCCATGTGGAAGTTCAGATCTTGCAGAAAAGAGAAGGAAAGAAAACATCTCCCCACTCAACTGCATTAGGGGATTTGAATGTCCTCTGCATTAGGGGATTTGAATGTCCTCTGCATTAGGGGATTTGAATGTCCTCTGCATCACAACAGTTCATCCAAACAAGTGCTTCTCTAAAAGGCGGTGACACTGATTCCTGTCTCCTCTGTGACTGTCAGATGGACCAGGCCACAGTCCCGATGAAGAAAACCGTGATGAGCCAGGCCATAAGACTGGAGCATCTCTCTCTGAGTAAGAGAAAAACTCCCAGGGAAAATGGGGCAGAGAAATGAGGACAAGGGTAAATTAATGTTATGAAACTTGTTGTGAAGAGAAGAAAGCTGGTTAATTTTTACTAAAGGCAAGCTGGGTAAATAATGTTAGCCAAAAGGGTTAACAGGAGGTGGGTGGATTTTTATAAATATAAAAGGAAAAATATGTACTCTGAAGGAATGCTAGCACTGCTTAGCAATTTAGAGAGCTTTCATCTTCAAAGAACCTTACATGTTGACTAATTAATCCTTCCAACACCCTTGTGACGTAGACGTGACAAACAAGGACAGAGGCCAGTCTGAAATGACTAATCTCCCAAGCTCACTGGTTGAGAGAAGAATTGTGAAGGAGGGCCCATCACTAATGAGGAAGAACCTATGGAAAAATGACCGGAATTTTAAAGATGTCCCTTCTGTGCTTCGGCATTTCCTGCTCTTTTGGAGCAGAGATGTGTGTGCATGCTTTCAAAATACATTTCCAGAACTGTAGGACCAATCACAGCACTGCAAGGAAAGAATCTACCGCTGTTTGAGCTCAGTTAATGCTACACTAATGTGAAATACTCAAACAACCCATGCTTGAACTCTGGCTGTTAGCAAAAGCACAGAGTCGCTTTTCATAATGTATAATTGCTGTCCTTCCACGGAAAGCACAGACTGTGAAACTTCAGTGGGGTAAAAGGAATAACACTTATTAGGGGCTTATGCTAATTTTGCATCACGTAACTTGTATATTCTTTTAGTCATTCAATCACCCAGGCAAGTATGCAAGGCCCAATTAAGTGAGAGACCTAAGCATTCCAGGCTCCTAATCAGCAGGCACTAATTTTGGAAACTTCACACCGTGGCTACAAATGCCATCAACATGGCAGTGAAGTTCTTCAATCCCATCCCACATTCCCGAGCTCAGGCAGAGCTGAGACAGAGAGCTGATCTCCTGTTTGCCTGGCACAGTGCCGAGGTGTAACACCAAAGTTATCTGGAAGGCACCTAAAGAGAATCAGCAGGCCTCGAGCCGTGAATTCATCCCTTAAACTGTCTGCAGAAACTGTTTCCACATCATCATTCCTGGCGGACAAAGAACAAAAGGAACTAAGCCCATGCATGAGCTCCCAGGGTGGCGTCTCTCATGGCCTTATACCAACTCTAACCGAAACAGCCTGCTTTAATCCACCAAAATAATTTACTGCTAATTAGCAGAGGTTTGGGGTTTTCTTGTAATAAATGGAATCTTAGACTCTCTGCTCTAAACCATTTCTGTAACTGAAAAATGCAGATAAAGCTGTATGGAAGCATCGATCAATGTATTGCTAATAAAGTTGTTGTAAGATAAAAATAGATGGTAGGGGAACTGGAGCTATGGCTTGGCAGTTAAGAACACTCAATGCTCTCTCAGATGATCCAAGTTCAGCTCCCAGCGTCCATGTTGGGGGACTCATAGGCACCTGTAACTCCAGCTCCAACACCTCTGACCTTTATGATGACCTGTTTTCATTTGCATGGTACCCACATATAGACACACATATGTATATGTAATTAAAAATAATAAAAATGAACTATTTTAAAAATAGATAGTTAATATACAATTATGAAACATGTTTACTTTTAAAAGGCTTTTCAAAATTAGGAAATATTAATCTATAAGTTTTATTCAGCTTCAACATTTTAATTAAAATAAACCATGGAAAGCAGATTCTGTTCTGGCCTCAATTGCTCCATCTCCAAACCTTCCCTACCCAGCCCGCAGTGCACACACTTCCTCCAAACTCTGCTTTCGCTCTTGGAGCAAAATGTGTGTAGCTGGCTGTTTCATGACTACAGTTTATTTCCTATGGCTCTGTCTGTAAAGGGCAGTGACACTCATCCACCATGATCCAATCATGGAGTGACATACCTTCTCCAGAACTTGTAGAAAGAACAGCACAGAACCCATGACTAATAACAGTAAGGCTCTGCTGTTGGCACTCTGAGGTGACAGCAGCCCAGAGCCCCCTTTATGTGGTCATGGGGGCAGCCCTTCCTTGCCAGCTCAAGGGATAGCTGATGACAGCAGTGAGCCTCTGGATTACAGACCTGCTACCCTAGGCGCCAGCCTTCCTTCACTGGCTCTTGTGATAGCTCTCAGAGTGGGCACATTTAGCCTCACCGTGCTGCTTCTAAAACAGTTGCTAAGACTGTTGGAACAGGACTGAGACAGGAGTGATAAAAGACTAGATATTCCCTTAAACTGCTACAGTGTTCCTTCCAAAATGATAGTCCCGGAAGGTGCTGAAGAAAGAATTCCCACCTGGCCCAGCTCTGCGTTGGCCCCATCGTGTTAATACTATGTGAGTTTGTGTATTTTCATTCTCTTTTTCTTACCTTCTTTCCTTTCTGTCAATCAGTTGACCAATGCTGTTGAGTATGTACCTGCTGGCACCACAGTGCTGGGCACCATGGTATAGACAGGAAGCCCCAAACCATTGACTCCTGCCATTTGCAAACATCAGTAACCAAAGAGGCTGAGCCCAGAGCACACACACACACACCCCAAAAAACTTTAAAGGCATCTGCTTACCACATCAGTGTACAGTGTGTGCACAGAGGAGAATGTGACAGTGAAACCCATTTTTTGCACATGTAATGCATACTAAAATATGAAGGAAATTCCCATCAGTCCACTGTATTCCAACCACTCAGACACATTTCTATTGAAACGTTATATCTCATCCTATAGTTTTGTCTTGTTACTTGGCCTCATTTCCTTTGTGCTTGAAGAACAACCCTAAGGGCTTTCTCTTGTGAGTGAACAACAGAATTTCCCAGCATGTGCACATGCAAGGATAGCTGTGTTCATGTCTACTTTGAAGACATTTTCTCGGGATGTAGGATTCTAGTTTGGCTTCTGTTTTCCTTTCGTGATCCTCAGACGCCATCATTATCTTCCAAAGCGTTGTTCCTATGGAGATGTGAGACACAGACTGTGTTTTTCTTTGAGTGTCTTTGCTTTTTTTTTTTTTTTTTTTTGTCTCTTGTCCTCAGCAGATTTTGTGGTTCTGACCAGTTGTGACCCTGTTTTACCCACATTTGTGTGAGCCTCAGTTTTCCTCAGATCTGTATCCTGATATCCTGATGGGTTTTTTTTGTTGTTGTTTTTTTTTTTTTGGTTAGTTTTGGAAAAGCAATGATCACTTTCATTTTCTCTGCTTTATTCCCTCCCTTCTGGTACTACAGAAATTTAGTTGTTTATTTATATGGCACACATTCAACACTCATATATGGCATGGAGCGAGGGCCCAACACACATGTAATTAGATGCATAGACAAATGGAATGAGAACACACAATGCATTTCTTTTCATTTATGTATTTATTTTGTGTGTAGGTGTTCACGTTCCTATGTATAGGTAGACATGTGTATGTGCATGTGGAGGTCACAGGATGACCTTGGATATTGTCTCTCAGGAGTCATTCACCTTGTTTTCTAAGACAGGGTCTCTCTTTTGTTTGGAACTTGCCAAATGGTCCTGGCTGGCTGGCCAGTGAGCCCCAGGAATCTGTCTGTCTCTAGTACCCCACCACTGGGTCTAGAAGTGCACGACATTGTGCCTGACTTTTTTTTAAAAAAAAAAAAAAACATAGGTTCCTGGGGATTGAACCCAGACCCCTCCACTTGCGAAGGAAGCCCTTTGTCAACTGGGCTATCTCCCCAGCACATCTTTGCTGCTTTCGTTTTTTCCCTGTCTGTTGATGTCAGTGATTTGTCTTATTCCTCTAATCAGCTTGCCGACTTTTTCTTCTCCTCTGTCAACCCACTGTTAAGCACAGTTAAGTCTAAATTTTGGCCTATCACATTTTCAACTCTAGAATTTTTATTTTATTTTAGACAATACAATTTCTCTAATTGTGCTCCGTTTTTGTCATGCAAATTTTGGAAAATAATGACTACGTTATTTGAAGTTCATCTATCATAAATTCACTCATTTGGTTGAATGAGTTGTTTCTACTGCTTTATCTTGGTGTGTTTTTGTGTGCTCAGGAACTTAGTGTTCAGTGACAGACACTGTGCAGGCTCTGTATGACATCATGCTTTGTCTAAAAGGGTTAGCCCCGGCTGATCCTAGAAATACAGTCAAATAGGATAAAGATCATGTATTAGGGACTTCAGTCCAATGTGAAGTGGCAGCGTTTGTCCAATTAAGTCTCCCTCTGGTTGTACCAGACTCCTAGGGGAAAGACTTCCAGGATTCCTGTGGAGATCTGGGGATGCTTGCTAGGACCCTTCTCCACAAATCTCCTCAGAGTATAAATCCTGTCTCTTCAGCATAGGGAGTTGAGTCAATGGAAAAATGATAATCCTCTAAGGGTTTTTATTCTTCTCCTCCAGGAGTGTTACGATCAGGACTTTATATGGAGATTCGGGGGGTCCTGTGAGTAGGTAAATGCCACAGTCTGATCTGAGATGCTGAGGTAAAATGCAAGGTTGGCAGCAGGAATAACTATAAGGAGACGTATTGGGGCACCCTTCTAAATGTGTGGGTGAGTGTGCTGGGTGATTACATCAGAATTTCCTCAAGATTCTGAGCCCATCACGCTGAGATATTGTTTGTAGGCAACAGGAAAGCTGAGGTTAGCTTGGAAGAGTTTTAGTGATGAAATATACATTTGAGAGTAAAGTTGAAGATGTGAGAGGGGAGGGGCATGCCGCTGAAAACATACGAGGAAGAGGAGAAGAGGTTACAGGACCACATCCCCGAGAGATCACATCCGCTTTGGACATACTCTCCTAACGGACCTGTGCTTGCCAGTCTGTGGGGCAGAATCCTATTTTACAAAGTGCTCTGCACAGAAGTGTCCATGGAGTTTCATAAGGAAAGGAGAAGAAGGAAATCAAGGAATAATCTGACAATGGCACTTTCAGTTGTTCTTATCGGACACTCTAAAGATTCCATCTGAATAGTCTATGGAGACCACACGGGCCATGCTCCACCAATAATGAAGGACTCCGTTAACCCCGACTCCTCTTAGAGCTCTGCTCTTTCAGGGGCTGAAATGGCAGAAACAACCCAAAGAAGCAGAGAGATAGGAGAGTAGTCACAATGTGTGTGTGTGAAACTGTTAAAGAAGAAAACAACAGAAGTTATGAAAATAATGATAAAAACACTTACAAAAAAGAAAAGCCAGGCGGTGGTGGCGCACGCCTTTAATCCCAGCACTCGGGAGGCAGAGCCAGGCGGATCTCTGTGAGTTCGAGGCCAGCCTGGGCTACCAAGTGAGTCCCAGGAAAGGCGCAAAGCTACACAGAGAAACCCTGTCTCGAAAAACCAAAAAAAAAAAAAAAAAGTGTGTTGTAATCCAGAGACTCAGATTGTTCGGGGTGCATGAAGAGCAGGGGGATACACCAGTGTTGAGAGTTAATTTACTCTGAGCCATGGCTGTGATAAGCTATGGGGCCCCACTTTGGAATGTTCCCTGAGTGCTGGGGTCGGGGCCTTAAGCACAGAGCAGCTCTTCAGGCTTTCTAACGAGGCAAGCTTGGGGCAAGCAGCACTGCAGCCATGTACTTATCAGTCTGCTCAGGACACAGACAGCCAGGATTCTCCCTGAATCAACAAGCAAGACATTCGCCTCATGGGTCAGCTTCATTTGCTGAGAAAACGTGACCTCTGATCTTTGCAACGTTTGGCAGTCTTAAGGGCACATCACACTTGAAAGGGACCCATTATTAGAATAAAAAAAATAATAAGTTTGGTTGGATCTTTTAGTGGCTTTTCAGGATTCTAGGGCTGATACTAGCAGAAAATGGTTTTCTTTCTTTTCTACTGGGGAAGGCCTGGGATAAGAATAGAATATAAAGTGAGGGAATATGTACTTGATACACACACTTTGTGGTTGGAGAAATGGCTTAGGCAGTCATGCTTGCGTGGAACCTGAGTTCTGTTATCAGCACCCGTGTGGAAAGCCAGGCACGGTTCCATACACTTGTAATCCCAGCCCTGGGAAGGCAGGGTCAGTGGGATCACTGGCCAACCAGCCAGGCTGATTTGGTATGGTCAGGCCAGTGAAAGTCCTTTCCCTAAAAACAGGATGGATCGTTGCTGAGGAATGACTCCCAAGTTTGACCTCTGGCACACACACGCATCTGCACACACATCAACCCGGCCCCCAACAAAAGAAATAGACATGTGTGCCTTCCCCTGTGTGCTATCAGTACGGCATTCCTGTCTTCATATGCTTTCATTCCCTTGATTAAAGCACAGACTTCTGGGTGTTCAACTTAACAGTCAGGTCCACAGAAGCTAGCCTGACCTTCTTGAACTTTAAGAAGTCCCAATTCTTCCCCCGACCATTTAGCCTCCTTTAGTAGCTATGGATATCCTATTGAATTTCAAAGAAGGAAGAGGCCAAGCAGCCAAGCTTTTCTGCTAAGCTAGGCTAGCAATGTAAGCATTAGCCACCACACTGACTGGTTGCTGGCATGTTGCTACTCATCAGAATACAGCAGTGATTGAATGGGGTGACTGCAAAGAGTGAACACCCCAAGTTTTGCTGGCCTGACTGTGTCCTGGGTGTGGTGATTTGCAAAACTCTCCTGGATGTGACCTCCGGGAAGTCCAACTCCTTGAAGTAAGCTATACAGTTACCTTCTTAGAGTATGCTGCTGGCATTTCATCTCATAAATAGTGCTTAATCTTTTCGACTCTATACAGAGACATTGCTTGTATTTATTCAATATGTGTTTGGTGTGACTTAGCATTTAGCGGCATAAAAAACATCCATCTAGTTAATATGAATGACAAGCAAGCTTGCCAGATTTAGCTAGTAAAAATGGAGAAGGTAAAGTTACATTTGAATTCCAGATAAACAGTGAATAGCCTTTTTGTATAGCCAGGGTACATGTAATAATTAGGACATGCTTACACTAAACAATCACTTGTTGTTTGTGTGCGATTCAAACTTAGCTGGTTTCTCCTGTTTTCGTTAGTCAGCCTGGGCCTTTAGGCTCCTTGGAGACTCTTTAGCATATGTTCTTCCAGAACATGTTGCTGGGGGCTGGGTGTCTGGCCCTTCACCCAGGGAAGTATCTTCTCCAGGTCTAAAAGTCACAGCAAGTCACAAAGAGCATGTCACCTAGTGTTGTTGGGCCATTTAACCCAGTCACCAAGCCTCTCTGCCTACTTATTCTCTCTCTCCTCTCTCTCTCTCTCTCTCTCTCTCTCTCTCTCTCTCTCTCTCTCTCTCTCTCTCACACACACACACACACACACACACACACACACACACACGCACACCACTTTGCCTAAAGTATTTATAGAAGGGATCAATTTTAATTTCCCCTACCCCTTGAGTACACAATTCAGAATCCCTCCAGCCAAGATTTATCATCTGTCTAATGCAGTTCTGGGGAAGGGGTAGGGCCAAGGGGGTGCTTAGTGCTGCTCCAGGGTAAATTGTCCCCACTGTCTCAATCTGAAGACCAATTTGCCTTACAGCCCCCTGCCTCCCAAGGAAGGAACTTGTTGGTTTTGGCAGTGTTTACCTTTCCTGCAAACAAATTCAACATTTTACAGACCAAGTGGTTCTTAAAAAAAAAAAAAAAAAAAAAAAAATCACAGGAGAACTGGGGAAGGCTGCCTGTGGTTTCTGAGTAGCACTCCCTGCCTCTTTCTAGGGAAAGCCTGTGCTTCTCACAGCTGCTTGTGGATAATCTGTGGAGCTGTGACCGCTGGGCCTCTGCGGTGAAGCTGCATGGCACCGTGTTCAGTTATTTCCTGTAACGAAAATGGAAGACTCTGTCAGATAAAAAGCCGGAGTCCTTTTGTCTCATGTAACTGAACGGTAGGGTTTTCTGTGGAGAAAGGCCACAAGAACACAAATACACTTGTGCTTTGTTTTCTCATGAAAGAGAAACGTTTCTAAGGCATCAGTAGCCACCAGCATCTGGGAAGCCTGCATGTGACCCGCTTTCTCTGAGCACCGCGGTTCATCTCTGCTCTGGAAGAGGATGTCTGTCTGTCTGTGTATGTATCACACTGACTGAAGCTGCCATTCACACCCATTTCTCCACTTCAGATTTACCATGAGTCCTGGCCGAAGGTGTGGATGATTTGCTCAGTGTGTGGAGTTCGTCTGTGGCGGGACTCACCACGGTTACATTTTACAGTTTATGGTTCAAGGCAATGGGCAGGAGAAGGCACGAGAAGGCATAGATTATTCTTACCTTTGCCTCTCGTAACCATCACTGTAGGTTTGTTCTTGCAAACACATTCTTTCCTGCACTGAATATTTATAGTTTTGGGTTTTTCAGTTGGAGTGTTGATGTGATGTGAGTCTTTATTTGACTGCATGTGTCTTGTGTGTGGATGTGTGTGGATGCCGGAGGACAACCTCTTGTGGTGTTCTTCAGGTACCGTCCACCTTGTGTTTTGAGACAGGGTCTCTCATTGGCCTGGAACTTTCCAACCATATCCAAGGACCCAGCTGCCTCCATTTCCCCAGCTCTGTGATTACAAATGCAGGCTACCACACCCGCAGGTTTTGTTTTGTTTGTTTCTGTTTCTGTTTTGTTTTTAACATGGATTCTGGGATCCAGCTCAGGTCCTCCTATTTGCAAGGTGCACAGTGAGTACTGACCCACTGAGCAATCTCCGTAGCCTCTGGCCTGCATGCCTTCTTGACTGTTGTCTGAAACATGGTACTTAAATCAGCCTCGAGTATTTTTGATCCTGCACACTTCTTTACCCCACAGGTCCACGTGCTGGTTGCATTTCTATCGTCTGTGAGGTCATCGCCTTGATGGAAGTGCAGTCTGGCCCTCGCTTCCATGTGTTCAGAACCTGGGAATGTGGGGTTAGCCCTCAGGTCCTACAGCACCCCTGAAGTGAAATACCATCTTACTATTCTCTAAAACTATGCTTTCCCCAAGGAAAGTGGGGGCTGACCACAGTAACTGTCCAAGGCGCTGTCCCAGAAGGTGCATGTGAGGTCTGGGGAGACTCCAGTTACCTTCTCATTCTCTGACATCTGCAGCAAGTGCCGCTGTTATGAGGCCAGGGGTGCTATGTGGCAGCCTGGAGTGACTTCATGTAGCTAGAGGCTCACAGCTTCTAGGGACAATGGAATCAGGGAAGGAAGCCTATTGGACAATCCTGACAAATTTTTATTAATGTAAAGTAAACTAGGTGACTGTTTATTCCTTAATTTTTTTTTTTTTTGGTAAACACCATCTAAGTAAAAATGATTCTTAAGTTAAAAAGCAAACGACATAGTTTGTATCTTCTTTTCTTATTTTCATTACTTTCTCTGACAAAGTAGCATTGATTTGAGGTCCACCATGTTCAAAAGATGCTTCTTTACCCAATGGAAAGCCGTCCTGAGCTGACTTCACAGCTGGTTTCCAGAGCAGGCTTGACAGGTTGATTTCCAGGAGGAGATTTAATTCATTGCCAAGGTGCTTATTCAAACACTTGCTGGTCTTTGCTCCAGGAAGCTTTGTTCCAGCTCCAAACATCGTTGTATATTTCCTTTTATTTAGCTCTTCTCTAAGGTTATTTACCTAATTACTTGGGCGTGTGTATGTGTGTACACGTGTATGCACATGCATGTGTGATTATTTGAGTGTGCATGTGTATGCACATGCATGTGCACATACATGAGTGCACGTGTGTGCATGGTGTGCACAAATGTATGCATGTGTGCACAAGTGTGCATGTGTGTGTGCGTGTGCGTGTGCGTGTGTGTGTGTGTGTGTGTGTGTGTTGTACTGTAAGTACACAGAAGCCCATTCTATCACTCTCCGCCTTGTTTCCTTGAGACAGCCTAGCTTCTCCCTGACAGTCAGTCAGCAAGCCCCGGCAGTGTTTCTGTCTCCATCTTCCACAGTTCTGGGTGACAGACATGCATGCAGTGTGCTCTCCTTTTCCTTTGGGTGCTGCGGATTGGACATCAGGTTCTTCTGCTTTCTTAGCAAGCAGTTTGCCCACTACACCATCTCCGCAAAACCTACATTTTTATTTTTGTTTTTTAAATGAAGGTTTGCAATTTCTCTATGAAAATCTTACCTCATGGGTATCTTATACTATATTACCTTATCTTGTAGGTATTTTACAACACATTTGCAAAATTAATACTTTAGGTAATAGTTATCATTCATTAGAGTCTTACAGGTGGGGTTAGTTCAGATGGGGGTTACTTCCTTTTAAATTTATTTATTCATTTATTATGTGTGTGCATGTCTGCCAAGGTGTGGGCGCTAGTGGAGACAAAAACTTGGTGTTAGTATCTTTCTCAATTCTTTTCATCTTACTTTTCTAAGATTCAAAGTTATAAAGTGTGTATGTTTCTTGGCACAGGTGCTTGGGGGGGTCAGAAAAGGGTGTCCTTTGGCTCTGAAATAATGGGCTGTTGTAAACTGTAGTGGGTGCTGGGAACAAAACTCTGGGTTTTCTACAAGAGCAGCAAGCACTCTTAACTGCTAAGCCTTCTCTCCAGCCCTTCCACCTCTCTCCCACTAAACCTGGAGCTCACCAGCTGGCTAGACTGATTGGCTAACAAGCCTTAGGGTCCTTCTGTCTGTACCTCGTCCAGCAGCGGGATTACAGGAGAGTGCTGGCACATCTGGATTTTGACATGAGCTCTGAAGATCCAAATTCAGGACCTGATGCCCATGCAGCAAATGCTTTAATGCTGGCCATCTCCTCAGCACAAGAGTTGATTCTTGATTTTGTTCACACAAGGTAAATCAGATGTTAACAGTGCCTGGGGCTGGAGTTCCCAGAAGACCCAACTGAGGAGAATTTATAAGTTGGATTAGTCATATGACCATGTGTTGGGGTGGGGTATGTGCACAGCTAGATATGAACCAGAACATCTCCCAGAGGCCTTACTTGCTACGATAAAATTTGAGCTCCTGATAACATAGTGCTCAGATTCTGAGGGAAAATGGCCTACAAGCCAGGACAGTGAAAGCAGGTATCCAGGAGAACAGAGTGTGTGCCATGGGAATTGGATTCTGGGTTTTTGTTTCTCAGCTGTGGAAGTCATGTGAGGACAGCTCAGCTGTGTTCTATTGGTGGAAGCCGTCACAAGCTGCTTAGATACAAGGGAAGGATGCTGACCCCATCCCCTAGTGGGAGAAAAGCATTCTGGAGTCATGTTGTAAAAGTGATGCACAGGTAACTTACTGTCTTTTTTATTGCCTCAGCAAGTGGTATTTTTAAATCCCCCATGCTTTCTGCTGACATATTAGCCTTGACATATTAACTATGTAACTAATAGCTGGTTTTCTTATTATTTACATAATTTACAGATGTTCTTCATATAGCTAATCTGATCACCTGCAGATGTGGAATGTTTTGTTTCTTCCTTTCCAGTCCTTATCTATTAAGGTGGTTTGTATCATTGGTGTTTTGTCTCCTATCAGGAGCTAAGACTTCCTGTGGCGGTAGAATGAGACATGCCCCTTTAGGCTCGTGTATTTGAAATCTTGGTCCCTGGTCGTTGGTACTGTCTGAGGAGGTTGCTGAACCTTCAAGAATTAGAGCTGGAGGTAACAAGTCGGTGGGGGCAGGCTTTGAGAGTTCATAGCCACATCCCTCCCCCAATTTACTCTCTATGCTTTCTGTTTCCAATTGAGATATGATTTCTCAACTTCCCAGTCCTGTTACCATGTCTTTTCTGTCATTATGGACTTCTGCTTTGGAATCCTAAGACAAAATAAACTCTTTCTTCTATCACATGCTTTTGTTCATGGTGTTTTTTTTTTTTTTTTTTTTTTTTTTTTGGTTTTCGAGACAGGGTTTCTCTGTGTAGCTTTGCGCCTTTCCTGGGACTCACTTGGTAGCCCAGGCTGGCCTCGAACTCACAGAGATCCGCCTGGCTCTGCCTCCCGAGTGCTGGGATTAAAGGCGTGTGCCACCACCGCCCGGCTTGTTCATGGTGTTTTATTACAGCGTCAGAAGAGTAACTATTACGCCCCCTTTTAACAGGATAGGAATGACGGCAGTCTTGTTCTTCATTTTGAAAGGAGTATTTTCAAATAAGAAATCTCTCTCATCTCTTTCAATGCTTTGTTTTATTATAAATAGGTGTTGTCTTCAGTGATGTTCTGTGGCCATTGAGGTAATCCTGTCTGTTCTGTTGTGAGGAATTAGGATTGAGATTTAGTGCATAGAGTTCCTTAAGGTAAGCCCACATGTTCTTAGAGTAAACTCATTGTGCTCACAATGCACTGGTTATTGTTAACCTGGATGTCTGTATCTTTGTTCCTGGGTAAAATTAGCTCATAATTTTTAGAATTTCATGTTTTGTCTATATTGGGTAACTAGAGTGTGCTGCTTTCAGGAAGTAGTTACAGATAATTGTTTTTTCTTGAATGTATAAAAACATGTTTGTAGATATTTCATAAATATCCATTTGTAATATGTAATCTGATTATATTCAAGCATTTGAAAAATAAATTAAAATTTAATTTAAAAATAGTGCAGCAAAATTTGGGAGGAAAGAAAAAAAAAGTCTGTAAAAATAGTTGATGTCAGAGCTCAGAGTGGGGCCCCATGAGTTCGGTGTCTGTCTGGAATGCAGAGTTGAAGGTCACCCTCTACGGCACAAGGACTTAGAGGATAGTTTAGGCTAGAGGCCTGTTTCAAACACTTCAAATTGTTTACCTTCAGAAAGATAAATTAAATCTAAACTCTCATTGGACAATAGATGAGCAGTGGTTGATTGGAATGAAATTTATTTAAATTGTATTTTTTTATTTTATTTGATGATGACAATGATGTTAATGATATATTTTATATGTAATTTATTTATTTATTGTTTTTTTTGAGCCCTGGCTGTTCTGGAACTCACTCTATAGACCAGGCTGGCCTTGAGTTCACAGAGATCCACCTGCCTCTGCCTCCTGAGTGCTGGAATTAAAGGCGTGCACCACCGCCACGTGGCTATGTTAATGATTTTTAAAAACAAGGTTTCACTATACAACCACATTAGCGTTGAACTTGTAATTCTCTTGCCTCAGTGCTCTAGGTGCTAGGATTAAAGGTGTGTGCTGTCACTCCTGCCTGGCTTCTTAAACAGATATCACATTTCAGAACACATTTCTTTTTCAGTGCAAGAACATCATACTTCAGCATTCAAAATGATTTCCAAATTAGCCCAGACTCATCCCATGTTGGTTTCATATGCTTTGAGACCCATTTTCACATCATAAAGTCTTAGTTACTTTTCTACTGTTATGCTAAGACACCATGACCATGATAACTTATAAAATAAAGCATTTAATTTGGGGCTATGGTTCCAGAGGGTTAGTGTCCATGACCATTATGGTGGGGAGCATGGCAGCAGGCAGGCTGGCAGGTAAGAGGCTGGAGCAGTAGCTGAGAATTTACATCTGATCCACAAACACGAGGCAGAAAAAGAGAGAGTTACCTGGGAATGGTGTATGATTTTTGAAACCTCAAAGCCCACACCCAGTGACATACCTCCTTCATCAAGACCACACCTTCTAATCCTTCCTAAGTAGTTCCACCAGCTGGGGACCAGACATTCAAACATATGCCCCTATAGGGCCCATTCTCATCCAAACAACCATAGCACCCAATATAAATAAATGACATATGTGTCTCATGGTCTCAAAGCTCAGTCATAGAACTAAAGGACTAAAGGATAGCCATGATACTGGGCATGCACATACTGACTGCCACTACAAAATTCAGCTCTCTACTTATTCTCTTTTCATCACTCTCTCTAAAACAAAGGTGAATTTCTTTTTTTTTTTTTGGTTTTTCGAGACAGGGTTTCTCTGTGTAGCTTTGCGCCTTTTCTGGGACTCACTTGGTAGTCCAGGCTGGCCTTGAACTCACAGAGATCCGCCTGGCTCTGCCTCCCGAGTGATGGGATTAAAGGCGTGTGCCACCACCGCCCGGCAGAGGTGAATTTCTTTAGGTGGGCTTTCATGCTTCCTCCTCAATCTCACCAATTACTAAATTCATTATTTAAATTTTCATGTCAGTATATTATAGGTTGAACCTATGCCTTATCATATCACCCTACCCTCCCTTTACTCACCTTTTCTCATTCATCCCCTTTGTCTTCAAGTTTCACTTTCGCTTTCATGTCTTATGTACATATGTGATTTTATGTATCTGTACATGTCTGTGAACCACAAAGGAGAGCACACATATATGGTATTTGTCCTTCTGAGACTGACTTCATTAACTTAATACAATCATCTCCAGTTGTACTCACCATGCTGAGAATAGCATGATGTCATTCTGTTTTATGGCTAAAACAAACCCCATTGAGTATGCAAAACACATTTTCTTTATCCATTCCTTCATTACTGGACACCTAGGCTGGTTCTATAACTAGCCATTATGAACAGTGTTCTGTGCTTTGTGGACATGGAGTCCTTAGGTAAATACCCTAGAGTGGTATAAAGGGTTATACAGAAGATCTAGTGTTAGCTTTTTGAGAAACCACCATCTTGATTACCATAGAGGATGGGATAGTTTATATTCCCGCCAGAATTGCCTAGTATAAGGGTTCCCTTTTGTCCATATCCTTGCCAGAATTTATTGTTTATTTTTTATTTAATTACATTTATCCATTTAGTGTGTGTGTGTGTGTGTGTGTGTGTGTGTGTGTGAGAGAGAGAGAGAGAGAGAGAGAGAGAGAGAGAGAGAGAGAGAGAGAGAGATGCCTGTCCACTAACCATAGCACGCATTTGAAGGTCAAAGGATGACTTGCAAGAGTCAGTTATATACAATTCTTTCCACCATGTGGGTCCATGGGATGGATCTCATGTTGTTAGGGTTAGTGGCAGCTGTCTCCCACAGTTCAGGCCACTTATTGTTTTCTTAAGGACTTGTTCTGTCTAGGATGAGATGTGAATCTCAGCGTAGTGGAATGGTCTCGATCTGCATTTCTCTAATGGCTAATAAGGTTGAAAATTTTTTATGTTTATCATCCCTCATTAACTGACTTTTTCTTGTGGAACATGTGAGTTCTGTGCCTTTGAGTGTTTTAAAGCCACTGCTGAGGAAGTTTGGGAAGTGTCTCTATCTCAGGTCCCTTTGTAACAACAGCCAAATGTCTGTTTTCACTGTGAGGGCTCTGATATTCTGACCATGTTCTCTTACTGAATCTAGAAAATGGCCTTCTTTTCATTCACAGAAGAATTTTCCCCAGAGAAACTTGGATAGGCTCTCGATCAAGAGTCCCCAATATTCCTGATATCCAAGATCATATTTGGTACTTCCCTTGGCTTCCTTCATCAGTCTAGTGGACAACTGAAGCATACGTAGGTTAATCTTGACTTAGGGCATTCAGCCTTCAGAACATGCCTGCTAAGCAAGCTGACTTTAGGTTGAAAATCACATCTCTCTGGATTTAATCATTTTTGTAAAAACCTATAATGAGGTAAGAATGCCCCTATTGGATACCGTAGCTAATACATAAAAGTCCTGGATGGGTTACTTCTTTTGGTGTAATTTGCAAATGAGGTCCCATAAACTCCCAAACATTACAGGCTAGTGCCAATTATCTTGTTCACCTTCAGAACTTGATGGTAAGGACTCTGTGACTGAAGATACCACATATTTGTGTCATAGAACATGGACAAATCAAGCTGGTGTTGATCTAGAAGTTTCATCGCTACTGACTAGCTTTCATAGTGCAGGCAGATGTTTTACACAAAATCCAAGGAGTAAGGTAATCACCAGTCTTACCCAACTGAAAAACCCTGCAAGCTATAATCATCTCTAGCCTGGAAAGACATGCCCACTAGTGCAATAGTGGCATTAATGTCACAGAAGTAACCATCTTCTGATTATATATAAGTCCTCCTCTACAAGATAAACCCATACCTGGTACCATTATTTGACCAAGAACCCACCACTAGACAAGTTATGGGCCCTAAAAGCATCTGCTACTATTATTCTGTTAAATGGACGTAGTATTAAATAGACTTTTAATGATGTGTTGTTATTCCATACATCAGTGCATCTGTTGACCCTCATCAGAGAAGTTTCTATTTCCAGGAGGGTAATTAACATGGAGACCCACAACTGGTCAAGGTGCAGAGAATAAGTGACTAAATGGCACTCAGTCCTAAATGGGACATCTATATCGTACCCTCTCCTCCCAGTGGAGCACTCAGTCCTAAATGGGACATCTATATCATACCCCCTCCTCCCAATGGATCACTCAGTCCTAAATGGGACATCTATTTCATACCTGCTCCTCCCAATGGAACACTCAGTCCTAAATGGGACATCTATATCATACCCCCTCCTCCCAATGGAGCACTCAGTCCTAAATGGGATATCTATATCATACTCCTCCTCCCAAGGTTCAAGGAGCATTACAAAAGAGGGAGTGGTGAGAATGTAAGAGCCAGATTGTGGTAGATGATTATAAAGAACACATATCTTCAACAACAAAGAAGCTACAATATGACCTCACAACAGTTACGTCACAATACATAAGACCTATGCAAGCTCATGCCAGATCAAATCCAAGCAAAGAGAGGTGGGATAGGCCAAGGAGCTTTTGGCAATTTATAGCTTCCAGGAGAAGGAGAGTCAGTTTTCTTCAAGAATGTAGCCCCTGGTACATTGATGATGCTCCATTGGAAGGCCACATATCCAAGAACATGTTGGCAGTACAAATTGGGCTTGATGGATTGAAAAATAAGAGACATAGATAGAGATAGAAGTAGAGATAGATAGAGATAGAAGATAGACAGACAGACAGACAGATAGATAGACAAACAGACAGATAGAAAACATGAAGTGGGGTGGGTAGGGAATGGGATGGATCTGGGGGGAAATGGGGAAGGGAGTAAATTTGATGAAAATACATTGTATGAGATTCTCAAAGAACCAATCTTTTATAAATTCAAGTATATTTAAAGTAAAATAAATAAATAGAAATAAAAATGGGAAATACATTTCTAGCCAGGCGCTGGGTGGTAGGGGTGTAGAGATGGCTCAGCCAGAAAAGGGCTTGAGTGCAAGCATGGAGACCTGCTTTCCAATCCCTAGCAGTCACACAAAGCCACATCCAGTAGCATGCACATGTAACCCCAGTACTGGCAATAGGGCAGGCACATGAATCCCTAAAACCCACTGTCCAGCCAAACTAGATGAATCAATGAGTTCCAGGTTCAGGGAAAGACTATCTCCAAAGTCAGGTGGGGGGCAGCTGAAGAACAGACCTCACATTGACCTCTGGCCTCAGCACATACTTGTGCACACACGTGCATGTATACCCACAGATACATGTGCACACACAAGTTTATAAACCCATAGAAAACACAAACATGTATACACGTCCCATACAAATGAGGGCTGAGGTGCCTGCCCCAAGATGCGGTGCTAACAGTTCAGTTATTATTGAGAATTTAGAAGAGTACAGAGTATCTAAGATCATGCTTGCTCTCGTGTTAGTACTTAATCTCAGAACACTTCTCTAAGGTTGGCGGTGATATTGATAGCAGCTTTTAGATGAGGATACTGGTGAGTAGATCCAGTGAGCCCCTAAATAGGACATAAAGTGGAGGTACCCAAACTCCTAATCAAGACTGCCTGTGGGTTTGAGTTTGTCTATGCTACTGGGCAAGCCTTGTAATATTAGGAAGGTCTTAATGATTCTGACAAATTACTTATACACTTACTAAATTTGCAGGTCTGAGGATTAAAACCATGGCTTGGACATACTAGGCAAGTGCTCCACCATTGAACTCCACTCTAGTACTTAGAATTGTTTGTATTATATGTGACCAAAGCTCTTGGCACTTAAGACTAACTGACTGTAGATTTGGTTACAGTGTGGCCCAGTATTTTAATTCTTTGCTAAAAAAAAGTTAAGACGAATGAAATGATCCTGGGACCTTTCTAGGATCCCATGAACACTCAGAAAGTCTATGAAGTATATCTCCTTAGAAGCAATTTACCTGCCTGCACTTGACCTCCAGACAAAGGGAAATTGGTTTAAATTGTACCAGAAGGATTTGGGGTGCTCAAGAGAATGTTTTCCTGGTAGTAAGGTGGTGATAGTCTAACAGGGAGCTTTGAAATCTCTTTGCCCAGAGCTCTGAAAGAAGAAGGTCGGCCTCCAAGCATTGTAACTAGCAGTGGGCTCTGCCTGCCCAGAGGCTCTGCACAAAGTAGGTTATAGATTTCTTGCAGCCAAGTGGTCCTACTTCTCAGTGATGTTAACTCCATAGTAACTGTTCAGATTTACAGTCCTGGTTAGCTATCCTCAGCACCAAGCTGTAAGACGCGTGTTCGAAAGGGAAGAAAACATATCCTCTCTTCACAGACAAAGGTGAAGAGGACAAAGGACACTCAAGGGCTGAAAGGAAAGGTGCACAGGGTGGGATCAGCTTTGGCCTGAGGCTCAGCTGTGAGATTCCTTGGGTTTTCTTAAGGCTCTGCAGCCAAATCCCTCAACCCCGACTTATTCTGGCTCTTCCCTCCAGGAAACCTGTTCGTTTCTGAGCAAGAATTTCTTATCCTCTTGTAGACCCCTCCTGTCTTCCCTTCCTCCCTTCCCAATTCTAGTCCCCCCAGCTGCAGATGGCCCATGGTGGCTTAAGGTGTGACAAATATCAGTTCACACTGGAGTACTCCTGAGGCCTTTACTGTGCCATCTAGGAGCTTGATCTTGCTGGAAAGGGTCATAGACACTCAGCTTTTCAGTGGAATGCTTGCTTTCACACTGCTCGAGAGAGGAGAGAAGAGGGTTCCTCACCTGAGTGAGCAAGTGCAACCTGACCTTCAAGGGAGAAGAACAGAGCTAGAACAAAACACGGCAGCATAGTGGTGAGCTGATGTACCCCCTAGTCCACTTGTCCAAGAAGCCAAGGCAAAAGATGGCTTGAATCCAGAAATTTAGCATTAGCTTGGCAACATAGAAAGACACCCATCTCTTGTGGAAAGGTGTCAATCATTTATCCATCCTTTATACACAAATACATCACCTATATGTACATATATGAATACACATATATGAAAATGATAAAAGATTTGATGTATTTTGTTATTACCACTTTTCTATAAAATGACTAAAAAATAAAAACCCATATTCAGATATGCTCCAGTATTTCTGTAATATTAACTACAGTGGTGGCAGTGATGGTCTGGGAGTGAGAGGATGACAAAATGTCTCAATAATCAAGAATCATGAGATTTAATTTGTAGTAGTTGAACTCTGGAAAGTCTCTCACACTAGCAGTGTTTATCAACACCAGGGCTGCTGACACAAAGAAAGAGTTTTCTTTAAAGTAAAAGGCTAACTTTAACTACATGTTTGAGCTTTTGTTTTTCTGAAAAACACCCCCATGCACACATTAATCACTTGTTTATTTCAGTTATTTTTTTATTTTTGAGAAGCTTTTCTCATAAAGCCATCACCCATTATTTCATAGCTGAACTTTACTTCTGATACATCTTTTAACTTCATGTATCTCACAATTTTGGAAAATTCAGAAGGATGTGTGCGGGGAGCACATGAATATTTGTATATGTGAGTGAGTGTGTGCATGTGTACCATCTGTGGGTGTCTTAGTTGGGGCTTCTATTGCTATGAAGAGACACCATGACCACGGCAACACTAATAAAGGAAAATATTTAATTGGGGATGGCTTATAGTTCAGAGATTTAGTCCATTATCACCATTGGCAGGAAGCATGGTGGCATGCGGGTAGACATGGTGCTGGAAAAGGAACTGAGAGTTCTACATCTTGATCCACAGGCAGCAGAAGGAAAGACTGTGTGTCACACTGGGTGTAACTTGAGCATAAGAGACCTATAAGTCCAGCCTCTAGTGACACACTTCTTCTAACAAAGCCATAGCTGCTCCAAGAAGCCATTTGTGCCACTCCCTATGGGCCAAGCATTCAAACACATGAGTCTGTGGGGACCGTACCTAATCAAACCACCACAGTAGGTACCCATGCATGTAATAGCCAGAACTCAGCATCGGAAATCTTCAATTACTTTCCATCTTATTATTTAGAAACATTTATTTTTGTATTGTCTGTGTGTGTCTGAGTATGTGTTTGTATGTGAGTGTGTATGTGTGTGTGTGCATATGTAGGTGTACATGTGGAGGTCAGAGGACAGCTTTCAGGAATCTACTGTGTGAGTCCTGGGGATCAAACTTATATGGTCAGGCTTGGTGGTCAGAGCCTTGACACCCTAAGCCATCTTGCTGGCTTTCTCCACCTTTTTAAAACAAGGTCTCTCACTGAACTTGAAGATTAAAGTACATGTAGTCTTTGGAAGTGACCTGGGATCATTCTAGCTAGAATTCCTCCTTCCTTCCTACTTCCTGCTGTTAGAGCTTGAAATGCTTTCCAGTCTCAGCCCATGGGCTTTATGGAGCCATGTGGTATTTTGACGGCCCCATATTTCCTCACTACTGTTTCATGGAAAGTCTTATCTAATTGGTCTTTTCAGAATGGTTCTAAAAGGTTCTTCTAAGGAAAGAAGAGACAATGAGTTATAATAAGTTCTCCCGTCTTACCTGTGTCTTTAATGATTTATAGGTTAACCCTTCCAAAAATCCTGAAATTTTTACATATAACTACGGACAACCAGGTCATTCTGAAGCAGGCAGAAAGAGTCTCAGGAGAAGGAAGTATCCAGGAAGATATACAAGGAAATAGTCAACTCACTCCAGAAAATTGTGTTCAGTTAGTGGCAGCAACTAGCTAATATTTTCTAAATAAACTCACTCACGGAAGTGACCTATAGCCGACCTGGGGAAGGCGTTCCCCACTGCTAGTGCTGTCTAATTCATAAGCACAGAAGCAAGCCTCCAGCCTGGTGTTCCCACAAGTTGGAGAGGGAGCTCACAATGTGCAGGGTGCCGCTAAACCTGTGTGGGCTCACTTTTAAAGGGAGGTCAGCAGTCTTGTTCTCCTCTACAGTGTGCAGCACTTGGCGTCTTAGGGCACCTTCTTGTTTTCCATCCTGTGTTTTTGCAGTCTTACTTTTAGTAATTTCTTGATCCACTTTCTAAATTTTCCTAATCCTGGATTCGTAACTGGTATGTATTGGCTCATAGATAGGGACTAGAGGAAGTATATTTAATACAGCATGGATTCCAAACTGAGCTCATTTGTCTGAACAAACATAGCTCAGTTCATAGAGAGGCTGTGACTGGAAGCTTGTGCTCTGCAGAACACCTAAAGAACAAATATTACATATTGTAGAAATATGTATGTGCTTATGCTTGTTTGCGTATTTGTGTATGCACACGTGGGTACAGGTGGAGGTCAGAGGACAACTTTAAGTGTTGTTCCTCACGTGTGTTTTTATGAAATAGTCTCTCATTGATCTGGAACTCACAAAGTAGACTAGGCTATCTGGCCAGTCAGCCCCATGGCTCTGTCTGCCTCTGTCTCCCTAGTGCTGAGGTTACAAGTGTCTACCAGGGCAGTGTGCTTTTGAACTTGAGTTCTGCTGTTTGAACTCATGTCCTTGGCCTTGTTAGGTGAGCACTTTACCAACTTAGTTATCTCCTTGGCCCCAGACATAGATTTTTGAAATAAACTAGTCAACAAGCTTCTTCTCACTATAGCTACCATGATACTTTGCTTTGTTGTTATTTTAATTATTTTATACAGAACTCTCTGGAAATTCTAAGTCATGCCCATAAACAAACTTACATTTATATTCAAGGGAGTTGATATAGTTGCTTAAAACAAGACACATGTATAGCATTTGTAAAGTCTAAATAATAGCATTTAAATGTTCTCCTTACCATTTCATCACAGTGCTGTCCATGAGCCCCCTGTGTAGCTAATGCATAAATTATCTAGACGTTGACTCCTATAAAAGGCCCTCTTCCTGGAAATCACTTTCTGTCCAATGAAGAAGGCTGAAGAAAGAAGTAGAAGGCATTGTGCTCCTTATTGCAGACATATCATATTGCTTTTGAGTGATCACAGCTTGTTGCCCCAATTCCTTCTACAAAAAAGACTTCCCAAGGTCAACAGTACTGAGCTAGCCCAGGTGAGCAGCCCCTGGGAAAGGGCACTCCCAAGGGCAATTTGCTAACAGAGCAAAAGACCTGAAGAGGACAGGACGAAGAGCAGGGAGTGAGTTGCAGGCACCCAGTACAGCTGGGTGCGCTGTAATGAAGGGACAGATGGTAAAGTGCATGCTGTGCAAGCCTGAGCGAGCACTGTGCTCCATCCACAGCATCCACCTAAAAAGTCAGGTGTGCAGATCTGAAACCCCAGAGCTGGAAGAGTGGAGACAGGGGCTGCCTCTTGTCAGCCAGCATAGCCTACGAGGAGAGTTTCAACCCAGGTAGAGATCCTGCCTGAGAAAACAAGGTGAGGAACCACATCCAAGGATCTCTTCTGTCTTTCCCATGCATGTGAAACACTCACACATGCCCACAGACCCATAAAAACAAATGAAAGAGAAAAAGGGGTGGGGAGGTGGATTTTCAGGCTCTGAGGCAGGAAATGGAGCCAGGCCCAGACCATGTTTGCTCTGAGTGATTTCCATGCCTCCATCCCCTCTGAGGAGCTCTCATTAATGGGTCCTCTGACTTCCCAACCCCCAGTAGACTTGTTCCTCTCATCATACATTGAGGAGCTCCTGGCTCTATATGAAGTTCCCAAACCTGCTGGGATCTCTCTGACTTGGACAAAGATGGACAGAGAGACAAGGGGTGGGGTAGTGAGTTCAAATATTGATCTTAAATTCGAGCCCTTTGTGAGCCTAACTCCCATCGTTTTGGAGTTGTCTATGTTTTGTTGATTTAAAAATATTTTTAATTAAAATATTTGGAGGTGGTAAATGTACCCGTGAGTAAAATGCTTGCCTTGCAAGCATGAAAATCTGAGTTTGCTCTCCAGAACTGAGGTAAGAATTGCCATGGAGGCATGTCCATGATCTTAGTGCTAGAGAGATGAAGATGAGCAGATACCAGGGCCCTTTGGTCAGCCAGTTAGCCTTCTTGAAGGGATCCGAAGCAATAAGAGATCCTATCCCAGAAAACTAAGTGGCTAGTCCCTGAGAAATGACACCTGGGGCTTTGCCCTGACTTTCACAAACAAGCACACATGGGCAGCTGCACACACACACACACACACACACACACACACACACACGCACGCACGCACGCACTCACATGCACATGAATGCACACATGCACAAAAATACACACAGTTTATTTTGAATGCTCTAAGAATACTGATCATGAGATTTAGCAGATTTTGATTTTCAACAGATCCCTGATTTCCTTCCAAGAATGTGGGGATATAGTTTAAGAAGTAGGAACACTTTTGAATTGCCCACAGGAGAGTGACCGTCTATTTATGCATTTATAATAATCCTATTCAGAAACACCTAGCTGGATCACCAAAGTTCTCCAGTCAATAAGGCTAAAAATATTTTTATTGTGATAAGTTTTTTTTAAACAAACATAAGTAAAATGTACCTGTTGTCTGGAAGAATTTTACTACATGAAAGATGTTTTTGAGATGTAAAACAGATAAAATTGTTCAGTCTCTGAGTCCACCTATCATTGAGAGATCATTAAATTTTTACATCCATGGAGGACAGCATCATGGATCAGCCCTGATTAGAGACAGGTGATTCAGTTGATCAGTCCATCTGCTCTTCCTGTGGATGCGATTTGATAAGATGTATTCACTTCAATATCACTTATTTTGATTTGCCACAGGACTTGGCTTTGGTTTTAACAACTGGACATGTTTTTGTAGGAATAGGTTGGGAAAATCGAAATAGATCTTGATGTCTAATGTTCACTAGCCACTTAGAGAGCTTAAGAAGTTAAATGTAGCATGCAGAGATGGTTCAGATATCACTGCTCGGCAACAGAGCATTCTTCAGATTTCTAGAAGTTAGGCTGACAGAGAGAGGGGGGAGAGAGAGAGGAGAGATATTTTACAATTTCTGATGATTATCATGGAATTAGATGATGTATTGTGGCTTTCAATTCCTGTGACAAAATATTTGACGTACTCGACTCAGAAAGATGAAATGTTTATTCTGGCTGTGGGTTTAGCCATGTCTTTCTCATGGTTAACTCCGGCTGTGAGTTTAGCCATGTCTTTCTCATGGTTTATTACAGCTGTGTGTTTAGACATGTCTTTCTCACAGTTTAATCCAGTTGTGAGTTTAGCCATGGCTGTCTCATGGTTTATTCTGGTTGTGGGTTTAGCCATGGCTTTCTCATGGTTTAATCCAGCTGTGGGTTTAGCCATGGCTATCTCATGGTTTATTCTGGCTCTGGGTTTAGCCATAGTTGTTTTGGCTTTCTCACCTTGGGCCTACCACCAGGCAGCTCATCTTGCTGGGGAGCATGTGGTGGCGTGGAACTATCACCATATGACAGTTGAGAAGCAAAAAGATAAGTAGGTCTAAAGAGCCCCTTCAAAGGTCCTCCCCTATATCCATCTTCCCTCTACCAGGCCCCACCACCAAAAGTCCTATCAGCCGGGTGGCGGTGGCAACACCTTTAATCCCAGCACTCGGGAGGCAGAACCAAGCAGATCTCTGTGAGTTTGAGGCCAGCCTGGTCTACAGAGCGAGATCCAGGAAAGGCTCCAAAGCTACACAGAGAAACCCTGTCTCAAAAAACCAAAAAAAAAAAAAAAAAAAAAAGTTCCTATCAGCTCACAGCTGAGGGCAATTGAGGGCAAGACCAGCAAAAACCCATGAGTCTTTACAGGATGTTTATGAACTGAATGAAAGCACATGGAAATTAAAGAATCCATACACTGTTTGGGTGGAATACAGGAATAATTAGCATAAACAGTCTTGTTGAGAGGCTGTGATACTGAAAAATAGTTTCACTTATAGATTCTTTTTCTCCTGGATGAGAAGTGAGCAAAATTATATGATCACACCACACTTTATGGGGTGAGAGTCCAGATCTGTATAGTATTCCCTGTCTGATAATATTATACTCCATCACTTGCAAATAAAGTTTTATTGGGACAAAGCAATGAACATATTACATATGACAGACTTTGTGCTGCAGTAGTACAAGTGGTGGGGCAGACTGCGTGATCAACAACCTAAGTCTCTACCATCTGGCCCTTTGTCTGCTGTGTGTGCTAATACCTGCTTCTGCAGTCATTTGAAGGATTTATGTTAGGCTTATTTCTCATAAAAATGTAAAGTCTGGTGGCTGGTGAGGTAGCTCAGCAGTAGAGTACTTGCCTAGCATGTGCCAGGCCCTAGACTTATTCCTCGGCACCACAAGGAATAAGAAAGAAACAATAATATATTAAACTCAGTATAAAGTTTAATGTTACTTATTTTTTTTTCAAGATCATCATTAGACATGGGAATTATGGTGTTTCAAAGTAGGAAATGCAAGCGTGAGCAGTCTTGTGTGGATTCTCTCCCCTCTGTGAAAGCTAAGATTCTAAATTCTCTTAACCAGTTATTTTGACAGCAGGTAATCTTGCTGACAGGGTAAATCCACAAACGACAAAGACGACTTCAATAGCATTTCTCTTTCTAACTCTTATTTGATTTCTAAAGAAGCATAAATTAAGAACCAGAGCAAGCTGATCAGTGCACACCGAGCTAAAAACTGTGGTTTTTAACCCAGGGATTGTCTGCTGCATGGACTATCATCATTGCTTCTATGCACAGGAATGCCCCCACTTCCCCCCTCCTCCACAGTTTCTAGCCCAGACTAGTGTCAAGATTCCTATATAGCCAAGACTCATGTTGACCTTACGATGCTCTTGCCTCTACCTCCTGAGTGTTGGGATCACATGTGTGAGCCACCATGCAGGCTTTATGCACTGCTGGGGCCAAACCCAGGGTTTGTGCCTGCTTGCCAAGCACTCTACCGAGGGAGCCAAATCTCTAGGTGGCTGTTAGAGAAACTGTCTCATCCCTCTACCACCCCCAGATGTAAGCTCGGCGTCCTGTGCAGAGAGCAGGCCTTCCCACCAATGTAGCCTCTCGTCTCTGGTCTCTGCCCTCCTCTCCTCTCAGAGCTGCAGCCAACCCCTGGTGGACCTGGGTACCAGATACGCTGCTGCTTCATCTCTCATGCCTCACTCTTCTCATCTGTTAAAGGGAAGGCTAGTGGCTCCAACCCAGGCTGTTCACAAAGCGCTCAGGCCTATGGAGGGATTCCTTTTAGAATATTCCAGGTGGAATGTCAGAAGTGGCTGAGAGCCCTTGTGAACTAATAAAACTAATTACCTTCTTAAGAAAACATTTGCATTTCTATGTGGATCTAAGGAATATCAGATTATTCTTGGAGAAGTGACTCTCAAGCATGTCCCTTTCTGACAACAGATTCCCTTTCTAATGTCCTTTCCTCCTCCTTCTCCCCCTCTCTCCCTCTCTGCCTGATCTTCCTCCATCAAATCACTGTCTCCCTTTCTCCCTCTCTCTTCTCACATTCTCTCCTCCTCCCCTTTCTCCTCGTTTCTCCTTTTCTCCCTAAAGGATGAGCACATACTTGAATTCCTTTCTTCGCTGAGGCAGCACCTGGCACCTTCTCCTCAAGCCCACAAAGCAGCTTTGTGTCCCGTCAGCAGTGGGAAGCCTAGCAAGTCCTAACAGCAGTCCTGCTGGCAGACAAGCATGTTCTTACCTGGTTTGTCTCCACAGAAGCGTGCGGGCAAATGCAATTGACTGTGGTTTTGGAAAATGTGAGGAGGATAGAATCGCAGCCCAGCTGAGCATGAAGCAGCTGATGGATGCACAGGGAGCCAAGGCTGGTTCTGCCTTGTTTCGCGTGTCTTAGTCACCTGGTATGATGTCATAGTTATATACTGTGAGTGTAGAAAGGTAAGTGCTAAAGGGGCCAGTGTGACATGCGTACACAGTGAGATTGTGGAGCAGCACTCACTCTGATGCAGGCCTCCAGTGGGTGTGGTTTTGTCACAGAATAATTGAATGATTGTGAACCACCATGAGTGCTGGGAACTGAACGCAGGTCCTCTGCAAGAGCAGCAAGTGCTCTATTTCACTGAGCCATTTCTCCAGTTCCTGAAGTGTTCTTAAAGACATACTTCCTGTTGCTTTGTCTTTCTTTTTTATACTAAAGTGAATTATTTCCTCACAGTGGGCATTTAAACCAATTTGTAATTATATACCCTTGCAGTAGATTTGAAGAAAATGTCCTAACTAGCTCAAACAGGTGGTCACTGGCCATCCTTGATTTCAGCTTTGGTGAGTGGATGGCTTTGTCTTGCCTCATAGCAGACCCAGCACCTTTGGACACAGCCTATAGCACAAGGTCAAAACCTGCACAAGTGACGTGGACTCACTAATGTACAGAAACAGGTATGATGCTACTCACCTACAATTCCAGCACTCTGGAGGTGGAGGCAGGAGGATCCCAAGTTTAAGGTCATCTGCAGCTGTGTTTGAGGACAGCCTGGACTTTGTGAGACCCTATCTCAAAATACAACAACAACAAAGCCCAGTTAGAACTACACTTCAAAGGTGTGACATGATAGCCCCTGTCCCAAGCCGACACAAGTGAGAACTATGACCATCAAGGGAAGAAAGATGATTAGAGGACTTACTGCTGTCTCCATATTTAGCTAGGTTCTAATCAGTTACAGTTAAGGTGTCCAGCATGCAACTATGTACTGCCACGCTTGGCTTTTTATGTGGTCTGTGGGCTCCAAGTCATGTCCCCCTGCCTGTGTGGCAAGTGCTTTATGGCCTGACATCTGCACAGCCCTCTTGTTCCGTGCATCATGGGATTATTCTACGTGTCAGAGGGCAGCCTGTATTTCAGTGGTCGTTATTTGATGCTCTTGTTCACTGTTTTTGTAAACAAAAGGCAGCCTTTGTGCAATCACAGACAGTTTAGTGAGCAGGAATAGTCTAAAAAAGGTTTGTCTGCATCATGTCATCATCCAGTCTTAATTCTTTTCTCAGTACGTGTATCGCAGTCTCCCAGTTTGAAATCACAGGATCTCCCATTCTTGAAAAGGTCTCCGTAAGTTAAATACAAGCAGAACTGATACCATTGTCCTCTCACTGCCATCGGATGCCCTGCTTCCTGCTTTGAATTTTGCATATTCCAAGCTGTAGAGGTAGAGAACAGGGAGAAGAACCCCTCCTCAGTCAGGAAGAACCAGCGTATCGTGGACTGGCTTTGTTGGCTAATCTGGCCCACTGCTTAGTTTTATAAATAAAGTTTTACTGAACACAGCACTCCTGTTTGCCGGCCAGTTGTCCGCAGCTGTTCTCTTGCATCCGTGGCAGGAGAGTTGCTATAGAGACTCCCAGATGCTAAAGCCTGAGGTAGTCATTGCATGGCCCTGGGCAGAAGCCATCACTGCGTGGACACACGGAGCAGCCAGCCAGCTGAGCTCATCCTCAGCTGCAGGGCACAGCTCAGTTGACATTGCATCCTAGATCTGTGCAACACTGAGTTACTAACGTCTGAGGTCACTACTGCGGCTTCATGTTACAGCTGAGGGGTGGCTTTAACCAAATGTCCTAAACTGTGAGGTTGTTTTTTTTTTTAATACTTTTTCCTGAAGTCGTTCTAGAATGGACATAATTCACCTTCACATGTTTTTCATCTTAGTTGCACATTGTAATTTACGATATGTGTTACTGGTTGCTGACAACTCAACGTTGACTCTGGTTCACTGCTGTTGTCAAATGGTTCTGGTTTTATGCTCCCACAGTTGCAGCTGTTGGAGGGAACAGGGATAAGGGAATTTTGGCAGTGTTTTGATCCTGCTTCATTTTTTTTTCTCCCCTCAATGTGTTTTTGTTTAGAAAAACTAAAAGTATGGCCATCTTCAACTTCCCACAAGACTGGCTTGAATCTTTACTTCCTTCTCGAAGCTTGTATGTACCATGCAATGTTATGCTATAGTAGCATTAATGAAGACTAATAGACAGATTCTCAAGTATTACTGAGTGCCATTGATAAAAGTAGGTCTGCCTGATTTCCCCGCCACAGCTGACTTGAGGGGTGGTAGGCAAAGGCAGAGTGTCTTTGGGTTTAGCTGTTATAGTTTTATATTGTAATTTTAAAGAATGAGACCACTATAAATGAAGCAGAATGATAGTTATCCTGCAATGTACTGGAGAAATGTTAAGATTCAAGTAGCGATTGTGAGTATAACAAAATGGAGCATAGCATGCTTATTGTTTGAAAGATGAATAGCACATTAAAACCAAGCATGGATTGAACAACCCGAGAGAGGCTGCCAAGATCAGGGTGGGTGTTTCAGAAACCAAGTGTGTAAAAGCATGTAAAATCCTATGTGTCCATACAATATTATAAGTAGTTCCTGTGTCAGATGTCTGGCTGAGAGATGGGACACCGAACTCAGTCTTGAGGGGGAGCTCACCTTCAGAGGAAAAAATAGTGATCTAAATCATAATAGGAGAATACAGATTTTGTTTTCATGGTCACACTGTTAAATATATGTTCAGGGAGATTTAAGCATGGGCTAGTCAGTGGTGGGAATCCAGAGAGTAGAAACACTCCATCAGAGGCTCTGCAAGCAGCCTTCCCAGGACCCTGTCTCACTTCACCTTGGACAGACTGCATTCGATGGCCTTCTGTGAATCAGTTTTCTCCTCCCTTTTGACTTAATAGCTGTAATGTGTCCATCACGCACTGCTCTGATTGGTACCTATCCCATAGGAAGTCTCAAGTAACCATATTAGCTGCTTCTCCGGTATATAAATCACGGGGAGAGGACAACTCACCTGGGTAGGACACATGGCACCGAGCACATGGGTTATTTTTAAACACTTCAGATGACCTAAGTAACGATTGTAGAAAGATGTAAGAAAGGGTCTGTGGATACATTTCAGTGGGTGAGGCACTTGCTATACAAGTTCAGATCCCCAGACCCATGTAAGGCCAGATGTGGCAGTGCCTGTCTGCAATCCCAGTAGTCCTGCAGGAAGAAGGAAGGGGGAGACAGGTATCCATCTCCTTCATGTTCCCGGTCAGCCAGCCTAACTCCTAGAGTAGTAGGCCATTGAGACACCTAGTCTCAAAAGACAAAATGGATGGCTACATCTGAGGTTACCCTCTGACCTCCACACTGGGAAGCACATACGTGCACACACACGTGTAAACATGTGCATGTACACACACACACACACACACACACACACGCACACACACATGAGGAAAAGCAAAACAAAAAAGAACAGTCTGAACAGCATAAGATGCATGGGAGGAATCCCTTAAATACTTGATTTTAAAGAAACCAAGTTTTACCAGGCCCCAAGGAACATTTAATTCCTATGATAATAAGAGAATAATAATAATAAGTTTGAAGGCTTCAAAAGGTTTGACACTTGTGAACCTCACAAGATGGTACTGAAAGGCAAACCACACACTCTCACTGCATATGAGTGAGGTGAAACATGGCTATAGAACACACCAGATAACTTGTTTAAGAACTAATAGAGTGGAAGGATCAGTGGGAGGCCTGACTGCAGGACCCACAGTAGTAGGAGACAAGATTTCGCCACTGCTCCTATTTCCAGACTGGGGAACATATGCTTTTAAAGATTTACTTTCAATTGAGTGTTGGGGGGGGGGGAGTGCATCCGAATGCAAGTTCTTGCAGGAGTTAGAGTTATTGTATTCCCTGAAAGTGGATGCTAGAAACCCAACTCTGGTCTTCTGCAAGAGAGGAAATTGTTCTGAACCACTGATCCATCTCTACAGCCCTTGGGGGACATCTGTCAAGAGTTCTTTTTGATAAGGTGTTTTATAACTTGTACATGAAACTTGTTGTGTACCTCAAAGTTTATCTTAACTGAAGTTCCTACAGAAATGGAGAAAGAGTCTACATCACAGAGTTTCCTTTCTAAGAATGTGAGACTCAATAAACACTGGGAAACACACTAACAGGATGCCTGATGTCCGTGAGATGGAAAAGCCATGTTTGGGCATGGATATAGTGACATGTGAGAGTGAAAGTTCCTCATCTACAACTGTGAAAGGAGGAAAGAGAAGTGCACATGCTGGCACCACTCATAATCTCCATCTTTGGTAGGTGAGAGGCAAGCAGGAGGATTGGGAGTTCAAGGCCAGCCTGTATTAAACAGCAAGAACTTGTAATAGGTAGATAGATAGATAGATAGATAGATAGATAGATAGATAGATAGATAGATAGATAGATAGATAGATGGATGGGTAGGTGGGAGGGTGGGTGGGTGGGTGGATGGATGGATGGATAGATAGATAGAGACAGACAGACAGACAGATAGATAAATAAAGTCTACAGTAAACTAGGTACACTTGTGTGATGTTTTATCAGAACCTGAAAGAGATACCAATTACAGGGACTTCATAATAGTGATAAGAACAAAACAAAGAACCATGATCACCTTTGCTGATGAACAGTGGCCTGAACATTCTCATAAGGACAACAAAGAATGAAAGGAAGCAGAAGCCTTCACTTAGCTGTGGAGTTGGCATTTTTTATTGCCTTTTCAATATAATAGCACACCTATTCACAAAATCATTTGAACTGAAAGAAGAAATAGATGACTCTTTATGCATTGATGATACCAAACATTAGGAGCTTTCATACCCCAGCCGGTAAACACAGTGTAAAACAACCACAGTTTCTACACAGCAATCTGAATGTTTTCAGGGATAAACTTAATAAAGGTAGTGGATCTACAGTGTGTAATCAGAAAGGAATCCTGGGACCAGGGGATGAGAGATCAGCAGCCCCATCCTGGGTGAAAGCTGGAGGGCCTTCTCTACAGTGGGATTTTCTTTTCCTTTAAGAAGAAAAACATCATAGAATAAATTTTCATAAGTGGAAAAAAGAAAGAGTAAAAGGAAAGAACCAAATAAAGAAGTGGCACAGGACTGTGTTCCTGGGCCATGAAAGTAAAGAGCTTACAAGCATAAGTTTGTCAAAGTTAACCCATCAGTGTAAACCAACTCTAGTAATCTAAGGGACTTCCATTTTTTATAAAATTATTCTTATTTTTTGAGGAATGAATATGAGTGAATAGCTATGAAAATTTGCAAAAGAACTAAGAGCCAGTAAAATGAAGCATGTTATGAATCTCCAACAGTTAAACAGCATATCTTAAACCAGTTCCATTCCTAGAACCAACATATAAAAGCCAGGCATGGTGGTTCACACTTCCGGTCCCAACAGTGGGTTGAGTGAGGCAGGCAGTCCCTTGAGGCTTGATGGGCAGCCAGCCTAGACAACTATAGAGCTTTAAGTCCGATAAGAGACTGGTTTCAAAAAAAGAAAGTGGACAGCCCTTGAGAATGCCACCCAGGGTTTATCTCTAGCCTCTATAGGTGTGCACACACATGCACATGCACACACACACACACCTCACACACCTCATACAGGGGAAATTTGTCAAGATTGACAGCAACCCAAAGCCTCCAGTAAGTAGAGAAGAGGACAAAGCAGGGATTTCAGAATGGGAGATGACTAATGTAAACAGTTTTGGAAACCTAAGAACAAACTCAGGAAACCCAAGTTCCAGTTTGCATGATTAACAGATGGGGAATCAGACAAGACACAGTCTTCTTCAAGCTGAGAAAAAGTAGAATACCACCATGTAAAATATTTCTTTTCCATCTCATTGTTAAAGGCTAAAATGGATATTCCTGATGTAGGAGGATCAGGTGACAGACATACTTCCTCTGTAAACTGATTAAAGCTTTGTGAAGAGTAGCTTGAAGTTTCACGGCAGGTCTTTAATCCAGACATTTCTTCTGCAGGAACTTCTCCCCTGGAAAATCCCCCATCATCTCACATGTGCAAATATGTATTGTAGCATTCACTACTTTTTAACAGAGTTTGGATGGAATGAAGACAGAAAGCAAGTAACAGTGAGAAATCTAATGTGTCCATGCCATGACCAAGTCCACAATCAATGGACAGACAGTGGCATGTAGACTGCAGAACAGAGTGCCCGCATGATCCCTGTTTATATGGAAGTGGAATAGCTCATGAACACATGTTGTGAACACTCTATTGTGTAATGTTATATACACATTACAGAGGGCACTAAGTCCCCACTTGTATGTTGAGACCCTAACTTCAGTAGCACATAATGCAACTGTATTTGATAGCAGAGCTCAAGACATGACTGAGTTTGAATGAGGCCATTAGGGTAGGCCTTGCTCTAATCAGAATAAGGTTCTTGGAAAAGGAAGCTGCAACAGAAAGGCTGCAGTTTAGGAAAGGACAGTGTGAGGAAACAGCAAAGGTAGTCACCTGCCAGCCAAGAAGAAAGGCTCCAAAGGAACCAACCCTGCTTAAACTTGACACCAAGATCTAGACACAGTAACCCTAGATTTCCAGTCTCCAGGACTGTCCTAAAATAATTCTCCATTGTACAAGGAAGTGGTTGAGGTGCTTTGTCACAACAGCCTTAGCAACCCCACAGTATATGTGTGTAAATGCATGTATTTTGTGTAATGATTTGTGTGTGTGTGGATGTACAATGTTTCTATATAGACACAGTGTTTCATTTTTATTTTAAGACTGAAATCTAAAGTCAGTGTCAAGTGGTTCTTTCAAAATAGTGAGTTTAATGTTTGTAAAAATAAATATTAATACTTGTGTGGTTCTGAGTTGTGTAAAAAAGAAGATTGATCAGGTTATAGGAGCAAGGCAGTAAGTAACCTTCCTCCACGGCTTCTGTTTCAGTTCTTGCCTCCGGGTTCCTGCCTTGAGTTCCTGTCCTTATTACTCTTAGTGATGGAGTGTGACCCAGGAGTTGTAAACAGAAATACACTCTTTCCTTCCTGTTACTTTTAGTCATGATGTTTTATTATAGCACTAGAAACCTTAACTAAGACAGAAATTGGTGCTAGGAAAATGGAGCATTGCTGTGGCATACATGACCATGTTGTTTCAGGGAGGATTATGGAAGAACTTTGGAACTTTGGCTGGAAAAGCCATTCAGTATTCAGGACTTAGTGAGCTGTTGTGGAAATTTAGAAAATAAACCCAAGAGCAGCACAGATGATAGAGGTGTGACCTTCAAAGTTTCGGAGAGAAGTTTGAGAGTCCTTTAAAGACTCTATCAAGGCCATTGGATATTTTGAATTAAAAAAAAATCTATGCTTTTGGTCTATTGAGACTGAACTGTCAGCTATGATTAACAAGTAATCCTACATACTAAAGTGAAACCTTTGCTTTGCTGGGACAATGGATGCTGGTTAACTGGAGCTGAGACATCAGCTGTGACCAAGAAGAGACCAACATCATTGAGTTGAAATCTTATGGGAAATATTTCCTTGTGATCAGCCCACAGAAGCTATGGGGACAAAGCTGTACGTTGTACTGGCAGATTGACCTGGTAATGTGACAGAATCTTCTAAGTGGTACTGACTTTGAAGTCATGAAGGGGTAATGGGGAGTAGGTAAGGCTTGGCACCATGTGACAGGACTGTCCCCAAAGAGAGGCAAGGAGAAGCCTTTAGTGAAGGTGCACTCTCAGTTCCAGTAGAAGCCTTGGGATTGAAGGGGTCATTGGAGAGAATTGAAGGTTGGTGCCATGTGGCAGGGACAGAGTATCCAGAGAGCCCAGGAGAGGCTCCTGGTGAAGGTGCAATCCAGTTGCAGTGGAGACCATTTTGGAGATGTCAGTACCATGGGGAATGACCAACCACTACAGACAGCAGCAGCTTTGGAATGAAGCTTGCCTGAGTCTTTGTGTGCTGTGATAAGCCCTCTGGAGCCTTGAAAATGGTAAGTAGCAGAAGTCTGACACTGGGACTTTAGTTTTGCACTCATCTGCAGGTGACCCTGTTTCTTCCTTCTTAGAGCAAGAAAACTTAATTATTTTTTATTTTACAGAAGCCCATAGTTAAGAGACATTGGGTATTTTAGAGAAGCTTTGAACTTTGAAGAAGACCTGATGTTTTAAAGAGCCCAAACATTTAAAGAGTGTTTAATTTTTTAATGGCTGCAAGTTTTAAAAATTGGAGTGTTTTATAATGCCACATCCATATTAACATGACATTTTGGGGAAAGGCTATGGCTTAATGGTTATGTGTTTGTGTGTCAAATTGACAAGGGGTCAATTGTCTTTTGGATTTTATTTTGTTTTGTTGTCAACTTGCTGGGAAGAGGAACCTCAGGTGAGAATATGCCTCTGTAGGGCATTTTCTTGATTAATGATTTGTGTGGGCAGACCCAGCACACAGAAGTGGTGTCATCCTTGGGCAGCTGGTCCTGAGTTGCATAAGAAAGCAAGGTGAGCAAGCTATAAGAGCAAGCTGGAAGCAGCATTCCTCCATGGCTTCTGCCTCAGTCCCTGTCTCTAGGTTCCTGCCTGACTTCTACTAGTGATGGAATTTGACTTGAGAGTTGTAAGCTGAAGTCAACTCTTTCTCCCCAAGTTGCTTTTGGTCATGATGTTTTCTCACTGCAATAGAAACTCAAGACAAACTCAATATCCATTGGATTCTTATTTCTTTGCTTTACAACCTACCATAGCACCTCACACATAAAAAAAGACAGTAGAAAAACGTTGATAGAGAGATTTACTAACATACATTTTAAAGACTTATTTTTTAACAGTGTGTGTCTGTGGGCCAGAGATGCTATATGCACTTCTTTCAGGTGCCCTTGAAGGCTAGGAGAGGGTGTGTAGTCCCTTAGAGTTGAAGTTACGAGTGAATGCGAGCTGCCTGCTGTGGGTTCTGGGAGTCACAAGAGCAAACACTCTTAACTGCTGAGCCACTCGCCAGCACAACTGTGGATTTAAACAGCAGACTTGCATGAACAGAGGAGTTGTGTGTCATGGCAAAGAAGACCTTTCCCAGCTAAAGGGCCGGGGTCTTTGTGAGTACTTGGGACTGTGTTTTCGTGGTGCCTCTTCTGTGGTGGAAGGTCATTGTTTGTTCTTAAGTGTCTGCACTGCTCTTCTCTAAGACATCTTCCATTCTCCCCTGCTCCCAGAGTCTCGGTTCCTCTATTTATGCTTGGCTGTCAAGAGCTACTTCTTTTTCTGACTTTGCGTTTTGGTCTAGGGAAGCAAAGGCTTACTCGAGTGGTCCCAAGAGCCTGGTTCCTCTTCTGTTCTGAAGCTACATGGCATATTGACAAGTGAGGAGGGCCAGGACCCACAGAACCAGTGACAGACACTGATGAAGTTGTCTGAATTGCCCTGCAGGGGCCAGCCTCAGGTCCAAACAGGTCTTGTTAGATGTGTGGATATTCAGGGCCGCTTTCTAGAAACATTTGTCTAATTACCATGCAGACAGATGTGAGCCGGTTTTCCCCAGCCCTGAAGTCAGGGTCCTGAGATCACAGACCCGTGCCTCGCGCAGGCAGACATCTTTTATTAATGGTAACATCGAAATCCTGGCGCTGCTTTGGCAGCTTGGTTTGCACAGAATTATTAGACTCTTTTCAGTTCTCCAGAAAAGTAAGACGGATGGCTGGTATTTTAAAAAGTTGTGCAGGGCTGGTGAGATGTTTCAGTTAATAAAGTGCTTACCTTGCATGCACAAAGACCTGAGTTGTATCCTCAGAACTCACATTAAAACAACCACAACAAAACAAACAAACAAACAAACAAAAAAAAAACCCAAATGGCAAGCAAACATGTGATGGATGCATCATCGTCATCCCAGTGCTGGGGGGGCGGGGGGCAGACAGGTGAATCCCTGGCTTGCTGACCAGCCCTGTTAAATTAGCGAGCTTCAGTGAGAAATCTTGGCTGAAAAACCAAGGTAGAGAGCCAGTGAGGAAGACACTCAGCATTGACCTCTGGCCTCCACAGGCACAACCACCAGCATACACATGCATGCACACCTATCTGAACACATAAACACACGCACACACATACACACACTCACACACATCCCTCTCATACATAGATACACAAACTCACACAGATAGAAAGAGGGAGAAAATGAGGAGAAGAGAGAGGGAGGGAGGGAGGAGAAAGGAAAGTAAGAGAGGACACAGGGAGAAGGAGGAGAGAAGGCTCCTGAAGCAGAGAACAGAGGTCTAGTGCCAACATCCACGTGAGTAAGACATGAGACGCAAACTCCAGTTCTGATTATGCCCTCTGCTAACAGCAGCCCTGGCCACCAGGGAATGACAATTTATGAGAACCTGAGCCAGGACACTTAGCAACTTGCTTCCAAGTTCATGACTCACATAAAGCAAGTATGACACTACACACCTGTCCTGATAAAATTTCTAGGCTCAAGATAATGTGCTTCACTTCAGTAGACAATACCTATGGGATGAAGTGTGGTCAGGAAACTTACTTATGACTCTAATAGTCCATAATCGATTAAATATACCAAACAAAGGAGGAAAGATTGAAGAGAAAGGAAGCTGTCCATGACATACTGAAACGTGCCTGAAGATGGAATGATGGAAAAGGAATCTGGCTCACATTTAAATGCTGTCAAAAGACCTTGGAACCTAGTACCATTCACGTCGTGTGAATCATCTGCTCTTGTTAGTACATAATATTTTATGTTTTAAAGGCTCACTTTCTTTGCAAAGGCTGTTGATATTCGTGTCCTTAGGTGAGTTCACACATTTGTTCGGTTTTGCATCTCAGGAGCCTGTGAGTCACCTAGACTCCTCCTGTTAGCAGCTCTCCTCCTTCTGCTGACTGAGCACCAAGTGTGGTCTAGTTCGCACAGCAGTGTATTTTAAAGCGCTCTCCAGTGCACACAGCTGGCACCACTTCACTGCCAACACCCATCATTTACAACATAGAATCTACACCCCCTTTGTCTGTACATTAGATATCTTGGTGATTATTTTTAAATAAGACCCGGAAAGCATCAGAATCAACAATTAAAGAATAATTTCTGACTTCCAATTTAACAATGTGCTTGAACAGAGGGCACAGATGAAAATTGAAACCATTGAGTAGCAGTTTTGGGGAAAGAAGACACTGGCAAGGTCTTAAGTGTTACTTATTAGGTGTTTATTAATTTTAAGGTAGACATACCTTTATAAGTCATATGTAGTAGGCATCGGATTAGCCAGGCAGTTAAGCATGGACACTGTGGAGGAGACCAGTGCTGTTTGTCTCCTGGTGTGATGTAATTAGATGTATGCAACAGCAACTGTACAGTGTTTTGCTAAAAGTAATTAAGTTAAATATAATCACAAGGAAATCTTCAGAAAAATCTGTAACGTGGGATATTGTACAAGAAATAGGGCTGGAGGGACTGGAGAGATGGCTCAGTGGGTACAGTACCTGCTGTGCAAACATGAGGACCTCCACATAGATCTCCAGCACTGTATATATGTTTAAAGCCAGACTTGCTGGTGCCATGTACCTGCAATCCCGGTAGTGGGAAATGGAAACAGAAGAACCCTCTCAGTTTGTCTGACCGTCTGTGATAACTGAAATGGTGAGCTCAGGTTCAGTGAAAGACCTTGTCTCCAACAAATGATGAAGTTGAGACACTACATGAAAATATCACTCTGTCCTCCATGTGCCCTTCTGTAATGTACACCAAAATAGGCACACACAGTATACACACACACACACACACACACACACACACACACACACACACATACAAATACAGCAACATGCAAAATTAAGATAAAAATTTAAAAGGAAAAGAGAGGGAGGGAGGGAGGGAGAGAGAGAGAGAGAGAGAGAGAGAGAGAGAGAGAGAGAGAGAGAGAGAGAGAGAAAGCATACTTGGTCTTCCAAGCAAGGTCAATGCCAGAGCTAGAATAAGCAGCTTGATTAGGACTTGGATCACAGGAATAGAAAGCACAAAAGCTCTTAGAGGAAAACTGGAGGATCTTAAGCATAGACACAATATAGGACACAATTAATATAGGTGGTTTTGGCTAGAATAATATTGTTGTTTGTTATGTTGAGTAGTGTTCTCGTCACATAAAACACACACTAAAATGTTTAGGGTGATGGGTTCTGATGTCTTTTCAAATGGGCATGTCAAGAGAAGAGGGAAGCGACTGTAGAGCGTCTGTAACCCACCAGAGCTCACAGACACTCAGTTCATAATTCTTTTCCCTTTCCCACCGACTCAATAATCTTCAACACTAAGAAGCTTATACTATACGTGCAGAATGCACACAATTACATGATACCAACTTGGAAAACAGATGCCAGCAAGTTGAAGGAAAATATGTAGATGGTGGGAATGGCCTGTGTCACAAATCACAAATGCATTTCACGGGCAGGGGTTGTAGAATCACAGACAATTTTTTTAAAGTGGGATCTCACTATGTATGCTGCTGAGACTGACTTCGGTCTTCTGGCCAGTCTCCCAAGGAGTCAGGACCATCTACACCACACCCCCTGGCTATCATCAACTCCTAATCAGATTAGGAGGTGACACCATGTAGAGCTACTGTAACCAATTAGTCCTGTTTATGTCTTCACGTATATGTGTGCATTCAAAGACTATGTCAACTCACACTGAAAGGGATTTTAGTAGATAAAAATTAGCATCAAAGCTTCCTGTTGTGGCTGCCATTGGAGAGCAGCAGCCATGGCCCTGCGCTACCCCACGGCCGCAGGCCTCAACAAGGGCCACAAGGTGACGAAGAACGTCAGCAAGCCGGGACATAGCCAGTGCCACAGGCGCCTCACCAAGCACACCAAGTTCGTGCAGGACATGATCCGGGAAGTATGCGGTTTCATACCCCGTGAGCTGCGCACCATGGAGCTGCTGAAGGTGTCCAAGGACAAGCCCGTGCTCAAGTTCATCAAAAAGAGGATGGGCACGCCCATCCACGCCAAGAGGAAGCAGGAGGAGCTGAGCAACGTGCTGGCCGCCATGAGGAAGGCGGTGGCTAAGAAGGACGGATGCCCCTCCCCCAATAAATGTTGCTACTGCGGAAAAAAATAGCATAAAAGGACAGGAAAGCATTTCAATATTTAGTTCACAGGCTTTTTTTCCTTAGTAATGCACAACAGTAATACACATTTCGTTAAATAACAGTAATATACAGTTTTTTAAAATAATGTTGGTGTTCAAAGTGAACTAATAAATACCATACAATAATGGAGAATGATCTTATGTAGATGGAATTGGTGATATTTGCAAAATACATCAATGACATCAGTTGTCAAGTGTGATCAGATTATATGTGGCATTTCATTGTGGTTCTGATGTGAACTTTTTTTTTTTTTTTTTTTTTGTTTTTTTTTTTTGTTTTTTTTTTTCGAGATAGGGTTTCTCTGTGTAGCTTTGGAGCCTGTCCTGGAACTCACCCTGTAGCCCAGGCTGGCCTCGAACTCACAGGCTCTGCCTCCTGAGTGCTGGGATTAAAGGCGTGTGCCACCACTGCCCGGGCCCTGATGTGAATGTGGTGGTGGTGTTGGGTGTCCTTTCATATAGCTGTGGACCCTCTGAAGGTTTTCTTTTGAGAAATATCTGCTTCAGACCTCATAATAGTTTTTACAATGTTTAATTTTTAATTAAATTAAACATTTAATTGTGTGTGTGTGTGTGTGTGTGTGTGTGTGTGTTTGTGTGTGCTGTGGGTATGTGCATATGAGTACAGTGCATGGGTGGGGGCAGAAGAAGGTGTCTGAGTCCCTGGAGTTGAAGTTGCAGGTGGTTGTGAACCACCCAACAAAGGCTCTTGAAACACAACTTGGGTCCCCTGGAAGAGCAACAGGTACTCTAAACCTCATAACCATCTCTCCAGCCTCTTAACAAATTTTTTAAAAATTTAAGAAATTTTGACTCCTAGGGTTTTGCGTTTCTTGGGAATTTTAGATATTATCCCCTTTCATGGCTTCAGTTGTCAACTTGAACTGTCTTGGAAGAGAGAATCTTAATTGAGGAATTGCCTCCATTGGACTGGCCTGTGGGAATGTATGTGGGGCATCTTCTTAACTGCTGATTAATGTAGGAAGACCCAGATCATTGTGGCTGGCACCATGCCAGGATGGGTGTGTCCTGGGTTATATACATTTCTCCACTGTCTTTGCTTCTGTTCCTGCCTTCAGGTTTCTGCCTTGAGTTCCTACCCTGACTTTCCTTGATGATGGAATGTAACCTACAAGCCAAGTAGACCCTTTCCTTCCGAGCCGGGTTTGGTCAGTGTTTTATCACAACAATAAAGAGCCAAATTAGGACATACCCCTTTCTGATATATGGTTGACAAACATTTTTTTCCCATTCCATACTACTTGCAGTCTCACTCAGCTGTATAGCCTTGACGAGACATTTTCATCCGCGTTCAGTTCCTTAATGCATTACTTATACTAGTCAATGCAAGGGAACACCTTAATGTCCATCAACAATGTGATAGAGTCAAGAAAGCATGGCATGGGGCTGGGGAAGTGGTTCAGTCAGGAAAGAGCCTTCTGCACAATATGAGGACCCGAGTTTCATCCCCAGAAGCCATGTGAAAAACTGACCATGGTGGCATGTGTTTCTAATCTCAGCACTGGAAAGGCAGAAGCCAGAGGTTCCCCCGGGCTCACTAGCCTTACAGAATAGCCTAATTCACAAGTGCTAGGCTAGTAACGATCACTGTTTCAAGAAACAAGATGTGGGACTGTAAACCTGTTCAAAAAGTCACAGCTGGAGGAGGTCATAGACCCCAGGAAGGAACTGGCTACTGTTATTTATCTAAACTGACATGACACCCACTGTAATTTCAGTATTTATGCTTGTGCCTATGGACAAATGTGACTCTCATTCTTAATTAGAGAAGGTTCTCTTCAGTGAAAGGCAGTGGATGCAGACTTGAGGTTATTCATAGTACTTAGAATAAATGATAGTCTGGTGCTCATAGTGTTAAGGTTTAGGGATATTTAAACTACTCCATCTAAGGTGGGGAGAGCAGAGAGAAAAGAATGCAAGAACCCAAATATAAGGAGAAAATGCTAGACTCAGAATGTCACAAAGCCACAGCAAACATGATCTTACAGCAGCTGTAAGATCTGTTCTGATGGTCCTGCCCAAGATTGGGCCTGTCAATAGGCTATCATGGACTGACAGGCACTCATGAGACCCTCCTCCTCCCCACTGAACTATTAGCCACTAATGGATTCTGGAGGAGGATAGTCATCACCTTTAGCTGTGCACCCAACAGTGAGCAGGCTCCAGGGGACAGTTCCAAACCCGTGGTCACACAGATATTCCTGACTAAAGTCAGTGGGTCACAAACAAGACAAAAAGGCAAGAATGTGAGAAAGGGACCAGTAGGAATGTGGGGGCGGGGCAGTGAGGGGAAGATCAGAGTTGGCAGGGGAATGAGATTAAACAGAATATCCTATAGACAGGCATGAAACTGTCAAAGAACAAATGCAATCAACACGAAAGAGGAAAAGAAAGTCGATGACTCCTGAGGAATGGCACCCAAGATTGAGTTCTAACCCCTATATGCACCAACACCTACACCCGCACCTGCGTGCACGTGAACATGCCCACATATGCACACTCATGCATGTGTCTTTTAAGGAAAAGAAAACACGACAGAATGGGACTTTTTTGCCCAACTCTGAAAAGAGAGAAAATTGTCTATTTGGAAAAACATGACTGGGCTGAGTGAAATAAGCCAGTCACAGAAAGACAAATGCTATATGAACATAGTTACATGTGAAATATTAAAAAAAATAAATTAATTAAAACAGAGTCTTAACTGCAGAGCTAGAATCAGCATTCACCAGGACCTGAGGTGTGGGGAGAGCTGCCGGTCAAATCATCCAAGGGGGTAAGTCACATCTAAGGGACAAGTTCTAGAGATTCAGTGTGCAAGTTAGTGACTTGAGTTAAAAAGACTGTCTCACACAGCTGAAATGTGGTAAGAGGGTCTCATACGTCCTCATGCATGCATGCAAAAAATTTAACCATAGGACAATATGGGTGTGTTAGACAGCTTGATTGTGGATCCCATTCACAGAGTCCACATACATACACATGTTGCACCCCTTTGTACGCAATTAAAAATACATGAAATTTTTAATTTGCCAACGATACCACGATAAGCCAAACAAAAAGGATAATAAAAATGTTGAAGAGGAAAATTTCTAGTCAACAAAATGTTCCAATGATATATGTGAGCAACTGAAGTTTTTGTTAGTAGTTTCAAAGCACAGCCGGACAAACATTTCATTGCTGGGCACATGCCTGTCTGCCGCACACTCTCCTCTTCCACACGTTAGAGCCTGCAGACCTCCGCGTTTGCCTTTCCTTCTCTCCCAAGTCTTACTGTATTTTCTTCTTTCTCTGGCAGAGTTCCCATAATTTTAATCCCAGTTATCTGGATTTTTATCACAGGTAAATATACATCCATGTGTAAATGTACAAATTTATATAAATGATGTTTTCTTCCTTCGGCTCGGCCAGTGCACTGTCATTCTGTGTAGCTAATATGCACTCTTCTGTCTCCAAGGAGTTATTGATTTGGTTGTGGCTGGACCTTTCCCAATGCCAGTCAGATTGAAAAATGCTATTTTTATTCAGATTAAAGAATCTGGGATTCAACAAGTCAATAGCATATGGAGGATGTCAGGTCCATTCCTACCCAGCACAGTGTTTTCAGAGACCCTGGGGTATGGGGTAAACTCGTATGGATTATTCAGGTCTGACTGCGCAGCTCTCCATCTTAATTTCACTTTGCGTTAATAGCCATGTGGATGGTCTGGAGCAGAAAGTCAATTGAACTACAAAGGCCGCACTGCATCATTGATTTCCAGAAGCAGCCATAGTGCTTTGCAAGAAATAAAATATTGATTAAAACAAACTAAAGCGATTTTCTCTGCTTTCTTCATTTAGAGCTGTTTTATTTAACATTTGACTTTACTAGTTGGAGTTTTGCAAAAATTATGAGAATATTTGAGACTAATTATCAGAGACTCATTTGATAGCTGTGTGTAAGAACCTATGAGACTTTTATTATTGTTTCAAGAGATGATTTTTCCTAAATACTCAGCATTTTACTGGTAGCCTGGACAGAAATCATTTCACTATTTGATGTTAATTTGGCTCTGAGTCTTGGTGGAGGAGAGTGGGGTTGTGTTCAGGTTAAAAAAAAAAAGTCACATGGAATCATTTACAAATGACAATTTTCTTGACAGGTTCAGAATGTAAGAAACTGGTCATTAACACTGTTTCCCATAAGAGAGACGCACAGCTAGAAAACACACGGCCTTAACGTTAAATGGAAATGCTGAAAATAAGCAGGCATTACCAAAATAATTCCAAGTATTTCAGAGAAGTTGAACCAGGGTAAGGCACCCAAGTCACTTCAGAAATGATGGTTTCCTCTTGGCCCAATTAGGGAACCTGAAATGTGTTACATCGTGGTTCTTGGCACTCTAATTGCACATAAAACCCCCTTCCAAATCATAACGCGCCGTTTCTGTTTCTGCTGCAAACAAAAGACGAATTATTAAAATGGAGCGAGGTCTCGCGCAGCATTGGCGGCCTGCTTAGAGAGCAATCATTTAACACTTGCCCCTTGAAACTGAAGTTTACCTCTGCTCATTCTAACTCCACCTACCAGCAGCAGGCAGTGGTATTTTTTATTGTATTTTGTTTTAATGAGAGCAGCGAGATTTCATTACTACCCATTTAAACCAAATGGCTCTCCTCATCTGGTCTCTGACTGGACAGAAACAGGAAGACTCCTAGAGGATTCTCAAGGGTCATGATGCCCTCCAAGAAGAGCTGAACAGAAGCTCCTGTGGCCAAGGCTTCTGGACCCTAAAACTTCTTACCCATACTACTCAAGTCCACTGTCTTGAGGAGTCACTTGCTCGTTACTCTAAATTTGCTTTTTAATAAAGACAGTTTTTGTGTCTTTTTTGTTGTTGCTCCTCTTAAGCGAGAAAGGGGGACAGATAAATTTACACTGTGGGAAATAAATTCTTGCTTATCTTTATTTAGGGCAAGGAAAGACACAACAACAGGACAGATTTATGGTGGTGTGTTTTTAAACATTTCCTCAGTGGCTGTCCTGGAGGTGTGAGTACTGGTGATGCTCAGCTGTACAAAGAGCCTAGGGTTCAAGGCTACCCAGCTGACACTGCCTAAGCTGGACTAAAAGGTTGTTCCCCTGACCCCAACCTTGCTCTGCAGCCACATACAAACAACCTCAGATATAAATAGCAAATGCCTGCACATACTACCATTTAATATGCAATTCTGTTCCCAAATAACCAAGATGAATGAGTGGTTTCTAGCTGAGGTCACTGAAGTTCACTGCTACACAACTCCTCATCCTGTTTCAAATACATAGGGTCACTTCAAATAATGCAGCTGAGGATGACCCTGAACTCCCGATTCTCCTGCCCCCACCTTCCTATTGCTGGATTACATTTAACTACCACATCCAGCTTTCATGGTGCTGAGGATGCAACCAAGGACTTCCCACATCATGCTAGGCCAGCACTCTGCCTACTGAGTACATAGCTAGCCCCTGGGTTGTTTTGAAGAGCCAGTGTCTGGACTGTGGAGCCTGGGTAGGCATGTGCAGCCCCACACTTAGAAAGACCTCCACACTTGGTTTAGCTCTCTATTTCCCTTGTCTTGAAGTTCTTAAGGAATTTTGAACAAGGGAATTCCATTCTCGTTTTGCAAAAACTGGGTAATTGTCCATGAGCCGGAGTTTAATTTTTCCCTGCTCGCCCTCCTGCTGAGCTATGTGGCTCTTGTCTGGGTTATGGGGCTTAGCCCATTTTTACCTTTCTGTGCACTCCTTCGGCTCCATTTTCACAGTGTTTAGATTACTGCAGACGTGAACTTCCTGTGTCTCAGCGCTGGCCATGAATCAGGCTGGGAGCAGGGACCACGAGGCCCACAGGGGAGCTGCCTGCTTCCAGCTTTAGAATAACAAGCTTTTGACAGCTTTGTTTACATAAGTGCAGAATCGTGGCTCTATTCTACAGTGCATGGACATGTGACATCATGACTGGAGATTTCATTTATTTAGATTTTTTTTCTTGCAATATAATTTCCAATAAATAAATCTCCCTCAGGCAGGAAGATGTGGCATTTCATCACACTCACATTCTCCTCCTTGAGCATCCCCACTTACCACAGTTTCCACGGAAGGCTTGTGGGAACCAACAGAAGGCTCACAGAATTTACTAGAAAAGAGTCAAGTCTTTATGTGTATATTTTCCCCCAGACAGGGTTTCATGTATCCCAGGCTGGCCTTGAACTTGCTATGGGGTGGTGGAGGATGAACTTCAACTTCTGTTCCTCCTGCCTCTGCCTCCCACTGCTGGAATTACAGGTAAGTACCTGGTTTATGTGATGCTGGGGACTGAACCCAGGGTTTTGTGCATGATGTGTAAGCCAAACTATCCACATGGCAAGCCTGTGTTAGTTTCTTTTTAATCTTGTCTCTCCTTTGTGCCTAAGGGCTCAGAAACCATGAGTAAGATGTAATTGGAGGATTTACGCCTCTTGGTTACTTTTGAAATTTCAGGATTGAGTGGAAATGTGAAGACAACAAGGAAGGACGGTGAAAGCAGGGAAAGGATGCCATTTCCTTAGCACTGGTTGATTATTTATATGAGGAGGATATTGAGGACCAGGCACAATGGATGAAACTGTGCCAAAGTAAACACCTTGAGGTGCCTGTTGCCCGGGTCTGGGTCAAGAGTGCAGGGAAGGGAAGGAAGAGGTCTGTGGAGGGTAGAGTTGCCCTGGACAGCAAGTGCCGAGTCACATGCTTCAGACAATGGCTTTGCATGAAAGTATCGACAGAAATTTCTGGGAACATTAGAAAGCAACTGTTAAACCCAAAAGCTGAGGGGGCTAATGAGTATGGGAAGCTGAATCATGAAGCAGGTTCATGTTGGGAGCTGGCATGTAAGTCACCTCTGCTTAAGAAGTGGAACCTAACAGTGAAGACCTTCAGGTGAAGGTGTGAGGAGTTGTGAGGAGGGGACCCGAGTGACACTGATTACAGCTCTACAGGGTGGAGCCCATACAGGCAAGGGACAGGAAAGAATGGCTGTTTCCCATGGAAGACTCTGAAGGAATCTGCCTTCTTCTCAGGTCTGAGACTTGGGATTCTGGGCAATGACAGCCACAGCCATCATAATGAACCTTGACCTTTCGTCTACATAGCTATAGATGAAGGTATGTGATGGCCAGGCATGCCAAGAGTGGGGAGGGAAATAAAGGTGTGTACAGAAAGATTAATCTTTATTGGACCCTGTGATGGTTTGAATGACAATGGTCCCCATAAGGTCACATATTAGAAGGTTTGGTCTCTGGTTGGTGGAACTATTTGAGAAAGATTAGGAGGTTTGGCCTTGTTGAAGGAGATATGTCACTGGGGGCAGATTTTGAGGTTTCAGAAAACTAATGGGATTCCCAGTACATGTTCTCTCTGTCTCTGTCTCTCTCTGCATCTCTTATCTCTATCATCTCTACGCATCTCTAGCTCTATCATCTCTATCTCTATCATCTCCCTCTCCCCCGACCACTCTCTCTTCCTCTCTCTTTCCTCCGTCTCACAGTTGTTGAGTAAGGTATGAGGCCTCAGCTGTTTCTCTATTCTGCCATCATGGATTCTCACCCCCTGAAACTATAAACCAAATTAAACCCTTTCTTTTACAACTTGTTTTGATTTTTGGAGGAACGTGGAAGACTTCAGGACTTTGAACTAGGAAGGTGATTGAATGCTGTAATCAGAGCTTAATGGGCCATTCTAGTTAGAGCTTAGAAAACAGTGGCACTAAGAGCTATGTAGACTGTGGAGGATCCAGCTCAAGATGTTTAAGAGGGGAACAATATCAGCCTCTGGGCTAAAGATAATTCTTATGGTGTTTGGGCAAAGAAGTGGCTGCTTTTTACCTTTGTTCTGAAATTTTTCCTGATGCTAAATTGAAAAGTAATGGGCTAATTCTTTGTGGAGGAAATTTCAAGGCAGCCTAACATTGACTCCTTGTGTTGCTATTAGTCGGTCTTATATAGGTCTACAATAAAAGAGCTAATGGGGACAAAAAATTACAAAATATATAATTTGAGGGTGGAAAAAAAAGTGCACCAAGAAATTTAACATTGGAGCCAAGCCTTGTGCTGAAAGAGTTGAGAAGATTAAAAGAAAAGCCTGATGCAAAATGGAATAAAGGGAGGGATGACCTCAAGGCAAGACCTCACCCAGCTCAGCTTCCAACTTGTGAAAAGGAAAGGTCTAAGAAATATTCTGCTTCTAAAAAGCAACAACAAATCAAGCCTGCCATGAATGTGATTCCAGGTTGCCAGGGTACACCCCAAGTTGATAGTCAAACTTAGTATTGCCACTCATGTGGTGCTGCCTTAGGGTCATGAAGGGTACATAAGAATGGGGTTGGTGGAATCTTCCTGCACAGTTAAGGGGAGTTGCTGAGGCCAGGCATATGGCAGGGGACTTCCTACATGGAGACCATTGTATGAGAGAGGTCATTGTGTGAAACTGTGAAAGGGAAGCCTGGATTATGTTGGAGACCCCAAGATGTTAGAGGTGCCAGCGTCATGGGATACCTGCCGAGGAGAGCTGAACACAAGGAGTAGAAACAGCCTAAGACAGAGAAATGCGCTGCATTCAGCAATGCTGGAGGAGCATCTCAGCTACAGGATTTGGAGTTTACTCTACTGGGTTTTGCGTTTTGGTCTAGTATCTCCTTGCTATTATCAGATTTCTCCCTTTTGGAATAGTAATGTGTATTCTGTGGGATTCTATGTTGGAAGTATGTAATTTGCTTTTTATTTTGATTGTAACAGGGGGTCACAATTAAGAGATGGCCTTGAGTCATGAAGAGACTTTGCACTTTTAAACTATGTGGAGACTGTGAAAGACTATGGTGGCTTTTGAAGTTGGACTAAATACATCTTGCATTATGATATATGGCCACGGGCTTATTGGGGTCAGGGAGTAAAATGTGGTGGTTTCGATAAGAATCCTACCTCCACCCCTCCAGCTCATCTATTTGAATACTTGGTCCACAGTTGGTGGAACTGTTTGGGAAGGATTAGGAGGTTTGGCTTTGTTGGAGGAGGTTTGTCACTAGGGATGGGCTTTGAAGTTTCAACAGACGCCTGTGGTCCCTAGTACTCCTTCTCTCTCTCTCTCTCTCTCTCTCTCTCTCTCTCTCTCTCTCTCTGCCTCATGGTTTGTGAATGGAGATGTGAGTTCTCCCTTGTTCTCTATGCCACCGTGGACCATAAACCTTTGAAATGGTAAGTTAAGTACTTTCTTCTGTAGGTTGCCTTGGTCATGATGTTTTATCAGAGCAATGTAAGAGTAACAAAGTCATCCCATTCACGCGTATCTCATTTCTTTGGAAATAAAAATAACCGATGTTGAATTGCTCTCTCCTTTTCTCCCATCCCCTTTTGTTCTCTGTTTTCCCTCTGCCTCTCAATTTAATTTAATTTTATTTTGATAGGCTGTCATGTAACCAAGGGTGGCCACAAATCTACTACACGGCCAAGGATAACCTTGTACTTCTCATTCTGCCACTTCTACTTCTCAATGCTCGGTTCATAGACTCCTGGGGATCATACTCATGACCTTGTTCATGCCGGGCAAGCTCTACCAACTCAGCTACATTCACAGTCCCACAAGATTTCTTGTGATGATGCAGAAAAATATAGTTAGCTAATGGTGGAAATGAACAAGAAAATATTTGTGGATGGATATCTGTCTCTGAGAGAAAATGGGAAATTAGCAGCAAGAACCATATGCTAAAGCTCCAAGCACTGGGGGCATGGCAGTTCCAGGTGGACCCTGAGAGACTCCTGCTTTCAATGAGAATCAATCTGTCTTAGTTAGGGTTTCTATTGCTGTGAAGATACACCATAACCATGGAAACTCTTATATAGAAAAACATTTAATTGGGGCAGGGACTTACAGTTTTAGAGGTTTAGTCCATTATCACCATGGTGGGGCATAGTGGTGGGCAGACAGACATTGTGCTGCAGTAGGAGCTGAGAGTTCTACATCTTGGTCCACAGGCAACAGGAAGTGGATTGAGACACTGGGCATGTTTTGAGCATATAGAAGATATTAAAGCCCTCCCCCACAGTGACACACTTCCTCCAACAAGACCACACCTATTCCAGCAAAACCACATCTCCTAATAGTGTCACTCCCCGTGAGCTTATTGGGGCCAATTACATTCAAACTGCCACACAATCTCTGCGGCTTCTGGCCTCACAGTAAAGCTGGTCCAGCTCTGGGCTCTCTAGCCAATGAAAAGTAATCATATTCTCTTCTCAATTTTAACCAGATTTTTATCTTTTAAAAGTTCTAAATTCTAAATTCCTCTCTTTAGTTTTCTCTTTTATACAGTATATAACAGCAGCACATGGAGATTCTGAGTAGTAGTGAGAACAAAAGATTCAAGTAAGTTCAGGGAGCAAAGAATTAAACTTCCATGAATACAGTCGAATAATTTTGTTATGTGATGTTTTCATATATTTGCAAGAATTTTTATAATAAAGTTTATTAAGAATATTTTGGTGAGGGTACCACATTCTTCAATGAGGAAAGTGTGGTCTCTTCAGCAAATGGTACTGTGAAAACAAGATGTCTGCATGCAGAGAAGATGGATTCTCACTTCCTCCTATATCCAAAATGGATCAAACTTTCATCCAAACATAAAGACCAGAGCTACAAAGCCTATAAAATATTTAGGAGAAAGTAGTCTGACATTGGACTTGGTAATGATTTCTTAAATATGACACCAAAAGCACCAAAATCAGAAAAATGAAACAAAACTGGACTTTATAAAAATTAAGTTTTTTTTACATCAAAGCAAAGATGAAGAACATGAAGGGAATCGGCAGAATTGAATATTTGTAAATTATGAATGCAATAAACCATTTGTATCTAGACCATATAAAGAACCTGTATGACTCAACAACAAAATAAGGAGCCCACTTAAAAGTCAGACAAAGGAATTGAATGAATATTTCCACAAAGACTTTGAAATATCCAATCTGAACATATAAAGAAATAGTTAAAATAATTGTCATAGAGAAACACAGCTCAAAACACAGTGAAGTGTCACCTATCATCCACAAAGATGGCGATTATCTTAAAAATTAGAAATGAAAAGTGTTGGTGAGGATATTGGAGATGTAAATGGACCCAGTCCATTTACAAGCCTGCATGGCATCTCTCCACAGGGTTAAGCAGACAGTCACTGATGGACTCAACAGTTTCACTCACAGGTCTGCATCACAGATAATTCAAATTAGTGATTCAAACATACTTTTCCACCAGTGTCTAAAGCAGATTATTCCTGAGAGCCAAGAGTCATGAAGGACACAAATGTCCAGTCATAGGTGAAACTAAATTTAAATGTGTACAATAGGGCAGTGCCAGACCCCAAATCCTTGGAATTCTGTCTCATACAATACTACCTCTGAGTCTTGAGGATACCATGAAATAAGCCACACACAAAAGGACAAATATTGCATCATCCCTCTTGTGTAAGGCAGCTAAAGCAGGCCATTTCCTCAAGATAAAAGAGAATGACGGTTGTCAGGAGTGGAAAGAGAGGAGGGAATGGCGAATTAACTGTTCAGTGCGAACTTGACTTTAGTTCGGGATGATGAACAGTTTCCTTGCATGATCAGTGGTGGTGGTTACGCAAGACTACGATTGTCCTTAATGTAAAGGGGTTTGAAGTTAAAGATAATTTAAACCGTGTCAAAGGTTGACATGTGAAAAAGAAACAAAAGAAATATTCGTATACATGCTTCTTTTGTCTTTCTCCAACAAGCAATGCTGCATGTCCACTTTGCTGGTAAATTGCAAATCAGGGCTACATATTGACCCAGAGACTCTGCCACCTGCAGGAATAATATTGACCTCATTGACTGACTTACTAGTCAATAACCTACATTAAAAATAAAGTGAGTCATGTTAAATAATTAATTTGTGCATTTAAACAAAAACTGCAGTTTCTAACTAGAGTTTTAGGGCCCATTAAGTTTAAATATCTTCTAAAATGTTACAGTGGATGTCTAATAGCTCTTGCCGCAATTAGATCTGAACAATAAGTCCTTCAGCAAGAGAATAGGTCAACATCTGATGGTGAGGACAGCTGCTACATGAAGCAATATGACTGTATAGGTGTATGTGTCATTTCTTCCAAGCAGACTAGAATTCCCCAGCGGCAGGTAGAGACACTGTAGATCCTTCCCAAACTCAGCTTAGGAAACAGTCCTCATGCATCTCACCACCAGTGAGAAAATGATTCTTCAGTGTGGGATACTGTGGGCAGAATATGCAAATAAGAAGACAATAAACAACCACCTCCAAATGTTTGTTTTCCTGGAAAGAGACAATGACAGTCTCATTGTAACGAAGCAGGGGGTGCTGGGAGACTGGCGAGTTTGAGCCAGAAGAGTTGGGAAATGATTTTCTTGGGGAGATATAAAACCCAGACAAGTCCCAAAGGATAAGCAAGAATAGCCAGATGACTGAGTGGAATGACATGAAACCACAGATGCATCCAGCCAGCCTGCAAGCAGGAACCTGACCTTGCCTCGAGGGGCTTCCTTCTGTCATGCTCAGCCTCGTGAAAACATTTTCTGAAAAATATTAACGGGATACAACTGTTGAGGACATAGTTCATATAATAGGTGTTGCAAGACAATTAAAGTAACTTAAAGCATGAGCAGAGCTGATGAGGACTTTCAGGTCTGTAGTGCTTCTAAGAGAGCAGAGCCCTAAGCAGATGTGGAACTCACACACCACGGTTTTGAAGAAGATATTTGCTTTGAAAACAAGTGTAAACAAACCAATGAAGGCAGTTCTGAAAGGAACAGAACAGGACACAAGGGTGCTTGTCATACTCCCTGCAGAAAATGTAGCACTACTAATTTTTACTTATTTATTTCATCAATAGTAGATGAGTCCTGTGCAATTGTTAAGGTCAGAGTGTGAGACACACTCTGGCTTCTAACTCTGCTGCCAGGGAATGCTGACAGATTTCTTCCTGGTAGACACAGTGCTGAAAGCTTTACATGTAAACAAGTTGCATTATCTAAACACACACACACACACACACACACACACACAGGGTGGGGTAGGCGACAGAGAACAGTACACTCTCCGTCAGGTGAGTCTTAGGAAACTTCTCTGTGAAGATGGCATTTGAGCTACACTATAAATATGCTATAAATACACTATAAATAAGAAAGAGGATAGACATTACATTTGGAGAGTAAGTGGATGTTAGAAGCCATAGCACTTTGTGCCTTCATTGTGATGAGGAAAAAGATGATGGATATGAAAACAATTTTTCCTGACAATAATTTTCTGGTAGCAGGAAAGCTTAAAATATTTCACATGAATTATTATCTTAAATACTCACACAGTCTTTGTGAAGTACATAGTGTGTATGTGCTTTCGATTGCTGTGTACCCCAAAACTCAGTGGTTTAAAACAACGCCATTATTTAGCTCATGATGCTATGTGGGTTAGTAATTCAATCTGGATACATCTATGGCTCATCTGGGCTCCCTGGGGAGTCTGTGGTCAGCTGCTGGCCGGGGGCTGATGGTCCAGAATGGCCTCAGCTGCGCTGCCTCCACATGGTGTCCCAGCCGCAGCATTCCGGGGTAAATGTCTTCAGTGGACAGTTTTCTAGAAGGAGGGGGAAGCCCATCAGATTCTTGCAGCCTGGACTGGGAACCCACACACAACCATTTATGGAGTTTTTCTGGTTACAGGACAGCCAGATTCGTGGGAGCAGTAACAGTGTCAAGTCACGTGATAACAGAGCATAGTCTCGGAGTATGAGTACTGGACTCAGTTTCACATTTTTTGATAGTACTACTTTTTCAGCTTTATAGGTGAGAAACTGAGGTTTGGCCTGAGAGAGAATCTAACAAGTGAGAGGTGGTCTAGGCTTCAAGCTGTGTGACAGCAAAGCCTGAGTTCGTGCCTCTGTGCTTCTCCTTAGTAAGAGAGTTCTTTCATTGTCTTGGTTAATCTTGTGCACTTGATACAACCTAGAGTTATCTGGGAAGGTTCCCTCAGTGAGAACATGCCTCTGTTTCAGTTCCTGAAAGGTGAAATAAACCCATTCTACCCCACGATGTTTGGGGCATGGTGTTTATCACAGCAACAGAAAGCAAATTATGATGTTCACCTTTGAATAAATGCTGCTACATTCAGGCAAATCATCTGAGATTTTTTGCTATGAAATAATGCTTGCCCAGCCCTTCTGGTTTCTGTAACAATAGTTTTGAAGTTCTCATTCGTGATACATTATCAATTGTTTGATTGTCAGTTGTCTAATCACAAGGACAAAATTTTACCTGGCATGTAGAGTCATAGGGCTTATGAGGTCAGACACCATAAGCATGAAGCTCCTAAGTCCCACGGGTGTATGCATTTGTTGGTACTCACAGAGTTAGAAGCTTCATTGATTACAAATTTTACCTAACATGAAAAAAGAATTGCAAAAATCATGTTAAACTTTAATGTTGTGCATAATGATATGTTTGGGAGAAATGTACTACATTCGTAACAGACTTTGAAATCAATTGTAAAACCAACACCGAGAGATAGGTAGGCAAGGGTTCAGTAAATAGAGATACGATAACCTAAGCAACATGCACTAGAGAATCTAGATTGACACCACATTGCACACTGCTGGGTCTTTGGAGGTGTGAGAGAATTTTCATACTTACACTTGGAAAGCAATAATTAAGCTCGTGTTTTGAAACTAAGGTTAGAACGTAGACTCTCGCTTCGCAGTTGTGGACTCTAGAGAAGCGTCTAGAACATTCTCTTCCTCGCCCCTACCCCCACCCCACTGTTAACTGGCAGAGACATTGAATTCTAATCTGTAGATGGTGAGATAGATGTGCAGTGGTGTTAAATAAACAGGAACAAGCAGGGACTCTCCCGCAAAGTCCGGCAGCTGCACTGGTGAGCGTTTTCCATGTAGATACATTAATGGCTTCAGTCCACAGTGACGGGGCTCGGAATTCTTACAGCACCACTTAAATGCAGAATAATGTGTTTCAGGGAAGTGTACTGTGTTTGTAGCAAACTTGGAAATCAATTGTAAAACCAACATGGGGTGATAGGTGGGCAAGGGTTTATAACTAATTCCTTCAAAACTCTGGTGACTCTTTTTAATAAATGGACCTACTTATCTATTGAACATTCAGGTCTTCCTTAATTGAATTTAGAATGAGATAATTTGTGCGAATTGTACATTATCTCTTTTAACGAAAAGTTTAGTACATATGAAATAATACAGACATTTAGGCATTTAGAAGCAATGTATTTTTTAGAAAATTCATTATGCACCAAGACAAAAAGATGACTATTATGGTCCCATTTAAGCCAGTTAATAATAAAAAAATCACAAGAAATACTTAAATATAGATAACCATGTCTTTTCTTCAGTCTTAAAAGGGCATGAAGTGCATGTTGGAAAATGATAAACTTGAAAATACATCGTAAAGTGCAAGTAGACACCACACCACACATACACACACCAAACACACACCACACATATACACATACAACACACACACACAACACACACACACACACACACACACACACACACACGTGCACACACACGTCACCTGTTCCCCAGGACTATTAAAAGGAAATGTCCAAAGCTAAGAAAAGAGACAGAGGCTAGTTGTGTTTGCCAAGGGCTTGAGGGTGGTGAGAAGGAAGACAGCTGGGAGGTAGTGGCTTTCTTTGTGAGATTATGGAAATGCATTAATTGTATCCTTGATGATGACTGGGCATCCCTAGGCACCCCTAGGCATGAAGATGAGGAAAAAAATGTTAAATTCCATGTTTCAGATTATTAAATCTATGACACATTCCAACAAAGGTGGTAGAAATGAAAGTCTTTGTTTAAAAACTCAGATACAATGAAAATGCTAACATGCAAATGCTTTCAATTCCTTTTGAAAATTTGGAAACTTATACTTTTGTATATATATTGTGTGTGGGGTGGTGGTGTGCATGTGTGTGTGTGTGTGTGTGTGTGTGTGTGTATGTGGTGTATGTGTGTATCGACATACAAGTGTGCCATAGCATGCTTGTGGAGACCAGAAGACAACTGATGACCATTGCTCCTCTCCTTTCACCATACGGGGCCTGAGAACCAAACTCATTCTGCTAAGCTTGGTGGCAGGAGCCCTTTTCTTGATGAGCCACCTCACCAAACCTTGATCCTGTCACTTCAGTTCACATGGTTTTCCTTGAAAACAGCCTTGCAGACACAGCACCTCTCTGTGGAAATTATACGTCCTAGTGAGGGTTACTATTGCTGTGAAGAACACCATGACCAAAAGCAAGTTGGGGAGGAAAGGGTTTATTTGGCTTACACTTCCACATCCATAGTCCATCACTGAAGGAAGTCAGGGCAGGAACCTGGAGGCAGGAGCTGGTGCAGATGCTGTGGAGGAGTGCTGTTCACTGGCTTGCTCATTGTGGCTTGCTCAGCCTGCTTTCTCATAGAACCCAGGACCACCAGCCCAGGAGTGCCACCACTCACGATGGACTGGGCTCTTCCCCATCAATCACTAAATAAGAAAATTACCTACAGGCCTGCCTACAGCCCCATCTTATGGAAACATTTTCTTAATTGAGATTCCTTCCTCTCAGATGACTTCAGTTTGTGTCAAGTTGACATAAAACCATCCAGCACACCCTATCAGAGCTAGCATTTTAAAGGAGGCAGTCTTTCTTCCATCAGAAAAATGTTTTTGTATGCATTCTACTATTCAAATGTGTTTTTAATCTGGATAAATCTGTAGGATTATTTAAAAACTACAAGTTATGGTCAGGTGACTGTCCATATTCATCAAAATGGAACCGAAGGAAAGGAAAACATGTAATTAAATGGAAACCATTTTGTCTTATGGTAGAATAGGCAAGCCACTTAAATTATAATGATTTTAAGCATGAAAAACACATTATTGTAATTCTGTATACAAACCTATCACTTGAGTTGGCTGACAGCATCTATTGTTCATTTAAGGAAAGTAAAGCTAAATGTTAGCTCCCTTGTTTTCCTATGTCCTAACTCTCTGTTATTTATTCCAACAAAGGCTTATCTGGATGGAGATTAAAAAAATTGTTTGCATGGAGAAAACTCAGAGCGAAGATATAGCAAGGTGGGTTAAGCTGCTAAAACCCTTCATCAGAGTGACTACACACAAAGTAGGAAGCTTGAAGAGGGACTCTGCAAAATCCATCAGTACCAAGAGAGGCTACAAATACCTCAGTGTCAGCGCCTCAGACCTGTGTCTCCCCTGGTGATGCTTCTCCAAGGTTTGCTCAGTGACGTCAAGGCAGCTTCCCTGAACTTCCTGGAAGTTTTACAAAGTAGCTCACTAGAGACACAGAAAACATCTGAGACCTGAGCCAACAACATTCCTCTGTGGTAACTGACTCCGGCTTTGCTTTTTATTTTTCTTAATTGGAGTTGTACACTGTTAACGATTTGCAGTTAAGAAGACAAGCAAAATATGAAAGTTTAAAGATAAACCACAAGTAGGAAAACCATCGTGTGTGTGTGTGTGTGTGTGTGTGTGTGTGTGTGTGTGTGTGTACTAGAAGTCACAATGGATGTCTTCCTTTATCACCCTATACCTGTTTTGAGACATTGGCCTCTCTCTCTCCCTCCCTCCCTCCCTAGAACTTGAAGCTCACTGATTGGCTAGGCTGGGCTGCCACTGAACTCCAGGGAGCTTCTGGTCTCCACCTCCCCAGTGCTAGAATTACAGGAACAAGCCTTATAGCTCCAGGCTTTATGGTGAATGCTGGGGCTGGAACTCAGGTCTTCACACCCCAGTAGCAGGTGCTTTACTGACTGAGACATCTCTCTAACCCCAGTCACCATATTTAACTGCAGTGTAGAGATGAGCAGAATTTTCCACTCGAGGTAATCTTTTAAATGAGCTTTGCTGTATGATAAATTCCTCCAGTTAAAAGTCTTATTGCTGTTTATCAATGAATACTTAATAATATAAATGCCTGAGCAAGGTATGGCCCATACCATCCAGGAAGAGGATATGATTCCCAAATGGATAGGCTAAAAGGTGAAAGACGACCTCCAGTATTACTTTTCCCCCAAATTCAGTTCTTTTTTAATGATGAGCATTTGTTCGCAGGTTTCTTTTTGTGTCCTCCAACTCTGTTCTCCAGACCTGCTCAGTGTGACCACCAAACCTGCACCTCAGACAAAATCTTATTCTGGGTTATTCCATGGTGTCTGATCCTGCCGACTTCTTGCTGGCTGAGAAAGCCCGGACTCTGGGGGAGGTTTTTTGGGGGGATGGGGAGGATCAGGGGAAAAGCGTATGCCCTTCTTGACAAGCCATTCTAGGTTGGGTGTCCCTGAAACTGTGTGGGGGTGGTGTCCCTTTAAACATAAGGAAAGGGCAAACCCTGCTGTTATCCTTGACCCTCTGACAAAATAGTCAGCCCTGTTTGTAAAAGAGCCAAGTAATTAAAAGTCTCCCAGGGTTGTGGTGAAATAGGGCAGGTAGAAGCCGCTCCTGGAGGCCCGCTCTTTTACCGCCTGCTCTTTTGTGTTTTCTCTCTATTTTGTTTTCTTCTTTATTCCAATTTTTTCAGGCCAGAGTGCCCCTCCTGCTCTGCCATTCTGCTGGTTCGTGAGCAGGAGGATCACAGCCCCTAGGCTGCTCCCCCAGCTTCACGGCCTTCTTGAGCCATCAGCTTCCAGCCCAGAGTCACCCTAAACCCCTAAAGAGATTGCCTCCTTTAATTCCAGATTGATTGTCATATGAGGGTAGGCAGAAATGGATTCTGCTACAAAGGGAAGCGGGGAGACAGTTTCCAGCATGAGGCTTGTATTTCTATTTCTTCACGACAACACAGAGGGAGACCTTGGGTGCTCTCCTGAGCTGCCTACAGGGCTACTCTGCTTCCCATTTAACCTGTAACAACTGGGTGGAGGCCTCCAATCCTGGCTCACCTTTCCTTCTCACTTCTCCAGTAGATGCTAGATTTCGAGGTTGTCCTAACTACCTCTGTCGCTGAACCTTAGGGTAACCACTTGAAAAACAGAGAAATCATTTCTCATTGTGTGGGCATGCATGCATGTGTAGGTACATGTGTGTATAAATGTGTGTCTGTGCCCGTTGAGGCCAAGGGACAATGTTGAGTGTCATTCTTCAGGCTCTGTCTACCTTTTGGTTGTTGTTGTTTGGTTGGTTGGTTTAGTTTGGTTTGTTTGTTTGTTTGTTTTTGATATAGAGTCTGTCACTGTTGTTTAGCCTAGACTGGCTGGCCAGTGAACCTCAGCCCTGTCTCTACCTTCCCAACAAAGGGATTATAAGTGAATGCAGCCATGCTTGGCTTTTAAAGAAATTTATTTATTGAGAGTTACATACATGTATACATTGTATTATAAACACATCCATGTTCCATGTCTCTCCTCCAACTATCTCTAGGATTTTCAACACATTCCCTTTTCAACTTCCTTCCTTCCTTCCTTCCTTCCTTCCTTTCTTCCTTCCTTCCTTCCTATCCCACTGCATCAAATTTATTCTGTCTGTGTGTACACTGGTGTAGCATCACCCACTAGGGAGCATAAGCAACCTGCTAGTGGCCACATCCTAGCTTTTTAAACCTATGAGTGCTGGGAGACCTGACTCAGGTCCTCATGCCTGCACAGTAAGCGCTGTGTTGACTGAGCTATCACTCCAGCCCTTGTTTGTTATTTCTTGAGAAACAGTCTCACGTAGCCCAGGTTAGCCCCAAAATATATGATCTTCCATGACTGTTGGAACATGGTCCATGAATGAAACTGTGTGAGGAGAATTCTGGTTGCTTGTGAGAAAACTCCAAGAGAACAGTGCAAGAATCTTGTGATCTCAGCACTCCACGCACCAATTTGCTTTCATCCCCTCCCAGGTGTAGTAAGTAGGAGTGGGTTTACTTGGAATTATCTAACTACTCAGATGGTGTTTCCACACACGGGTTGCCCTCATGACTGTGTACAGCTTGAACTCACGTGAACTTTGTTCATATGACCTTGTTTAAACCTCAGACTATCCCTGGAATATGAATTGTCTGATGACCTGAATAAACTTAGCTACTGTATGAGACTTTAGTCAGCCTCATTTTTTAGGCTCTTCTCTCCCAGGCTCACGCCGCCAATGACAGCAGTAACACTTCCTGCCTCTACCTCTTAAGTGCTGGGATTACAGGTGTGCTGCTACATGAAATAAAGGGCTGTGCTAGAGACTGAACCAGGCTTCCTGCATGCTAAGCAAGCGCTCCACCGACTGGGCAGCAGCCCCGGCCCTCCCTCTAATTTTGAGAGTTCATGGAGTTCTACTCTGTAAAGGGGTCTCTGCCGTTGAGTCGCTAGTGAACTCTCATAATGAAAGCGGTTCATCACTAACTGTACAGTCCGTCGATCTCTTAGTGGTACAAGGAAACCAACACAAGACTTTGTACCAGACAGGATGGACTTGAATATGTTACGCCATCCAGTAGCAGCATGAACTATCTTTTAACATCTCTAAGCCAAAGTTCCCTGCTGTAATCGGCACACACACACACACACACACACACACACACACACACACACATG